>NC_083226.1:43944850-44564183 GCF_032191835.1 Heteronotia binoei
GTGTGTATGTGAGTGTGTGTGTGCACCTCTGGTGACTGACCCCCTATGGAAGATATTCAGAGAGGTGGCTGAATAAAGCCTGTTCTGAAGTCCATCTTAATATATTACCTTTAGCCCCGAGACAATGAAGTTTGTAGTTCAAGCCCTGGTGTCCCAGGTATGTTTTTGAACATCCCAGATGAAAGGCTGGTTACATAATGGTAGGACCAATTCCACCCCCTCCCCCCCCAAAAAAATGGAAGGATTTTTTTTTTTAAAGTTCTGCCAAGATTGCTGTGCAAGATACATATTGAGAGGTTTGTTTGGTTTTAGATGTACAGGTTCTGCGGTGGCAAATGACACAGTTTTCTAAAAAGAGGCATGGCTTCATGCATGTTTCCTTTGTTCTGTGCAGCTGACAGTCCTGAGGGGGCTGAGGAGCAGAAGGCTTGGATACAGTTTTGGCTTATTAGGAAGAACTATAGAACTTTTGACAGCTCTGTTTGACTTCCCTGTGGTTTGAACTTTGCAAAGGGGAAGTGTAGGCTGCTGTAATTTTGTTCCTTCTTCTTCCTCTTTTCTTTTCTTTTCGAATGTGGGAATGTATGGCCCAAGGAACCTATCTAGTGGTTTATCATCTTGGTTTGTTATTTTTAAGAACACATTATTAGCTTAAGATCCATTACCAGTACTTTAACAACATGCCTCCAGAAGGCACTATTATCTGCTATTAAATCGGAGCTATTTTACTAGAACATCTTAGCTTCACCTGTCCTTTTAACCAGGACAGCCGTTATTTTCTGCTATCTGACCTTGGCCTATCATGATTCTCATTTTGTCATAGAAGGAGATGATGGGGTTGCCTTTGAGATATATTTAGAACTAGGAATAAGGCCCATTGTGTGAAAAAATACAAAAGGATCTAAAAAGAGGCTCTGGGTGAGTGCCCCCCACCCACTCAAGTGAAGGCATTCACTCTCTTCCCACCTCAGAGGGAGATGGTCTTTGCCATCTGGAGAGCAGTTGTAATTCTGAGTAATTTCCAGCCCTCAGCTGGAGACTGGCAACAGTGGTTCCCCAGGAAGAAATGGCTGATTTGGAGAGTGGAGTATGTGGCATTGCACCTGTCTTAGGTTCCACCCGTTGGACCCTATCCACTCCAGGCTCCACTCCTCGAATCTCCAGGAATTTCCCAACCTGGAGTTGGCAACTGCTAAGTCACACTGACTGTCATAAGAGAACAAGCATCCAGGCCTAGTTAAGTCATACCAGTCAGGTAGCTTCAAGTCACCCAGAGGATGCTGCCAGGCCTAAGATAGCCAACCTCCAGGTGGAACTTTTAAGATCTCCTGGGATCACAACTGAATTTCAGACAACAGATCTCTCTCCCCTTGACCCAATTCTCATCTGCTGTAGGCAAGGCTGAGGGAAAGAGGGAAAAAGTGAAGGGAAAGAGATGACCACCATAGCTTCTGAGGAAATGCTTAGTGAGGCCTCAGTAGAGCGGCAGCCTTTTCTGAGACTGGTTGATGGAGAAGACACAGAGAAGTATTGGAGATGTATCTGTCTCTGAGGTAAGACTGTTTTGGTGATTTGTTCAGTGTTCCTGGACCTGCAGTAGGTGGGGGACAAGGTTGTCAGCCAGTGGGATCCCATAGGTGGTGACTGACACATGATGGGCCAAGGGTTTAAGGACCACAGGCATCAACCAATGGGAATGCTCCATTTGGCCAATACCACTACAGTTTTATTATTATAATGGATGGATGCACATGTACTTATGCTTTTACCTTGTCCTCATTCACATCTGTAGAAATGAAATGTCTAAAATGGGAGAGAGTGTGGATTCATATTGACTAGATAACATGATTGTAAATGAACACACACAAAAAGCAGCTCTTCTGATTTTGGCACCCTAAACTTACATAAGGGGAGATAGAACTATGTGCGGCCCCCAATGATTGCACATATTGGACCTGTGCTTCACCAGCTGCACTGGTTCCAGGTTGAGTACCGGATTCATGTCTAGGTTTTGGTTGTGACATTTAAAGCCCTTAACAGTCTAGGACCAACATAACTGCCTTTCTCAGTATGCATCCCGAAGAGCTTTATACTCAGGAGATAAAAACTTACTGGCTATCCCTGGCCCAAAAGAAGTCCGTCTGTCCTCAACTAGAGCCAGGGCTTTTTTGACCCTAGCCTTGGACTGGTGGAATACTCTACCTAGCAACATCCATGCCCTGCAGGACCTTGCTTAGTTCTGTAGGGCAGACTATAAAGCGCTTATTTCCACCTATTTCTTTTCTGTGAGTGTTGATTTTTTGTATCAATCTGACTAATAGACTAACACAGTTGAGCAGTTTTCTTTTTTGTCTATTCCTGTCAGGCATCATTTGTAGAAAAAGAGGTGCTAGACCTCATTAGCACAACTCATTTGCATATGCCACACACTCCTGACATCTCTGGAAGGTGTATTAAATTATATCAGTTCAACATCTACCTTAAAATGCTTCTTGAATTATAATTGTCATAATAAAACCTTACTCCCATCATAGTTTTTAAATTATTTTCTTCTATGTGGCCACAGTGGTATGATGAAGATTTCCATCCACCTGCTTTATGTTTTGATTATTTTCCAATTTTTTTGTGGGGGAAAATATTAGAAAGTTTGACAAATCTTAGAATTCACCAAATTTCTCACGGGGGGGGGGGGGGGTTGAACAATGGAGCCCAGAAGCAAGTATGGGTGGGTGGGGAGAAAGAAAGAGCACAATAAAATGTAGATGTTCTGGAGCTCTGCTCCTGTGAGCTCCTGCCCAAAATGAGGTCTGAAATAAATCCACAAAAGCCACTTCATAGAAAAGCTGTTCCTGCAACATACTTATCTGCATTCCAAGCAATGTTGCATCCTTCCAAGTCAGCGGGCTTGCATTTGGTACTCTGTGAATGTCCCCCAGCACATGTCCACACAGCGGCACTCCAGCCGATTTTCCTTGGCACCCAGGGCCAAATCTCTACCCAGACAACCAATGCACAGAGGCAGCATTTCTAGGACCAGCAGTGCAGGAGAAAGAAAAAGGCATAGCTTATGCCTGTTGTGACCTCCCAGAACTTTGCAAACATCACTTGAATCCATGGGGGATCTATGAGATGCTGTTAATGCTGTGGAGTTTGGCTTTGCTGCAAGCATGTCTGGCCAAGTCCATCCATCTTCTTTCCCGCCTCCCATTTGGTTTGATGATATAACAACATCTTCACAGGGATAAATTACATTTGAGGGAGGGGACACATGGACCAAAAAAGGTTGCCTACTTTGGCTCTAGTTGTACCATTTAGAGTTTTGTGTAGACAGGGCAGGAGTAATATTCTTAATTTGTTGCATGCTACTGTGATGGCTTCAGTGGAGGGATTTCTCATAATTTCCACTGGGATGCATCATTTGCTTATTTCAAGTGTTTGTGTGTTTATATCTTGCTGTCTCGAAAATAATTGTTTTGAAATATAATTACTGAAAGTGGTTTTTGTGTAAAATTGAATGGTTTCAGATTTCTGCTTGGTTTCAGTCCAAATCCTATTGCATTGTGTATTGGACGTCCTGTCCTGTTGATTGTATTGACTTACACTGTATATAACCTGCCTTGAGTTTCAATGAGAAAGGCAAACTATAAATGCTATAAATTGGTAGGGCTCAAACACACTCATCTCCCATTTTTTTAAGTCTGAAATGTTGTTGCAGGGGTGTGGGCAGTTTGAATCCCATTTTTTGCAGTGGATTAGTGGGTGGGTGGGTGGATGTGCATGCTCACACCCGTGTCTAGAAGTCATGGTGACCTCTGCTGACTCCTGCTGGGGCACAGATGGCATTCAGAGAAGTGGCTTGATGGCCTGCCTCTGCCTCCTGACCCTGGTATTCTTTGGAGGTCTCCCATCTCAATACTTGCCAAGGCCAGCCCTGCTTAGCTTCTGAGATCTGACAAGATTGGACTTGCCTGGCCTATCCAGCCTGAATCTTGACAATGGCACAGATTGGGGTTGTCATCCCTTCACCCAGTTTTTTTTTTTCAATAGAAAGCTCCCACACCAACTGCTTTTAGCCCTAGAACAGAAAAAAGGCAAGCCCTATTGTCCCTGTGTGTGGTGCTTCTTCCTGACTTTAATAGCTTCCCACACTGTAAATTAGATAGAGCCAGGGTGGTTCTTTATGGGGTCATTATACATTTAAGAGAATCTGTTGTTCTAATAATTCCAACCAATGTTGCATTCCAAGCAATGTTGAGTTAGCCTTCTTCTACTCATTACTGCGATTCATCTGGTTGTGGGATTTGCAATCTTAGTCATAGCTCTGGTGTCAGCTTGAGTTTTCCATTACATTCCTTCCCCATGATTTCCAAAGGTACTTCTGTCAGGGGGTATTATTATTCTTCCTTTTCTTTGAACAGTAAGGAAGAGAAGGGGTCATGAATCAAATGTCTTTTCTGAAGAGTGTGGAACAGCTTGTTCTGACAGCTTGGGAAGCCAAGGAGAGGCTGGGTCTTCATGCTCACTTGCTGAGACAGCATCACGCTACAAAGCTGCAAAGGACCCCATGTTGCTGAAACGTGCCTGGTCAACAGATTTAGATGACCACTGCATTAACTATCAGCATGTGACAAGACAGAAATAACTTTCCACCATAATAGGGTAGCTTTTCACACGATGGGAAGTTGCATTTGTTTCTCTGAGATAGATCTAAGTGGGTAGCCGTGTTGGTCTGAATTAGTTGAACAAAGCAGGAGTCAAGTGCACCTTTAAGACCAACCAATTTTTATTTAGAATGTAAGCTTACTTAAGCACACCTCATCAGACGAGGAATCCTGCACAGTGCACGGGCCTGGTCCATGGAGCTCAGAATGACATTCATGGCACAAAATTTTATGAAGTGCTGTTAAAGCTGAGATAAAATACCTAGGTCAAAATCACCCAGGTTCTTTTACATCTCACTGGTGATTTGATTTGGTCCAGCCCTGAGTTAGATAGCCTTGGCAACCCACTTGCACCAGATCTTGGGAAGCTAAGCCCTGGTTAATATTTGGATGGGATATCACCAAGGAATTCCAGGGTTGCTATGCAGAGGAAGGTGATGGCCAACTACGTCTGAACATCTCTTGTCCTGAAAATCCTACAAGGTTGCCATAAGTCAGCTATGTCTTGACAGTACTGTGCACAAATACTCACTGATTGGTCCAAGACCAGCACTCAGATTACCATATTTCTGTGGGATATAAATGCAGTGTACTGCAGCCAAACTGGCTTCTGGGTTAGCAAAACCAAAATGTGCTATCTTTGCTTCTTTGCAAGTACTCTTATTAATATAGACTAACTTTGTATACAGTCCTTCTCTTATTAAGACAACATCATTTAGATACAAGAGTAAATGTAATTTGCTAGGGTATAACATGGGACACAGTGTTGTATTCAAATTACTTGGCATTCAAGCATTCAGTGGGGAATCTTTGCTCTATACCTATTGCTACTTTAGAATGAATTGCTGCTGTTTTGGAATTAAAATGCATGTGTCAAAATGGCTGCTGTGTATGCTTTTTTAAGCATTTATGACTCTTTTCTTTTCCCCCCTTTTTTTAGTAAAAGTGCACTGGAGCTCAGACGCCTGTGAATTCAGCTATTCAACTTGTATCAATGGATGCCAGTCTTACAAAGTAAGCATTTTATATTTCAGTTGACTGTATTAAAAAACAAATAAGTTTTATTTTAGGTTTACAAATTGGTTTTTAATTTTTATTCCTGATGCAGTTGTTGTCTTAAAGCAACAGTACAGGTGCTCTCGGCGGGGAGGGCAGGGTATAAATCAAATTAAACATAAACAAACATAAACAAGCAGCAATTAGTTTATCTTGGCAAATTACAGTGGACAAGCAAGAAGAACTGCAAGCAGAGTCCCATTCATTCAGTTAGACATGAGTCCCATTCATGCAATTAAGCATTTCTGATTCCTTTTCCCCTGATAAGGTGCTCCTAATGGTTATAAGACCATCTGGAATGGCAGCAAATGTGTAGCAGGGGGTGTTGCTGGACGGGTGGTGGCAGAAAGCAAGGTCTTCTATTTGCTCATGGACTTCAGATACTGGAACAAAGAGCGTTGAAAATTACACTAGCTAAAAGATAAGCAGACCCTGAATGCTTTGCTGCCATCTGGCTTCTTTTCTTGTTGTACACTGATCAGAATTCCCCCAGAGTGGACTGAATTCCACCACTCCCTTCTGCCATGTGAGGAGTCTTGATCCAGGAGATGCAGCCTTGCTAATCTCTGAACTGCATGAGTTGTTGGGAAGTGTAATTAAAACTCCTCTTCTTCAACATATATAAAAAACAAAAGGGAAGTTGTTTCTCAGCAACCTTTCAAAAGTCACACAGAGTGTCAACAAATACATGAATAGGCATGATGTAGTAGACAAGTTTCTTAAATAGAGCCATACCCTTTCACCAGGGTGATCTACAAACTGGGGGTTGGTGTGTTCGGACACTTTTTCAGGTAATTTGGGATTTCAGGTAGCCCCTTCTCCCTGCTTGAAATAGCTTCTGTCAGCCAATGGGAGATAGTTTTGTACTGTTCACCCTACTCTGAAGATCTTAAATTTGTCCCCCAGATTCTTAAAGCTGTGGCTTCTAGTAAATAGAAGTAACACAGAAAAGACCTGGCATGAGGATCTCATTGAATGTATGCTTAAATCTGTGGAGTGTATGCCTATATCAAACATAAACCAGATTTTTCTTTTAAAAAAAAAGAGTTGCCTCATCTGAAGTGCTGTTTTGATACCAACACCACCACCCCTCGGCTTGGGAGGAATTTGATACTAATGTTTCATACTTGGTGAATAGTAGTTAGTGGTTAGAAACCACTGGGGTAGACTAGTTGGACTTTGGGGGAAAAAATGACAGTCCCTCACCAAAAGTTCCTGAATAAACTTCTTATTGTTCTGAACTTCACATATGGATTGGTGGAATCTGAACCACCTGTGTATTTTAAGTAAAAAGAATCTTGTGTGAACAACTCAATGAAAATATCATACTGGTAGCAGTGAAAAAGGCAGATTATACTATGGATTTTGAATATAATATGCTCAATGTTTCATGGCACATGCACATTTGAATTACTGTGTATCATTCTTAAAGGGAGGTCTTTGTGTGTGTGTGTGTGTGAGAGAGAGAGAGAGAGAGAGAGAGAGAGAGAGAGTCCTTAAAAATTGTGTGAGAGGGAATTATTCTGATCACCACACAAGGGAGGAGTTAAGTGTTCCCCTGTTGTGATTTACTGATCTAGAAAGGCCCTGTGGAACTGCAGTTTGCCTAGGAGATACACAGGTGTTGCTGTAAGTGCCTGTGGATTTGTCAAAATGGGAAAAATAGTAGCTCCATGGGGGTTTCCAATCAGAAAAATTGTGTGAGAAAAGTCTTAAACCTATTTTTGTTTGTGCTGTATTCTCAACCTGAATTGGGACCATGGTTTTCAAAGACTAAAAAAAAAAAGTGCTGAAAGGTCCAGTCACTGAACTTCCAGCATTTTTAGGGTTGCTAGCTCTGGGTTGGAAAATACTGGGAGATTTTGGGAAAGGAGCCTGAAGAGGGCAAACTTGGAGAGGGGGGCGGATTTCAGAAGGGTATAATGCCATAGAGTCCACCCTCTGAAGCAGCCATCTTCTCCAGGAGAATCAATGTTGGTCATCTAGAGATAAATTGTAATAGTGGGAGATCCCCAGATGCCACCTGGAGGTTGGTAGTCCTATAGCATTTTATCTGTTTTGGTCCTAATCCAGCAGGTTGCTAATGTCCTAACATTCATTTTTCAAAATTTTGAAGAATTCTCTCTCTAGTAACTTACTTCATTATCCTAAATTAATAGAAATAATCTTCAGTTGTTTCAGATTTTTTTATTACCTAGGAACTATGGTTGGAAAATGCTTTCAAGGACTATTTTTACATCTGTTGCTTTTGTGTAGACAATGATCTCCCTTTTCCAGCTGCCTTGCTGCTGAATCATTACTCATGGTGAGAGGCTTTGGGGTGTTTTAGGCTTTTAGTGTCCATTAGAAAAGACTGATCAATAATAATAGGATGAGCGCATTTTGTTCACAAGTCACCATTTAAATGAATGCCATGCAGGAGAACCACTTTCCACCGTACCTGAAGTGCTGCTGAGTGAGCAGGTACTTTCAAGTGGAAGTAGATGCATTTGGGAAATGGAATGGGCAAAAAGGGGTCCTGGCTTTCCTGATGGTGGATTGCAGAGCTTAATTCAAGCTGCTTTCTCTTTCTTTCAAGAAGCTGAATCAGCTTCCGCTCAGTGCATTTATGACATACCCTATGACTTTGGGGTCATCAATAAGAACCTATGGGGAATCAGCCTCAGTTAGCAAGGAAAACCCTACCAAGCAAGTGTGGGTAGCAACATGAAATAGGATGTGGGGGCCTTTTGCTTATGATTTTGATTAATGCTTGAACTTCTTTCAAAACTAGTGTGCTGCTAGGTTCAGATACAGCTTCCATTTTAAAAGCAGTAGGGCAAACTGATAGCCTGCTGATGTCTATTCAGAGCTAAGTATTAAGAAGAATCCAGATGGTTTTTTCCCTACTAGGGGAGAAAAACAGGCTGGGAAATGTTTAATTGAATTTCTTGCATTATCTTCTGCTATTAAACTTCTTAAACTGTAAATCTCCTTTGTGTTAAGGGGAGATGTGTGGCTGGCCAACTCACTGGACTCTTTAAATCAGTTAGGATGCCAAAGGTCACAGCTGGTCCTAGACCTGAGAAGATAATAGGCAAAAAATGTAGAAAGCAATATTGGGCCATGGAAAAAAATGTCAAAATTGGTATGCCGCTCTATCAGTGTTTTCTATCAGTGGGTGAAGACTTTTTCGTTTCATTTTGCATACTCCCAATAATGGTTAACGGGCCTTCTCCCTCATTCTGTTGTTGTTTCTTATGCAATTATTTTGTATAATTATTTTATCATTTTGAATGTATTTTAATTGTTCAAGTGTTTTTTATGTTTTTATGCTCACAACCTTGAGACCCTGAAAAGGTGGCATAAAAATGTATTAAATAAATTTTGAGTCATTTTGAGTCGCATTAAGACACATGCGAAGGCGCCTCATGACACAGTGGTAAGCTGCAGTACTGCAGTCCAAGCTTTGCTCATGACCTAAATTCAAACCTGGTGGAAGCTGGGTTCAGGTAGCCAGCTCAAGGTTGACTCAGTTTTTTATCCTTCTGAGGTCAGTAAAATGAGTACCCAGCTTGCTGTGGCTAAAGTGTAGATAACTGGGAAGGCAATAGCAAACCACCCTATAAAAAAGTCTGCCAAGAAAATGTCCTGATGTGACATCACTCCAATGGGTCAGTAACGACTCAGTGCTTGCACAGCAGACTGCCTTTACCATTTTAGGACACATGTGATGCATTAAGGCTTCATTCAGATGTTACAGTAAGCTGCAGTTGTCTGGGACAGGCATGGATGCAGTTTATGTCTTCTGCCTGCAGTCCCCCCACTTCACCCTGTTACATGGTTTGAAAACATCTCAGCTTGCTTGTAGCATAGAAAAATTGGACTTTGTTAATTTCCTATAAACTGGAATTCTAAGCTATTGTTTGATTCAGGTTTAGGATCCAGGTTTGTGGGGGAATAAATGCACTCTGATGCATCCAGGCGCCCTGTGTTTCATAAGTCATGGACAATCCAAGTCCATTCCAAACCCAGAATCTTTAGGTATGCTCCACTTGGGAAATGAGGAGGAAGGAGTCTGAGAAGTTCATTTGCACATGCCACCTGTGTGCCTAGCAGAGCCAATTGTAAGATAGTATGACTTCTGAATGCAGCCTGTCCATCACATGATGCTTGGTGGCATGATTATGCATATTGGTATATATCTCCTGATTATGAATTCACTTTATATGGTTTCTGTGCCTCTTTTGTAGCTTTTTAAAGAAGAAATTGAATAGTGGTAGCTTTCCTGTTATCTCTACTGTGTTCGAATTTGATAAACCATGCTGAGAAGATTGGAACACTTTGTAAAAATGTTGTAAGGAGCATTCTGGGCATGTTTTGGCTATAGGATGGAAAAGCAAAGAATAGTACAATTTCCAAAGCCTTGTAGCAACATCCTCCGATACAAATGAGGAATATCATTGAAGAGAGAGACGGGTACAGCGCAGTCCCTGCACTCTTGCTGAATTCTGAAAAGCTATAGCTTGTAGTTGTGATATAGATTCTAGGATCGTGCAAAAAAAAAGAGAGACGGAGAAACTGATTTCTGTAATTCTGTATTGACATTGTATGCTGTGGGAAATGTGAGGGAGGGGGGATATCTAAGCAGGACTCTTATACCACTATGGGGCAAACCTGGGTATCTCCCAGGCTTCCCAAAGCACTGCAGCCCATAGCCAGCTGCATAAAAGGTCCATTGGTCCTGTTTCCCCAAGCACATGCTAAAGAATTCTGCAGATCGTTTATTCTGACCTTCATATATGCAGTATAATGGAACAGTTGATAGCCCCCTTCCTGCCTTATAGCTCACAAGTTCTCCTTACCACTCCATCAGCCACCCTGCAAGCTTCTGGGTGCTGCTTTTTAAGCCTTGGCTTAACATTTAAAACACCTTAGCTTGGCTAACCTACTGCCCCACCTGCTCCCAGCAATTAGCTGCTAATTGCTGCTAGCTTGCCCCTTTCTAGGTTTGTTAGTCTTCACTGCCTCCACCTGGGTCTTGCCTTTCCTGAGCAGACTTCTCAGAGCTGTTTGTGCACTTCCAGCTATGCCTTAAAGCTCTCTTCATGAAGTGTGTGTAGGTAAGTGCGTTCCCCCTCTAGCCTGATCCTGTCACATCCACAGAAAATGAATATTGTGAGCACTCTTCTAACTCTACTAAGTTGTTGGGTGAATTCTTTTGTATACACTCTGAAAGCTTCCCCCTCTCTTGGTACATGAGACTATGAGCATTCCTTTGTTTGGATTCATCTCTAAGTAAAATCTGCTGTTGGTGAAACAATGAAGTTATGGATAGCATGCTAGGTACAGGGTCTGCTTCAGGATTTGGGGTATTCTTTAGTAACAGCTCATCAGGGCCCCCCATTAACTGGTGAAGTGTTGAGAAGCCAGCACATTCCCAGATTATTCATGCAAGTGTAACAAATTGCATGTCAAATGCCCTTCCAAATGCCCTTGGTACATCTTCACCACTTTCCATAACTTCACTACATAGGAACAGTGTCACTGCCCCACCCTAGTCTCTTAGGGTACCTGTACAAGACAAATTCACAACTTTATATTCTGCATTTGTTACCCTGACAGAATTATTAAATTATGCCTTTGACCTTAAATTGGGGGGGAATTAGCTACAGAGTCAGACCTTAGCAAGAGGTGGGGTAAAAATGAGATCTGCTATCAATGTTTACAGATATTTTTCCCTGATATACCCTTTTTTGGAGTCAGGAACTGGGCCAATTATGAAGTAATAAATTTCATTTTGGAAAATAATAGGATTTAAATATACACACAGATTCAATAGCACGCACACAAAGTATGGAAATAAAGGTAGTAGCAGATATAATAGGAGGGAGAAGGAAGTATGGTGATACATTTCCAGTCTTGGAGAGCAAATGAGCCTGAGTTGGGATGAGGAGATACATGGTAACGACTAGCACTACACATACAAAGGACCTGATATGAACCAGGGGTGCTGCTTTCTGGGTTCTCAGCAAGGCACACTAAACATGGGCAAAACTGGGTGTATTTTATTGTCTTGACATTTTCAGTGAGTTATCTACCATGACCCCAAGATCTCTGTCTTGGTCATTCTCTGCCAGTTCACACCCCATCAACTTGTATTTGTAGCTGGGATTCTTGGCCCCAATGTGCATTACTTTGCACTTGGCCACATTGAACCTCATCTGCCACATTGACACCCACTCATCCAGCCTCAACAGATCCCTTTGGAGTGCCTCACAATCCTCTGTGGTTCTCAGCGCCCTGAACAATTTAGTGTGATTTTCGAACTTGGCCATTTCACTGCATGCTCCCAACTCCAAATCATTAATGAACAAGTTAAAGAGCATGGAACCCAGTACTGAGCCCTGTGGCACCCCACAGCTTACTGTCCTCCACTGCAAAGACTGCCCATTTATACTCACTCTCTGCTTCCTATTAATTAGCCAGTTTTTGATCCACAAGAGGACCTGTCTTTTTTCTCCATGACTTTTGAGCTTACTAAGGAGCCTCTGATGAGGAACTTTATCAAAAGCTTTCTGGAAGTCAAGGTAAACAACATCTATTGGGTCCCCTTTGTCCACATGTTTGTTCACCCCCTCAAAGAACTGTAACAGGTTAGTGAGGCAAGATCTTCCCTTACAGAACCCATGCTGAGTCTTCCTCAATAACTTGTGTTCATCAATGTGCCTACTCATTCTGTCCTTGGTAATGGTTTCTACCAACTTTCCTGGTATTGAAGTCAGACTGACTGGCCTGTAATTTCCCGGATCTCCTTTGGAACCCTTTTTAAAGATGGGGGTGACATTTGCTACCTTCCAGTCCTCAGGAACAGAGGCAGATTTCAATGAAAGATTACATACATTTTCAGGCATAATCCATTCAGGCCAGCGAAGAGGGACTGGATGCTTCTGTTTCAGTGCCTGAACTAGACAATGGACAGTGTTCTCAGTCATTAGGTACAGATGAAAAGGAGGAGGGAGATTTGTGAGAGTTTGGCAACAGCATTTGTCCATTGAACCTGTATCTCTCTGAGGCCAGTGCCTGTGTTCATCTTAGCAAGACACCTCTCTTTGCCAAGCTTGGCTTTCTGGAGTGCAATGCTTTAGGAAGTCCCAATGTTTTCCAAGGTGTTGGGGTGCCTCTACTCACATGGGGCTGATGCCAGGATTACACATCCACTGTGCTGCATACTCAGTCGCTAATGGTTTGAGATACCTAGTTCGTCTACCAATATGCAGTGAAAATATGTATATCTCCATTGTTTCATCATCCTAATTGGGAATGCAACAAGATGATTAATAGTGTTTACAGGTGAGACTAAAAAGAAAGCAGATTTTATCTGTTGGCATGTTCAGTTATTATATTTTGATGCTCCAACATCACATAATGGCTGAACATACTACCCACACTTCTCCTGATACGTGCAATTGCCATTTTAGATGAATAAGGACATTCCAGGTTCAGCATGTATAAAAACATACCCCTCCCCCACTGATTTTGGTTTTCTGATCACTTATACTGAATTTGAAATATGCACATGTCACTCTGGTTGCACAAAATAGTGACCACAGATATTAAGAGAAATTCACATAGTTCAGATAAGATTGCAATAAAGAACAGGTCTTGAAAGTTTCCCCCCTCTTTCTTCAATAACTTTAATGGACTCCCTGTTGATCTCAGGGGGGCTGGCATCTGCCCCCTTGCATCCTGGGACCCTCAGCTTGCAAGATGAGATCTAAGAGTGATAGTAGAATCCCCAGTTTTTGTTACGTGAAAGAAACTTACAATGATATATGTACAAGAAGCCTGCTTTCAAATGATAGGGAATAAAGTACTCCCACTCCTTTTTTTATTTCATTGACTGTATAGCACAGCTTTTCTGTCCTTGTGAATTTTCCAGGAACAATTTCCTGTGCTTGAGGATTGAACAAGATGTGATGACAGCAGGGCCCCACGTTTTTGAATGTGGGTTATGCTTTAGGTGAGATTTGGAGGGCTCAGAAGAGTGCTAAAATATTCATGTGCTGTGTGGGTGAGGGAATATGTCCCTGTGTCTAGCCTTGTCATATTGCATTGTAGTGAAACTGCTGCAATGCAGGGACAATACCAGGAACCTTGGCAACAGAGTCCTGTACCTCCTCCCCACTCATTCCCTTGCAGAGCGAGAGCTGAGTGACTTTCTTTTCTCTCAAAATGTCTTTAGGTAATCAAACTGAACTGGGCAATGTTGCATAGGAATAACGTGGCCACTGTTTGATCCCTGTTTGGCTGTGATCACTCAACAAATGATCAAATAGAGGAGAGAAGTGGCACTGTAACAGAACCAAAAAGAGACTATGAATGATAGCCAAAAGGTTTTTTTTGAGTGGGGGGTGTGGAAGTAAGAGGAATTTCGTGCATAGTGGCAGTACCAATTTTGTTTTGAAAACAGTTTGAGTGCAGACATAAAGAACATAAAATGACTAGTAATCTCATACCCTTCTTAATGTGTATATATATATGCTGTCAGGTCATAATTAACTTATGCCAACCCCAGCAACAGGCTTTCAAAGCAAGCGAGAAGCAGAAGTTGTTTGCCATTGCTTTCCTCTGCGAAGTCTTTGTTGATCACCCATCCAAGTACCAATCCAGCCTATCTTCTGAGATCTAATGAGGTCGGGTTATATGATGCTGCCTTTACTCTCACCCGTCTTACTAGGGCTAACCAAAAACATATCAAAATATTATGTAAGCATTTTGATATTCCAAAAGCTGTTCTGCAGGTAAGATGTAAGCCAGAAAAAAAGAGCAAAAACATCCAGGGCACATTCGGTGGAAGGCTGCCTGAAGTTATTGTCAATTAATTAAATTAAGTCTGCAACATCTCCTGATCTCTATCTTCAGAAAGCTACAAACTTTCTCATTCAACCCTGAGGAACTTGCAGGCACTATTGTGTGATACGTTTGTTGGTCCTAATTAAATAATTTTGGATTCCTCCTCCCCCTGTATGTTTACTTCTGATTTTGAAGGTTAAAAAAGGTAAAAGTACTCCCCGTTTTCGACTCTGGGGTGACGTTGCTTTCACAATGTTTTCATGGCAGACTTTTTACAGGGTGGTTTGCCATTGCCTTCCCCAGTCATCTACACTCCCCCCCCACAGCAAGCTGGGTACTCATTTTACCAACCTCGGAAGGATGGAAGTCTGAGTCAACCTTAAGCTGGCTACCTGAACCAGCTTCCGCTGGGATCAAACTCAGGTCGTGAGCAGAGGGCTCTGACTGCAGTTATGCAGCTTTACCATTCTGCACCATGGGGCTATTTTTGAAGGCTAGGAAAACGGAAAGGTCCCCTAAGCAAGCACCAGTCGTTTCCAACTCTGAGGTGACATTGCTTTCACAATGTTTTCACGGCAAACTTTTTACGGGGTGGTTTGCCATTGCCTTCCCCAGTCATCTACACTTTCCCCCCAGCAAGCTGGGTACTCATTTTACCAACCTCGGAAGGATGGAAGGCTGAGTCAACCTTGAGCAAGCTATCTGAAAACCCAGCTTTCACTGGGGATCAAACTCAGGTCGTGAGCAGAGCTTTGGACTGCAGTACTGCAGCTTTAACATTCTGTGCCATGGGGTTCACTCCTTTTGAAGGTTAGGGGGATCTATAAATACCTGACCCTGGTGCATATGTAGTAATGTTCTGAAATATGCAAATAATGTAATTAAAGGGGGAAAACTGTTAGGTGTGTGTAGGGATGGAGGAGTTGATCACTTTACAGAGGAATATTCATTGTCTGACTCCATCTAAACAAAGGTCATTTTAGCACTGACCTTAATCGGCAGCGACGTCCCTCTTCACCGCGTAGGATCTGCGCGGATTTCGCACCAATTGCTGCGGAGCACCCGGAAGAGCCGCAAAGTCCCGCGGCTTTTGCGGCGCAAATGGAAACTGGGTTTTGGCGGTTTCCATTTGTGCCGCAAAAGCCACGGGACTTTGCGGCTTTTCCGGGTGCTCCGCAGCAATTGGTGCGAAATCCGCACAGATCCTGCGTGGTGAAGAGGGACATCGCTGCCGATTAAGGTCAGTGCGAAAACGCCCAAAGCCTTTCTGAGCCGCTTAACCATTGCCATTGTTTTAATTTCTTGGACTCATTCTAGCAGCTGCAACTCTATACTTCGTGCTCACTTTTTATTATCCTTGGAGTAGTATTTTTCTCCGATCCCGGCATCATCTTATTACGTTTCAGTACACCTCAGCTTTGTTGGAAGACTTAATTATAGGAACTAATTTCACTGAGAGGAAATTTATTGTGCAGGAATAAAATATGATGAAATATTTATCATTGCTGCAGTCAGCAAAATATACTCATGTGAGCAGCAGCAGGTAGGAAGATAACGGGTAATAGAACTCTGTCCAGTGGACAATGACACACTTCCTGGATCACTAAATACACTCGGTTCAAGTACAATTGTAATGGAATGTTATAATTTTTCTTGGAAGATTTATGGGGGTGGAAAAGAACTTCTATAGTTCAATAAAATACAAGGGGATTGAAAGTGCTTTGCTTTTACAGTACGCAGAGCTGCTTCTTGTGTGCAGCATAGAATCATTTTTCTCAACAAAACCCCTAGAATTCTGTACTTGAAAGGAAAGGAATGGGAAATGCTAATTATGTATTCTAACTACACCTAGCAAACTAGACAAGTAAATAGTTTGGGGCGAAGAAGACTGAATTTACCAAAGGTGGGTAAGATCTGGCAGTGCAGCAAGGACAACTGAAGATCAAATAGTGATGGTGGTTTGGTGTCCAGTGTCAGGCAGACAGGTAGACAGATCTGGATGTGTATTTTATGACTTCTTTTTAAGAGGAGAGGTGTGGTACACATGAAATTCATTGTATCTGAAGCAAAGCACTGCACAAGATGTTGCAAAAGTCATTCCCGTCCTTTGCACAATGTTGTATACAAGGTCTCACATAGGATTGTCACTGTCCAGGTGGTGATTGGAGATCTTCTGGGATTGCAACTAATCTCCACGTGATAGAAATCAGTTCACTTGGAGAAAATGGCTGCTATGGAAGGTGGACTCTATGGCATTATACTCCATTGAAATCCCCCCTCCCTAAACCCTGCCCTTCTCAGGCTGCACCCTCAAATTCCCCACCTCAGACCTGGTAACCCTAGTCTCATGAAGAAGAAAAAGATGAAATGGCATAAAATGATGGTCCCTTTAGTCTTTTTCCTCTTCATTTCATTTCGTGCAGCCCCCTTTCTTCGAATCCTAGTCTCACACCAGATCTTGCACAAGAGTTGAAGCACATGATAACATTCCACTAGCTGTTCATAGGAATCAATCCATTGCCCTGTAGCAGCTGGCATTTTTTAAAGGTTATAATTTCAGGGAGCTTTTTTAATTTTTGCATGGACTTATTTGCCAGGCAATGCTCAAGGAATGCCAGCACACTGCAGAGGGCTTTGAGATATGTTATAAGGTGTAGACTCATTCATTGAGCAGCACATCCAAGTCTGTTAGGCCTCTTGCTTGACCGTTGTAATTGGAAATTGTGACTTAAAATAGGTTTGCCAGGTCTGTGTTGGAAAATATTTGGAGACTTTGGGGGTGGATCCAGGAGAGGGTAGGGTTTGCGCAAGGGAGGGTCCTCAGCATGGTAGAATGTCATAGAATCTACCCTGCAAAGCAGCTGTTTTCTCCAGGGAAGCTGATCTCTGCCAGCTTGAGATCAGTTGTGAAAGTGGGAGATCTCCAGGCCATACCTGGAGGCTGGCAACCCTATGAATTGTAGGTGATCCACTAACTATATACTGAAGTCCAGAAGCTATGGGGAAATTCTTAGCACTGCTGAACTTCCAGGGGTCACCCAGGATATATTTTGTTCTCTGTGTTCAGCTTCTCAACTTGTACCTAATTGGTTGCCCCAGAACAGTGGATACACTTCTCAATTAAATAGTCAAAAAGACCACATTTTCTTTTTATGTCGCTTTACTGTTTCATTTTGTTTTTCTCTCCATAAAAACCTACGGTCCAGTAGCAGAATGCTTTTGTTGTTGTTGTTCATAGTTCTTGGATGGTTGGCTTGGTGAAGAGTCATAGGGAAGAATTAATGTTTCCTGTTTTGTTGCCTTTTTGCATTTGGTTTATATATTTGTCAATAGTTTGATTTTTCTGGGTTTCACTGTTTGTTTTATAGATGTGTTTGTATTATGCCTGCACATTTTACAGCTGCGGTACACCTTTTATATAGTATTTATATCTAACATATATCACTTATATAATGTAAATTAATCAATGTATAGATCATTTTTAATTAATTGAAATGGGGTTACAGGGGATGAGACAGCAGGATGAACATTTGAGAATTTTCCCTAGTTGTCGAGTAGCATAATTTTCAGGCATGAAACCTTGAAATTTAACAAATGGGCACACTTCCACAGCAGTGCTTAATTTAATTTCTCTCATATTAATCATGCATGCAGTGATTTCATAATGAGAGAAAAGTCTGCTTTTCTTTTTGACCAGATTGATTTGCAGCATTCATTGCATTGTGAGGTTATTATAGTATTCACACTAGCATGGGCAAATTGCTGAAGGGCCAGAATCCATTTTTAAGTATGATGTAGTGGAGTGGTCTGCATGTTGACACCCACTCTAGCCATAGTAGGTAGTTTATTAACCAATACAGGATGATCTCTGCTCATGAGTACAATTTATATGCTGTCAAACTATCCAGTGGCCAGTCTGGAAATAAGACTGGAACCACTCCTGATCCGTCCTAAATCTATTTTCCCAATCTGGATTAGGCAGCCATCTGCAACTCACTGACTTTGTTATTAGCCAAGATGAAACTGCATCTTCTCAGTACACTTCTCCGCATTCACTGGTTATTTATTGCTTACTGTCTCCTTCTTCAAAAGACCATTTATAGGCCATTCTTCCTTATTCCCTCTTTGTGACCCTCCCTGCTTGTTTCTGTAGCTGATAATAACTTAAATTTAGGGTATTGAGCCAAAATGCACATTTAAACACTTATCTTAACGTACTTTTTAGAAGAATAAACATCTGGGCAAGCATGTACATAAGCAGAACTTTCCTCTGATACCTCAAAATAGAATACAAATAAAATCAATCTGATGTGTCACTTGTTTTCCCTCCCTCCCCCACCATATCTCAACATTGCTCTTTCTTGCATTTTCTACACGTGGGTTTTACAACCCAAACTGCAAAAGTTATAATCGCAGTTATGCTGATTTAGCAAAGTTCTTTATCATCCACAGTTTGCCAGCAAAAGTCATGCTAACCAAAGGAGTCACTAACGTAATCATGGTGCCAACAAGCAAAGACCCCAACAGACAATAGCAAGTCTGTGATGTGAGTTATCTAAAGCCAGGCTTTCAGCTGAAGACTGAGCAAACTGCTAGAACAGCATTGTTCTCCTTAGCTATGCTCAAGTTGATGAGAAAAAACCAGTTGACTACTCAAAGGATCCGTATCCCACATCAGTAACACTGCACCCCCTCGTCCCAGTACTACGGCTTCCCTGCAAAGAATTTCATAGGGATGCAAAATTATGTTTCTTGTATAAGTAATAATCTACAGACGATTATTGGAAAAGGTTCTGGTGTAAGCTGCAACGATAAAAGGGCAACATTCTTTGACCAGCCTTCCAGTTTTAATAGAATTGTGTAGCTATCCATAATTAAAAATCAGCACTCAAAAGGTTCTGTATTGGAAAGGTTGCCGATTAGTATAATCCAGTAACTGATAATAATTCAATAAAAGCTTCTCTGTAAGAGAACTAAAACTCTGTGAGATAGGATCTGGGAATTATCTCTTCCTCTGAAATATCCTCTTAACTTTTTATTCTTTAGATATCAGTATTTGTGAATCAAAGGATTCTTTTGGCTTTATCATGTGAAGGAAAAAATCTATCTATTACCCTCTACAGTGACCCAAAGCTTTGTGAGGTAAAATGGGATCCCTCTACCTCAGCATGAGGGAAGTCTTATTTAATAGCTTATTTTAATCTTCCAAAATTCAGAGTGAAAACATGTTCCATACACATTTCAAGTTATTAATGGTCTGCTTTATCTACATTTTCCCCATCGCTATTTCTCCTGTAATTTCTATTCTAAGGACCTGATAAATTTACAAGATGGGGTTGGTATTAAGGGTGTGCATTCGGTTCAGCCGAACCAAATCAACTGCTGAATCACCCCTGATTCGGCTGTATACGGAATCGCATACAGCCAAATCCAATTGGGGCCCATTATGCGGGAGCCGAGTATGGCTTCCCGTATACTTCCGTATAGATATTCAGAAGTATACGGTATTCAATGCAAAAGGTGGAAAAGGGGCTTCTGCAGCCTCAGGGGAGTTGCTTGCCTCCTTTCCCGCCTTTGGTAGCCTTTTCCCACCTCTCCCATAGCCTCCCTGGGATCAAGGAGGGGGGGGAGGTGGAAGAGGAGCCCCAGCAGCCAATCCAAAGCATGCATTTGCAAAATGCATTGCAAATGCATGCTTTGCAGGGTTGTTGTGTAGTTGATCCCCCAGCCATCAGCAACATTGTTGTTCTTTTGATCTTTTGCTTACTTGGGTATCCAAGTAAGCACTGTTGTCTGGACAAAAACAGAGCAGTGCTGTTTTTTGAAACTGCTCTCTGTAGGGCCAGAGAACCTTTTTAAGGAGTCTGCCTGGCTGGACTCCTCCATTGCTGCTTTGTTGATGTGTGTTGGTGTGAGAGAGAGATTGTGCTGTGCTGGCCCTTGGCCTCAGCTGCTGCTGCTCTCTCTCAGCCTTACCAGACTTGCCTGGAGTAGAGAAGACGTCTAAGGTAAGACAGTCTTGGGGTTCTTGTTTTTATTTTAGTTGGTAAAAGGGCTTTTTAAGACTCAGAGTCCCTTTACTTATCCAGATTTGGGTGGTGAGTAGCTTATTTGGGGTTAGGGGGTTCTGCTGGGGGAGGGGGCCTGGGGTGGGGAGGTTTTTTGCCAATTTGCCCATATCTTACTTTAGTGAGAGGACTTTTAAAAGTGCAGTGTCCTTTTACTTTTTCTGATTTGGGTGGCTTGGATTTCTTGGGGTTAGGGTGAAGGTTTTTTGGGGGGAAGAAGTGTTGGTAAAGTTCCTGTATTGTTAAAAGTTAAGTTTTTTACTGTTTTAAAAGGATTCTGTGTTTGATTTGTTGCTGCTGTATTGTGCTGCTGTTATTCCTTTTCTCTTCTGGTTCTGGTTCTTGGGGGGGGGGGCTGTTTGGCCTAATTTTCATTGTTTAAAAGGCCACTTTTTAACAGTTGAGTTTCTTGGCCTTCTCCTGTTGTCCCTTTTTCTGGTTCTGTTTTTTTGGGGCGGGGGGGGGAAGCTGGCACCTGGGTGAGAGACCCAGAACCAGCAGGCTTGTTGTGCTTGGCCAGCTCTCCCCATGTTGTTTGGGGCAGGGCTGGAGAGCTGGCATCTGCAGATTGTGTGTTCTGTGGCAGGGAAGCTGGCACCTGGGTCAGCGACCCAGAACCAGCAGGCTTGTTGTGCTTGGCCAGCTCTCCCCGTGTTGTTTGGGGCAGGGCTGGAGAGCTGGCATCTGTAGATTGTGTGTTCTGTGGCAGGGAAGCTGGCATCTGGGTGAGACGCCCAGAACCAGCAGGCTTGTTGTGCTTGGCCAGCTCTCCCCGTGTTGTTTGGGGCAGGGCTGGAGAGCTGGCATCTGTAGATTGTGTGTTCTGTAGCAGGGAAGCTGGCATCTGGGTGAGACGCCCAGAACCAGCAGGCTTGTTGTGCTTGGCCAGCTCTCCCCGTGTTGTTTGGGGCAGGGCTGGAGAGCTGGCATCTGTAGATTGTGTGTTCTGTAGCAGGAAAGCTGGCATCTGGGTGAGAGACCCAGAACCAGCAGGCTTGTTGTGCTTGGCCAGCTCTCCCTGCATTCTTTGGGGCAGGGCTGGAGAACTGGCATGTGGGTTTGCTGCAGCCAGGTCTGCAGAGCAGACCTTGAGCAGATTGTGTTTTGTGTGGCAGGGTTCATAGAGTAAGATGTATATAGTGCATTTGGGTCCTATAGAGATTCTCTGGTTGAAGTTAGGTTTGGCTTTGGGTGCCCCAGGAATTGGACCCCCTGGCCCAATCTTTTTGGGACTTGGGAGGTTTGTAGGGGAGAGTCTCCTGCAGGTCCCCTGCAATGGGGGCTCTCCCTCAAACCCCCTCCCCTCCAGGCAGCTTCAAATATACCCTATTTGCCATTGATTTCAATGGCCCTTAGGGTATAATGGGGCCATATATTCGGAAATAGCCACACATCTACCGTATATGCGGCTATTCCGACTACGGAATTCAGAAATATACGGGATTCCGTATTTTTCCCCCCATATGTTTCCAAATCTGTGTACTACCGATTTATTTATTTATTTATTTTGCACATCCTTAGTTGGTATGTGAGGAATTAAAACATTGCTTTGTACAGGGGAGGAATTGATGGGAGGAATGCAGATCGCAGACTGGCAGTATTATCCTAAGCAGAGTTATATTGTCTTCTAAGGCAATTGACTTTAGAGGTTTTAGTTGTGCTTAGGACTGCACTGTCAATGTCTTATGGATGACCCTGAGTACTCTGTAATGAACTGCTGTGAACTACAAAATCTCAACTGAAACTGCTTAAGGTCATTGTCACTCAAAGTGTAATGCCACAAATCCAGTACACATACAAGCATTCCATGCATGGACCATTACATTACATTTCAGTGTCCTCCCCCCCCCCACACACACACAATGGGTTCCCAAGTGTTACACACCAGTTTTGGTCAATCACATTTTTAAAGTTAGTGAGTTTAGTTCTATATAAAAATACTGCTTTTCTAATTTATTTTTAAAAATACAAGTGGTAATTTTCCAGCTTTTTAAAAAATGCAACTCTTTTAACTAGCTCAGGTGGGATGACTGTGTATGTATATAATGAAGTTGACTGCTGCCACTGTTTTTTAAGAAGATGTGCTACAAATTTAAATGAATTTTACTTACTTATGAAAGGTCCCAAAGAACGAGGGAAGCTGCCGAATCGGACCAATGTTATCTATTGTACTGGGTATTAGGGATGGGTACAAACCAAAAAAATGAACCACAGTTTGAGCACAAACCAGTAGGGGTGTGCAATAGTAAAAAAAAAAAAAAAAAAAACTGGGAAAGTTCAGATTCGGGAGTATTCGGGGCTAAAAAAATTGGGAGGCCATATATCTTCTAATAGCAGAGTCAGTAGCTGAATCTGATTCCGGAGATATTTGGCTGTTCCCGAATATACGGCCCCATTTTGCCCTATGGGCCATTGAAATCAGTGGCAAAATAAGGTATAATGAAGTGTGGCTGGAGGGCAGGGGGTTTGGGATAGAGGCTCCAAACATTCAGGGCTGCTGCAGGAACCTCTCCCCTACAGAACCCCCAAGGCCCAAAAATGTTGGACCAGGAGATCAAATTCGGTGGGCACCCAAATTCGGTGGGCACGTCTCTCCATTATACCCTATGGGCCATTGAAGTCAATGGCAAAATATGGTATAATAAAAAGCAGCTGGAGGGGAGGGTGTTGGGGTAGAGGCTCCACGTTTGCAGGGAAGCTGAACCCCCAAATTCCAAAAATATTGGACCAGGGGTTCTCATTCTAGGGGCACCCCAAAAGGCCATCACTCCCAATGGTGGGGGGAAAGCAATCAGTCAGTTTTCCCACTGTAAGAACAATGGGAAAACTGATTCTGAGGACCAGAGGGTTTGAGGGCGAGTCCCTACATTTGCAGGGCCACTGCAGGGACCTCTCCCCCACAGACAGTGCCATGTCCCCAAGCAGAACCAGTGCCACCATGCTACTGTCATTTGCACAAACAGTGTATTAGATCAAAATAGAGAATCTCTCTTTCAAAAATTGGAGTGGTGGCTCTCTGCAAGGACTGCTGCACAGAACCAATGCATTGAATTTACTACTGCCATGCAGCAAAAATGGGACATGGACTTCCTGCATGTTAAGCATCTGCCTACTGAACTACAGACCCACAGAAGTAATACCTGTGTGGAATCCTTCAACTCTTCACTTGTTGGTTGTCACTGAAAGAAAATCTTGGAAACTAGGGCATTTGGGTTTTAAAGGAAGCCAATGAAAAATCAAGGCTGCTCAAGGGGAACCTTGACTGACATGCCAAGTGGCATACAAATATCACCTTTACTCTTTTAAAAGCAAGTATCTTGGGAACCTGTCTTTGCACCATACTTATTCCACATCTTGGTTCTGTCATGGCACATTCCCAAAGAGAGAAGCGTTCATTTTCTATCACAGCAAAGCTGAGAGACCAGTCATCGTAAAAACAGTCAACACAATGGAACCCCCAGGACATAACAGAGATATGGCTTCCTATCTCAATAGACATAATAATTAATAACTAAGTTGTTTAATACTCAGTTTTTCACAGAAAACAGATTATGCTGGCCTTAAAGGTGCCACTGCAGTTAAACTTAGTTCCCAGGCATATTATTAACCTCATTAGTACCTACCCCATCAGTACCTGTTCTGAATCAAATATTGCAGGGGGGGTTTTTGCTATTGCTATGTTTATCCACTTCTTCCTGCAGTTACCACTCTGTCATTTTGGCATCTAGATTCTAATGGTGCTTCCTGGCAACAAATCACCCCCATATGAAATATGGGAGGACACCCTTTTAGTTTAATCTCATGGAGGCCTGGTGTTGCTTATACCACTTAGCATTGTCCTTTGCTTGTCTTGAGTTGCCACTGGCACACTTCTGAATGTCATTCTCTCACAGGTTTTCAGGTTTGTAGTTGTATGCTGCTGTATTCTTCCTTTACTTCATTCTTAGTTATACTCAGTGAAAACCCAGGTCTTATTATGCATCTTGACTCTAACTGGTTCTTTCTGACCATCAACCAACCCAGCAACAACCCCCCCCCCCCCAAATAAGGCCAAAATCAACTGAACCCAAACCTGATTTCAAACTGGCAACAAAGATAGAAGAGTCATCAGGCAACCAGAGGAAGCAAGTCACAAAGAGTCACACAAGACTGTATCAGCTGCAAGGCCCACCCAGGAAAAAAGGGCAAAAACACAAGTCTGTATAAGACAAAGCAACACACAGAAACACAGCAACCCACCAACATCCACCACCAGTCCCCTCCCCGCAACCAGAATGGGGAAAAAAAGGAACTTTAAAAAACCAATTCTAAGTTCACAAGAAATCACACTGTGCAGCAAAAAAAAAAGCAACCACAGTATCCAGGAGAACCAAAGCACAAGACACAACCCCGCAACAGCAGCTGCCCATCTACCCCCAAGCAACAAAGGAAGCACCAGTAAACTCTTTATAAACATCTGTCAGCGTCCTCAAAACAGTAACAATAACTAAATCTGCAAATGAAGCAGAGAAATAACGAGGTCCGCATAGACTTACTGGTATGAAGTGAGGTTTACTTTCTGGTACCAGAAGGTAGGACCAGTCAGGCACGGGCCCCAAAATGACTGATTTAAAATCATTCTACATACAGACAGTTTTATTCACACAGAAAACAAGCAGGCAGGCACACAACCTTATCTGATTTCAAAGGGTCCTACCTCCACTAAGTTTCCTTACTTATCTATCACGCAAGTCTCCTGTAGGACGTTGTTTCTCTTATCTTAGTTAGCCAGCTACATACACACACCCGCTCTGCTGTGGCTAGCTCTTTAATGGAAAATTACAGCAGACATCATTAAGACAAAGCATGCTGTTATTCAATATAGCAATTACTATTATTGGGGGTATTAATTAATTATTCAGGGGCTCCCTTTCACAAACAACCACTAACTCAACTTGTGATCAAAAATTTAACCAACAATGAACAAAACACCCTTCCCCCATCCAGCAATAAAATAATAACAGCAATAATACAGTAATATCTTGAATGAAAGTATTGAAAAAATTTCTACAACAAGCGTTTAAACCCTGCACAAAATTTTAACTTCTAAAGACTTGTCCAACCCCACTCCAGCCCCCAAGAAAACCCTAACCCACCCCAAGCAGGCACTCTCTCTAAACAGAGACACTTTATAAGACTAGTTGCTCTTTTAAAACCAACAGTCTGAATTCTGGGGGAAATTAAGAGCTGAGCAAGTTATTATGTCCATTGAGATAGGAAACCAATATCTCTATGAAGTCCTGGGGATTCCTCGGTCTTGAGTATTTTTGCAGTGACTGGTCTCTCAGCTTTGTTATCATAGATAGGAATGCTTCTTTCTTCCCGTGTATGCCATGCCAGAACCAAGAACTAGAATAAGTACAGTGCAGTGACAGGTCTCCAAGTTACTTGCTTTTAAAAGAAGACTAGAAGTGATATCCATACAACTTATTGCCACATAAGTTAAGGTTCCCCTTGAGCAGCCTTGACTTCCCAGAAACTTCTTTTAAAACTCAAGTGTCCTGTCCTAGTTTCCAAAATTTTATTTCTTACAGTGTAGTGTTACAGGATTCCTCACAGGTAGGACTATGGTTCAGTATGCAACTCCTTTGCATGTGGAAAGTCCATGCCCCATCTCTGCTGCTTGGCACTTGTGCATTCAATGCACTGGTTCTGTGCTGCAGCTTCTACAGAGAGCCCCCATCCCAATTTTTAAATCTGATGGATTCACTTATTTGAACTAAAATCCTGTGCAATGCATTACCACAATAGCACTTGTTCTGCTGGGCAACGATGTTCCTTGCAAGCTAGCACCCTCAGCAGAGATTCTGTAGGAGAATCTGACTGCTGCCTAGGGTAGGTTTTCCCATCATAGATGATGCCTCTGGAGTTGAACCCCCTGGTCCAATCCTTTTGGAAGCTGGGGGTTCTGTGGGAGAGGGATACCAGAAGCAGCCCTGCAAATCTGATGCCTCTCACTCAAACCCCCTCCCCCCCCGTCCCGAGGCACTTTTCCCACTGTAATTACAGTGGGGAACGAGACTGATTGCTTTTTTTCCATCATAGGGGGAAAGGGCCCTATTTGGGTGCCCCTAGAATTGGATCCCCTGGTCAAATCTTTTTGAAACATGGGGGTTCTTTAGAAGAGAGGCTCCTGCAGCAACCCTGCAAATTTGGAGTCTCTACCTCAAATCCCCTGCCTCCCAGCTGCACTTTATTATACACTATTTTGCCATTGATTTCAGTGGCCCATAGGGTATAATGGAGAAATAGGGGCACCCTCTTTGAGTGCCCATAGAATTTGGACTTGTTGGTCCAGTCTTTTTGAATCTTGGGGGTTCTGTAGGGGAGAGGCTTCTGAAGCTTCCCTGAAAAATTGGAGCCTCTACGTCAAACTCCCTGCCCCCCAGCTGCACTTCATTATACCCTATTTTGCCATTGACTTCAGTGGCCCATAGGGTATAATGGGGGCCAAATGGCTGCCAAATTTCAGCGGCAATTCGTGGCTGCAGTATAAAGCTCCCAAATCTTATCAGAGAATCTGATTCAACTATATACAGCCTGAATACTCCCAAACCAGCTGTTTTCCAGGAGAGTGTTGGTTCAGCCAAACTGAATGCACACCGCTACAAACCAGGGTCAGTTCATGGTTTGTTTCAAACCTGTTTGTTTGGTTGCATCACTCTGAACCCAAAAATGATCTGTCTTTTTCCCATGGAGGTTTTGGGTGATTTGTTTTTGCAGTTTGTTCTCCAGACAGCCCCACATCAATTCAGTCAATCCTAAACAACATTGGGGGTCGACTTGTGAAGAGCCTAGAAACACCCAAAGCAGTTGTCCACAACTTGACTGGCAGATCTTCCAGTCTATCCTATGGAAGCAGATTGTAAAACATTATAATACCACACCCTTACTCAGCTGCTTTCACTTTGCAGCTTGAAGAGAGAAGTTAGATGTAGTAACAATGGAAGAATTTTGTTGTAAGCCTGCTTGCAGGAAAGGGCGGGATATAAATAAAAATAAATTAAATTAAAGAATTGTTTGTTGTGTGGCTGATTTAAGGGAGGCTTTGAGGGACTCCTCTTTTTCCCCGCACAGTAGAACAGTTTTTTAAACACCTCTCCCATCTGGGAAGGTGTTCATTGCTGTGGTTTCAAGGACCAAATCTGAAGCTAGAGCTCAGCTTTCATGGGGGCACCTACTTTGTGGGGCTATATCTTGGACATCCCAAATCCAGTCTTTGCCAAACTTGAAGGGTGGATGGAAGAAAGCCTGCTGAAGACTCCCTGTGAGTTTGACATCTCTAACTCCTTAGGAGGCTGTTTACCATCTCCTGAACCAACTGGACCAAACAACCATGAACTGGTTCGCAGAACTGAAAAGTTTGTGTAAACTCATGATTTGTGCAGTCAAATGAACCAACATACACAAGTTCTTGCTATAAAGATGAAATCCCTCCCACATTTGGACTCTAAGTCTAACTTTTGAATAAACATATAGAGGATCAAAAGGAAAGGCTGTTGTCATGTGAATGATGATTATTTGGAAGTATTTGATTTTTGAGTCACTTGTGTGCTATTTGTCTAATGTTGTGCAAGTCAGACATTTCTCTGTATAACCAGCCATAGTTTTCAGTGCTGAGATGACTGGAGAGGGAAAATTGAAATGTGGAATGGAAGTGATATTGGGACATGCTTCTGAAGATTAAGTTACATTACTGGTGTGAAACAAAAATCGTGGTACAGGGAAAAGAAGTATGCCCTCCTCCTCCTCCGTCTTCTTCTTCCTCCTCCTCCTCCTGGGTTAGTTATGAAAATTACCATGTTTCCATCTAGGAGCTTTCTCATATATGACTCTTTACAGTAAGCACTTTCCCCTCCCCACCTGACACTGACTTGAATTTGGGAATAAGTTGTTCCTCACCCATCACAGAAGTGTTAAGACTATGAATTGCTCAGTCATTAGCACTTTATTTTCTTCTTATTCCCTTCCTCTTACTTGTCTCTTAGTGCTATCACACCCATCACAGTGCATTATGGAAATAATTCTGGAGGAGTAGCCCTGCTTTTTGCCATTGCAGCAGAAATCAACAGAAGTGTTGTGACTCCTTAAGAACTTGACTGCAGTAGAAAGTTCCATAGGTTAGACCTATGGATGCCAGGTCTTTCACTTCAGTGGAAGACCTCTTGCTTGTTCTGCTTGCCTCAGCTTAGTTGGGCAGTGGGGAGGGGATGAGGCCACGATCAGCATTGTGAGAATGCTGTGAAGTCACTTCTGGAGTGACACCATGATGTCTCTTCCAGGATGACCCAGAAGTGTAAGTAAGTAAAATTTTATTTGTATCCCGCCCTCCCCCGCCGAAGCAGGCTCAGGGCGGCTAAGTGATATCATGATGCCAGGCAACATTCTAACATTTGCCCCAAACTCTACAGTTAATTGGCCATCAGCCTAAGAGAGCCAAAATAATCTAATCAGTAAAATTAAGTACTGTTACTGATTTAGTCTTTTTCCTTGAGGCAGACAGTTCTGCCTCCATTCCTAAAAAAAGCCCTGCAGGCTTCAAGTTCATGTAGTTCTAAAAGAGGGCAGGGACATTTAAAGCAGGGGCTCTTCTTATTATGTCATGACAGTTGAAGCATGTAAGATCTGGGCATTGCTGCTGCCATGCCTGCAAACCACTTCTAGTCTGGGAAATGTGGGACTCTTGTGTTTCTGTAGTGTGAACTCCAGGGTTGTTGTTTTTCGTAGAAAAAGCCCTGCAGGATCTCATTTGCATATCAGGCCACACCCTCTGATGTCACCATTGTTTCACACAGGGCTTTTTGTAGAAAAACTTAGCAGGAACTCATCTGCATATTAGGCCACACCCCCTGACATCGAGCCAGCCAGAACTGCGTTCATGTGCATTCCTGCTCAAAACAACAACAACAAAAGCCCTGGTGAACTCCAGTCTGAGACTTAAATCTGTTAGGTCCAAACATAGTCATCTGTGAAATGCTATGCCAGCAGAATGTTTGGGAAACAAAGGAAACCTGCTCCTATCACCCTCTTAAACCTTTTTGGAGCTCCATGTTTAAGACAGAAAGATGCATGATCTTTGAACTTCTCCAAAATGCTGAGGCAGCAGAGACAGGACGTGTTGAATTTATAATTGGCCTCCTACAAGCTTTCCTCTAGTGCTCAGCAATGTTTATAATTAGAGATGAGAGAAACCAAGAGTAAGACCCTTTGTCATTAATCATAACATTTTGATTCTGAGTGGTCTAGTTGTTAAAGAAGAAAAATGACACATAACATTTTTTCCCATTTAAAGGAGGCAATTTTGTAGGTAAAACAAACACTGCTAATAAAAATAGAAGCCAGTTATGGTATTCTCCCCACCCCTTGGTTTGTGAAGTCTAGTTTTGCTCATGCAGGAAAATGAGGTGGTGGAATGCTGCTATGAATTAGATGGATCACATTGTTTCAGACTGTGGGTACTGGATTCTAGCTTTAAATGCTGCTTTGTATTAAGAAGCTCTCTGCAAATAGAAGGCTAGCATTGCAGGAGAAGGATTCCAAACCCCTCTCTTTGTGGTGGTGATTTGTTTGCAAGAAGTTCTTATTATGGGGAACATTTCAAATCAAATCCTCTACCTGTTTACTAATCCATTCTACTGCCTCAGAATTTTTTCTGTCTCATACTCTTGCTTGTGGGCATCAGGCCATAAGTTTGAGCAATGGAAAAGTTACTGTTATTTACTGACAGTGCCACTCCAAGCACCCTTCTAAGTCCATTGAAGTCTGTGGTCCAGGATGGCACTGTTTTTTTTTTCTGAATTACATTGTTACAAAATCAATTATTGCAATTCAGGAAATGTGTAGCCTTGTAGATCAGCTGAAATAGAGGGGAAACAAATCTCTGTTTTTGTCCTCCCTCTCCATTGCTTCTAAGGCTACAAATATATATTTTACTTTGTATATATCACAGTCCTGAACAGTTACACCCTTTAAGGCCGAAGTCAAAGAGCTTAGAAGGGTGGAAATCTGATTTTGATAGCAACAATGCACAATGATTTTTTTAGCTGTGCTCTGTGCCACCACAGCAGAGTGGCAAATGTGAAGGGAGCATTTATGGTAATACACAATACACTGCAATGATGTCTACAAGAATTTTGTGTTGGTGTTGTTGCTGTAGGGATTCTAATGGAATTACCCATTGCCAATTTTTCTTATTGTGATTGGTATGTTAGGTGATGAAGCATAGACTGAATATCGCTGGATAGCCATCTAGACTCAGAATCCTTCTGTGGTTTCAAATCCTAGCATATACTATTGGCATTTGTTGGGTCTAATGGGCTCTACACTTCCAAGGTTCAACTGTGTTCCAAGTGCTTGGTCAGCCAGTTCCCTAATATTGTTAGTAAAAACCAGTCAGAGAATACCAGTATATTATGGTGGTGGGAAGTGCCAGGATTGTTGTGAGGATAGAGGAGAGAGAGAGAAATTTTGGTCCCCATTGGGGGATAGAGGTGGTGCCTATGTAAATGAAGTCAATAAATTTTAGCCTCACTTAGTAGGAACTCTGGAGTAGTCAGGAGGTGGATTGCTTTTTCACTTTTGTTGTCCTATGTGGGGGGAGGTTGTAAAGTTTTGTAGGTGAGTAAATAACAACACGCTTTCATAAATTTGTAATCTTTGGTTTTCAATTTCAAGAACACACTTTAGTCATGTGCCAAATCTGCTGTGTGTAGGTGTTGTGCAGTTGAACTAGAAGTGTTATGTCCGCAACACTGGGATAGCCCTTGATGATGGGGGGGGGGCTCTTTTCACCTCCAAAAAGGATATGAAAAGTACTCCTAAATTGGTAGAGTGGTTTTTCCTCTAATGTGCTTTTCTTTTATCAATAGGTACATGACAAAAGTGCTCAAATTAATGCAGCCCACCAGCTCTGTTTATGCAGGATCATGTGTTTTTCCCTGAACACAAAACACTTTATTGAATATCTGAAAAATGATTTAGTAGTCAAATGTTATTGCGCACCTTGAGATATTTCTGAATTGATCCAAAATTACCTAGCTCCATTGTTGAGTCTGAAATTATGTGTAATAAGTGCCAGCATGATAACCATTTTCCTGGGGTTATAATTATTTTAATGTAAAATTGGAGCCCCAAAATGGTAAAAGAGGGAACTCACCTGTAATTTGCCATGCTTGCTTTTCAATATGGCTGAGTGCATAGAGAGAATGAGGATGCAATCAGAGTGATGCAAAAAATAGATCTAAGCCGCATAAAGGAGAGCTGAACAGAAGTTATCCAATAGACTATCAGTCTGTCACACTATGTTTTGGTGCAAGGAAACTCCCATATTATTATCCCAAAAATAGAAAACCTGGAGAAATGTGAAATAAAAAACAAAAGAAATGTTCTTGTGTTCTTGTTTGCTGGCCCTACTACTTCCTATACATGTAAATCTCTATCCTGCCACTTGATTCTGCAGGCCCCTCACCTTTCTCTGACAAGTAGGACAAGAGCAGGTACCTCTGACTGCTTGCTATCAGCCAGCCCTTACCTCCCATGTGAAGACTAATGCCTGTTAAAAAAACAACAGTGTCATCCACTATTCAGAGGGAAAGAGCAAGTGGCTGAGTGGCTGCTGTTGCTCCTAGTGGCAGCAGCAGCTTTTTCATCAGGGCAGGTGAGCAAGAAGCAATGCTGACCAGGATCAGTCACTATCCAGTTGCATATTTGCTCTCTGTTATATACCTGATACGTAGCAATAATGTGCCTGGGGGCAGGGCAGGGGGGGTATCAGCATTAGTCCAAGGGCCTCCAAAATCTGTGGGGCTGCTCTGATTCTGTTGAACTGAAGTCAGGATAAAGCAGGCATTAGAACTCCTGCACTCACAAGTGATTGCCAACAAGCATCATAGGCACAAAGTATGTACTTCTCCTCCCCCCCCCCCCCCCAAATCAAGTAGTTATAAATGAAATAGAAATCTGGTAGTTTATATGTATATATGCTAATTCCCAAAGCTCTTAAAGGGGGCTCTTTAACCATTGCCATGCAAGAGCTGTTTTTCCGTGAGTGGATACTCCAAAGGTAAAGTAACAATAAATGACCCAAATAGGAGGATGGAAGCCAAATGTGTCAGTTTGGACTCATGGAATCTGCCTTATGTCATGGGTGCAATTGGCCTGTGCCCCATGTGACTGAAAATCTCATAAGATTCCCCAGACATAAAGAAAAGCAGCATTCACACAGCTGTGGTAACCTGGTATTTGATTCCACATGTGTGATTACCCAGAACAAAGCATCTGCCTTTACTAACTTTTTTTTTTAAAGCAGTCAAGTACAACATTGCTAACTAATCATAAACTAACAAGTGAGAGACATGTGAGGACTTGTGTGGTGGAAAGTACCATCAAGTTACAGCTGAAATGATGACCCTGTAGGGTTTTCATGGCAAGAGACATTCAGAGTTTGTTTGCCATTGCCTGCTCCACATTCCTTGGGAGGTCTCCCATCCAAATATTAACCAGGGTCAGCCCTGCTTAGCTTCTAACATCTGACAAGAATGCGCTAGCCTGGGCTATCCAAGTCAGGGCTGGATATGTGAACATTTGTGAGGCAGAAGAAATCCCACTCAACCCCACTCCACTAATTGTGCATTGGCCTGTCCTTTCAGTCAGTTTCTACCCTTTTTAACATGGGGGATCTTTCTTTTCCTTTGAGAGCTCTGCTTAAACTTTTGGGGACAGTTGTGTTATTGTTACTGTTACCTAAGGAGGTGGACTTTCAGTGATGCATTTCGCTGTAAATGTGTTGAATATAACATAATTTCTTAGCGTGCATGTAAAGAAAAATCAAGTATACACTGTACATGGACTATACAAGTGTTCACTGTAATTGTGAACAGGGCTTCTCACACTGGGGAAAATATATTTTCCAAAAGGAAAAGGATATTAAGAATTACTCCCCCACCTCCATTAAAAAAAGTCTCCCACTTCGAATTGCAGAGTGCCTTTTTAAAATGGATGGAATGGCCTTAGGTCTTGCAGAGTTGTCCTTGAAAGGGCAGCTTCTGTGAGAGCCCTTTCAGCTCCACTACCTCACAGGGTGTCTGTTGTGGAGAAGGAAAGTAAAAGCAGATTGTAGGCTGCTCTGAGATTCAAAGTGAAGGGTGGGATATAAATCCAATAATTTATGTAGTAGCTCACAACTTTAATGCCAGTAGCTCACAACTTTAATGCCAGTATCTCACAAAGTAGAATTTTTGCTCACAAGATTCTTCAGCTTAGAGGGAACATTGCTTCCTATGTCTGTTCCCTCTCTGAAGGAGAACCAAAGTAATTGAAGTAAGACTATAATTACCTCACTAGAATTACCTCAAGTGAGCAGGTCATTTTTAAAAATGTTCTTTGCTTACATTAGATTCCTAAACACCATAAAGAACTAGTCAAGTGGATAAAAATTGCTTCCAGATGACCAGGGAAAATTTTCCATCTTCTTAGACTAAAAATGAAAAACATTGGTAAGAATGAGTGGATATGTTTGCAGACTTTTCTGTGAGATAGAAATTATTGTGTTCTTTGTTTTTGAAGATTGCCTAACAATACAGTTAGCCAGAAAGTAAAAAACTTAGCCAAGTTAGATTTGGTTGCTGTGTCCTTGAGATAGTTGTGCCCCACAATTCTCTCAGAGCACTTTAAAATGTTCTATTTTCCATGGAGACAGTAAAGCTACAGTTGCTTTATGCAAAAACCCTCTGATGTGCAAATAAATTGTTGACAGCATGTACTTAATATATAATTGAGAACTTTCTAAAATAGCAGTTGGTAACAAAAATATTTAACATGAGTTAAGATTGTTTTCAGAAATTGTATTAGTTCAGTTCATGGCTACCATGGTGATGAAATACACTACATAATTGCCACATTATTTGTTTTCTTGTAAGGTTAGTAATGCATTGTGTTCTTCGTAATCTTTGTTGTGCTAAAAGCAAAATGTTTATATGTCACATTTTATGACTCTTATCTTTAGTAAATGGAACTAGCTGATTTTAAAGAGTGATTTATCATGCATACAGTATCAGCAGATCTGGTCTAATTTGAGGTACACAAGGAACCTACTAGGGTTTCCAGATAAAGTATTTTACCGCAGTCATATGAATTAAAATCTCAAAAGGTTAGCAATAAAGGGTGATTTTGCCCCCTCCCTACCAAGTGTATATTATCAGGATATTTAATTTTTACCATCTTCAAATCTGTTGGTACTTGAATCTGGAGTCAAGCAAGACAGATCTTTCTACAAACCTAAAAAATGCCCCATATTTGAAGAAAAATTCTGAAATAAAAAAAAAATTCCTGGAACACTGAGAGTTAATCCTTAATAGCTTTTAAGAACTGGATGCTCTCAGTGGATGTTGATAGGCAACACAGTATTGCTGGTTGTCAAACCTTGGTCACTGTTAGTAAAAGGCAGGAAAAGGAGTCTTTCCAAAGTTGTTTTGGCATTTAAAGGAGCCAAACATGACAGCAACCACCAGGTGACTTGATACCATGCACTCACCCAAGCCTGGCTGCTCACTGCAATTCAACAGCAGCCACCCCACGAAAGCCACTGTGTTGCAGTGGTTAGAGTTTCAGGCTAGAATCTGGGAGACTGTTTGAATCTCTGTTCTGCTATGGAAACTGGCTATGCTACCTTGAGCAAGTCACATACGCTCAGCCAAATGCACATTCATGCTTGCAGAGTTGTTGTGGGGATCAAATGGAGAGGGAAATCCTGTAAGTTGTTTTGGGTCACCATTATGGAGAAAGGTAGGGGATAAGTGAAATAAATAAATAATAAATATAGCTGAATATTGGGGGCTTACAAAAAAGTAGATTGGTTGGTGAGTGGGAAGGAGATAAGGAAGCAGAGAAATATGTGGATGTGAAGGCTGCCAGGAACAAAGAGAGGGGAAATACTGTGGCAAGGGAGGGGATACAAGGGAAGTTGAGGTGCTCCCTCCTAGCCTTTTCTCATTCCCCACTGTACACCTAGGCCACAGTTTTCCTGTGGGGTGGGAGGACTGTTGGAAGAGGGAAGGAGGGAAAGCTGAAGATGATGGGACAGATAAAGGAGGGAAAGCTGAAGATGATGGGACAGATAGATTGGCTGGTGGGTAGGGATGAGATAGGACAGGGGTGGCCAATGGTAGCTCTCCAGGTGTTTTTTGCCCACACTTCCATCAGTCCCAGCCAGCATGACCAATGGCTGGGGCTGATGGGAGTTATAGGCAAAAAAACATCTGGAGAGCTACCGTTGGCCACCCCTGAGATAGGATTTGCCACAATTACACAAGCAATTAAACAATGGCAACACAATATAAGCAAAGATGCAAAAAACAAAATCTATTGTGTCAAGAAACAATTGACAACTTCAAAAAATTAATACATTGTATTATAGAAAATATCCAGACCAAGTACCAATATTCAGACATTAAAGAACAAAGAACAATCCCATATAAACATTATCAAAGGATGACTCCGAAACAATCTTCATACAGTCTGTAAGGAGTACTAAGACTCAAGTGTAAAGTTCAAACGGAGTTCTTCCATGGCGTCGGCTTCAAAGGAGAAATTCTTTCCTTCACGCAACCAACGGTTTGAATTGCGTTCTGCTGCCTTTACAGCTTCTTTATAAGCCAACTCTAAAACCAAATGTGACAACACATATAATAACAAAATACCTAATATACAATAATTAAATACATAAATAGACATAGAAAGCTACGGCTCCGAATCGTGGGTTTTATACCGTCATCACCTGCGACTCCTTGAGCGCTTTCATCAGCGCTGCCTTCGCACCATCCTCAACATCCACTGGAGTGACTTTGTGACCAACACTGAAGTTCTCAAGTGGGCGGAGGTTACCAGCATCGAGGCACTGCTGTTGAAGACGCAGCTGCGCTGGGCAGGGCATATTTCTAGGATGGAAAACCACCGCCTTCCCAAGATTGCCCTGTATGGCGAACTCTCCACCGGCCATCGAAATAGAGGGGCACCAAAGAAGAGGTACAAGGACTCCTTGAAGAAATCCCTTGGCACCTGTCGCCACAACCATCACCAGTGGTCTGACCTAGCCTCAGATCGCAAAGCATGGAGGCACACCATCCACCAGGCTGTCTCTTCTTTTGAGAACGCACGCATAGCTGGTCTTGAGGACAAAAGGAGATTGAGGAAGAATCGCACTGCTACAGCACCAACTCTAAATCAGACTTTTCCCTGCAGCCACTGTGGCCGGACCTGCCTGTCCCGCATTGGTCTTGTCAGCCACCAGCGAGCCTGCAGCAGACGTGGACTACTGCACCCTTCTTAAATCTTCGTTCGCGAAGCCAAGCCGAGAGACATAGAAACTACTCCAACGTACAACCTGAAGAGGTCCTCAGACCAATATCTCTCCCAGCGCATACAGGATAATCACATTAATGACAAGACTCTCCACCTAAAAAGACAAGCCACAGTGGTAAGGCCAAAAAAGTATTATTTATCGCCATTGGGGTATTGTTTCCAGTATTACGGGATGTAGGTCCCCACCTACAGTGGGCTTTCAGTGCTCACGGAATCTACATGATTTTTTTGGTTCATACTGACTTGCAGAAACTGCCAAGACTATCCCACCTTCTTATTGGGCATTATCATTGCAAGGGCTGCAAAGCTTGTAAATATTCTTTGCAGCTGAAAGAATATGTGGATGTAAGGACTGGAATTACTATTAAGCTAACTGGTTTTACAAACTGTGACTCTAAGGGAGTCATTTATACCTTAATTTGTGGGGTTTGTTCAAAAATTTACATAGGATGCTCTCGGAGAGCTGTTAAGACTGCGTCTTGGAGCACATTTCTAGGGTTCGTCACCAAATTCCTGGCGTTCCTCTTTCCCAACACTATAAGGAAACAGACCATGATTTAGAATTGTCGAGATTTTTTGTGATACAGAAGGTTGAACTTTGTAAGGGTACAGGCGGTGATATACAAAAAAAATTGTTACAGAAAGAGGCTAGGTGGATACATCGCCTAAATACAATAGAACCCTTTGGCCTTAATTTATATAATGATCTCTCGTGTTTTGTGTAATTCTTGGGTAGGTGCTTTCAGAAATTTATTGAGATCCCCCTGAGTTTCTTATTGTTACCAACTGTGACTTGTCTTTTTAGGACGGAGAGTCTTGTCATTAATGTGATTATTCTGTATGCGCTGGGAAAGATATTTTTCAGGTTGTATGTTGGAGTAGTTGCTATGTCTATTTATGTATTTAATTATTGTATATTAGGTATTTTGTTATTATATGTGTTGTCACATTTGGTTTTAGAGTTGGCTTATGAAGAAGCTGTAAAGGCAGCGGAATGCAATTCAAACCGGTGGTTGCGTGAAGGAAAGAATTTCTCCTTTGAAGCCGACGCCATGGAAGAACTCCGTCTGAACTCTCTGCCCCAGACAGAGAGTTCCATCTATACCCTGTGGCTAATAGCCACTGATGGACCTCTGCTCCATATGTTTATCCAATATTTTTGTTATCTGTTCCTCTGTGTGTACGGTAATCATTGCCCAGTGGAGAGGAAATGTTTCAAGTCTTTGTTCCTGCTCCCAAGAAAATGAAAACATATTTCTCAGTTTTAAGAATTTCTTGTCCAGATGACCTTGCTTTTAATATCCCCAAATCTCTACATGTGTGTGTTAAATTGATGACGACACCTTTACTGAGGTGCCAGTATGCCTCTTAGTTCTTTGTTTGGGAAGCTGGCATCTTCTCGTGCATGTTCTGTGTTGCCCAATTAACATTATTCATAAGCTCTTCTGTCTCTCCTTTTATTCCTTGCTGTTGACAGATGACTCTGTGCCAGTGTATGTTTTTATACTTTTCTTGGTTGTCACAAAGAGCAAGGTAGAAACAGGAAGCAAAACTTTTAATCAAAGTGAAATGATCTTTGATGAACACTACTATCACTTATGAAATACCCAAGGATAAAAAGAGAATTGAATAAAGCATTGACAGTATATGTATTTCTTTTATCATGAACACATTCTCAAATTCCTTTCTTGGCTTATTGTAAACAGTCATTGATCATGACTAACAGTCACCTTCTTCATTGTAAAAGAGTCCCCTCAGTTTACATGGAACAAATGGGACTGTCTGTGTAATCAACAATATCAGTAGCAGATCACAGAACCCCAGATGATTGGCCCAGATTTAGTAGAAGAGCACATGCTTTGCATGTAGAAAGTCCCAAAGTAATTCAAATTAAACAAATTTATGGTAGCATATATAGAAATGCCTCTGGTTTGTAATCTCACCTTTATGTAACCCAGCTTTGGGCCGGTATGTCAGAGCCATGGTTATTTCTGTCTGAACCAAGCCAGGTAACGTGTTGTTCAGCTGAGTGTTCTTAGCACATAGAGGATAAAAGGTACTCTGAATGAAGATAAATATAGGGTGATTAGATTGGTAGATCGATAGAAGGTACGCCAATAATTCAACCAAAGCAGAATGGCTGAGTATTTATTCCAAAGCTCGCCAGTCCAAGGGTGGTATCACACAAGAGATTTGGCCTGACCTAGCCACACCTCCCATTCAGATTGAATGTGCATGATCACACAAGCACATCTGTTCTCCAAGCTGCACCCATTCTCACCCTGTCTCCAGACGCCTTCCTATCTGAATCAAAAAGCCACCTGGATCTTCCTGGTAGTCTCCCCCTGAATCGCATTTAAGTCACATATTCGCTGGCCATCTGTTCACCCTGACATGACTCGTAAACAAAAGAGCAGTGTCATTGCATCAAGCTGCTTCCAGTGCAGTTGGGATTTCCCCCCCCCCCCAATCACTTCACCCTTTTCTGCTTTTCTGCACTTTTCTGCTTGTACACAATCATGAGACGTCTTAAAAAAAATTAACCTGCCTCTTGCAGCAGTTTGGTGCTTGAGCTGCGCTAGCAGTCTGAATGGGCAACAGACTGCTGCCATGATCCTGCCACTTCTAAGTGTCTGATCCCTCAGAAATGGACCAAACTGAGATAATAATGCGCCAAATCTCTAGTGTGATCCTACCCCAAGAGGCTTCTTACTGCTTGCCAGAGGCATAGAGATATTTTTCACATAGCTCTTTTCTTCTGCACCTGAGAGAATTCTGGGACTTTCATTTTCATCTCAATGGTGGAAGGAAGCTCCTGCTGTGAAAATACACATCAATATGCAGATGACACCCAGCTATATTTGCTTTTGGACGACCAGGCGGCTACAGTTCTAACAACTCTGGCTGAGGGTTTGGAGGCCATGGTGGGCTGGCTAAGGAAGAGCAGGTTGAAGCTGAACCCATCAAAGATGGAGGTTCTGTGGTTTGGGGGAGCAGGGTTGGAGCTGGAGCGTAGACTGCCAACTCTTGACGGGGCACTACTAGCACCAGCACCTACCATCAAGAGCTTAGGAATGACACTGGATACCTTGCTTTCAATGGAGGCCCAGGTCACGCATAGTGCCAAGGTGGCATTTTTTTTCATCTTCATTAAGCCTGGCAGCTAGCTCCCCTCCTATCTCACTCGGACCTAGCCATAGTAATCCATGCAATGGTCACCTCCAAACTAGACTACTGTAACTCACTCTATGCTGGCCTACCCTTGAGTCTGATCCGGAAGCTCCAACGGGTCCAGAATGCGATAGCGCGAGTCCTGACAAGAACACCACGGATGACATATATTCTATCTGTGCTGTGCCAGCTACACTGGTTGGTGGTTGAGTACCGGGTTAGAATCAAGGTTTTGGTTATGACCTTTAAGGCCTTGAGCAGTCTGGGACCAGTGTATCTACAGAACTGCCTCCTCCACTTTGTCCCTGGAAGGGCGTTATGCTCCACTGATCAAAACCTGCTGGTGATCCCTGGCCCGAAAGAGGTCCGGCTGTCCTCAACAAGGGCCAGGGCTTTTTCAGTCCTGGCCCCAATTTGGTGGAATGCTCTGCCAGAAGACATCAGGGCCCTGTGGGATCTTTTGCAGTTTCGCAGGGCTTGTAAGGAAGAGATGTTCCGCCAAGCCTTTGTATAAGGAAGCGATGGTTGCCGTGCTGGTACCTTTTTCTCTCCACCTCCTCTTGGGGGGGGGGGGGTCCCCCCACCCCTGATGTGATGTAATGACTGAATAAGAGCACTTTAAAGATGCCATCAGGGTTTGTAAAGTAACTGATTTTTATATATATATGTATTTTTTAGGTGGTATATTGCCCTGAGCCTGGTGCTAGTCGGAATAGGCCGATTCATCAAATGTAAACAACAGCAATAACAATAATAATCGTATAAGACTTTGAGTTGTTGAAAGACTTCTAGAAATGCTGTACATTTTGGGGTTGCTCTTAAAAGTCTGGTTTGGGAGCTATCTGTATACCTACCCTTTGGCACTGTGTTGTTCATACAGGGAAAATCAGTGCCTATGAGACTGCTGTCCTACTCTTACTACAGGGCTATGCCAGTGTTGCCAGCGAGGATCATAGCCACTCATTCTGTGTATTCCAGTTATGCAGTTTCTTTGAACGATCTTCTGATCCAGAAGGTCATGGTTTGCCAGTCATCTTGAATGAACAAAGCTAAACATGCAGCACTGAATGGTCTTCAGAGCACACACACTGTATGCCAGCTGCAGACTTTGCTCCTAATCCAAATCCCATTTTCACCGTCAATTCATTTCAGCAGCCAGCATTCCAAGTGAGGGGAAAAAAGAATCTGGTCTTGTGAAGTTTTGATTCGTGAGAAAGCTAAGAGGGAAGCATTAGAGATGGCTTTTCCTCCCATTTTAACCCACTTGTCCAGGGCTCTGCAGAGCGTTAATATTTTGTTCCCTCCCATTCAGGATTGGTGTTGTGCCCAGTTATAATAGCCTTTTTTTTTTTACTGCTGCTCTGGAGCACTATTAAATAAATTTTTGTAGAAATGAAGGATGAGGCCTTTCTCCTCACAAAGTGTGACAGCTGCATGGAGGAAGAACACAGCAGATTTCTTTCTTTTTTAAAAAGAAGTGTGGTGCCAGCTTTTCTTGGGCAGTTTTGGTTTCAAATGTAAAACACTGTACTTCTCTTCCAATATGGCTGTTACCCCCTCCTCCCCTGTGTTTTTAAGCATCTGTGAGCCACATTGAACATCAGTTCTTGGAGGAAATGGAAACTGTTCCTTACAGTTTAGCAAAGAGGCCACGATACTTGGTATTCATGCAGAGTACAACTGTGTGAGATCTGTTATGTTCAGAGAAGGAAGAAAGGAAAGAATCTACAAATAGAGGAAAGGGCACACATTTGTTTGGGGAATAATAAAACATAATGCCAGATCTTCTAATATAAACCTAATTTGTCCTTCATTTCATCTAATTCACTGATTTGTTTAATTCAAATGATCCAGTTCTAAAGATACTTGAGTAGGGTTGCCACCCTTGGCCAGCAAAACTCAGGAGCATTGGAGTGGTGGACAGTGCTGAGGCATCATTTCCTGTTTTGAAAGTGACTCCATATCATAAGCATTCCAAAAAAAATCTCTTTTTTCCCCCTTAAAAATTGTTGAAATTTGCTAAAACATCATGATGGCATTTCCTAAACGCTGACTTCCTGTTCCAAAGCTAGAAGTGATTTCCAGGTGTTAATTGATGCTATTTCTGCTTACCCCATTTTGTTCCTACCACTCCACTGAGTGAAGGTGGGTGACTGAGAGCTCCCTTTCAATACCTATTGTTAATCAAACAGACACTGACTCAGTCATATTCCTATATCGCTTAGCTCCTAAGCAGTGTGACCGGCTTTCAGTGGGGTATGGAGGTTTCACCTAAGCTATTTATTTAAGGCTCCTATGAGCAGGCCCCAGCTCTATGAGGTAGTAGGCCCAGCTCCAGTGCTGAAGTGTCAGTTCCAGTGACAGAGTGTCTGGAACAAGGGAATAAACAGGTGAGTGTAGCAGATGTGCAAGTTCAACAGCAGGGTAAGGAAGCCAGAGCACTAGTCTCTCCCAAAAAATTATTTAAAGGGAGGGGGGAGAAGCAATTATAAATATAGAATGCCAGCAGGGGGTTGGGGACTATCCATTGTATTCCACAGACTGCAACATATTTCTGCCAGCTGTGCAGAAGTCACAGGTGTGTACTCAGAGCAAGGATTTCCTGATTCTCAGGGAACACGTTCTCACCCAGGAGGCTACAGTGGCTGACCTAGAGAGGGAGAGATAGTCAGTTAGGCACACAGATGAGACCTTTGAGGACTTGCTAGATGTATCTCACTCTGAGAATGGCAGCCCTGCTGCTGTCAAAGAGCGTGAAGATCATGGGGAAACAAGGCACTGTGCTGAAGAAAGAGGAATGCTCCCTCAGAAGGGACCCTTTTTACAGTTGTGGAACAGCTATCCTTTCACACCAAGGAGCCATTCCTAGGCAAGGAAGATGGGGGGCTCTTGTTAGTTGGTGATTCTATCCTTAGAAAGGGGGCAGCACCAAGGCAAATGAAGAAAAAGGCAAAATTGTGCAAAGGAAAAAGAATTTTTAATAATTATGCAATCCCAATGTGTTTCCCTTGCAGCTTTGTCAGTGGGAATCTTTCAGATTATTTTTAGTCTCATTCCTATGCATACATATGGGCACCAACAATTTGAAGAAAATGTAGTCATATAGTCCTGTAAGAAAAAAAATATATACTGCTAGACAGGAGATTCAAGGCCAGGCCCTTCAGGGTAGCCTTCTCAGGTGTTGCCTGTTCCTTGTGCAGGACCAGCTAGACAGGCACAAATTAGGAGACTCAATGGAGGAAGGGTTTAAGTTTGTTACACACTGGGGTGCTTTTGGGAATAAGCAGTATCTGTACAAAAGAGACCACCTCTGCTTGTCCTGAGAAGGGACCAGGCTGCTGACATTTAAAATCCAAAAAAGGTGGTAGAGCATTTTGTAAACTGAATCCAGGGGTAAAGCTGACAGGAGATGTAATGTCTTCGGTTTGGTATGGCTCATCTAGAAGAGATGAAGGAGTAGCCATTATTGGGAAAAATGGATTTGGACTGGCTGCTGAGAGGGTGACAAACAATATTGACTGCCTGACAAGGTCAAGAGGCCACGGAAGGAAGGTTGCAAGTCTAACATGTCTGGGGAAATGCAAATGCTAGAAATGTCTAAGGTAAAATAGGGGAGCTGGAGTGCAGTCAGACGTACCAATAGTGGCGACACAGCTCCATCTCACTGACGGATTAAATGTGTTCATTCAGACATCCACATCTGTTAATCGAGCGTCATCCAGGGTCATCCCAGCTTGCTATGCCTCAATGCCACATTAATTTGACAGCGCAGAAAGTCCAGTCCAGTCCAGCTTTCAAAAAAGTGACACAATATCAGCTTTTTCTTGTTTGGACAGATCACACGCGATACTGCCCTTTGGGATGTTTACTGCCCCTCCCACTTTTTTTAAAAAAGCCCTAGCAGACATGCACATTGCCAGATCATCCGGGAATCTGAGGTGATGCTTCTGCTTCTCCAATCAACACAGGATCAGAGGTGGGGGGGACGTTATCCCACAATTCAGAACAGGAAAAAAATCTTTTTTTTCAGTGTGGAGGATTTCCAGATATCATTGTCACTGCCAATTTCTAGGAAAGTAATTCCTGGCAGTTCCCTGGTTTGAATCGGCAACGTTAATTCTGGAAATTCCCCCCCACCCCGTCTCTAAAGCAGCGTTTGATTTCCCACCTCCAAACAGTTGGCCGCATGTTCAATGGAACCCCCCCCTCCCAGAAATCACCATGTGATCACGCATGCTCCAGGAAAAGAGCGTGATAGTATTGGATGTCTGATCGCTCAACAGCAGAATGAGTCACGTTCTTAGATGCTCGTCTGAACAGCCCTGCATCGAATCAATATTTAGCAGTTCAAATTTGAGCGCTACACACCCGCTTTTAATGTGACTTGTGACTGCACCCCTGGGCCGAGGTCAGACGCACATAAACTGATGAGATGGGCATGGATGAAAGCCAGACGCATGTCGAATTTTATGCGGTTGTCCAAACATCGGCATCAGGCAATGGTCGTTGGCTTGTTTGTGTCCTGAACTGCCACGACTGAGACGCAGACTTTTTTGATAGTACATTAAATCTAGAATAAGAATGCTTCCAACGACTCCCACACATACTTTCTATGTTTGAACGCTCCATTGTAGCCAACTCGTTGCAAGTGCACATCCGCTTCCCTGCAAGAGCCCACTCCAAATGATATCATTGCACCAGCAATTGTTGACTCAGCCTTCCAACCTTCTGAGGTCGGTAAAATATGTACCCAGATTGCTTGGGGGAAGTGTAATGACCAGGGAAGGCAATGGCAAACCACTTTGTAAAAGGTCTGCCATAAAAACTTTGTGAAAGCAGTGTCATGCCTGAGTCGAAAACGACTGGTGCTTGCACAGGGGACCTTTCCTAAATGGAGGGGGGGAGGCAGATCACCCATCTTTGCTATCTCCCTGCCAGGCATGGAGATGGCAAAGGTAGTTCCCGGGTTCCCCCCGCCTTTTAAACACCAAGGTGGGGTGTTTAAATGTGAGGAAAAGTCAGATCGGCCACCTTTGCCTTCTCCCCACCAGGTGGAGAGACAGCAAAGAGAGTTCCCATGCTCCCCCCCCCCCCATTTTAACACCCTGGCGGGGTGTTCATTTTTTGTGACAGTCTACGTTGTTTGATGCCCATTCTGGCCTGTTCTGACTCATTCCGGCTTTTACCCTGTCCCGTTTAAATGGGGGGAGAAGAAAGACGACCCACCTTTGCCGTCTCCCTGCCAGGCAGAGAGACAGCAAAGAGAACTCCTGGGCTTCCCCTCCCTGGCCGGGTGTTTAAACGGGGGGGAAGGTGTCAGATCACCCACCTTTTCTGGCACCTTTTTTTTTAAAGCCAAGCACAGTATCCCACGGTACTGCGCTTGCACGAGTGCGGAATGCCATCTCAAAAAATGAGGGCCGGTTGAGACCTCTGATCAACCAACGACGAGACCAATGCTGCTTAGAACCTAAGGATGGAGGGATGTCTGATCAGGAAATTCATTGTAAAAAAGCTGCGGGGTATAATAGTGACGGGTTAGGGATGGATTTAATGGTGAGTGTGACCGCAGCCCTGGAATACTTACTGTCAGAGGAGAGCATAGACACTGTGAGCATTTAAGAAACTTGATGGGATGAGGATAATCGGTGGGGTACAGTTATTCCTGAATATAAATTTTATTGTAAGCATAAGGGAGGAAAGTGTCAGATGTGGAGTGGCTTATATGTCATAGAGAGTATACAATCCAGTAAAATTAAAAATCTTAAGAGATATACATTTGTTTAGGGGAAAAAAACTCATTATGGGTACAAATAGGGGGTTTGTTATCGCCCACAAGATCAAAGATTAGAGGATGAGGGAGATGGTGGGCTCTCCTTTGGAGGCTTTTAAACAGAGGCTATATGGCCATCTGACAGCAATGCTGATTCTGTGAACTTAGGCAGATCATGGGAAGGAAGGCAGGAAGGGTTGCATCAGTGCTTATTTCTCGTGGCCCTTTCTTACACTGTAAGAAATGCTGTTTGCCAGGGATTCTGTTTTTGTAAATTATTATTTTTGCCATCTTCTGGGCATGGAGCAAATGACACTTGGGTGTGCATAGGGAGAGGTATTTGTGAATTTTCTGCATTGTGCAGGTGGTTGGACTAGATGACCCTGGAGGACACTTTCAACTCTATGATTCAGTGGTTTAAAAACAGCAAAAGACTTAAGGATAACTGTCATAATAGTTGATTTTAGGTGCCCACACATTGATTGAATCATCATGTGTTCAAGTCAGGAAAAAGAGATTGGGTTTCTAGATACTCTCAGTGACTGTGCCACAGAGCAGATGGTTACAGAACCTACCGTGGGGGAGGCAGTCTTGGATTTGGTCCAGTAATGCTCAAGACCTGGTGAGAGATGTAAACATGAAAGCACCAGTTGAGACAGTGACCATAATGCTATTAAGTCTAGCACTTACGTAAATAAGGAGTTGCCCAAAAAGACCAACACAACTACATTTATCTTTAGAAGGGGTAACTTATCTCAAATGAGGAGGAATATGAAGAAGAAACTGAAAGGGAAGGGGAGAAGGGTCAAATCTCATTGGAAAGCTTGAAGGCTATTTAGACTACGATACTGGAAGCTCAGATAAAATGTTTTTTTGCAGATTAGGAAAAGTTATGACTAGGTATTTAAATAGTCTTGCATGGTTACCAAACAAAGTAATGGAAGCAGTAAAAGATAACAGATTCCTTTAAGCAGTGCAAGGCCAGTCTGAATGCGGTAAATAAAAGGGAACACAGGCTTTGGCAAATAAAATGCAAGTCGGTGATCAGACAGACAAAAATGGACAATGAGGAACATATTGCAAAAAACATAAAAGAACAGCAATAAAAATTTATTCAAATGCATTAAAAGCAGAAAACCAGCTATGGAGGCAATGGGCCCCTTGGATGTCTGAGGGTGAAGATATTGCTAAAAAACAAAGATAGGTAAATGGCAGAAAAGTTGAATGAAATTTTTTTGCCTTAGTCTTCACTGTAGAAGATGGGAAGTGGTTGCCAATTTCAGGAGGGTGTCAAAAGACCTGAGTCAGATGGAGGTGACAGGAGAGGAGCTCTTACAATTGATGGACTAGTTGATGGACTAATTGAAAACTGACAAATCACCAGATCCAGATGGCATGCATCCAAATATACACAAATATGAACTTGTGGATCTCCTGACAAAAATATGCCTCCCTTTCCCAAGGTCAGAAGGTTCCAGAAGAGATCTGGGAAATTCAGGCTGGTCAATTTAACATTGATACCAGATAGGTTGGTGGCATTTGTTATTAAAGATGGATTTAGTAAGCATATTGATGAACAAAAGCTATAGAGGAAGAATCAGCACGGATTCTGTGAGGGAAGCTCTTGTCTTAGTGACCTTTTAGAGTTCTATGAGGAGATGAACAAACTTGTAGAAAAGGGAGTAAGCAGTGAAGTGTCTGTTTCTGGATGACACTAAAGCAGTGGGAACCATGGAGGACTGTGAGGCCTCACAGAGATCTGTTAAGGCTGGGCAACTGGGCATCAATGTAGGAAATAAGGCTTAATGAGGGCAAGTAATAAACACTGGAGCCAAAGTTCCAAACTATAAATATATGTTGTTGGGGTCTGAACTGGTGATAACTGACCAAGAGTGAGATCTTGGAATATTGGAAGATAAATAACTGGAGATGGCGACAGTGTGTGACTACAGTTAAAAAGGCAAACGTTATTCTGGGGATTATCAAAAAGCGCATTGAAGATAAATCAGCCAGTATCATAATGCCCTTGAATCTAAGGTACAGCCCCATTTGCAACATTGTGTACAGTTCTACCACCACTGTACCTCAAAAAAGATATTATAGTATTGCAAAAAAAAGCAACTAAAATGATTAAGGGGATGAAACACCTTCATTATGAAGAAGTTAGGTTAGGACTCTTCAGTTTGGAGAAACAATGATTGAGGGGTGACATGATAGAGGTTTAAAAAAAGAGAAAGAAGTACTTTTCTCCATTTCTCACAATACAAGAACTCATAAACACTCAGTGGAATTAATGAGCAGTAGACTTAAAACAAATAAAAGGAAGTACTTTTTCAAACAAAGTAAAATTAACACATGGAATTCACTGCTACAGGAAGCAGTGGCAGCCACAAGCATAGACAGCTTCCTTTCAGATTATTCCCACAGAAGCTTTGATTTACAAATCTTGAGCAGCAGAAGATTCTCATTCCTCATTTTTTGGATGCAAAGGTGAAAAGGACTGAAACAAATTTTGCTGTGGGCAGTGTGATCTTACGATCCTTATCACTAAACAAAGGGGACAGAGTTTCCAGGGTGTGAGGGGATAACTGATCAATTATGATCCCTTATATTCTCAAAAAGAAAAGAAAATCCTGCATTCAAGCAAAAAAGGAAAGATGTATCAATACAGTTAAGGCCACAAGGGCAAATTCTACTGGTATAAGGCTTATTCAGAAATCTCCTCTGTAGAACCATTGAAAGTATAATATTCAGTCTTGCAAATAAGAAAGTTCTGCAGTGTCATGGGATAGTAAGATAGTGCATATAGGGGGATAGACAACTTCAAGAGGGGATTGGATAAACATATGGAGCAGAGGTCCATCAATGGTTATTAGCCACAACATATAAATCAGGGGTGGCCAATGTGGCTCAGAAGCCACATGTGGCTCTTTCACATCCCATCGGCTGGCTTGGAGAAGGTATTTCTCTCTTTACATCACTTCTCTAAATCAATTTAGCTGGAGAATGCATTTAAAGTTAAAGTTGCTTTCTTTCCACCTCCCCAATCCATCTTTCTTCCTTCCTTCCTTCTATTCTGGTAATCGTGGGATCTGTGGGATGGAGGGTGTAGGAAGGAGGAGGATTGGGTGAAATGATGTGGAAAAAACTGGCTGGATCCAACCCTAAATTACTTGCGTGTGTTTTTTTACACATCTGTACTTTTTCATTTTTTTTCCAAACTTCAGAAGGTCAGAAAGGATGGAATAAGCAGAAAATTGCCAGGAAAAGAGAGAGAGGAGGGTTTTTTTTAAGTTTGTGCTCCTTCCTGTATGTCAGTTCAGATAGCTTGGAGCCTCATGGCTCATTCATAGTCATCCCCATGTGATTTTATGATTGAATCCCAAGTCTTCTCTTTCATTCCAAGGTTTGAAATTGAAATGGGCTTCTTCAGATTTTTTTTTCTCTTCTGCAACCTGTGAAGCTGATGCCCTGAGCTGTGTCTGATTCTAGATTCTGTGGAAGTTCAGTAAGGAAGGGTAAAACCATTCATTCAAAGAAGTGCCCATCTTAAAAGTGAGAGCCTTTGTTTTCTCCCCCCCCCCCCCCCCGATTTGGTATGGGCATCACAAGAACATGCCCTCTAGTGACAAATACTCATTGGGGCTTTTTGAAATTTTGCACATATAAACCTGCTTTATATGAAGGAGACTATTGATTATCCAGTCCTGGACTGTCTATTCTGCAATACAGTGGTTTGCACATAAGTTTTCAATTAACATTTGAGCCATCAAGACATTATGATTATGAAATGTTTCTGTTATGATTTATGTTGGTTGTCTTTTGAGCACTACATTTTAGAAAATGTTGTACAACTTAGATTTTAAATGTTACAGATGGCGAATTATGATGCTAATAATGGCCCTAGGGGCCTTCCTGATAGAAAAAAGAAATATTTGAAGAATGTGTCATTTCTATATAAAATAATGTCACCAGAAAATTGTCTCACACCATTGCTTCTTTCTCCGGTTACCAAAGAAAATAATACGAGGAGGCTGTCAGAACAAGTCTCGAGTTAGACATTTGCAGAGGTTCAGATTCAGTCAATATGAGTATGATAGAATTGACAACATTTTTTGTCTATGCTGAGAAGACTTTCTAAAGAGGGAACATGCACATGCATGGGCCCCATGCATTGAGATTTCGGTTTTATAGGATTACCAACCACCAGGTGGTATCTGGATGCCTGTTGCAGTTGATCTCCAGATAACCAAGATCAAACCACAGGCTCCACCCACCAATGTCCAGGTATTTCCCAACCCAGTGCTGACTGTTTTCTCCCTTTTGAGCGTTACTTGAAAGTTCATGAAAAGCCAGCTGACAATCATACATGTATCAAAGGGGAGAGTCTAGGAAGGGTGAGTGAAGTGCTTCTTTCTCTGACTTTGTCAGAGACCATAGTCTTAGAACACAAGAAGAGCCCTGCTGGATCAAACTAATGGTCCATCTAGTCTAGCAACCTGTCTCCCACAGTGGCTAACCAGTTCCTCTGTATAGGGATGTGCATTCAGTTCGGCTGAACCGTATTTACAGCCGAATCAGCACTGATTCGGCTGTATACGGAATAGGCTGCAGCCGATCCCCATAGGCGCCCATTACACGGCAGCCGAATACGGCTCGCCATATACTCCCGAATAGCTATTCGGAAGTATACGGCTGTCAATTCAAAAGGCGGGAAAGTAGCTGGGGGAAGAGGAGCCCCAGCAGCCAATCCAAAGCATGCATTTGCAAAATGAATTGCAAATGCATGCTTTGCAGGGCTTTTTAAGGAGTCTTCCTGGCTGGACTCCTCCATTGCTGCTGTGTTGGTTGGTGTGAGAGATTGTGCTGCTGCTGGTGGCCCTTGGCTTCAGCTGCTGCCCGCTGCTCTCTCACTCAGCCTTACAAGACTTCCCTGGACTAGAGAAGACAAGGTAAAACAGTCTTGGGGTTCTTGTTTTTATTTATTGTTGGTAAAAGGACTTTTTAAGACTCAGAGTCCCTTTACTTATCCAAATTTGGGTGGTGGTGGGGTAGCTTATTTGGGGTTAGGGGTTTCTGCTTGGGAAGGGGGCCTGGGGTGGGGGTGGGGTTTGCCAAATTGCCCATATCTTAATTTAGTGAGAGGACTTTTAAAAGTGCAGTGGCCTTTTACTTCTCTTGATTTGGATGGCTTGGATTTCTTGGGGTTAAGGTGAAGGGTTTTTTTGGGGGGGAGGGGTTGGCAAAGTTCCTGTATTGTTAAAAGTTATTTTTTTTACTGTTTAAAAGTATTCAGTGTTTGATTTGTTGCTGCTGTGTTGTGCTGTGTTGTGCTGCTGCTGTTAATAATTTCCATTGTTTAAAAGGCCACTTTTGTCCACCTTTTCCTGGTTCTGGTTTGGGGGTGGGGGTGTTGTTGACTGATTTGGCCTGAGCTTTCTTGTTGGTGAAAAGGCCACTTTTTTAACACTTGGCCTTTTGTGATTCTGCTGGTTTTGTTTTGGTTTTTTTAAATTACCTCTGGTTGGTGTGGGGGTTGGCAAGGGTGTGTGTGGGCTGGGTCACTTTCTTGTTTTTATAGAGTAGATTGTGTGTTCTGTGGCAGGGAAGCTGGCACCTGGGTGAGAGACCCAGAACCAGCAGGCTTGTTGTGGTTGGCCAGCTCTCCCCATGTTGTTTGGGGCAGGGCTGGAGAGCTGGCATCTGTAGATTGTGTGTTCTGTGGCAGGGAAGCTGGCACCTGGGTGAGAGACCCAGAACCAGCAGGCTTGTTGTGGTTGGCCAGCTCTCCCCGTGATGTTTGGGGCAGGGCTGGAGAGCTGGCATCTGTAGATTGTGTGTTCTGTGGCAGGGAAGTTGGCACCTGGGTGAGAGACCCAGAACCAGCAGGCTTGTTGTGGTTGGCCAGCTCTCCCCGTGTTGTTTGGGGCAGGGCTGGAGAGCTGGCATCTGTAGATTGTGTGTTCTGTGGCAAGGAAGCTGGCACCTGGGTGAGAGACCCAGAACCAGCAGGCTTGTTGTGCCTTGCCAGCTCTCCCCGTGTTGTTTGGGGCAGGGCTAGAGAGCTGGCATCTGTAGATTGTGTGTTCTGTGGCAGGGAAGCTGGCACCTGGGTGAGAGACCCAGAACCAGCAGGCTTGTTGTGGTTGGCCAGCTCTCCCTGTGTTGTTTGGGGCAGGGCTGGAGAGCTGGCATCTGGGTTTGCTGCAGCCAGGTCTGCAGAGCAGACCTTGAGCAGATTGTGTTTTGTGTGGCAGTGACGTTGGCAACTGGGTTTATATTGGTTCCAGGCCTGCAGGGTTCATAGAGTAGATAGAGGGATGTAGTGCATTTGGATTCTATAGAGATTCTCTGATGTGAAGTTAGATTTGGCTTTGGGTGCCCCAGGAATTGGACCCCCTGGTCCAATATTTTTTTTGGCCTTGTGGGTTTTGTGTGGGTCAGTGCCCTGAAGCTGCACAGCAGTTTGGGGGGCTCTCCTCAAAAACCCCTGCTCCCCAGAGCCACTTTTCCCACGACAATTACAGTGAGGAAGTGGCTAATTGGGCTTTCCCCATCATTGTTGGCAATGAGCCTTTGGGGGAGCCCAAAGACAGGGACCCCCTGGCCCAGTCTTTTTGGGACTTGGGGGGTTGGAGGGGAGAGTCCCCTGCAGGTCCCCTGCAAATTTGGGGGCTCTCCCTCAACCCCCCTGCCCCTCAGTAGCCTCTAATTATGCCCTATGTTGCCATTGATTTCAATGGCCCATAGGGTATAATGATGGAATAGGGGCACCCTATTTGGGTGCCCCTGGAATTGGACCCCCTGGCCCAATCTTTTTGGGACTTGGGGGGTTTGTAGGGGAGAGTCCCCTGAAAATTTGGGGGCTCTCCCTCAAACCCCCTCCCCTCCAGGCGGCTTCAAATATACCCTATTTGCCATTGATTTCAATGGCCCATAGGGTATAATAGGGCCGTATATTCGGGAATAGCCGCGCATCTACCGTATATGCGGCTATTCCGAATGTGGTATTCAGGAGTATACGGGGATTCCGAATTCTCCCCCCCCCCCCCCCCGTATACTTCCGAATCTGTGTAAATCCGAATTTTTTTTTTTTTGCACATCCCTACCTCTGTATAGCCAATAAAGTCTGCTACCTTATCATGCTACCGTTCTATCACAGGGTCCCTATGCACCCATAGGACTGAGCAGCTGCTTCAAAGAAGGCTTATGACTCTTCAAAACTTGATAGTGTATATAGAATAATCCCCTTTGCTTTATGTAGGGAAATTAGACCCTAATTTGTTCAGGTCATTATTGTAATGGTGCCTGCTATTAGAGTTTTAATGCAGAAACTGATACGAGCAACCAAAAATAAGAAGAGCATCAGAAGAAAGCTCTTAATAGAGTTGGGGGGGGGGGGAATGCCTTCCTTCCTGGACTCCCCTACTCATCACCTTTAAGTGACCCAAATTGATGGAGCAGTTTTCTAGAGACTTACCTAAATAACTGAACTTTGACCCTGTAACCCAGCAGGAGACATTTCAAACAAAGCCATGATGTTCTGAGAGAATTTTTTTGTGTGACAAAAATTAGGGTTTAGATTAGAAGTGTTATATGTCAAGCATGGTAGAATTCTACTGGTAATTAATTGTTTTAGGGTCCCCCATAAAGCTGGTCTCTGAAATATCAGGGGGACCAAGGTATGTTGGCTCTGTTATTCTTTCCCCCTCAACCTTTGAGCGATGGTGGGGAAAGTTGGAGAAAAGCTGGAAGGGAATCCAGGGCAACCTGGAAATAGCCAAAGAAGCGTATAAGAAACAGTATGACAAATCACATGTCCCAGTATGGAATTTCAAAGTGGGTGATTCTGTGTTTGTGTCCACCAAAAATCTCCCATTGAATCAACCTTCAAAGAAGCTGGCCTACCGGTTTCTGGGACCATTCAAAATAAAGAGGGTAATCAATAAAGTGACAGTAGAACTGGAGTTGCCCAAGATGTTTAGTAAAATACACCCTGTCTTTCATTGGAGTCTTTTAAGAAGAGACCCGGGTGGTACTCCTTGGCACCCTCGACCACCAGCTCCACAACCTATCCAGATTGGGAATCAGAGTCATCATGAAGTACAAGAAATTTTAGATACAAAATTGAAACGTGGAGTGTTGTATTATTTGATTAAGTGGAAGCATTTCCCGGCCAGCCAAAATGAATAGGTAGCAGAACAGAATGTCTTAGCACCTGATTTGATTAATACATTTTATAAGGCTTTCCCTCAGAAACCCCGACGGTGATTAAAGGGGGGGCAGTATGTCAAGCATGGTAAAATTCCACTGGTAATTAATTGTTTTAGGGTCCCCCATAAAGCTGGTCTGTGAAATATCAGGGAGACCATGGTATGTTGGCTCTGTTATTCTTTCCCCCTCCCCCTTCTTGCTTTATTGCTTGTGAAGTAGAATAGAGAGAAACGAAACTGACTTGAGAAGAAGCAATCGGCACCTTCCCATACATTCCTCCTTGGGAGTGTGAAACATCTGGGGAAAGCAAGGATGAGATACTGATAACATTGTGAGAATGTAGACATTTATGATAGTTTATGTGTTAGAGCGCCCCGCTTGCCCCCAACCTTGGGAATCTTTTGAAGTATGTCTTAAAAGTAATGTAGCAATGTATTTTTGGCATTACTCTCAAGAACCTGTATTGAGAACATATCAGTCTATCAATGAACGTAGTTTTGTATCCACTTGAATCGTCATTGAGAACTGCATGCTTGACACTATGTCAGTCATCCAGAACCACTGGCTGCTAATCGATGGTTAGTTTGAGGCACACATCATAGGTTTTCTGTAAGAGATCAGAATGTTTGTTATGGTTCCTAAACCTTGACATGACTGGATGTTCTTTCATATTTAACTGGGTGAAATTTAGTTCACATCAAATACCTTCAAGGTGATAAATATTGATACTGGTACTTGGGGTTTCCAGTTCCAGGTGAGTTGAGAATGACACTGTGTTCTGCTTTGAGGAGAGTTTTATTTTTAGTATTTTATCTTTTATCTCTTATTTTTGCTTATTAGCTTAGTTGGATTACCCCAACAGTTGGCTGGTGTTCATATGATTAAGGGAGGAAGTAATAGCAACTTGCTCTGGAGACTCCCTAAAATTTCTTTAGAGCCAGACCAAGACCAACACTAGTCTGATGCAAAAGCCTTCTGTTTGTTGAAGGACAGTAGACAACGGGCAGTGGGATGGGAAAAGTTAAGCTGAATATTATGAACTAAGTATTCATGTTCAAATTTGAAACTTAATGTCTTATTTTAGCAGGGTGTGGCAGGATCTGACAGAGTTTTGGTAGGGTGTGGCAGAGCTTGGCTTGTGTGTTGTGTTTCTGTATGATTGTATGATGATTGTATGATTATCATTTTGTCTCTAATTGTATTTGCTTCTTTTTGGGGTTTGAAGGACTTCTGACTCTTGTTTTTGGTTAGGGATTTAAGATACTGGTTCTTGTAGAGGGTATGTCATGAGCAGGGGGCCAGGAAAAGCCTTCTACCGGCTTCCACCATACTGGTAAAGGTCTGTCTGGGAGGGTCCAGAACACCCACCCACCCACCCCTGTCTTCCTTCTTAACAAAACACCTTTTATCCATGACCAAAGAGATGTGAGGGCCCAGGCAGAATAGTAATAATAATTTTATTGTAAATGCTCAAAACAAGAAGTGAATTTTAATTATTAGTGCAACAGTGAAAGGCAGAAACAGTAAAAGTGATACAAAGAAAATAACAGCCCTGATGCGACTAACTTGTGAGTGACATCATTGTGCCATACGCGCACACACACACAAAAAGTCTCCTGTCAGAGGCCGCAAGGGACTTGGCAACCCTAGGCCAGCCTTTTAATGCTTTCCTCCCAAATCCACTAGGCCGGCAGGGGGAAGCCACGCCCCCAGAGGATCATGTGCTTTCCCCCCACCATTCCTCTTGGGATGGTGTGTCTGTATTACTTTGAAGAAGTTGGCAGCAACTTGTGAGTAGAGAGGCCAACCCCTCGCTTCAGAGTCGCCAGAAATGGGAGTGGGGGAGGGAAACATCTGCTGAGCACTTCATTATTCTCTATGTGGAGATCAATTCTCATAGGGTATAATGGTGAATTAATCTGGAGGTTTCGGGGGCTCTGGGAGAGCTGTTTTTTGAGGTAGAGGCACCAAATTTTCAGTATAGCATCTAGTGCCTCTCCCCAAAGTACCCCCCAAGTTTCAAAACAATTGGACCAGGGGGTCTAATTCTATGAGCCCCAAAAGAAGGTGCCCTTATCCTTCATTATTTCCTATGGAAGGAAAACATTTTAAAAGGTGTGCTGTCCCTTTAAATGTGATGGCCAGAACTCCCTTGGAGTTCTATTATGCTTGTCACACCCTTGTTCCTGGCTCCGCCCCCAATGTTTCCTGGCTCCACCCCAAAGTCCCCAGATATTTCTTGAATTGGACTTGGCAACCCTAACTAGGCCTAGGATCATGACAGGGTAGGACACCTGGAATATAATTTGAAAACAGAGAAGGCTTCTGCTAATAATTGCAAGTTTTTATCTTTTGTATAATGACTGTTGTTGGAGAAACCATTTGCAATTCTCACTTCCAAGGCATTATAACCTTGTTTCTGGGATAGCTTGTAAAATTTTGACATTTGTTGAGTCTTTCACAATTATTACACAGTGGAGTATGCATGGTGCCAGGTTTTTGAAAACTCTAGGACACAGTGGATGTTATGCTTAGCAGCACAGGGTCCTCTTAGAGTTGCCAGCCTCCAGATGGGGTCTGGAGATCTCCCACTTCTACAGCTGGTCTCCATCTGGCAGAGATCACCTCCCCTGGAGAAAATGGCTGCTTTGAAGGGTGGACTCTATGGTATTGTACAATGCTGAGGCCCCTCCCCTCTCCAAATCCCACCTCTTCCTAGATCCACCCCCAAAGTTTCTAGGTATTTTCCAATACAGACCTGGCAACCCTAGACCTCCACATTTGTGTTTCCCATGTCAGAAATTCCAGAAGTCCAATATCAAATTGGAAGTGCACACACCATGGTTGCTCCTGTCTAGGGTTGCCAATCCCCAGGTGGGGGCAGGGGATCCCCCGGTTTGGAGACTCTCCCCCCACTTCAGGGTCATCAGAAAGCAGGGGGGAGGGGAGGGAAATGTCTGCTGGAAACTGTTATTCCCTATGGATATTTATTCATAGGGAATAAGAGAGCCAGTTTGGTGTAGTGGTTAAGTGTGCGGACTCTTATCTGGGAGAACCGGGTTTGATTCCCCACTCCTCCACTTGCACCTGCTGAGATGGCCTTGGGTCAGCCATAGCTCTGGCAGAGGTTGTCCTTGAAAGGGCAGCTGCTGTGAGAGCCCTCTCCAGCCCCACCCACCTCACAGAGTGTCTGTTGTGGGGGAGAAAGGTAAAGGAGATTGTGAGCCGCTCTGAGACTCTTCGGAGAGGAGGGCGGGATATAAATCCAATATCATTATCATTATCATTCCCATAGAAAATCATGGGCCATTTTCCCACTGACCTTACTCCGGAGCGACATCCCTCTTCACCGCGCACCGTCTGCGCGGATCTCCCACCAACTGCTGCGCACAACCAGGAAGAGCCGTGGCTTTTGCATCGCAGATGTAAACTGTTTTTTTAGCGGTTTACATCTGCGATGAAAAAGCTGCGGCACTTCCTGGTTGTGCACAGCAGTTGGTGGGAAATCTGAGCAGACGCTGCGCGGTGAAGAGGGACATCGCTCCAGAGTAAGGTCAGTGGGAAAACGGCCATGGAGAATTGATCTGCGGGTATCTGGGGCTCTGGGGGGGCCCTGTTTTTTGGGGTAGAGGCACCAAATTTTCAGTATAGCATCTAGTGCCTCTCCCCAAAATACCCCCCAAGTTTCAAAAAGGTTGGACCAGGGGGTCCAATTCTATGAGCCCCAAAAGAAGGTGCCCCTATCCTTCATTATTTCCCGTTGAAGGAAGGCATTGAAAAGGTGTGCCTTCCCTTTAAATGTGATGGCCAGAACTCCCTTGGGCGTTCAATTATGCTTGTCACAGCCCTGATCTTGGCTCCACCCCCAAAGTCTCCTTGCTCCACGCCCAATGTCCCCAGATATTTCTTGAATTGGACTTGGCAACCCTACTCCTGTCTGTTTATCCATTACATTTTTGTCCCATGCATCCTATAAGAAGATCAAGACAGAATACATCCAGTATCTAATTTTATCCCAATATCCTTGTGAAGCAGTTTAGTTTGAGGTATAGTGACTGACCCAAGGTTGCACTACAACTTCTTGGCAGACTTGAGATTCAATAGATAAAGTAATATTGGAAGGGATCCACTAATTTAATATTTTTTTCTGTTTCTTAGATCTAGTGTCCATCCTGTGACCTATGCAGAAAAAGGAGAATATTATAAATGTAAACCTTTCAATAGCAGTTCAGTGAAAAACAAGCACAGTACCTGAGATACAACTACACAAAACGCCCTGGTTGGGATCCCAACTTTCTGCTCAATTGGTACAACAGGATTTCCATTTGAAGAGGAGAGGAGGGTGATTTTATCCAATTCTCCCCTCCCAATGTATACCCTCATGTTCCTCCTTTCATTGTTTCTGGCAGTTCTGGCCACAATAGCTCAATTTCAAGGTGCATGAAGGCTACAGCAGGAGGGGGAAATCAGGAAAGTCTCTTGTGGCAAAACTGATGGCACATAACTTGAAGAAACTAATTTGCCATTAAGCAAATATGTTTATTTTCATTTAGGATAGATGACTGTCATATGTCCACTGGGCAAATTCCTTGCCCTGAAGCTAGGTCAGAATTTAGCTGTTTTAATTATGCACGATGTTAAATTGTGAAGTTTTAACCTTTAAAAAAAAATCTAAGAACACTATAATTAGAAAAATGGCCAGAAGTCACAGGGTTTTCTGAATACAGCTGATCTCTTTCACTAGCTCTTGGTAGCAATATCCACATTTATTCTTCCCTGTCAGTACCTCCATGAATGCAAGGCAATGTTGAATATCTTGTTTTGGTTGCTGACCAAAAAGTTTCATTGCTGGGTCTGTCCAGTTCACTGTAAGGTCTGCCGAGGGGATTTGGGGATCCCAGGGCATCTTACTAATAAGATGATAAATTCAACTGTTACCTTGCTGGCATGCCACCTGGCCAACCATTCCGTGCCTGAAATTGCAGACGGCATGTATCACTTTTGTGACACGCTTTTATGTTACTCATATTTCAGTTATGATTGTGGAGTCTTTTTCTTTTGATTCATCAAAGGGCAAATTGGAAAATGATAGCAGAAGCTGCTTGCAATTAACTTTACAGAAGTATTTTAGTATTTTAATATTTACCCAAGTTTGCAAAAAAAAATTGGGGGGGGCATATAGTGTAGCCCTAATTAGCGTTATGTCTTTCTACATCTGTTGAAGTCAGTGGGCTTAGAAAGATGCAGCTTTGCTCAGGAGAGAAAAAATTACCCGTGTTAGCATTGTAATTAGTGCCATTTTTTGATTTGGTGGTGAGGGTTGTAGAATGCATGTTTCTTGTTACGAGGATCGTTTGTTTGTTCAATTTTAATACGGTCAATGACCAGCACAAATCAGAAAAAAATTACAAATGCTAAAAAACAAAGCTACAATACTGTTATGAGTACCTTATCTACAGTTGAGATGTATTCATGTTTTTACATGTATTATCACTTGAGTTTGGAGGCTGAAGTATTTGGTATTCCTTCCAGCTCATAGACTTGTTTGCCTTTTAATCAAAATGTGTCTGTCAGCGCATCATCATGGCTGTAATTACAGTTCCAACAAAGAATCTTTTTCAAAGAGCAAGTCAACACAGAGAGAGATGAGCAAACACATTTATACAGTGTAAGCTTGTATTTATTTTAATATCTTCTTCTTAGGTTTTCTATCAAACACTGAGAGCTCCACAAAATGCAACTGAAATGGGCGAATGTATAGTCCTTGAAAAGCAGTGACTTCCATACAGTTACAGGTGCCAATAGCAAAAACAAATGAGAATTATTTTTTATCAACATCACCTCCTCATCCTCTTGTGCATGATTCACAAACATCCCAAGGGCAGTGAGAAATGAGAAAAGGGACAAAGATAAACACTCCAGCTTCTGTCAGTGGATGCCACTGTGACTCACAGCAAAAAATTTTTGCATTTTGCTTGGTTCATTTTATTTAGAACTACCTGCAACCCTAAATTCATATATATATATATGCATATATGTATGCATATGAATATGCGTGTATGTATATGTATGTGTTGCATCCAAGACAGGAACTTCCAAGATTTTGCACTTGTCTTTGTGTAGTAATTGGAGCTTCCACACCTTGGATGCCACTATAGGTGTTAAGAGAACAGAGGCAGTTTGTTCCATACTGAGAATATGCAAGAAGCTCTAGGCCACAGTAGCGTATCCAGTGAGAAGCTCTAGGCCCAATGCATACCCAGAACCTCATAACTTCCTTGCACCCTGCATAATTCACTGACATTATTTGGGGAGTGGGTTTGCTACAAAACCATAGAGTTTGCTCTGAAACCAGAACATCATTGGTGACACAGTGGCATCACTTCTGAGTGACATCATTGTATCAGGGATGTTGTACCATGACATCTGTTTGGGGGTGGGGTTCCCCCCACCAGCCAGCTGGCTGGCAGCAGATTGGAGCCTTGGAGACCTGGGAATTACCTGGCCAAACTGGAGGTCTGGCAATCCTAGTATCAAAGAGGGCTGAGCAGCTGTATAATCTTCAAAGCAGTCAGTTCATACATTCCCTTAGACATCCAATAATGAAAGAAATCCAGTGTGGTTATATTTGTGTGAACAAGACATTGGATTATGAGCCTCAGAATAATCTATAGTGCTATAGTTTTTGATTTTGCAGCACTATAAAACTTAATAAATTTATTCTAGAAGCTGGGGTCTACATCTAGTAGGGACCATGAATATAGCAGAAATTGCCAAGTGGGAGCTTTCCTTCCTCTTGCTGTGGCACCTTGTGCTAGGAATGCCTGCTTCCTTGTGGGACCTGTGGATCGCCTAGAATTACAGTTCCTATCTAGATTACAGATACCAGTTTCCCTGGAGAAAATTTATCATTGGGTGATTGACTCTGTGACATTGTACCCCCTGAGGAGTTCCTGTCCTCTTCAGACTCCAAATAGCCAGGAATTTCCTAACCTGGATCTGGCAGTGCTACCCCCAGTGGTCAGGGGGGGACTTTGCATTGTGCCCTTGGACATGTTGCTATCAGCATTTGGGAGAATGCCAGGAACAATACTGGGCAAAGTGTGTGGGGGAGGCAGGGCTGGACTAGAAGAACAGACTCTGTAAACATCTCTCTTCCTCCAGTAGAAAGGACTATAGAATACAGTTTGAGAAAATAAAGAGGAAAATAAATTCTGTTGTAAATGTTTAGTAGACTTAAGTTTTGCCTGGAGTATTCCCCTGCAGTGAAATTTTGGTCTGCATGGTTGAGTTTAAGGAATGCTTTGCATGCTGTATATTAATTAAAAGTATATACCATGTGGAGCCATATGTGCATGACCATATTTAAAATGGCTCAGTTCTGAAATGTTTGTTAGTTGGCCTGATGACATTAGCATTAATACAGTCTGCACCTTTAAATAGCCTCTTTCCAGTTGTGATTGAATGCTCTTTTCAAAGGAGACATCAAACCCTAAAAAATTTCAATTGAGGATATATACAAGAACGCAACATGAAATTTATCACAATTGAGCAGCTGCAATCAAAGACAGTAAGTTACCAGGGCAAATATCATTGAGCCGTAGTCCGCTTTGATTGTAATAATAGGTGTGTATATTATGTTCTGCACGGAGTAACCTCAAGGCACTTTTTTGAAGTGGAATCAATAGAAAAACAAATGTAGCATTTACCCAGCAAACTAAGTATTATAGTTAACTTCACAACAGCATACGTTAAAATTTGAAATACATATAAATAGGTGCATAGATTTTGCAGAGCCAGGCTAGTTGTAGGATTTCAAAAGGCATTAGCCTTCATATCCTTTAATAAAGATAGTTTCCCTAACTGTGTCTACAGAATGTGTGCTATTAAGTTCTTTATAAATAACAGCATTCCATCTCTATGATGTTCTTTCTTCCAGACACTTTAAACTAGGACACAAATGGCTGTGTTTAAATGGTAGATGAGGCCATTTTGTCTGAGGATGCTCAATATGCTCCTAATAAACAATGCCAAGATACTACTGCTGCCTAGAATCCCCAGCATTCCAATGTGTGTAGCACTAAGTCAGAAACAGTGCCTACCAAACATAAAATGGTTGAAAAAAAGTTGGTGCCAAGAAGCTGAAAATTCTCTGCTACATAATTTCCTAAAATTGCTGCATTTGAAAAGGCATTCTTGTAGAAATTGCAGACTTCATAGAATGATAACGTAGCAACATTCTAAGGATGAACAAGAAACAAAAATATCTCTCTTGGCAGGGACTTATATCTGAGTCCTGAGAGACTAGTGTATACTATTGGATCTCTTCTGATATAAGTTTCTGTAGGTGAACCTTCCTAAGTTATCCACACCCCTGCCTTTAAGATCTTTCAACATCTGCTCCATGATGTCTTTTCATTTCCTCAGCTACCTTCAAAAGAAGCACTTATTGTGTTCCATATTTTTTGGGCTTTCAGTAAGATTTCCACATTCCTTTGAATTTCCTTTTGTCATCTTTTTACTACATAAGTCAGCAGAATGGAGTGTCTTTTATTTTTGAAATCCTCATGTTGGAACACAGTGTGGAGCCTTTTCTGGGTGTTGTGAAGTTCATTTGACTTATACTAGTAGTGCCCTAAGGAATATCCACATGCAAGAGAGCTCCTGCGTGAATACGGCATTAAAATCTGTTCTGTTGCATTTCATACTGTAGATTAGTGCCCAAGTGTTGATCATTCCTGAATTAGCTTTTGAATGTACTGTGTAATTTGTTTGTTTTTTATTTACTTTTAATTTATATCCCGCCCATTCCAAACGGACTCAGGGCGGTTAACAATTATAATAAAACCAACATCTCAATTTCAGATGTAAAACAATAAGACATAAACAATTTACAATTTAAAAGCAAAGCATTGGTGCTATATAGAATATACAATTTATCTGTTGGTGGTTTTTCTGGTGGAATAGCCCAGCAGCATAAAAACGGCAGCCTTATCCCCTAGTTGTTATAGGCCTGTTTAAAAAGTTTGGTTTTACAAGCCCTGCAGAAGTGGAAGAGATCCCACAGGGCTCTTATGGCTTCAGGGAGGAGATGTTTACATTCTAAGTGTAATACTGACTGGATAATCCCAAATCTTGCTCTCATGTTAATATCCTTAGACCTTCCTTGACCTCATCTATTTTATAAGCATCTATGCTAAATTTATAAGGGGATCTTGCCCTTCCTTTGAAAAGTAATACAGGTCATAATGATCATGTTGGTAGTGTGGGTGACAAAGGGAGAATTTTTTGTTTGTCTAGTTTTCTAGTAATGCGCAGTGCAACCTTGTTGCAGTGGATTAACATGAGAGCCTATGTGCATTTGGCAGCAGGGGTATTTACTGGTTTGTGTGCAATCAAGACAAGCTGACAAAGACAAAGCTGGGGGAGCGAGTTCAAGGCTCAGAGGCACTCTGTAGTAGAATGAAGTCTCCCAGTTGCTCCATGGAAGAAATTTACAAAGAGTTACAGAATTAACTGGATTGTTCTGGGGCCTGGGCTATTAGTGCAAGTAGGCTTTTTTATCTGATGTTTCTGATCTCCCTTGTTATAGCTTTCTTGGTCAGAACTAAGGGACAACTTTTAGGCAGAATTATTGCAAGGCATTGGTCAAGTCACCAGTTCATGACCTACTTTGCAGCCTTGAGTCCATACAAGAAACCAAATAGACTACACAAGGGAAGTGTGAGAGTTGAGATGGAAGTTGCCCCCCGCCCCCCGTCGGAATGAATAGGCTGACACAGTGTTGGATGAAAACCGGATCGCTTTGTTAAACATAACTTGAACGAGCTGGAATAGCAAGAGGTCTAGGCCTAACAGGACAAGTCCTGGGGTCAAACCTAGGACCCCGCCTTGTCCTGGGAGGGCGAGCCATCCTGCCCCCAGCACAAGCCCAAGTCATCTGGCTGGTGCTGAGCAGCCAGGCCCAAACTCCACCTCCACTTAGGCTGGCATCCAACCCACTGGAAGGATCTGCCCCGGTGAGGCTTCGTCATGATCTGCACTCTCCGCATTGAGCCGTAAAGCCCATCTGCAGTTCATACAGACCACCAGCACCAACTGGTGCAGAGCCATAGGTGCTGCCCTAAAATACTGTAGTCAATACCTCATCCTGCCGCCGCCAATGCCAAGCCTCTGCTTAGACATTCGCGCCCACCGGGCGGCCCAGAGCCGACCGCAAACCCCTCTTTAGCTCGTCCAAAAAGGCCCGGTTTCCCAATTCAGATAAATGAACCCCATCTGGCCTATACAGGTCGGCATTCTTGACCCGTATTGCCGGATGGGGAAGAAATATGCCCAAGCCCCCTTCCATGGCCTTTTGCAAGGCCCGGTTGGCCTTGAGTCTGGCGCGCTCAATTCCTCCAGGATACAGGGCAGACCGCCAGACCCTATGTGGCAATATTGCCGACCAAATCAAAAGGACCCCCGGCCATCTCCGCTTGATGGCCTGCAGATCCTCCTGCGCCTGCAAGGAAAGGGTCTTCCCCTTCATAAAGCCACGGTTGTTACCGCCCAGGTGAATGACCAGGATGTCTGGAGGAGGCGCCCTCATGGTCAGGCTCCTGCTGCACGTCCACACCAACCGTTGTACCCTGCAAAGCAGAAAGACGAGCCAGGACCTCTTTTTCAAAGGTCAGTTTGGAAGACCGCCCGGACACCCGGTGACACCCCTCCCATATAGGAGCCCCAGCTGTGCCCCTCTGCTGCTCCAGTGCGTCTAGCTGCCCAATAATGGCCTGCGTAAGGCGGGCCTCCTCGCCCGATTCCCCGGGGGAAGCGGGCTGCTGTGTTCGCTTTTTTGCAGGCTGCTTCCCCTTGGACGTGCCCTGACCCTTCTTGGGTGCCATGCCCCACTACTTAACCAGTCCCCGAAACACACACCCCCACCAGATGATTCCCAGGCACCCGGTTCCAAGACAGGAGTGCACCTGGAAATGTGGAGATGGGGGGGGGGGAGCACCTGCACCGACTGTATTTCCTGGATAGCCCCCCAGAAGAGGGGGAGGGGAGGAGATGGGCAGGCGAGGGGGGGAACCGAGAACAGAAAGGGGGGAAACCCAACACCCCCTGGTTGCCTCTCACCACCCCCAGTAATACAAGGGGGGGCAAGGCCCAACTCCCTCACCCAAAGCCTCTCTACCCCCATCCAGAGACCCCCCGAATAAAAACTTTCTGTTGCCCTAGACGGCTAAACACAGAGCTAAATGCTCCAAAGAAGCCTGGCGTTGCGCTGCCGCACACTCCACACTGCGATAACAAACTTAGCCCCGCTCTCACCGTGCTACGGCCCACATGCACTCCGTCTCTCTGGCCTTGCTCAGGTCCCGAGCAACGCAGCTCTCCCGCTCCGAGAGCCAGAAAGAACTGCATTGTACGGGGTGGGGCCAGGGCTTTATAGCCCCGATGCCACGCTCCCTTAGCTTCCCGTGTGTCGGGGAGCCGACGCCAGCCTTCCCTCCTTCCGGGAGGGCAAACCCGGCCCCCAGCCTGAAAGTGGCGCTGCCGTTCGGCTGGGAGGGGGCCGACTTATGCCTGATATGTCTTGAAGTTAGGGTTGCCACCTGCCTGGAGGGAACAAATCCTGTCCCTTCAAGAGAGGTTTAATGGAATTATATTTACCAAGTGATGTTATTTACCTCATTACCTTGAAATGTTTCAGCCTCTTTTAAATGGACAGGACGTTTTTTTTTTTTCTCTCGGCATGTTGATAGCCCTAGTTGAAATATAGGAGCAGGGCTTGGGAAAGTGAGCTGTGATATTAGAATCAATCTTTTTCACAATAATGTTGTCTTTATTTCACTGTGTAATTTCACTGTGACTCAGGAAGGCAGAAACCATTCATATTTAGCCATAGAGGAAATGTTTATGAGACGTACATTTCCTCTTCATTGTCTTGACAGTGTATATCCTTGTCCTTGGCTTCTCATTTTCTACAGAATGACATTTTCTCCAGTGTTAAATATTTGCACAGTCTTTATTAAAAGATTTTTGAGGGGGAGGAGATGGTTTGGATTAGTGAACAATAGCTAAAATGCATAATGAAAAATACAGAAATGGCTCCAAGTGTCATCATGCTGTGAGCCATTTAATTGCCTAATTAATGCCAAAAGTGAATGTGTGATAAATAAAACAATATACAGTTGGTTCAAATTATATATTGTTAATGGCATACTGTGTTGATGAGGAATGGCAGTCTTTTGAGATGCAGATGATATCTCTTCATACAGTGGTCCTGTTGGGAAACTGAGATACTGGAAACTCTGCACCAGGAAGGGTTGACTGCAAAACAAAACATATGCAACAACTGTTGAAAAGCTCTTTAATTGTAGTGAGGTCCAAACAGTTCTTGTTATTCCTGGAAGTGGAAATCATTATGTTGCCATAGGGTTTGCAAGGCAAGAGTCAAGCAGAGGTGGTTTGCCATCACCTGGACTTCCTTGGTGGTCTCCCATCTAAGTAATTAGCTTTCAAAATCTGATGAGACTGGACTAACCTGGATCATCCAGATCATGTCTTATCCTTGAATCCCCATCACACAAGATTCTCAGACCAAGTAACACCATTAACCATTTATTGTCCATCATAGGATCCATAATAGATTTTTTTGTCATTAGCAATTGTTTCCTTTTCCAGTTAAAACCAAGGGAGAATAAATGCTTGGTTCCATTAAAATGAAATTCAGTTTGCATATTTTTAAAATTATTTTTTTAATTAAAATTTGGAATTTTGTTCATAAGATTCCCCACCACCAACATGAGTCCAATAAACTGCTAAATATCTTTGCACAGTTTTGCATGAGTATTCCCTTTACTATTTAATGAGATTGAATGTGAATGTCTCTGTCTTAGTCAACTTGTGAACAGGAAAGAGGCTTTATAATATACATAGATCTTAAATATACTTCTGAATTTAACATGAATGGCTTAAGTGACCTACAATGTGACACCTTATCTGGAATAAATAGCTTGTTGTTCTCAGGGTAGATCTACATATGATAGGTGAAAATGGCACACGTCACCCCTAATGCTAGGTTCTCTCCTAAAATAGCATGTTTTAACTGTGTTGTGATGCCATCCTGTTGTATATTTCCTCATCCCAACTCTGACATTGACCAGAAGGCAGAGGAATGCATGATATAATGATGTCTCAGAGATAGGCAGAGATTGTATAACACATTGAATTCTTTGAAAGAAGAACAGGATAAAAATCATGGAAGGAAAGGGAGAATAAAAAGAAAACCTCCATATTCAGGGGCAGTAGACCCCTGGATACCAGTGCCAGGAGCAGGTTGTTTGTTTGTTTTTTTCCTGGAAAAAGAGGTACTGGAACTTTCAAGAGGAAACAGAAGGAGAAATGCATGTGTGCTCCTCATTGAAATATTTTTGAGAATTTTGTTTCCACAAAGAAGTTCTGGAACTCTGTTCTACTGTGTTCCCCCAGAAAAAAGTCCTGACCAGGAGGCAACACTGGAGGAAGACCTCAGACTCTATGTTCTGTTGTTGGACCTCCAGAGGAATTAGTTGTCCCCTGTGTGAAACAGGGTGCTGGACTACATGGATCACTGGCTTGATCCAACAGGGTTCTCCTTATATTCTTATATAGAGCAGTTAGTAGAAAAGTTGATAAATTTTATGGGAGAAAGGAGACTAATTCAACACTGTCTGGGTTAGCGTTGCCAGTCCCCGGGTCCTGGTGGGGTCCTCCTGTTTTTTTTTTAACTTTGCCCCACTGCTGGCCAGCTGGCTGGTGGAGGTACCCCACCCCTAAACAGTGATGTCCCTGAAACAAGAACATCACCCAGAAATGACCTCACCACGTTGGTCATGTGGCGATGCTCTGGTTTGAGGGCAAAACTCTATAATTTTAAGCCAGTTTTACCATAGAGTTTTGCTCCAAACCATGTGACATACCCAAAGTGATGATGTTACTTCTGGGTGATTTCATCATTCTGGGCATGTCCCGAAACACCCCCAAATCCCCCTTCTGGAGCAACAAGGGAGCCTGGCAACCCTAGCAGCATCTCATATGGCTTATAATCTTTAGTTCTATTTTTAGTAGTACATTTCTTTGATTCCTTTATCTAGTATTTTTAGGGGAAAGAGAAATAAAAATAGTGTTATATTTGAGTGGAAGATATGGGTTCAGATTGCAGTACCATTCATAAAATCAGGTGAGTGCCCTGGGCCCAGCCTCAGTTTTCCCATTTATAAATGAACCACTGCTTGCTTTTGTGGGATTATTGGGTGGAAACTGACTAATATAAGGACTGTGTAAAGTCTCATATCAGAGTTAGTGCTGTGTAGATGACATAGTGCACCTGATGGGATACAATACAATATATACAGCAAGAATTTACCCTCTAATACAGGGATGTCAAATATGGGCCCAGGGACCAAATCAGCCCTTGGTGAGTTCCTATAAGACCCCCAAGCAACTGGCTGTCATCTGCTTCCTTTTTCCTATCTCTTGCTTCTTTCTGCATAACGGCTTGCTTTGCAAGGCTTTCTCAATTGCACAGGAGCCTGAGCAAAACCTCTGTTTTCTCCATTGGCTGAGGCTCCTCCCTTGGGGAGGAAGAGTGGAAGGCAGAGCTTGCTTTTCCAGGCTCTCCCAATTGCATAGCAGAGCCACTGAGCCAAGCCTCTCTCCCTGGGGAAGGAAGGAAAGAGCCACAGCTTCCTTTGCCCAGTTCCCTGGATCCTATGGGAGAAATACAAAGAAAGCACCTTTAAGATCAATGAGTACTAGCATTTTAAGCATGTTTTAATTTTTTTTTAAATATATATATATATATTTAATTGTGTTTGTGTTCATTATGACTTTTATATCTCTGCTTCCTAAATAAGATACACACATGGTTCGGCTCAACATGGCCCAGCCCAACCCGACATGGCCTGGCCCAACAAGGTCTCATTTATGTCAGATCCAGCCTTCATAACAAATGAGTTCAACACCCCTGCTCTAATACTTTGTTTTTTAAAAGAAGTTGTTAAAAATTAAATTTGTATTCTTCCTTTTTTTAATGAAACACATGGATACATTTGTTCATGGCCCTTCAGATAATAAATATACCTGTCCCTAATGCATTCTTGCCTATATGACAATGAATCCTAAAAACAAGAAAATGTACCAAAAGGAATACACATCCAGTACGTAATCCATCAAATCCATTTACCTTTGTTCTAAAGTACCTTATTTCGTCTTGCTTAGACCTGTTTTCCTGTACTGATGCCATGAGATGCTTCTTCTTCCCCTGTTGTTGAGATCTTTCTCTTCCCCTCCCATCTTTTTTTGTGTGTGTAACAAGTCCCTGTTGCATTTGAATTATGTATGGTGCCTAGTTGGTTTTGTTTTTTTAATTGCTCTAATAATTACTGTTATGAAAACTATGACCAGGGTCCATTCCATTATGGGTGCTGTGAAAACTGCTCGAATTCTAGATGGTTAAAAGCTCCTACAGCAGCTGTATCCATAATACACAACTGTGCCATAAAACCTGGAAATGCTGGACTTGACCTTGCTCTGAGACCAATGGAAGTATGATGTCTGAGTTAACCCCACATTATTTTGCTGTTTCCTGAATATATGGTGATATTGGATACTCTCCATAGCTGGCACTTTGGTTGGGTTGTACTGAACATGATTCTAATTTATGCATTCATTTCTTCCTGGATTCAGTCCAGGCTGCAAGTAGGGAATCATATAAATATCTATCCCCATGTAAAAGAAAAAAAAAATTCTGAACTTTTTTTTTGGGGGGGGGGGATGTCAAGGAGAAAGCTAAGCTGAACTCTGCTTTCTAACAGGCTAGTTTTCCTTATGCAGGGATTTGTTGCTACATGAGAGGACATTCAAATGTATGATGTTACCATAGCACTCTGCTTTGGTTGATTGATTGTGCCACATGAATCAGTGGGCTTCCTCCTTACAGTTATTACATGGACTTGCCTTTAAGAACATAAGAGAAGCCATGTTGGATCAGGCCAATGGCCCATCCAGTCAAACACTCTGTGTCACACAGTGGCCAAAAAAAAACCAATTGCCATCAGAAGGTTCACAAGTGGGTCTAGAAGCCCTTCCACTTTGCCCCCCTCCCAGCACCAAGAATATAGAGCATCACTGCTCCAGTCAGTTCCAATAATATACTGTGGCTATATTATTATCAGTATATTATAATAATATACTGATAGACCTCTGCTCCATATTTTTATCCAATCCCCTCTTGAAACTGGCTATGCTTGTAGCTGCCACCACCTCCTGTGGCAGTGAATTCCACAGGGTAATCACCCTTTGGGTGAAGAAGTACTTCCTTTTATCCATTCTATTCCGACTGCTCAGCAATTTCATTGAATGCCCGCAAGTTCTTGCATTATGAGAAAGGGAGAAAAGTACTTCTTTCTCTACTTTCTCCATCCCATGCATAATCTTGTAAACTTCTATCATGTCACCCTGCAGTTGACGTTTCTCCAAGCTAAAGAGCCCCAAGCATTTTAACCTTTCTTCATAGGGAAAGTGTTCCAAACCTTTAATCATTCTAGTTGCCCTTTTCTGGACTTTTCCCAGTGCTATAATATCTGTTTTGAGGTGTGGTGACCAAAATTGTGCACAGTATTCCAAAGGAGATAGCACCATCAATTTATACAGGGGCATTATGATACTGGCTGATTTGTTTTCAATTCCCTTCCTAATAATTCCCAGCATGGCGTTGGCCTTTTTTATTGCAATCGCACACTGCCTTGACATTTTCAGTGAGTTATCTACATGACCCCAAGATCTCTCTCTTGGTCAGTCTCTGCCAGTTCACACCCCATTAACTTGTATTTGTAGCTGGGATTCTTGGCCCCAATGTGCATTACTTTACACTTGGCCACATTGACTCTCATCTGCCACTTTGATGCCCACTTACTGCTCAACAGATCCCTTTGGAGTGCCTCACAATCCTCTCTGTCTCTCACCACCCTGAACAATTTAGTGTCATCTGCATCTTGGCCGCTTTACTGCTTACTACCAACTCCAAATCATTAATGAACAAGTTAAAGAGCGTGGGACCCAGTACTGAGCCCTGCGGCACCCCACTGTTTACCGTCCTCCACTGCGAAGACTGCCCATTTATACTCACTTTGGAAGATAACCTTTATCCAGTCATGAATTGCCCCCCAAGTTGGAATGAAGAGTCGGACACAATGCATTGATATAAATAATGGGCCACTTTATTAATCATCATAATAAAATGGCAAGGGCACCCAAACTGCAGCCTGGTCAGGGCTAGGGGTCTCAACAGACCGCTCCCCAGCCATTCGTGGGCAAGAGACCCAGCCCCCAGCCAGAGCTGTGTGACACAGCTCCTGCCAGGCCGGCCCAGCTGGGAGGCACGCCCCAGAGGGCCCAATCACCAGACACACGTCTCAATGGAAGGCACCCTCTAGTTGAGCCTCCGGGACAGTCTGCATTCTCCCCACCCTGGGACATCAAACCTCAAGGTTGATCATGCCAGACCCCAAATTCCCCAAAAGGGAGATTCTTCATGGTCCTCCCCTAGCCACATAGTACCCTAATCCAGAAAAACCTGCCAAACTAAAGTGACCAACCTATTTAACAGCGCCTCCTGATAGCCAAATCCACAATCCACTGTTTTGCTATGTAGGGTAGGCAAAAAACACACCCCATCAACTGCCAATCAGCTGGGGAGCAAAAAATTCCTACCCGGCCCCCCAAACATGAGACGACCAGCAATCACTTACATAACAAACAGGGTGGGTGGGAGGGCCAATAGTCGTCGGGACTAAAGCAGGGAGCAGAGGTCTGGCCATTACAACAGCCTGGCCCCGCCCCCTCAAATATGTGCCCAAATGGGCTGTAGATCTTCCCTTCCCTCCCAGCGAGACAAACTTTGCTACTGCAGCTTAGCAGCGTTGCTGCAGGCTGCAAGCATTGAAATGGTCAGGAAAATTGTTAAGATCAATATATTAGCTGAAAGAGGTTATTAAAAGAATGTCATATTTTTTTGCAACAAGTTTAACATGAAAAACTTTTAGAGCTTCTGTTATAACCATGTAAAATTGAGATGGTACTTTTTTTGTACTATGTTTTTGTGAAATTGAGAATTGCTACTGTTATAAATTATGTAGCCCAGCTCTATGCCCACAGTCAAATTCATATGTCTGAAGCAGCCAACCATCACAGGTGAAAGGGTGATTGGCAAAAGAGATCCATGAGGCAAGCACATTAAGGATGATAAGGTGTGTTTTTTATGTGGGGTCCAGTTTCACAGGAGCTGAAAAGTGGCTGGGATCAAGAGCCAATAGGCCAAAGGTTCCATTGATGGCTTATTGCTCAGAACATTGCTGAACATTGCATGGAATCTGCTTCTTTCATTTTATAAATGCCAGGGAGAAAGTCATGATCATTGCCGAAATTTTTTTTTGATACAATGCAAATAAACATCATCTGTTGAGCACCTGAGATGTTTGCATACAGGAGAATCCACTGACCTTCCGTGATAGGCCTTTTCCATTCTAGGTTTCCGCAACTGTGTGATCATGATGGGGAAACATTTCATGAAAAGCTCAATTTGCCTAGGCAGTCTGGCAGACATTAAAGTGTGTTTTGATCAGCGAGCATTAGAGACATTCTTATGTTTTGTGCTGAATGCCAAGAAGACCGTATGTGGATTCCCCCCCCCCCTTAGCATATTCAGTTGAGGTGGGAGGTCACCTTGTGTTTGTGTGGCTTTCTAAGGAGAAAATCAGAAAGGTGAGAAAGCGTATCCTTTTAAAATGAGTTGTTTTTATGGATGACTCAGAAGAGAGTGATGTACGGGAGACTGGTGGGAGAGACTGTGTAGATAGTTTTTCATTATCTGAAAGGTTTTTTGTGTAAGGGGGAGAGAAAGAAACAGACACATCAGCAGTTTTTGTGTCTTTTGTGCCAACAGTTAAGCTATAATTTCAAGTCTTTCAAACAGGCAGTGATTTCCTTTCAGGATTTTAAGAGCTGCAGATACAGCAAAACAGGTAAATATTAAACTGGCCTGATAGGGGGCTGAACTTCAGAAAGTTGAGCTTGGAACAATATGGCTTATCCTAGGACAGGGCTTGTAACCAGCTTTATAGCAAGACTGTGAGGAACATGCAGTGCAAGTAGGGTTGCCAGATCCAAATCAGGGAATACCTGGGGACTTTGGGGGTGTAGCTGGGAGACTTTGGGGGTGAAACCTGTAGATTTTCCTATCCCCATAAATAAATTAATCAAATAAATAAATAAATAACAGCAGTGCAGTTCCCTTGAGTACAGTCTTCATTTCTTCTTCCTCTTTTTCTGCATTCAAAGGGTTCCCCAAGCAACTGCACTTCCACTAAATGAAAGTGATTGAAAACACACACACAGCAGCTAAAATGAACAGTCTGCAACCCCACACTTTTATGATCTCACTGTGGCGATTTACTCACAGGAGTTGCTGAATATAGCAGTCTGCTGTATCTTAACCACCTTGTTCAGACTAAAACAGGAAAACAAAACTACTGAAGTCTAGGTTATGATTAACTTTTTACTATCCATACAAATAATCCGGTTCTGGTTAACTCTTTACAAGCCATATGAAAGACTTCTGAAACAAAAGCCAAACAAACAGAGGGACTGTGCTGGCTTCCTCTCTCACACACTCAGAGGTAAGAGGCATGTGGCTTTGCCTGCTCACCCCCTGCAGCATTGTCCTGCTGCGAATTAAAGGCACACACACCTTTCAAACACAAGCTGTTCTTTACAAGCTTCGTTTAAGCATATGGAGATTTAAAGGCACATGGTGGCTGTTGGGGCAGGGCTTCTTCCTGCCAGCCTGCTGTCTGGTGGTGGGAAGGAGCCTGCAAAACTAAGGGATTCTCCACTGGGACCTGGGGACTGGCAAGCCTAAGGGCAAGTCATATATATGTGAATCTTTAGTGTTTCCTGCAGAAAAGGCTGGAGGCCTGCCATTCAGTCATACAATTATACTGAAGAGCATCCAGTGAAAATACATTCTATTGACTGATTCTACTGTAGGAATGTACAAATAACTGTCCCAACATTCTATTATGAAATCCAGTTAATCAAACTCAACTAATTAGAGCTCAGTTTTCAGACCAGAGAAAAGAAAGTGAGCCCAGAACAAATTAGAAATAGACCATATCATGATAAAAACAGTTTTTTGGGGAGAATATTATGTTTGGTGAGCTATTCCACTATTGGGACATTGTTGATGTGTCCTAAGGGCCGATTCACACTATACAAATCTTCATGGCCACCATAAGGACTTTGTATCAGACATGTGAGGGGAGTTCAGATGGATTAAGGCTCTGTTCTATTTTAGTTACATATACCTTATCCTCTTGGGAGGTGGGGGAGGATACAAATTGCAGAGCACTTAAATGAAAATTAAATGACATATTTGTCATATGCTAGCTCAAATACACAATAGTTCAGTTCAGACATAGTCTTTGCTGTTGCTAGAAACTAATTAGTGAAACAAGGATTCAGCTCAGACTATCATTAAAATTCTGGCTTGTTTTATCAAAAATAAAGAGATGTTTTGATAGGAACTTCTTTGGCCAGGCATCTTGGTAGCCTAGAGAGTGCCTAAGTGAAGCATCGGGAAACAAACCAGGATTAAACCAGAATTTTTGCATGTGTATGTCGTATGAAATCCTATTTAAGAATAACTACAATTATTACATCGACTTTAGACCATGGTTTGATATCATAGTTTGGTATCACCTCACCTAGCCATAATGGAGTTCCCTCCATCTGAACAGTCATAGCCATAATTCACTGAATTAAATCTTGGTTTTCTTTGATGTCATAACTGAGTCACTGAACTTCACTATATGTCGTAAGCCAATTTTCAGTTGAGTGAATAACTCATATAAGCCTCCCAAATGGGATAATGCAGAGCAGATTTGATAGTATGTGAATGTGCCTCCCCGCCACCTGAACATGTTCCCTTCCCCATTCCAAAGATTTTGGCCAGCTCTTTCATTTAGTAACAAATACAGATAAGGACTTCGTAACCCATAGGTGTGGGATTTCAAGTGGTTGGACACAGGCTTTCAGTGCACTATCATCCTTCTCTAGAATATACAGAATAAGTTTCACACATTAAACACATACTTTATATGCAAATTATATTTGGGTTGAAGACTCTTTAAATCCAACCCTTAAATATTATTTAAGTCATTTGAATGCTTTGTAATTTATTTAGATGTTTAGACCCCATTTTTATCCCCAATGGACCAGGGGTGGCCAACAGTAGCTCTTCAGATGTTTTTTTGCCTATAACTCCCATCAGCCCCAGCCATTGTCCATGCTGGCTGGGGCTGATGGGAGTTTTAGGCAAAAAACATCTGGAGAGCTACTGTTGGCCACCCCTGGACTACAACATAGTTCCACATCTTCTTTATTTCTTCCTCACAACAACTCCTCTGTTAGAAAGATTAGGCTGAGAGAGAATAACTGGTGCAGTGTCACTGTGGCTTCTATGTCAGAGTGAGGATTATCACAGTATAAAATAGCCAATCAGATTTGGCATTTTGACAGTATCACTGATGTCAATCTCAGTTTAGATTAAAGACGATACTTTCTGTATTGCATTAGCCTCACTATGGATAGGGAGCAGAATGGACTGAGGGGCCATGGCTCAGTGACAGAGAATCTGCTTGATATGCAGAAGGTTCCGGATTCAGTCCCTGTCATCTTCAGGAAAAAGGAATTGCTAGTAGGCTAAGCCTAAGAATACTGTGTTCCATTTGTAAGAAATTTCATTGAGACACTAATTGAGAAAGGACGGAGTTCTTGAGGAAGACACGAAACTGCTTATATTTGAATAACAAGTCGGTCTTAGGGTTCCTTCTCTCCAATTTGAAAGCTTGTCTCTTGTTCAAGAGAAGTCCCATTGGCTAGTGGAACAAAGGAGGAAAACACTCTTTATGGGAAGAATAAGAATTACACACTCTTTATGTAATGTGATTTAATTTGTTTGATTATTCTACACTGTAATACAGTTATACATATGTCTGTTGAAAATTGCATGGTCTTTTCATTGTTTTGTCTAGCTTGGAGACCGTGGTGCCTTTTGTTTTGTTAGCTGAAACCCAGGAGAGCCAGAGCAGATAATACTGACCTTGATAGACCTTGGTCTGATTCATTATAAGGCATATTCCTGTGTTCATGTATACTTAAATTATCAAGGAAGAGTTGGTTTTTCTCCACCCTAAAGAGATTATAATCACCTTTACTTCCCCCTTCCCACAACAGGCATCTTTTGAGGTAGATGGGACTGAAAGAATTTTAAGAGAATTCAAGGTAACCCAGCAGGCTTCATCTGGAGGAATGGGAAATCAAACCCAGTTCTCCAGGTTGGAGTCCAAGGCTCTTAACCACTATACCACACTGGTTCTCAGGTTCTGGGGAGGAATGTGGGTTTTCTTGTCTGGGTTACTGGCTTTCATCCACCCAATATAATTGTTTCCTATTCACCTGCAATTCCATTTCTCTTCTTCTAGTGGCAGGTACTTGCAGCCCAATCATAACTGAGGGTGGGATCTTTTCATAGGGGAGGGGCAGTTCCAGTTTCATGCTAATGTTTAGCACATAGCCCATTTTGTACACTGTTTCCTCCTGCCCCTATATGACCAAAACTTCCATTATGTCAATAAGGACAAAATTGACAAGCATTACCTGCATTAATTTTCCATTAGTAAGATTTCTCCAAGGTATTTATCTTGTACTAATGATTGCTCATTTCAGGCTTTTCAGGGTAAGCTTTAACAGCTTCAGATCACCAGGAATCCACAAAATCTCCTCCCCATCAATGCAGAGCTGACCTTGTGATCATTTTACAAGCTCTGGTGCAAGTTTAAGGTCAGAAGATCCTTAATTAGGAAACACAAAGGCCTTTGGGTTTATAGATTAAATGTTTAAAGCAAACACGCCTTTATGAAGCTTTTGCCTAAGAGTCTACCATAGAGAGTATTTGTGGTTAGTTGTGACACTGAATGCAGGCTAATCAATCTGTGATGGCTGGATGGTGGTTAATGTTAATTAGGATTGCCCGTTCTGTGTTGGGAAATACCTGGAAATTTGTGGGGTTGAAAATGGAGATGGCAGGTATTGGGGAGAAGGAGGACCTAAGCAAAGTGTAGTACCATAGAATCCACCCTCCGAACAGGCCGGCTTGCCTACTAAGCAAGTTAGGCAGTTGCCTAGGGCACTGGGCGGGGGCACTAAATTGGGCTCCCCCCTCCCAGTGCCCAAGACAACTGCCTAGTTTGCCTCTCTCCCACCCCACCGCCGCTAGCCACTGCCAGCCCCCTCCCTTCCCTTCCATTGCACTCCACCCACCCCCAAAGCTTGCTGCCGCTGCCAGCCTCCACCACGTTCCACCCACCTCCACCCCCGAGGCTCACCGCTGCCAGCCACCACCAGCCCCCTCTCTTCCCTTCCGCCATGCTCCAGCTGCCTTGAAGCCGGTGGGGCCCAGCCTCGTCGTACTTTGTGGGGAGGGGAGGAGGGAGGGGGCAGGCAATGGAGCACAGTGCTGCAGAGGGAGGGAGGCACCAGGGGGGCACTGGGCAGGGAGCCGAGGGCCGGCACTGCCTCTAAAGCAGTCATTTTCTCCAGGGCAACTAATCTTTGTCATCTGGAGGTCAAGTGTAATAGCAGGAGATCTCCTGATCACACCTGGAGGATGGTAACCCTAAATGCTAAGCAAATTTCCTGATGGAAATCTGACACTTGAACTTTTATGTGTCTTACATTTTTTGTTCGTACTGAGGGCTATAGTTGTTCATCTGAGTCCTAGGATTTTCTGTAAGAATTTCATGGCCACACATTTAGAGACAAAATGTTGTACATAGACACTTCTTAGTGGAAACCTATAGTTAGCTAATGACACCTGGGAGAGGAAGGAGAGGGGGAGGAAGGAGAGTGTCATAGCTTATGCTTGGGGTGGGCCCTGTGGGTCATAGGTTCTATTCTTGTGTACTGTCGTGTTGAAAGAAGGCTGGATTTTTAAAAAGAAAAAGAAAAAAAGCTATTGCATTGGTGCCTAGAGCAAAACAGCTAAATCTTTCTCTTCTAGTGCAATCAGGACTTGAATTCAGCAGGAACTGAACCTCCAGCCAACGTCTGCATACATTGGGGAGTCCTCTCCCTGCTGCACACAGATCCCAGGGCATATACAAATGAGATATGCTACTGAGCTCCTGCACCTTTTTTTCTACAAAATGACCCCTGAGTGCAATCTTTATGCAGAATTACAGTCTTCAAAGCTTATTGACCTGAGTGGACTTAGAAGGATATAACTGTTGAGTACAGCACTATTATATTGGGTTGGAGTTGGATTTATACCCCACCCTTCACTTGGAGTCTCAGATTGGTTTGCAATCTCCTTCCCATCCTCTCCCCACAACAGACACCATGTGAGGGAGGTGGGGCTGAGAGAGTCTGAGAGAACTGCTATTGAGAAGATACCTCTGAGAGAACTGTGACTGACTCAAAGTCACCCAGCTGGCTGCATGTAGAGGAGTGGGGGATCAAACCTGGTTCTCCAGATTAGAATCCACCACTCTGACTCAGTATCTTCATATAGTCGTGTTAATACTTGGTGTTTGTTCAAACACATTATGTCAGAAATGCAGACAACTATGAAAAGTAGATCAATAATATTATTCCTATTTGAGGATGTTGGCTTGAGAGAGAATGGCTTGAGTAAAGCCAGGTTTGTAGCTAAAATTAGAATTGGACCAGTAATGTTTATCACAGCTTCTTTACTTATTTTTTCTTAATGTTTGAATTTACTCCTCTTTGTTCATAGTAGAAATTAAAGCCAAGTAGGAAAAGATAACTCTAGGAAAGTTTTCTTTTAAATCCTATTAACAGTTGCCCCAAGAATGTATCTCTTACAAAACCTTTTCTTTTCTTTTCTTTTTTTAGTATTCATTCTTAGGAGCCTTTTATTTTCATAAAAGTCTTGTCTACTGATTTTTCAGTCTCTATAATAAGTCACTTCCATCAAACTATATAGCTATTTGGAAGGCTTTCAAAAGAATAAGTGGATTTTAACAGGAAGTTTTGTGTGGGACAAGGCTAGAAAGCTGATCAAAGCAATTGGCTGAACTGAAACTGGGCCTAGAGCTAAAGTGGGCATGAGAGGGCAGGGAGAATTGTAAGATTTTTGGAATGTGCACTGAGAGGAGTACAGAAAATGAAAAACACAATATTTCTCCTTTTTATCTTTGTCTGAAGGAGAACCATCTTTATGTATTTAAGCAAATACGGCTCTCTGACTGCTTTAGTGACTTGGCAATTATCCTGATATAAGGTAACTTCATTAGAAGTTGGATTTTTGTTGTTGTTTTGGGAAACTAAATTATGCAAAAGAAACAAGCATTTGGAAAAATAGGTGGGTTTTTTTTCTGATTGTAGAAATTAAGAACAATTCACTTTTCTTCTTCCAAATTTTCTCAAAATACTGGTTTGGACCTAAAGATCCTGCTGCAGAAGTGGATGGCTTTTTCACTCATGCAAAGGGAATGGCTGTTTTTCCCCTCCCCCAGTTAGCCAAACTCACTAAATTTACTCCAGAGGAGTATTCTAAATAGGGATGCCAGTCCCTGATGGGGACAGGAGATCCCCGAATTTCGGGGGATTCTACCCACCAGCAGCCAGCTGGCCAGTGGACGAAAGCCCCACCTCCAAATCCCACCCTCAAGAGCAACCACTGGTGGCCACCCTTCTCCCTCCCCTTTTATGAGATTTAAACAGCCCTCCAGCTGACCAGTGTAAGCACATGACCTGCCAACCAGCTGGAGGGTCCTTTTAAGTCTTGCAGAAGAAAGGGTGAGGGGCAGCCACTGGCCCCACAACTGAGCACCAGGGGGCAAATTCGCTACTGGAGTTCAGGATTGTTTATGACACCCACTTCTTCTAAACACTGTTTAAAGGGTCTCTGTAAATGCTGTCTGCAAGAAGCAAGGGGAGGAGACTCACACCTGAACCCCAGCAGCATCCCTTTAAGTGCTCTGCAAGAAGTGGGAGGGGGAGTGGAACTTCTGTGGCAAATTCATTGCTTGGAGTTCAGGCACGCAGGGTGTCATTTTCCAATATGATGACATCACTTCTGTGTGACGTCTCCTCCAGGAACTCCTCCCAAGGTCCCCTTCCGGGAAGGAGGCGGGACCTGGCAGCTCTGCTTCTAAAGTGTTGTTGAGGTTGAGACAAAAATAGAAATGTCTTGACAGCTGTTTTTCCACCCATGTCTCGTGCAGCTGTTTTTCTGTATAAAATGTAGTTTGTCTCCAAGCTTTAGTCAGATGAAAAATACCCATTTACAATTTTACAAATAACATTTTTCATTGCCTCATATCCTAAAAGATATGTGAGTCAATCTTTTTCCATCCTATTCCCCCCTCCCCCCAATTTTGTTTCTGTGGAGATGGGGGCCCACATACAAGCCATTATTTTAGAATCAGCATATTCCATAAAGGAAGCAAAAAAATTAAAAATCCTTCATTTAAACATAATTCATAAAAAAGAGTTTAGTAGATACTCCTACCAAACTTATTGTAATTACATTTTCTATATGCCATCTGTTCAGATGTTAATAACCAATTAAAAATATATAAAAATGATGGCTGCAGTCCAAGGATTGTGCATAAAGCTTTTTTTTAAAAAAAGAAGTAGAAATGCTATTTATTAGCTGATTGGTGGGGAAGGAGGGGAATTAAACCAATCTGAACCGCTGATATGTAGATTTCAGGCTCTTTAAAAGGGGCTGTGCTCTTGGGTCTTGCTGGGAAATTGCATGTGCACCACCATTAGCTTGCACATGGACCTAGGGATATATGCACAGAAACCTTCTTCTGCACTGATAGTTGGACTGGAGCACAGTTTTACTCTAACTCTGCAATAACAAAGGTTTCTCTCCTGTATATCACAAAAGGAAAAAAATCACACGGAGAATGTATGATGAATGAGCTGAACTATCAGATTCCTCCAGAGACAGATCAAAGGCTAGTTAAAATCAAATCTGCTTAGGAGGAGTACAGGAGGCAGACGCATGTCCTGAAGAGCCATTCTAAGCAGAGTTACAGCATTCTAAACGCGTTGAAGCCCATGGGCTTTGAAGGGTGTAACTCTGCTCAGGACAGCACTCCTGGGATGAAGCTTTTATCCTAGCATTGTTTCAAAAATAAGTTAGAGCTGTGTTCTTGGTGTGCCTTGTACAAAGCAAAATAACGGGTTTACCTGAGTATGGAAGGGGGTGGGTGGCAACCTGGGATGCCTTATCAAACCATTCTCTGGTTTAGGAAAGGAAGTAATACACGATTTTGTTATTGTTCCTCATCACGGGTCTGCACCGACTTGCATACGGCTTGTCTCACACAAAGCGTTTCTTTATCATGTTTTTGGTAACAACTGCAGCCACAATCTGCTAGTTACAGGCCTGTAGGAAATCACAGATACCTTTGGGGGGGGGGGGGAGAAAAAGTGAATTAGCTACTACCAGACATCACATTTCCTCCCTCAGTTCCTCGTAGAGAGCAGTGGAAGCTGTTACACCTCGGTCAGGACTATAAATGTAATACCCCTTTACAGTATGGAAGTATATCAAATGCATAATTTGCCATTTATTTGGGAAAGCAATATGATACTGTAACTGTGTTCCATATCAGCATTACCATACCTGGTTTCATCTATAAAGTAGTTTAATTCACCATCGAGACCATCAGCCCAGACCCTCTGTTCTAAAAAAAGGCATCTATCAAGCATTCATGACATCAAACCACCTGCAGACATCTTTGGGTATACATTGAAGGATCACAGTAAATCTTTGGATGACAGTAAAATGACTGGCAGAAAGCTTGAAGTCCTTTGCCAAAAATACAATTTACACTGATCACAGGCACTTTCTAGCATGTTTTATTTCCTCAGATTGTAAATTGTAATTTTCTATGTTGTAAGCCGCTCTGAGCCTGCTTTGGCGGGGAGGGCGTGATATAAATAAAATGTATTATTATTATTATAGATTTGATGGGGGTTTTGTTGTTAATTTCATTTTCATATTTTCTTTTTTTAAAAAAAACATTCCCACCATTTATGTAGCACAGTGATCAAAGATTTTCATATCATTTATCTCAGGAATCCATTCAGCAACCCAATGTAATTCCCTTTTGAGAGATGAGGGGACATGACGACACTGAAAAATCATAGCCCACTGAGGCAAGCACAAGATGATTCTTGTTTGTTTTACTTGCTACCTTCATTTGCTGCCTTCCTTCTATTATGAAGGTTAAGGCGTACTGTATGTGTTTATGCACATACATATATATAGGGTTGCCTTTACATCTCTCAGCTAGGCCAAAACCTGCTTAGCTACAGGCTGTCTTCTATCAATGAGCCTTCCATCTGTACCCAATTCACCTGCATGTTGTCATTGTCAAAAACGGCAGCCATTTGTGTCATCCCTCCTCTCCCAGTTCTTTGTAATGCCTTGTATGTATTATTGGCATCCTGATGTGTCAGGGTTGTGTGTTTCTCTATGCTTATTTGATGGCAGCAGATGTTCTGTAGGCACATTTGTACATGTAAGTGTAACACTTCATACAGTTCTAATACCTTGCTGTGAGGGCATTTTTCAGCTGCTCTACTCGAGCAGCTGAAATGTTTTATTACAGTAGAACTGCTTTACTCTAGAATGGTAAATACTGTCCAATTCCTATATGTGCCTTAAAAATAGCACATTTGCAGCTGAACCAGTTGTCAAAAAATTCTCATTTGCAACTGAACAGGCTGCCAAAAACATCTCCACCTTACCTCACTGAATGTTTGTGTTATTTTGATGCTTTTTGGCAATGTTTCTTTGGCTCCTGCTATTTCTCAGCTCTGTTCTTCTTCTTTGCCTTCACACCGTTCACTTCGTTTGCCCACACTGCAGTTTAATCAGCCATCTCCAATTTTAAAAAAGTGAGTGAAAGTAAGTGAGGGAGTAAGTGAAAAACCTGTTGATGAGAGTCCCTATCAGTCAAAGTAGAGACAATGATAGAGAAATGGCCTGATTCAGTATGAGGCATTTTGTTCATGTGCCCAGTTGTCAGTGATAGCCCATGTGACTTTGTCGAGAAGCATCATATCAAATGTAGCATTGTGATTTCATAAATAAAAAATAATGAATCACCACAGCCAGTGTTTTGGATCACATGATGAATCTCATCTGACAGACAGGATTTTTATCAGCAAAACAGAATTTCCTTGCTTCTTCCTTCCTAAATAACCCCTGAAATGTTGCTCCTGGGGAGAAGGGAACCCCCAGGAACAGCAAGGGGGGAGATGGTGGTCTGAAGTGGGAGGGGGAATCAACAAAAATCCTTTTTTCCTTTCTGTAGGAACCAGCCCAGTTATGGATTGCGAGAGAGAGAGAGTAGGATTGCCAACCCGGAGATGTTTTGGAATTACAGCTGATCTCCACACTACAGAGATCAGTTTGCCTGGAGAAAATTGTTTCTTTGGAGGATAGACTCTGGCATTTATACCCTACTGAGCTCCCTTCTTTTTTCAAACCCCATCGTCCCCAAGCTCCACCCCCAAATCTCTAGAAATTTCTCAGCTGAATTGCAGCCCTACTTCATAGACAGCGAAGAAAGCCACTAAAAATGGGAAGACACATCTCCATATCCACATAAACAAATATGGATAAACAATAATGGCTTTATCCATTCAGACTGAAGAAAAATGATTCTTTTGTTGCTTTTTCATAAGGTAAGATGTACTGTGAACATTTTGTCCATTTCATACATTTCTGGATTTTGTGCAGTCCAGTTCCTTGTGCAGCAGGATGTAGGATGTAATAAGACTGGGAAATTGATTCCTGGTCTCTGAGTTTCACTTGTGTGTCCTCCTTTTGGTGCACTTGGGAGATACACTGCACTAGAAGTAAAGGCAGAAGCTATGAACTCCCTATATCTGATTGTTTCACCTCTCATGGTGGCTTTTGACATCCGTAAAGCCATAAAAAATATTCAAGTGAACTGCATTCCCCCTTAATGGGCATTCAGTATTGCATTCACAAAGAAGCTTGCATGGGAGAGAGGAGAATACCCAAGATCCTGATGCAGAAACAGCCTGAGCATTCCCTTTCCCAGCATCAAAGTTTCTTTACTATCTTACATCTGAAGAACCACAACAGATGGTCAAGTATAGGGTCCCCAACCTCAGGGTGTGGCCTGGAGTTCTTCTTAAAGGACAATTTATCTCCAGATTACAAGAAATTGGTTCCCTTGGAGAAATGGCAGCTTTGGAGAGGAGATGTTATGGCATCATGTCCCCAGTTAGCTTCATCCCCAGGTACTGCCTCCAGATATTTCCCATCCTGGAGTTAGCAGCTTTATCCAGGATGTCCAAAGCCGGATTTGGTGTCTGTTTTCCGAACTGCAACATTGAATTGAAAGTTAAATCCATGCTGGCAAATATGTGTGTGTATAATATAAACAGCTCCCCATGTGGAGAAAATATTGAAATGCCTTATTTTGTGAGATAAAAAGATGTGTTACTAGGGCAAGGAGAATTTTACAAGTTATCTATGGGAAGGGTTCCTGGTGAAATTGTGCATGATGATTTCCCCTTGTAGGACCACAGAGGGCAGGGGAACTTTTCTTTTCCTTCCATAAGGCATACCTTCTGAGAAGAGAGATCCAGCCAGGTCATTGGCCCTTTGCCTCTCTTGCATCCAGTTTTCCAGAATTCCATTGGATTGACTTTACTCAAGAACATACTGCACAGTGCTGGGATTCTATGACTGGAACTGAAGTCCTGTAATTTCCTCCCTAAATACAGCAGCAGAGGACCTGAAGATGTCTGCACAAATCTGCACTTAGAGAACAGCTTATATTATTGTCCTGTCCTTTGTTTTATTCTTATAATCTTCATTTATTCTTCACTATCAATGGAGGCCCAGATAACAGCCACTGCCAAATCAGCATTCTTCCACCTGAGGCGGGCGAGGCAGCTGGCCCCTTTCCTAGAGTGTCAGGACCTAGCAATGGTGATCCACGTGACGGTCACCTCAAGACTGGACTACTGTAATGCTCTCTACATGGGGCTGCCTCTGTACCAGACCCGGGAGCTGCAGCTAGTGCAGAACGCGGCGGCCAGGCTGTTACTTGGTCTCCCAAGATGGGAGCATATATGGCCGGGGCTGCGCGGACTGCACTGGCTGCCAATCGTATACCGGATCCAGTAGAAAGTGCTGGTCATAACCTTTAAAGCCCTATATGGCCAAGGACCGACATACCTGAGGGACCGTCTCTCCCCATATGAGCCCCAGAGAACACTGAGGTCAGTGGGGAAAAGACTGAATATCCCTGGGCCAAAAGAAGTTAAACTTCAAAGCACCCGCACTCGGGCCTTTTCCGTTGCGGCCCCACAACTCTGGAACCAACTCCCAGAGGAGGTGCGGGCCCTGCGAAACTTAGACCAGTTCCGCAGGGCCTGCAAGACCGCCCTCTTCAAACAGGCGTTCACCAATAACTGAATTAATGTTTACCGCCAGATTAATAACGTTTACCGCCAGTGTTGATTTAGGAATGTTTTAATTAATTATTGATTATTGACTGATTTTAATGTGAATTTTAATGTGAATTTAATGTTTTTATTACTGTATTGTTTACTTGAAATGCTGTTAGCCGCCCTGAGCCTGCTTCGGCGGGGGAGGGCGGGATATAAATAAAATTTTACATTACATTACATTACATTACATTATAATCTAACCTGTGAACAAGGTTAGGCCTAGAGTGTGACTGGCCCAAGGTCACCCAGCAAGCTTCCTTGGCAAAATGGGGATTTAAACTGTTATCCCAGATTGTAGTCTGACACTCTAAGCCACTACACTGGCTGGGTGATGCTAGATAGGTAGGGGAGAAATTTACCCCCTGGTAACGGAGCTGATAGCCCCATGGGACAGAGTGGTAAGCTGCAGTACTGCAGTCCAAGCTCTGCTCACAACCTGAGTTCGATCCCAGTGGAAGCTGGTTTCAAGTAGCCAGCTCAGGCTTGACTCAGCCTTCCATCCTTCTGAGGTCAGTAAAATGAGTATCGAGTTTGCTGGGGGTAAAGTGTATATGACTGGGGAAGCAATGGCAAACCACCCCGTAAAAGTCTGCCAAGAAAATTTCCTGATGTGATGTCACCCCATGAATCAGTAATGACCCAGTGCTTGCACAGGGGACTACCTTTACCTTTAACAGAGCTGATAAATGGGGTGGGGGGGACTCCACAAATAACCCTTCTGGCATTCCACTCTTAGAAATCTATCATCTCATAACATGCGAAGGAAGTCATCCCACTTCATCCCTCACTTACCCAACCAAGTGATTCTGACCTTATCCTGCAGACCAAGGTCCCTTTCCCAACCGGACGTGGCTGCATACACACTAACCCAGTGTAGAATGCTATGTCCACAAATCCAGACCGACCGGCGCCTTCCCCCTGAAACCGAAGAAGTCAGTGGCAAACAAGTCAATGGCAGGTGTAACATTACTGGCTGGTACCAGATGCGGCCTGATGTAAGTTTTGTAGACTTCAGAACGCAACCTGCCAACTCCCTGGATAGCCTTGGATCTCATACCTAAACTAGAAGCAGTTGTTGCTGCCCCAATCCGAAATGAGTGAGGGCCAAAGTCATCCAGGGGGAGGCCTAAAGAGGCCACAGTGGCATGCAGAATCACTTCAAACTGGTACCGCATGAAGAAGGAACCATCCCTATGGATGAATAATAGGCCTGGTTTATATGGCCACATAGCTAAAAAGGCCCGGGCAGCCCACACTGGGCATGGGCCACCTTCTGGAAGCTTGGACAATGTGAGGTGCACCCCCCGACCCTGATGATCAGTCTTAGACCTCCTAATGGACAGTGTGATGCTCAACCTACTAACAGTGAGGTCACCAAACCCCAAAGGGGCATTGCTGATGTCCAATGTCTGGAGCCTGTCACAAGTTCCCCCACCCACAGGGCCCCAAAAAATGCCAACGTGAAGGCAGCTTCAAACAAGACTGTCTCATAAGATGACTGGCAAATGGATGTCAATTTTGTAATAATTTTTGACAAGATCTCAAATGTCAGAGGCCTGCGAGGGTCTGGTGCCTTTGAGCAAAGCCTTTGCCAACCTTTGACTGCCTTGTGGGCCTGGAATGTATTGCATGGGTTGGAGAACCCCATAGCTTTACTGAAGAATGAAATGGCTGCCATGTGTACTTTGCAGCAAAGCATGCAGGTGAGCAATGTAACACAGTAACGAAATCTGATGATACAAGCCATATATTCAGGCCCCCGGTATCCCTGGAGAAGGCCAGGAAGGCCGAAGCGGCTGCTGCATAGGATGAGAAAGTTGAAGGAGCGAGGAAATGTAACACCCCATGCGTTATTGACTGTTCCCAAGTTCCCAGAGCTCCTCGGTGGTGATTGGCCTCTGGAGCTAGTCTGTGGAACCTCTCCTCCTGGTGGTGAGACAAGGCATCCACAGTGCTGTTATCAACACCTGCAACATGGCAGACTGAAAACGTTATGTTGGCTGTTAAGTAAACCAAGACCAAGCAACGAATGAGGCGCATCACTCACTCAGAGTGTGATGTCTGCTTATTAACCACCCTAACCACCGCCTGATTGTCCTACCAAAACTTCACCCTTCTATTCTGAAACTCAACACCCCATATTACTGCTGCCACTAAAATAGGAAACAGTTCCAAAAAGGTAAGATCCCGCTCAATGTCTGACCCTGCCCAGTGGGGTGGCCACTGGCTGGAGCACCAGCACCCGTTAAAGTACACTCCAAAACGCATGCTGCTAGCTGTATCTGAGTGAATCTGAATACTGCTGGCCAAGTCTAGTGGTGTCTGCCAAATGGTGACCCCATTGTAGTTGGTGAGAAAGGACAGCCAAACCCTAAGGTCCTCTTTCATGCCCTTAGTCATCCTGATATAATGATGAGGTGCAGAAGCCCCGGCTGTGGCCCGAGCTAGGTATGCGCAAAAGGCCCTCTCCAGTGTAACAACCCGGCAAGCGAAGTTCAAGTAGCCTACCGGGAACTGAAGCTCTTGCAGTGTGCACTTGGCACAGGACAAAACCAGGGTGATCAATGCATGCAGCACTAGCAGCTTGCCTTCTGGCAGGCATGGTGTCCCTTTTATGGAATCTAGTTATATGCCTAGATAAGTCAACTGGGATGTGGGACCCTCAGTCTTGTCCTGTGCCAATGACATGGCAAGCTCCTGTGCCAGAGACTGGAAGGTGGCAAGACGCTCACCACAAGCTGGATTGCCTGCTGGCCCCATGACCAAAAAATCATCAAAGTAATGAATTATGTGCTCAGTTGAAGCCCTGCTTTTAGCTGCCCATTCAACGAAGGTGCTGAAGGTTTCAAAGGCTGCACAGGCCACCGAGCAGCCCATTGCCATGGCCTTATCCACGTACCAACACCCTTAAACTTGAAACAGAGCAGGCAAAAGTTCCTAGGGTGAACTGGTAGGAGATGGAAGGCTGTCTTTGCCATGAGTGCGCCAGGCCCGCAAGACCACACCAGCCCCACTGCGTGGTCAAATGATGCATATTTAACAGAACAGAGCTCTGGGGAAATAGCATCATTTACAGATGCCCCCTTTGGATAGGAGAGGTGGTGAATGAGTCTGAACTCCCCAGGGATTTTATTTGGGACCACTCCCAATGCGGAAACCCTGAGGTTATCCAGAGGGGCTCCTTGAAGGGGGCTGCAACTCGGCCAGCCAAGCACTCCTTCCTAATCTTGTCCACTACTATTGTTGGATTTTCCCTCGCAGACTTTAAATTACCCGCACCAGTTGCCATGCGCTGACCCATAAATGGGATTGGGAAGCCATGTGTGAAGCCATCCCATAGGTAAGCTGCTGCCTGCCTGTGAGGATAAATTTCCAACAGTGGCAAGAGGGCAGGCAGCTTGACTGGATTAAAGGTGAGACCTCAGTCGAACCTATATAGCTCATTTGCGGGAGGTGCCTCCTAAAGAGGCTGAGCTTAGCCCGCCTCCAGTTTTGTTCCTGTTGCCAGTGGAAGAAGGCTGCCCCCCACGAAAGGGCTGCTGAGCATCCAAAGAGCGACAGCAAGAGACTTTTGGGTGGTAACCCAAGCACAGCTCACAAATGTGATCAAACTTACAGCAGGCTCTCCAGCAGCGCCCTTGATTGAACTCCCAGCAATGCCAGCGTGGTGACTACATCCTGGATTGCCATTTTCCCAATCTGGTTGACTTTGGCTTTCCTGTGATGTGAGGCCCCACTACCACCAACCATGTCTTGTCATGCAACAAATCCCACCTTGTATTAGCATTACGAGATGCTCTTTTCCTAAAAGCCTCATCATAATCTATTGCAGCACTATCCCCTGCCAACACTTTGGCTTGGAGAACGTTACCAAGATAGTTATTCAGGTGCCAAGCCCGATCTGGATATGCTGCTGCTACTACCCCCACATAAACTTGATACCCTACCATCCAGTTAGTGAATGTCCACTCGGCTGCCTCCATTTTTGTACCCTTTTTCTTGCCTTGCCCATGCGCCCCTCTTCCCCTTCTACCTTGAGCAGTGTAAAGAAGTCCACATAAAACCCATCCAGGATCTTGTCCCTAACCCACTCTGGCAGATGAACGCCAGGAGGTTCCTCAGCCTCCCCCACAGTGGATTCACTGTTGGAAAGATCAGAGCCTTCATTGCTTCTCCAGACATCCCCAGGGCCCCCCATGCTAAGTGACCTTTCCTGCCTGTGCTGCATTGCCCAGTCTGGCAGGCCTGGAAGAAGAGCAGCCTTTGTCCAGTACTTGGTCTCTGTCTGCCCATTGTCCCCCTCTGAAGAGGACTCACCAGATGAGTAATCACCTACAGACCCTGCCTGTGACTGCGAAGAAGCATCAGACCTCTTATGCCTCCCACTGTCACTGGAAGTCATGGATCCACGGCTCCCCTTGTGCCCTCTTTTCCGACTGTATGAAGATCCAGGCCTGGATTCAGATGATGAAGACGGATCATATCGATGTCTACCTTGCTGTGCCCACCGCTGCTTCCGCCGACCATGGGACACACTCTTGGCATCTCCACTCCTCCAAACATGCTTCTGCCACTGCTTCCCCACCACTGTCTGTGTAAAGAGCTCCAATGCCCAGGATATGCCCTGGAGAGCACTGGCAGTTCCATCAGTTGCTTGTCTCTGCATATTAGAGGTGGAAGCAGTTGCTCCCTTTGCCCTGTCCAGTGCAGGTATTGTATTTGTGTATGCTGGAGTAGGAGCCTTCTTCTTTGGAGCAGGTGCCAATCCAGATCCTGGAGAAGGAACCTTCTTCCCTGAGGCAGGTGCCGGTCTGGAGCCTAGTGTAGGCTCCTTGAAGGCCGAGCAGGTGTAGGCGCAATGGGTCCCGCATGGTCAGCTGCAGCTGGAGTTTTCTTCCTTGCGGCCTGAGCAGGAGTGGAGGTGTTGGTTGCTGCCCTTGTTTGGCAAGTAAGCCTTGTTTCAGACACGATGCCCTGAACTCAAGAGAAAGAACAGCAGTTGAGATCAGTCTTCCCCACCCCCACCCCCCATAATGGCCCCAATGCTGAACTTGGCATTAAGTTCTCAGGTATACTTACTTGAATACATGACCCACTTTACACCTCTGGCTTCCCGGTGCCAGGCCCCTGGACCCCCTCAAGGAGTACAAGGCAAAATAGGGTTCCCATGTAACGAGTGGCCCCCTTGTCTAAACTAGGCTGCCTTGCCAGAATCAGACTCCTGACTCACCAAGATCAGTCCCTCCAAGCTGTGCTCATGAGGAAAAAATTCTACTATGTGAGCTACTAGCATTAAAGTTGTGAGCTACTGCATTAATTTGGTTGTCCAGGGGTCATTTTTTCTTTTTTTGAGCTAAGACAATGTTGTGTGAGCAGAAACTCTATCTCTTGGGCTACTGGCAGTAGAGTTGTGAGATCCTGCATCAAGTGGTTTGATTAGGGGCCATTTTTTGTTTAATTAGGACAAAATTGTGTGAGCCAGAGACCAAAACCATGAGCTACCTCCCAGTAACTCAGCTTAAAAGGGGGGGGGGGCACCAGTCTTGACCCCCAGAATACCTTTGGCATTTAAGACTTTCATACTCAGGTATTCTGCATCACCTACCCTAATATCCATTCCACGGGCATGTTGGGGATTACAGCTAAGACCTTGTGCATCCGAAGCAGCTTCACTGCCCTGCTTACTGCAGCCCGGTTTTTAAGCTGTGATATATTATAAACTCTCCCTAGCAGCTAACCCTTTTTGCTAACTTTGCTACCTGTTCCCCCCTCCCCCCCCCAGCACCCTATTGAACCTATGCTTCAGCTGCCTAACCTATGCACCCTATTCTCTCTGAAGTCTACCAAAGTGAATGATTGATCCTTTCGTGGCACTGATTCAAAGAGGTCTCTGTGTCCCCCCCTCAATTATTTGTTTGTTTGTGTGTTTGTTTTGTTCTCCCCAGAAAGAGCCCCATGGTGCAGAGCGTTAAAGCTGCAGCACTGCAGTCCCAAGCTCCACCCACAACCTGAGCTCAATCCCCTCAGGTAGCCGGCTTGAGGCTGACTCAGTCCTCCACCTCTCCAAGGTCAGCAAAATGAGCATCCATCCTGCTTTGGGGGGGGGGAGTGTAGATGACTGGGGAAGGCGATGACAAACCACCCCGCAAAAAAGTCCGCTGTGAAAAACGCTGTGAAATGACCAGTGTCTGCACAGGGGACCTTTCCCTTCCTTTGTTCTCCCTCCCCTCCCCCTGTCTGAGCTCCTGCAGCTGCCTGTCCTGTCGGTTGTTATCTACGCTGTAAAGACAACTGGGGGGGGGGGGGGAAGCACACAGCAAAAGGGGGGAGGCAACCAGCATACTCCCACAGACTGGTACAGCCAGTTACCTAGCTGCAGCAGTTACCTAGCTGCAGCAAGTGAATCAATCCAAGGTGCAACAAGCAACACTGACTGCCCTATAAATGAGTCATGCTGGAGAAATGCTCATCCAGTGCTAGCTGCCCTCCTCCCAGGATGAATGTGGCATTGCAAGGCCCAGGAGCTAGAAGAAACCAATCAGCCCAAAACTCCATAAAGGTGGAAAGATCCGGACTTTCGTGTGTGCGCACACGTGCACATTTTCTTTCCTTCCCTTCGTCTGTGCTTTCAGCGGCCGAGTGCATTGGACCTATGAGGAAGGTCCCGCTTGCCGCCAAAATCGACTAAGGAAAGGGAGGGATGAGGTGAGAGGATAGAGACAGGAAGGAGGATAGAGACAGGAAGGAGCATCACGGAGGCAAGCCTTCCACCCCCCCCCCCTTTTTTTCACTCTGCATCAACGAGGCTATCCCGCTTGCCAACAGTCGCTTGCCATGGACATATGAGGAAAAAATCCCCACCGGCCGAATGGAGGGGGGTGATGCATTACCCGGCTTCTTTACACCCACCAAGCTCTTGCCTCTGATCCGATGCTGCTCAGTCTGCCTCCAAATCCCTAGCTTTCTTCCCGGCTTCCCTCCAGCCACATGGCATGATCCAGGAGAAAGGCTGTGTGATCCAAAGCGACCCCAAGTGACCAGGCATCCAAAGAGGGAGGGCAGTAGTAGCTTGGGAACCTAAATAGTTGCAGGTGCCCCCACCCTCTGCTCTCCCCCAAAGAGACCCCATAGGTCTGAGAGGGGCTGGGTGGGCACCCAGCTTCCCACACCGGGCCCCTGACCTGCCCCCTCCCCTCCCCCTATAGAGACACACCAATGGCTGCCCTCCCAATTTGCCCCTCCTGCGGTGCTCCAAACAACGGCCCAGATAAGTACAGATCCTGGCTTGTCCTTCTAGCATTAAAGACTTGGCTAAACAAGACAACCATTTTTCTTTTAATCCTGCATACTGAAAATTTCTGTTAAGATAAGCCATTCTAGGAGGGAGGCCTTGATGTTGCACTACTCATCAACCTTGTGAAAAAAGTTGCACACAGACAGACATCATCCTTCTCATCAAATGCAGAAGACTTAACATTATACCAAAGGGACTAGGATGGCACTGTAAGTGTCTTAAGAAAGTAAACCTGTCCCTAAAACTAAATCAATTTTGCACTCACCTTCACAGGATACATTTGGGAAAGAGAGAACAACTAGAAAAAAAATGGTGGTGGTAAAGTTTTAGCAGTATTGAGTTTTCGAAGAGGAATAATTTGCAATTCCTTGTCCTCTCTTTGTGGTGGCATGCCTGCCTGTGGCAGCAGAGTAATGCACTAAAGCATGGATCCCAGAACCTTCTTGGGAAGCGCTGAGCAGGGCTGAGGGGGACCTGTGCTCCCAGAGGAGACTTCATGTATTGCCTGGAATTCCACAATGGAAGAAAGTCAGAATATATATTTAAATAATAAATTATATGATCCAGCAGAGATTCATCCCAGCTTCCATCCCAAAGCTTTTCCAGACCTATCACCAATACCTGCTTTGTATCTGGAACATTTACTAGTGCTCCTGAGGAGGGGGCACAAGCCCCGACACCTCAGTATAGAGGTTGGCCCTGCTGATTCCAGAAAGCCATATTCAAGTGGTCAATTGAAGGAAGTTTAGCATCATCTGTTTGGTTTGTAGACTCTCCTTATCCATTTACTGTGGCCTACTTTAGCTTCCATAATAGAACATAAAGGACTCTTTAAGACAAGGATGTCAAATGTATGCCCTGTGGGCCAGAACCAGCCTGTCCAGGGCTTTAATCAGGCCCACAGGGCTCTTTCTTCTACACTCCCCCTCCTCCTCCTGTCCTTACCCTTTGAAGCTCTGAGGCTTCCAAAGTTCCCAGCTCCCTCTTCATTCTCTTTGCAGGCTGAAGCAGGAAGCAGCTCTGGGCTTGCAACGCTGCAAATAAAATGCAAAATGGACTTTCCATTAAGGTCTGCGCCTAAATAGACTACTCCCAGAGTAGTGTGACCTTGCAAATAAAGGGTTGATGCTTTGAGACAGCATGTACTCTAACCTGGGAACCCACAACCAAAGGGGGATATTACACTGAAGATCCATTGCCAATCTGAGTGGGCCTGGGGGCTTGCAATGCCCAACCATTTCATATTTTCCTAAGCCCAGAGCATTTTATATTTTTTGGTTTGTGTTTGTGGTTTGTGCTTTTTCTTGATGTTTTATTTTTAAAATTGCATTGCCAAATAGCACAATTCCCTTACCTTTCCATTTTAAATAAAACATCACAAGAGTTTAAGCATGTTTGTATTTTTAGTAAAATATATATATTGTGTTTCTCTGTAGCCTTCATAAAGTGTGTATTGCCACTGCCTGGCATTACATTGTATGATACACATGGCTTGACCCCACAAAGTCCCATTTATGTCAGATCCAGCCTTCGTAACAAATGAGTTTGACACTCCTGCTTTAAGAGGTTTATATTGTTCATTTTGAATGCCTAGTATGTCATCCCAGACATCTCACCTTTCACCAATGTCATAGTTTGCCTATGGCACCAAAAAACCTTAGGCTGGCTCTCTTTGGTAGTTTAGCAGCAATCAGAGATTTGTAGGAGCATTAGCACTGCTACTTTCAAAGTGCACTTGTGCAGTCATTGGCTAGTTCCTTTCCTCACTTCTTCTGTGTGTGCATCCCTTTCTTTTGATGTGGCAAAGTCACCATGTGTGAATGAAAGGGGGATAGATTGGCATGAGGTTTCTTGTGTGGAAGAAACAAAAGAAATGCTGAAAGCACCAGGTTTACAACCCAAGGTCGCTACTAAACTGCAAGGAATGCATTAAAAAACATCTCCACCTCCACTTTCTTTCAATAATTTACTCTCTCCTAATGTATTCTATTTGCTGCATGCTGCAGCAGAAGATTTTCCTAAAGAAGCAAATTGCTATTCCGTGGTTTTTGTTGTTGTTGTTGAACTATTTTGAGTAGTACTAACAGCATTAGAATGCTGCTAGATCAAATCAGTGATCCATCTAGTATGGCATCCAGTTTCTCACAGTAGCCAACCAGTTGTCCCAGAAGGCTTTAAACAGGGATGCACAACAACTCCCCATGGCGAAGAGTGGTAAACTGCAATACGGCAGTCCAAGCTCTGCTCATGACCTGAGTTCAATCACGGCGGAAGCTGGGTTCAGGTAGCTGGGTTCAGCTCCAAGTGACTCAGCCTTCCATCCTTATAAGGTCAGTAAAATGAGTACCCAGCTTGCTGGGGGGAAAGCGTAGATGACTGGGCAAGGCAATGGCAAACCACCCTGTAAAAGTCTGCTATGAAAACTTCCTGATGTGACATCACCCCATGGGTTGGTAATGACCCAGCACTTGTGCAGGGGATTACCTTTTACCTTTACATATAAATTGTGTTTTAGGGGAAGGTCTGATTGTCTATGTACAGTGATAGATGTTTTAGAAATATTTGTATGGAATAGCATTCCTTCATGTGATGCTCCACCTATAATTCAGAGTAGCACAGCCCATAAACAGATTTATGCCTTTGTGAGAACTATGCTAGTGTGAAGAGTGAATCCATGAGGAAATGGAGCCAGTTTTAAACTAATTCACATGCTGTTGTCTCATAGAAACTATTTCATTTTTAAACTGTGATGATGTCTGCATGGGTTAATGTGACCTGCTTCATACTTTTCAGCTTATATTTAGCATGTCAACCAGCTTGGGAAGTAATGTGCCATGTGGTTCCCTGTCTACAACATAAATTCCATTGTATGCTAGCTTGGTTTTGAGAATGTCTTTACATCTCTCCAACTGTACCACCTTGCCACGTCTGCTGTATTTGGATTCAGCTGAAACTTTTCAACTTTTTAACCTTTTCCTTTATTTTTCTCATTTTTATTCTGCCCATTCTTCAAGGAGCTTAGAGCAGCTCATAGGAACTTTCTCCAGGAAACTCAGAGCAGACAAAAATAACTGTTTTGTCCTCAGTACACACTCTGAGGTAGCTACCGTAGTGTTTGCTGTGATGTGGATAGGGCTGAGTTTACCTGTCTTGCTTGAGATAACCTTTCAGTCCTGCTCAGTAGCCAACACACAGGAGGCTCTGCTAGCTTCAGCAACAGGTCTCTTTATTGCTTCCAACTGCCAGAGGTCACTTGCAGATGTAGAATACTAACAGAAACTGGAAGACTGCAACCAATATATACACTAAACAAGATCTAAGTGAGGCTCCCTCCCATACAGTGCTTGAAGGGGAAAAACAGGAAACTAGTTATTGAGGGTACGCTTGATGTTCTACTTGTGAACAGGGAGCAGTTGTTTGGGATGAGGTTTGGATGTGTATAAGCAAATTTGAATGCAAACAATTTGCACAGTTGAAACAGTATAATCACATTATTAACCCGCTTTCTTGCAGCATCTTCCCCACAATCCCTGTCGGTTGCTCCCTCCAATTTTTAAAACACCTGGAAGAAAAAGGGACAAAAATCCATTTGAAATGTTGCCTTTGATATCTGTCCATGAACTTGTGATCTGTTTTACAAAGATGCTGCTGGCTGTGTTGGCGCAAAAAAGCAGGCAATGTTCTACTCAATCAGTTATTTATAGAATGCATCAAACTACATCAGTACAAAGAGGGGGGTGGTGGCTGGAAGTTACTTCATAATTTACAAAGCAACTTGGTCACTTTAATGACCCAAAGCACCATACCCCAGGGATCTGGCCTCTTCCCATTAAATGATACAATTTAATTCTTGTACTGGTTGAAAAGAACAGCAAGAACCCTGGCAGCTCTCTACAGGTGCACAATATTTCATCATGGTACTGTGCTCAAGGCAAGCTCTGCCAAAGAGCTTTGAGGTCATCCAGTCAGGAGCTCACCTTACATGTAATTGATGGAGTTCAAACAAGGTCAGATTGCGTGGCCATCAATGTTGTATCAGAGTTCTCAAGTGTGTTTATACTGAGTATGGCTAGATGAGTCATACATGGTGTGTAACCTTGCCCATTTGGATTTGAGTGGTGATACCTGGTGTATCTTGGAAAGCTTTTGCTGAGCTGTTAACATGAAACTTAGAGGTATATGTGCATATGCCATATGTCAGTTGTAATTTGCAGCTTGGAGTTTGGCTTTTCACACTTTTGAGTGCACAGATATCAAACCCATCATTATTTAAGTTACTGCTCTGAAAATGAGATCACTTGAAAATCGGCCAGAAGACAAGAGAGAAGCTGTCTTTAAAATTAGTTATTTGTCTCACTCTTGACAATAGAATGGCCTGCCTCTATGTGGTTTACATTTCTATTGCTAATTCTTTATAGTGTTTGTACCAGATCTTCAGTACCAAAAGACAAGTTTTATTATTTCACTACAGAATTGTATACATTCTGTACCTGAAGCAGAGAATAATTACTTTTTGGCAATAAAAGATCATCACAGCATAGACACATAAAATGAATTGAAAGCATACATTTCCTTGCAGCAGCTCCGTGTGCCCACAGCCCTGACTGCCAAATGAATACATTTCTAATCAATGGACTAAATATTTACAGCAATTGAATTCTTCACTCTACTCACAAATAAAGCAAAATTGGTATATAAAAGTGACACCAGTGAATGCCTTCATCCTTGTTTTCCATCAGTGAAGATGTAATGTGTTATGCAGAAATCTTTTGACATGTCCTTCATTATGTCCCCAGATACAATTCCCTCCCCCATTAGAGTGATTTGCAGCCATTGACTTGTTTGGGTAGAAAGAAAGGCATGTACTGAGGGAAATCATGGTGGGGATGAAAGCTAAAGTTCCATCCACAGTGACCCCAGCTTCTTGACAGGGAGCTGTTTTGCCCTTGCTGAGGTAGTCTTGCATACATAGGTAAAAGTCAGTATTGCCAATGACTGGAGTGACTTGGGTTAGGGGCAATGTTCCCTCTAAGCTGCAGAATCTTGCAAACAAAAATTCTACTTTGTGAGGTACTGGCATTAAAGTTGTGAGCTACTGCAAAAATTAGTGTGCTCTGGGTCATCCTTCCTAAGCTAAGACAAAGATGTGTGAGCTGGAGGCTAAAATCTTTGAGTTAGCTCATGCTAATTCAGTTTACGGGGTGAAGTCAGATATTGTTGACCTGATAAGACCCCCCATTTTCCAGGTATCGGCTTGGCTCAACAATATCCTGTAATGTTTCTGCCTCCAGGACACAATTCATGGTTCCAGTATTCCCATTCATGATAATACTGAACTGGAAATCCTGTCAGAGAGGGTTAGGGAGAAGGACATGTTCCCTAGCTGATCAGTGACACATCTGCCCTTTAGACTTATTTTCATTGAGGAGGCCATGTCTACTCCTATTGAGAATAATGGCCTTTTAAAATTTGAAGCAGCATTGGGAATGATGGCCCATTAAATTTGAAGGGATAATGTGCTCCCAACAAGCTGGGGCTGCTGTTAATACCTCACCTATGGAGTAGAATCATATGAAGTTATAATATTCAAATCATATAAAGTTATAATACTCAAGTTCATCTTTTAAAAAAAAATCACAATCTGTGGTTCTTGCTGAAGTAGCCTGTCTAACTGAAGTGAAACTCTGATTTGAGAGTCTTCTGCCTCATAGGCCTGATATAAAAGTCTATTGCAGAGTTAAATACATAATAATAACCATAAGTGTAGCCCCTACAAAATTAAACTTGGAAAATCCTGCTTTACTCAACACCGACCTATACATTTGTCAAGGTCTACAGAGCCTGCTTGGTGTTCTAAGAGCTCACTGTGAGCTGCCCCAGAAGCTGCCCAATGTCCTCTCAGAAGCTGGAATCTCGAGAAAATAAACAGCTCCATTCCATTCTTCCCTCCAACCTTCACTTCTTAAGGAGCAAAATACTCTGCTGATGTTGCTGATACCAACATACATCTCCAGATGTGGATTCCCCCCCTTCATGAATAAGAGAAAGCTCCTGCAATAAAGAGAATCATCCAGCCAGCTTTGTTCCCAATATAAAGAGAGAAAAGAATCTTGATGTAGCTGTGCAGCCATATTGAGACTGTCTTTTTTTTTTTTTTGCAGTGTTTTATCAGTGTGCATGTGCCCATGAGTAAATGCAGAAGAAGCACCAAAGAACTGATAATGCAGATCCTTATCAGGGTCATTTCAGTCTAAGTAGATTGGGCTAACCTGTTATTGGATTGCACAGTGAAAGCTGTATTAAACCACACACATACAGTCCCCCTACAAAAATCTAGATAGCTAGAAATCTAGAGGAAAAAAAGAAAACAGGATTCTCAGTGCATTGATTCCACTTTGGAAATAAGATGCGGTCGAGACAGACTGAAAACATCTCTAGGTGGCATTCCCCTCCCCCACCCCATTTAATTGTGCTTGACACTAGTCCATGAAGAGCTTTGTATATACCCTCAGCCTGCCATAGGCTTGCCAATCTCCAGTTCCCAGTGGGAGTTCTCCCGCTTTCCCAGGCTCTTTCCTGCCCCCAGTCAGCTGGCCGATGGGGGAAGCCCCACCCCCACAGCCACCATGTGACTTTCCACCTCTGGAGACTTCAGTCTTTGATTGAAAGGCTTCCTCTTGGGATGTTGTGTCTGTGTTACTTTGAAAAAATTGGCAGCAGCTCATGAGTAGAGACACCAATCCCTCACTTCAGAGTTGCCAGAAACGGGGAGGGGAGAATGTCTGTTGGGCACTTCATTATTCCCCTATGTGGAGATCGATTCTCATAGAGTATAATGGGGAATTGATCTGGAGGTATCGGGGGCTCTGGAAGGCTGTTTTTTTAGGTAGAGGCACAAAATTTTCGGTATAGCATCTAGTGCCTCTCTCCGAAATACACCCCAAGTTTCAAAATGATTGGACCAGGGTGTCCAATGCTATGAGCCCCAAAAGAAGATGCCCCTATCCTTCATTATTTCCTATGGAAGGAAGGCATTTAAAAGGTGTGCTGTCCCTTTAAATGTGATGGCCAGAACTACCTTGAAGTTCAAATAAGCTTCTCATACCTTTGCTCCTGGCTCTGCCCCCAATGTCTCCTAGCTCCATCCCAAAGTCTCCTGTCTCCACCCCCAAAGTCCCCAGATATTTCTTGAATTGGACTTGGCAATCCTAGCCTGCCATTTCTTGATTTTGCAAAAAAAAATAAATGTGCTTACCAATTGCATTTGTCAAGCAAACCACTGCCTCTGGCAATTTAGCTTGACTATGATAGATTTTGTTCAGAATATTTAACATTGAAAGGGGGGGAGTGGGATTTCAGTGGTCCTGTTCTCTTTCACCTTCAGTTGCATTCTGAGCTTCATATCTATTTTTGATCACATTTCTTGCTCTTCATTTTCACCCTCTAGCTTTGACCTTCACTGAACTATATTTCTGTGTAGAAAGTTGTTAGCCCTTACATTACTTCATTGTTGAGCTGTAAAACTTTGCCCCCAGTTACAAAGACAATCATTAAGACCCAGGTTTCCCAAGCCTTTTTCCCTTTTTAAATCTGGAAATACCCTAAAACATAAAGTCATGGTATATTAAAATGTCAGCTGCTTTAACAGTCCAGATGTGGGTTACCTTTTTGAGGCACACACAGTCATTACTTCAGGGACTAATTTGTTACTACTTGAATTTCAGTATGAATAGTACAGCTGGTATAGAGTGTTATTAAACAAGATAAATATTAGGGCCTCCAAGACTTGGGCTGAGCATCACTGATCACTGGGTAATCTACCTTAGTCTGTGTAAGTGTTCAAGTCTCACATCTTTCTGTAGTAACATAAGTAGAATGGGGACCTGATGGATCAGTCTGTTGTACTAGGTGGACTGTTGGCCTTAATGAGCAGGGCTTCCCTTATGTTCTTACGCTAAGGTTACAAAATATACTATATACTAGGAAAATTATTATCTCATCCCTTCTAGAATGATAGTTAACTGTACAGTGGAAACTCGGTACTGATCTGCTGTCTTTCCAACCTCATAAAGCTAGATTGTACATTAATATCTTGTCAAATAGTCCACAATGATGACACAGTGGTGTCTTTTTTAATCATCTGCCTTGTTGTTGTTGTGGTATACTGTTTTTTTCAGACACCATTATGCTACTTACTGCTCACTTGAAATGAAGAGTAGGATTAGAGAGATTTAACCATATGGTGTCTGTTGATGCCACAACTACAGTTACACCTTTTTAAATCCATTGACTTGAGTAAACTTAGCATGGTGTAACTCTGCTTATAATTGAACTGATAAGGAAACCCTTAAATCTCTTTAGTTGAAATTAATGGAACTGGGTTATTGGCTGGAGTATACCCAGTAACTAATTAGAAATTCTTAAATACGGAGAGAGACTTTTAAAAGTCATTAGCTATTCCCTTCACTTCTAGCATTGTAAAATATTAAAAATGCATTCTTAATATAATCTTTCCTAAATGATATGAAGTCATATTAACATTGGTTTCTTTCTTGATCTATACTTTTCAAGAATATTTATTAAGATCCAGCAAATGAATGGGATTCTGTGCTGCCATCTTGTGGCTACACAAATTTAGCATGTTCAAGTCAATCTAATTATTAAGAAAATAATTTGTATGGATTTAAAAAAAAATGTGAATTAAGTCTGTTTATATGATAGACATAAGAGAAAGTCACCATTACAAGATCCAAAGAAACAAATATAAATCATAAGGAAAGATAATTTCTGAAGCTGTTTAATTCTGATGCCATTGTGTTGTAATGGATTAAACGCCAGACCGGGCATTTGAAGATGCAAGTTCAAATCCTTATTGTTGAGTTGGACTAGTCACTCCTTTTCAATATGATCAGGGCTGGTGCCAGGGTTTTCGATGCCCTAGGCAAGACCCCCCTACCCCCAACTTCCTGCCCCATGTCCACGCAGGAACTTACTCCTTGGGACTCTCACCCATGGGTAAGTATATGTGATCTTCCAAAGCAAGCTTGCCTGGGATCAGACTGTCTGTCTGCCACCCTTTGTGACACCACAATATATCCAAGCACGGCACCCCAGTGGGCTCTGTTTCAAAGGGGCAGGGACAGGGGAGGCTTGACACAAGGCAGGCACATGATTGACACAAGCAGGCTTGCTAAATTTAGATCCCCCTTGACCCCACAAAGGCCCATTTATGTTAGATTTGGCCCTCGTAACAAATGAGTTCGACACCCCTCTCTTAGAGCAAGATGATATTTACTGTCTGGTCCATCTAGGTTATAGTACATGAGCTGGTTTATAAATACAGTTATGAAAATGACTTGGTGAGCAACACCAACATAGGCTATTGATATTAAGGTTGCCAGGTCCAAAGGACAAGCCAGCAGGGGACTTACTGGGATGCTCCAGGTGTCATAGGGACATGGGAGGTACTCTGTTTTTTTTGGCAAAACTCTGTGGTTTGATGCTATTTCTACCATAGAGTTTTGCCCAAACTCCAGAGTATTCCTCCTGACATCACCTACATGCCTATTTCACTTCTGGGTGATGTAGCCTCACCAAATTATTTCCAGCTTCTTTCTTTCGTGTTTGGGAGGGTATTTCCCAAGCAGTGAGGAGCATCTAGTGGTTGTTCCCCCCTTCCTTGCTTTCTGATGGCCCTAAAGTGCGAGGAGGTGCTCCAAACCTGAGGATCTGCCTCCCCCAACTGGAGATTAGCAACCCTAATGGATATATATTTTGAAAGTAACAGTAATATGCAGAGTATCTTATATTTCTAATAACAAAGATGGTCAAATTTTGGATACTTAAATCTGGTGAATCTTGTTGAATGTTGAATCAAAACTCGAAAAGGGTTCCAGGTTCGCAGAAAAATATGAAATCTTAAAATCTTGTGGAATTTTAAAAAATGAAAAGGAGCTTTAAGCAATAGATCCCCTCAGTAGCTGTTGCTATGTGACCACAGTATTCCAGGCTGCATTTCTGTGAGTAAAAAATGGTGGTAAGGTAAGTTCCTTTCTTAGTTTCTTTTGGCCCTCGAGGGAGAACTCATTGGGGCTAGGCCTGACTTGGGTTGCCAGCTCCAGGCTGGGAAATTCCTGGAGATTTTGTAGTGGAGTCTGAGAAAGACAGGGTTTGGGGAGGGGAAAGGCCTCAGCTGAATATAGTGCTATAGAGTCCTCCAAAGCAGTCATTTTTTCCAGGGAAAAAGTTAAAGAGGAAATAGTGGGGAGCAAAAAATTAGATACTGCCTGCAAATCCTTTTGTGTTCTCACTTATGTAGCTATATTGCTATATTGCTATTAACCAATTGCTATTAAATGTGTATATAATACAATGAACATTGTATGGATGCCCTCAAGCATAAGAAAACCCAACAAGTTAAAGCTTTTTTGTGATAGTTCACTAAACAGAATAAGTAGTATTCGATAGTGATAGTTCACTAAACAGAATAAGTAGTATTCGATTAGTAAGTGTACTTACATAAACATTTAGATGTGAACATGTGACTTTGGGTTTTTTTAATCTGTCCAGGAATGAGATTCTAAATCAGTAGTTTTCTGTTAAATGCTATATAGAGAAAGTTTTTTTAAGTTTACGGTTTTCATGGTTTTCTTATAGAATCCTGATGGTCTCCAGTATTTATATCATATACTATTAATGCTTATGTTACAAATAATATTAGATTCAACAGAATATTTTATGAAAGGTAGTACCAAAATTAGATAGAGCCCAGTAATTTACAGGTATGAACAAATTATATGCTGTTTATTACAGAATTGAAATCAGTGGTCCTCTTTGTATTATTTAGCTGCATTGAGCATGTTAGAATTCTCAACAAGAGTACTGTGTATTAGACAAAACCTCTAAACAGTTTTTATTTTGAGCTAGAAATAATGAAAGATAATCATGAAACAAACATCACAGACATCTGATCTGCCCCTGATACCAAGAACTTACACAACAGCTGCCTGTACAACTTGCATAATTCTAGTTGAATCATACCATACCATACCAAACCTTTAATGGCATAATAGAATCAGATAAAAATACACAGAATATAAAAATTTAAACATTGGAGATAAAATCAAGATAAAACCGAGCTTACAGATGCATTCAAACATGGTCAGAATTAAATTTAAAGATGTCAGCCAGAAATTTTGCCACAGCCTCACTAACCACCCCCTCAGTATCACTCAATAAATAATAACAGGGTGACAGAATAGACAAATCTGGAGAAAAAGAAAGCTTGTCAAATAAATCTTTACGGAGGTTATGGTATAAAGAACAATCAAGCAATATATGCTGGATTGAGTCAGGGGTATTTGCTCCACAGGAGCAAAGTCTGTCGGCTAAAGGGACTCGCTGATATCTCCCTTGTAAAACTTTGGAGGGAAACGCGTTTAGTCTAGCCAACATAAATGCCCTGCGATGACTTGGAGTGGTTAGGTCTGATAAATAATTGGGCATTTTGCCACAAAAAGCATAAAGACCTAAGGAAGCTGGAGAGCAAATATAAGGGTCAGTTGGCCGTAATTTCGTTTCCTCCGATTCCCATAGTCTCAGTTTAATACATCTGAAGATATATGACTCATCAGCGGTAGAAAAATCATCTACCTCTAACCCCAATTGATTGAGTTTAGACAGAAGCACTGCTGTCCAGGATGAAATATATGGGTCTCTTTTCATACAATCAAGAAGGCTGTTGGGATCTGTTCTAAAATGAATTTTGAGCCAGAATTTAAACACTGCAATCCAGGCTTTTGTCTCCACCAAAGACTGACCCACTTCAGAGCAGAGAGCAAAGTAGGACACACATTTTGGCAAACCAAGAATTTGTCTAAAGAATGAGGCTTGAATGCCCTCCACTTTCCTGGTAAAAGCTGAGATCCAAATAGGGATACCATACAGGATTTGGGCAAGCGTTTTGGCTTTGAACACTTTAATAGCTGCTGGAACTAATTGGTTGCCCCTTGCAAAGAAAAACTGTTTAATTTGAGCAGCTGAACATTTAGCCAAGTTGACGGTGTTGTTACGATGTGAAACCCAGCTTAACTTGTGGTTAAAAGTGATCCCCAAGTATTTAAAATTTTTTGTTTGCTCGATTGTTGAATTGCCAATAAACCATCTCTGTGGGCGCCAGCAGTTTGAAAAGACAACTACTTTAGATTTGGTGTAATTGATAGTAAGTGAATTACAATTACAGTAGTCATAAAAGGCATTCAAATACCTTTGCAGGCCCACTCTTGTACAAGAGAGGATGGTAGTGTCAGCGGCATAAAGTAATAAGGGGACCGCTCGGCCTGCAAGTTTAGGCGGATGACCGTTGACAGGGTTCAAAAATTGTGCCAGGTCAGTTAAAAATAGATTTAAAAGATGCGGGGCCAGCACGCAACCTTGTTTAACCCCCTTTAACACTGGGATTTTACTAGTCAAGTCACCGCTAGAAGAAAATTTCACTTGGCAAAAGGTATTAGAATGAAGTTTCCTCAAGAGAAACAGCAGACGAGGGTCCATTCCCAGGTGACCTAGCTTGATCCATAGTTGGGCTCTATCTATTGAATCAAAAGCACCCTTCAAATCGATGAAGGCAGCGTATAATTTTTTTGACCCGGTATGCATATATTTTGCAGCAAGGAAGGCCAGAGTGCAGCAGTGATCCATAGCAGATTTGCCTTTGGAGAAACCAATCTGTTCAGGACCTATAAGAACATAAGAACATAAGAGAAGCCATGTTGGATCAGGCCAACGGCCCATCAAGTCCAACACTCTGTGTCACACAGTGGCAAAAAATGTTATATACACACATACACTGTGGCTAATAGCCACTGATGGACCTGTGCTCCATACACTGTGGCTAATAGCCACTGATGGACCTGTGCTCCATACACTGTGGCTAATAGCCACTGATGGACCTGTGCTCCATATTTTTATCTAAACCCCTCTTGAAGGTGGCTATACTTGTGGCCGCCACCACCTCCTGTGGCAGTGAATTCCACATGTTAATCACCCTTTGGGTGAAGAAGTACTTCCTTTTATCCGTCTTAACCTGTCTGCTCAGCAATTTCATCGAATGCCCACGAGTTCTTGTATTGTGAGAAAGGGAGAAAAGTACTTCTTTCTCTACTTTCTCCATTCCATGCATTATCTTGTAAACCTCTATCATGTCACCCCGCAGTCGACGTTTCTCCAAGCTAAAGAGTCCCAAGCGTTTCAACCTTTCTTCATAGGGAAAGTGCTCCAGCCCTTTAATCATTCTAGTTGCCCTTCTCTGCACCTTCTCTAAAGCTATAATATCCTTTTTGAGGTGCGGCGACCAGAACTGCACACAGTACTCCAAATGAGACCGCACCATCGATTTATACAGGGGCATTATGATACTGGCTGATTTGTTTTCAATTCCCTTCCTAATAATTCCCAGCATGGCATTGGCCTTTTTTATTGCAAACGCACACTGTCTTGACACTTTCAGTGAGTTATCTATCATGACCCCAAGATCTCTCTCTTGATCAGTCTCTGCCAGTTCACACCCCATCAACTTGTATTTGTAGCTGGGATTCTTAGCCCCAATGTGCATTACTTTGCACTTGGCCACATTGAACCGCATCTGCCACGTTGACGCCCACTCACCCAGCCTCAACAGATCCCTTTGGAGTTCCTCACAATCCTCTCTGGTTCTCACCACCCTGAACAATTTAGTGTCATCCGCAAACTTGGCCACTTCACTGCTCACTCCGAACTCTAAATCATTTATGAACAAGTTAAAAAGCATGGGACCCAGTACCGAGCCCTGCGGCACCCCACTGCTTACCGTCCTCCACTGCGAAGACTGCCCATTTATACTCACTCTCTGCTTCCTATTACTCAGCCAGTTTTTGATCCACAAGAGGACCTGTCCTTTTACTCCATGATTCTCAAGCTTTCTAAGGAGCCTTTGATGAGGAACTTTATCAAAAGCTTTCTGGAAGTCAAGGTAAACAACATCTATCGGGTCTCCTTTGTCCACATGTTTGTTCACCCCCTCAAAGAAATGCAACAGGTTAGTGAGGCAAGATCTTCCCTTGCAGAACCCATGCTGAGTCTTCCTCAATAACCCGTGTTCATCAATGTGCCTACTCATTCTGTCCTTGATAATGGTTTCTACCAACTTTCCCGGTATTGAAGTCAGACTGACTGGCCTGTAGTTTCCCGGATCTCCTCTGGAACCTTTTTTAAAGATGGGGGTGACATTTGCTACCTTCCAGTCCTCAGGAATGGAGGCAGATTTCAATGAAAGATTACAGATTTTTGTTAGAAGATCCACAAGTTCAACTTTGAGTTCCTTCAGAACTCTCGGATGTATGCCATCCGGACCCGGTGACTTATTAGTTTTTAATTTGTCTATCAGTTGTAGGACCTCCTCATTTGTCACCTCAATCTGACTCAGGTCTTTCAACACCCCTTCCAAAATTAGTGGTTCTGGGGCGGGCAAAAAGTTCTCGTCTTCTACAGTGAAGACGGAGGCAAAAAATTCATTTAGCTTTTCAGCCATTTCCCTATCCTCCTTCAGTAATCCTTTTACCCCATGGTCATCCAAGGGCCCCACTGCCTCCCTGGCTGGTTTCCTACTTCTAATATATTTGAAGAAAGTTTTATTGTTGGTCTTTATGTTTTTTGCAATATGCTCCTCATAGTCCCTTTTTGCCTGCCTGATCACAGTCTTGCATTTGATTTGCCACTGCCTGTGTTCCCTTTTATTAATCTCACTTGGACTGGTTTTCCACCGCTTAAAGGAGTCCTTCTTACCTTTTACAGCTTCCATTACTTTATTTGTTAACCACGCAGGCCTTTTCTTATGCCTGTTTGTGCCTTTCCTAACTTGTGGTATGTATTTTATCTGAGCTTCTAGGATTATAGTTTTAAATAGCGTCCAAGCTTTCTCAAGGGTTTTGACCGTATGTACCTATGATGTTGCCTAGGCGCATCCAGTCAGTTAATTGGAGTTCTAAATGTTTTGCATACAGTTTGCCCACTATAGATAATAAACTAATGGGGCGGAAATTTTCTGGTAACTCCAACCCCCCCTTTTTGTATATTGGAATAATTATAGAGTCAAGCCAAGAGTCAGGGATGGAGCCATGCAGATCGATAAAAGAGAACAATTTTGCAAGGGGCAAGAGCCACCAATCGGCAAACTTTGTGAATACCTCAGCGGGAAGGCCATCAGGGCCAGGTGCTTTACCCGCTTTTAAATCCTTCAATAGCTCACTGATTTCCTCTAGAGGCCAGACCGGCATATCAGTAACTGGAGGCCAGACCGGCATATCAGTAACTGAGAGGTTTGCTAAGATAGGAGGGGATACACATGGAGCAGCAAAAATGTTAGAGAAGTAATCAACCCATGTTTGCTCAGAGATATTTGGGTCAGTAACAGAATTGTTTTTTAGATTACCTGAAATGATTCTCCAGAAAGCCTTATTATCGTTAGATTTTATCGAGTGGTAAAGTTGGTCCCATTTATTCTGAAAGAAAACTTTCTTTTTGGATGTAGTAAGCTCCAGGTAGGCTGTCTTGTAAGCAATGTAGGCCTTAATTTTTGATTGGTCTTTGGAGTGACAAGCCTCTTTAAAATGAGCTCTCAGTTCTTGTTTCCAAGCTAAACAATCTGTATCGAACCAGCTGGAGAAACTAGACCTAGACAAGATCACAGGTTTAGCTTTGGCACTACAATAATCAATTAATAATGAGAATCCAGAAAGGATTGAATAGTCTGAATTGGAATTTATGATTGAATCCCTTAATCTGCGTAGCGCTTCAGAGCCAAAGAGGGAAGAAAACTCCCTTTCTAGGGCCGGAGACCACTTGATTTTTTTTAGAACATTCTCAGGGGCCTTCACGGATTGGGAAGGTGATACCATATTAACCTCCAGATCCAATCTTAGGGATAGAGTTAGGGGCAGGTGGTCACTTTCTGTGCGCGGATCGATGTAAAAGTTATCGATAGATGACAGAAGGTTGGGTGAACCCACACAAAAATCTATCACACTGCAACCCCTTGTGGAAAAAAAAGTAAAGTCAGTTGCAGCCGGAAATTTGGAGAGACCATTAAATATTATAACATTGTGCGCTATGCAGAATTCAATTAATCTAAGACCCGCCTTGTTGGTTAAAGTATCTTTAGAACAACGGGGTAAACATAATTGTAGTGGAAGGGATTCAACCGCTTCAAAGCCAAAATGAGAGATCCATTTCTGATTGTTACTGCCTATCCGAGCATTAAAATCACCAAAAATCATGAGCTGAGCAGTATGGAATTTCCTAGACAAAGACATCACATAGTCAGAAAATTTCTCCCAGACAGCATCAAACTCCAGCTCACCATTAGAAGGGGCTAAATAAACATTGATCATGATTAGGGTCAGTGCTGGGGAGGACAGCAATAAAGCCTGGGCAATTGGCGGGCAAGGATCCAAGAGGATCACCTTAAATGGTTAACACAAACCACCCATAGATTGATGGAATTACTGAATGTGTATGTAATGAAACTTCTTAAATTGGTGGTCATTGTAAGCAACTGCATCTTCAAAAGTTGAATCAAATATGTAGGACAGGAGTTGGCTAAAGTTATGCAGCGGGAGTATTAATGTTAATGCAGCAGGAGTATTCCTAGCAAATTTTTGTATCCCCTCTAATAGATCTATATTAAATGGGTCTATGCAACATGACTTGCTGGGGGAGTACACATTGAGTTCCAGATTAGGCAGTAGTGTTGTCGATTATGTTATTGTTTCTCCCAATCTGAGAAAATTTATTGTGAACTTCTTAGTGGGTGAGAGCTTGGAAAGTGACCATTTTCCATTGATTACCTTACTAAAATTTGAGACTGTTAGTCATTCATCTCTGGGTCCTGTCGATATGCCTGCCCCTCCAAGAGTCAGATGGACAGAGACAGTTCGAGAAAGCATTAACCTGTTGCTCCAAACAAATAAATTAATGGAATTAAATCAGCAACTGGCCAAAGCTGCAGACCCTTCTGAGGCCCTTCAAATTTATAGCAATATAACTTCTGCTATAATTAACATTTATAAACAGCAATTGACCGCTAAATCCAGTCCCCTTGTTCGGAAGACAGACCCATGGTATGATAAGGAATGCCAAAAACTGAAACGCCAACTGCTTGCAGTATATCGCACTTATCGTAACAGCCTCACTGCAAATATCCCCCTGAGCTACTTCGAACTGAAAAATAAGCTTAAAGATACAGTGGCTCATAAGAAAAGACAATTATCTATTAAGAACTGGGATTTACTTATTAGTGCCTCTACTGCCTCTAACAGTAAGCTTTTCTGGTCATTAGTTACTGGTGCTTCTGATGTGAAGAGCCACTGTTCTAGACATTCTATTCCTGCCGAGGTCTGGATAGACCATTTCCACCATTTATTTTTTGACTTTTTGACTATTGTATCTGATCAGCCAGAACAAATCCCCCTGATCTACCTGAATTGCCCCCTGAATGGTCCTAATGAGATTAATAATCTAATCAATCATTTGAAGGCAGGGAAGGCCCCAGGCCCAGATGGACTCCCACCAGAATTATTTACAGACAATTCTGACTGGTGGGCTTCCCCTCTGGTGACTCTCTTCACAGTGATCGATAAAACAGGGACCATGCCTGAATCATGAACAAATTCCATAGTTGTCCCAATTTATAAGAAGGGTGACCCACAAGCACCAGAGAACTATTGCCCAATTAGTCTGCTTGACATAGCAGGCAAATTATATGCAAGACACCTCCTGAAAAAACTCACTTCATGGATGAAAGAGCAAAATCTCCCAAGTAGGGAACAGATCGGATTTTGTCCTGGCAAGTCTACAATGGATCACTGTATAATTCTTAACCATCTGATAGAGAAATACAGTGGTAAATATAGTGGTAAATATAGAGGAAGAAGGCTGTTTGCGGCCTTCCTTGATTTAAAAGGGGCATGTGACTCTATTCCCAGGGATCTTTGCTGGAACAAACTGGACATCATGGGTCTGGATAAACGCCTACTTTTTCTTATTCGTAAAATGTATTCCCTTAATAGCTGTCAAGTGCGGTATAACGACCTAGATGCATTAACTTCAAAGATAATTTCCAATCAGGGAGTCAAACAGGGCTGTATTCTAGCCCCCTCTTTGTTTAATTTATTCCTGAATTATCTGGCCCCCTCTCTAAATGCCATTGATGGTCACTCCCCTAAACTTGGGCCATCCTTTATTCCTTTATTGCTCTACGCCGACAAATCAGTTGTACTGTCACGTTCGCAGAAGGGCCTCAAGCGCCTGTTACTCACTCTTATTTCATACTGCGAGACAAATTTCCTGTCTAAACAATGTAAAATCCAAATTTTTAGTATTTTCGAAGTCCTGGAAACCACAAAGCTGGTGCCTCAAGGGAAATAATATTGAACAGGTGAAATCTTTCAAATACTTGGGGGTCTTTTCCCAATATAATCATAACTGGACAGTACAACACAAGCAAGCAGTCATCTCAGCAAAGTGTAGTTTGTCTGCAGTGGTTAGCTTTTTTTACAAGAACGGCAACCAATTTGTCCCAGCTGCCATTCATGTTTTTAATGCTAAAACAGTTTCTCAGTTGTTATATGGGATCCCCATTTTGATTTGCGGCCTCAATTTCCAACTTGAGCAAATTCAGGCAGCATTTTTTGTGCCATATTTTAGGGGCCCCCAACTGTGTCAGCTATGCTGCAATGTGCCTAGAGACTGGAATCCATTTGATTGAGACCAGGGCATGGCTACTAACTATAAAGTTTTGGCTATGCCTACACTTTAGGGCAGACCCTGGTAGTTATATCTATATGATGCTAGCGGATTCCTTCGTTTCCACTTGGTATAGTCAGATCCAGAAGAAAATACATACCATAGGTGTACCCTTGGGCAACCTCTGTATGCTAAGTGAAACGCAGGCATTCAGAATCCTGAAAAAGAGGATCTTAGATATTGAGAAACAGTCCCTTTGTTCTTCTGGACATAAAACTTGTTCACCTTTAACATTTGGTATCTCCCGGATGATGGGCTGCCTGCTGCCTACCTTTCCCAGATTACTTCACCCCAGTTATGCCGCTCTTTTATGTTAGCAAGACTCAATGTTCTACCCTCAGCGGTATTGTCTGGGAAGTTTGCCAACAGCCTTTATCAGGATAGAGTCTGTCCATGTAATGGAAGGCACCTTGAAATGGTCGCCCATGTCTTACTTTATTGTGATTTTTATGGGGAAGTGCGGGACTGCATAATCAAACCTATTCTGTCTAATTTTTATGGATTACCTGAAGTGAAGTTAGTTTTTTTTCTACTATCTGACCAATGTTCCCATATCACAAGCCTGGTTGCAAAGTACCTTTTGGCTGCAATAACAAGCAGGGAGCAAAAGACTAGCTCACCTTCTTGATGTTTGACTGTGCTATGCTGTACTTTTTATTTCTATGCCAATAAAGGTATTTGGATTTGGATTTGGACTGCAGTTCTACTTTTGAACCACTAGATAATCGCCTGCAGGTGGAAAAAACTGACAAGATTGCTGAACGAGGTTTATTATGGTGTGAATTAGTGTAATGTAGTATTTAGCATATTGGACTAGGTTTGGGGGTGTCTTGGGTTCAAATCCTCATTTGGATTTGAAGGTTAATGGTTGACTTTGGGTTGGATGTTCTCTCTGAGCTTAACCCGTATCACATTTTCTTATAAAGAAAAAATAGGGAAGTACATATGCTGAGCTTCTTGGAGAAAATGTATGAGTAATATCAATGTTATAACTGGTACATAATGTGGCTTGTGAGTCCTCATGGGGACTCCATGTGCAGTACATATCCACCCTGTGCTGCACAAGCTGCATTGCCTTCCAGTGGTGTACCAGATCAAGTCCAAGGTTCTGGTGCTGATATTTAAGACCCTTAATGATTCAGGACCCACATATCTTCAGGACTGCCTCTCCTGGTACAACCCTAGGAAAGTACTGTGCTCCATAGATCAAAATCCACTCGTGGTCGCATGCCTGAGAGATATCCAGCAGTCCTCAACCAGAGCTAGGGCATTCTCCACCCTGACTCCAACATGGTGGAACTCTGTTGAATTACCTCTGTGCCCTGTTACAATTTCGCAGGGTTTATAAGCCAGATGTTTACCCAGGCATTTGGTTGATGGCAGCAATGGCTCCTTCCTTCTGGCATTCCCACCCCCCTGCCTCTCCATGAGACTGGTGACACCATTAAGAATAAAAATTAATGCCATCTTTTGATTACTGCTGAGTTGTATTGGTTTTAATTTGTTTTTAATAATTTAATATGATGATATGTTGTACCCTGAGCCCAGTCTCTCTGAAAGAGGGTGGTCTAAAATCAAATTTTGCTGCTTCTACTATGACTAACAACAACAGCAAAACAATAGCAACAACAATGTGTAAAATTAATATTGCAAATAATTATCTATGCCCAGAACATTTGGGATTTTCTGAGTTAATCTTCTAAATAGATATACTCTATGTAAAAATGAATGCATGTAGTATATAATCAGCATAAGATCCCTAAATTTATTTCTGAAGTGTTAAATAAAGTATTTAAATAAAGTATTTCACACTCTCCCCATGAAATCAGAAGTTGCCTTCTCTGTCTTTCTGAGTGTTTATTCCTGATATTAACAAAGCAGACTTGCTTTCCAGACCAATGATTTCATGATCTAGATCAAGTATGTCCAACATGTGGCTCATGGGCCAAATCTGGCCCATGTAGCACTCAGATTTTCCCCCAGACTTACTTTTCCTGCCTCCTTTTCCATGGGTGTTACTGCAGCCATACTGTAGCTTGCTTTTCTCCCAGCTGCCTCAGTAGTTCTTTGCTTCCTCTTGCCTCTCTCTCTCTCTCTCTCTCTCTCTATCTCTCTCACATACACACACACAAGGCTCCACAGCTGATTCCTACTTCATGCAAGAGAGATACAAAGACAAGTCTCTGTCTGTCTCATAGAGAGAGGGAGAGAGAGAGAAAGAGAGAAAGAGATATTCTGTTTCCTTGTCCAGGGTTTCTCCTCCTCTTTTGGGGTGGAAAGGAGGAGGAGAAAAGAGAGAGAGAAAAAAACAAGTTGGAGTCCCATGATGGCAGCAAGTCCAACAATGTTTTATTCCAGGTATAAGCTTTTGTGTGCAAGCACACTTCTTTGGAGGGAGGAAGGGTGGGTGGGCAGGCGGGTGGTGGATGGTTGGATTCTTCTGACAAGCACAATTTACACTGAGGAAATTATTTTGGCTTATTCTGAAAAGCTGTTTAAAAATTGATTTCTCTGTTCCTATTTGGATTTATTTTCTTTCAAAAAACCCCCTCTGATTAGGAATTAGAACGTTTGGATTGGTCCTTATATCTGGGAGAATGGAGTGATTTCAGATGTCAAATGATAATAGCAGACATTGGTAATGAGACAGGAAAACTAGCTCTCAATTCATTCAAGGAGGATGCATTGTCTTGAGCTTCATTATCAATTGCGATTCAGCAGTCTCTCTTTGTAATTTCCCTTTGGAATTCCTTTGTAAGAGCACTGCTATTCTTAAGTCCGTAACTGAATGTTGTGGTTTCTAATGTCAGATTTGTGTCCATTTTTTCTTTGCATCTTTCTGGACTGAATCCCCTTGGATGGAATTGAGACCTAGATTTCCTGTCTCATTATCAGCTTTGGTATCTCCTCTACATAACACACCTAGTCCAATCATGCCTGCTGTTGCCATTCAACATCTGAAATCACCTTTATAAAGTTTATATCTCTGGGACCTTTTGTTACATTTTCTGGCATGCGTGGCCCAGTCCATCAAAGTGACATTTATGTCAGAGCTGGCCCTTGTAATAAATTAGTTTGACACCTCTGATCTAGGCTGTTGTTATTTAGTTCCTACATTGCATCTAATTTTCACACATGAACTTACTAAAGCCTCTTTGAAGACCTATTGGCTCAAAAATTCCACTATATTTAGTTATTTAAACACAAAGTATCAGCATATGAATAAGAGGAAAGCTGCTAACAATCTCAGCTGACAGTGTTGTCAGTGCTGAAAGCCATTAATGTAGCTTCATCCCTGTGCCACAAGCCATAAACAATAACTTGGAGGTAACATAGACCATGAACATAGATTCAGAGACATAAGCTCAAGGGACTACATTACTTATTGATGTCCCATCCTGTTTACTGTAGTGACTTAAACTGTATAATCTGCCTTGACTCCAAGTGAAACAGTGGACTGGATAAAAAATAAACATTAAAAAATTATCAAGTCCTGGGGTTGATTACCTGCCTCCTGCTATGTCTGTCACTAGTATTTGGTTTTCTGCTGTTATAACGAGAACTCTGGGTGAGGTAGCCTATGGTAGGGCCCAGTAATGCAGTTTTTCTTTTTGTGATATTTTTTTGTTTGTTTAAAATATTTATGAACCTGCCTTTTTCTCCATATATTGGTTCCTGTTATGTGTGTAATACATCAATATGCTATGAACGTGTGTAAAAACACTGTTTACTACAACAGCTTCTTCTCCTCATCCCCTCCAGTAAGCAAGTATGAATAGCTTAGGGTTGCCAGATCTGATTCAGGAAATATTTGGGGGTGGAGTCAGGAGACTTTGGGGGTGAAGCCAGGAGCAAGCTTTGTGACAAACACAACTGAACTCCAAAGGCGATGCCAGCCATCACATTTAAAGGGACCGCACTCCTTTTAAATGCCTTCCAATCACTGGAAATAATGGAGGATGGGGGCACCTTCTTTTGGGGCTCATAGAATTGGACCCCCTGGTCCAATCTTTTTGAAACTTGGGAGGGGAAAACTGAGGAGTTGCACCAGATGCTATGCCAAAAATATTGGTTCTTCTACCTAAAAAAAACCAGCCGTCCCCAAACCCCAGATACCCACAGAATAATTATCTATTATAACCTATGGGGACCAGTCTCCATGGGGTATAATAGAGTGCCCAGCTGATATTCAACATCCTCCCCCCCCTCCACACACACACTTTCTGATAACTCTGAAGCAGAGGGAGAGCCTCCAAACCAGGGAATTCCCTGCCCATAACTGGGGATTGGCAACCCTAGAATAGCTGCATGAGCCTTTCTTGCAGCATCTGCCTACACTTTGGGACTAAGTTACCAATCTTTGCGTAGGGTCAGGAGTTCTCCTGGAATTACAACTGATCTCCAGACTACAAAGATTGATTCACCTGGAGAAAATGGTCGATTTAAGGAGTGGGTTGGATGGCATTGCATCCCTGCCGAACTTCTCCAACCCCACCCACTCCCGGCTTTACCCCAAATCTCTAGAATTTCTTAACCCATGTAGGGAAACCTACTTGCAATGGCATTTCTGATAGTGTGCAGGAAGTCTCTACTATAGCTTGGGGGGGGGGGGGGGAGTGCTAAATTGTTTAGAAGAGTTATGGGGTGTTTGAATGCTTTATTTCTAGATTTTAATTGGAGTAATTTACTAGTCTGGCTTCTGGCTTTTAGATTTATTGTTGCTTTTAATCTTCTTGTTACTCACCTTGGGCCCTTATTATAGGAAGAAAAGCAAGCCTATAAAACTTTTATAAATCAATACCTTTTCAGTCTGGTTCACCATTGCTTCTGTAATGAGTGGGTGCTGTTCTATTGCCACAGAACACTGTGACAGCTGGGGGGGAAATGGTTGGCTTTTTATTCAGCTGTTGGAGGAGGCTTGCTTAGAGAGAAACCACAGTTGGTTTGGGTTTCCTTTCCTTATCAGAAAAAGGAAAAAAAGTGACTGAAATTGTACTGGTCAGTAGCTATATTAGTTAGGGACCATATCTTATTGGAAGTGATTTTGCCACCTTACATTGTATTTAGGATTGCCAAGTCCAATTCAAGAAATATCTGGGGACTGGAGGTGGAGCCAGGAAACTTTGGGGGTGGAGCCAAAAGACATTGGGGCGGAGTCAGGAACAAGTGTGTGACAAGCATAATTGAACTCCAAGGGAGTTCTGGCCATCACATTTAAAGGGACAGCACACCTTTTTAAATGTCTTCCTTCCATAGGAAATAATGAAGAATAGGGGCACCTTCTTTTGTGGCTCATAGAACTGGACCCCCTGGTCTAATCGTTTTGAAACTTGGGGGATACTTTGGGGAGAGGCACTAGATACTATACTGAAAATTTAGTGCCTCTACCTCAAAAAAACAGCTCCCCCAGAACCCCCAAAACCTCCAGATCAATTCCCCATTATAATCGATCTCCACATAGGGAATAATTAAGTGCTCAGCCGACGTTTCCCTCCCCCTCAACCCCGTTTCTGGAGACTCTGAAGCGAGGGATTGGCCTCTCTACTCATGAGTTGCTGCCAACTTCTTCAGAGTAACACAGACACACCATCCCAAGAGGAAGCCTTTCAATCGGAGACTGAAGCCTCTGGAGGTGGAAAGGCACATGGTCCTCTGGGGGTGGGGCTTCCCCCCACCGGCCAGCTGACTGGGGCGAGAAGGAGCCTGGGAAAGCGGAAGAACCCCTGCTGGGACCTGGGGATTGGCAAGCCTAATTGTATTAAATCCACTGCTAAATTTCCCCAACACCCTCTCTATATAAAGGAGGAGTCTGAGAATGTTGGGATGCTTCTTATTCAAACCCATGGAGAGAGAAAAACATGCATGCCCCTCCCCCCCCGGTAGTGGCAGCTAGGTTTAGCATCCTTGGACCCTGAAGGGGCACAAGGCACCATGCTGAAGGGTGCCACTATAGCAGGGCCCTTCCCTTCATCTGTAGCAACACTTCTGTGAAGTGATGCAATCTTCCTGGCTGTGCTGTGAGGGCAAGTTGTCACTGCGTTATCAGCTTTAGCAAAAAGGGCCCATGTTGGGCCTTATTGCTGGTTAGGAAAAGATAGGCATTTCAGTGTTTTAAATAAGCTAATACATAGTGGAAATGAATGGAAATGGCAGCCAATGGAAACAGAGTTCTAAAAAAAAGAATGTTCAGAAGATTAGATATAATTCTTCTCTATTTCAGTTTATCTTAAAAATTGCCCTATCAGGTAGGTTAAGCTGAGAGATGTGACTAGTGCAAGGCATGCTTTATGACTGAGCAACCAACAGAAGCAGGATTCAAGTATTAATACTATATTCAACAACATTAGACAAAGTTTCAAAAGAGTGGGCTTAAGATAGGCCAGATCCCAAGTCAATATAGCTTCGACATGTATTATTCCTCTTCCCAGTCTCAATGTCTGTCCCTCCCCAGTGGCTGAACAAGATTCTGTTCTTCAAGAACACATCACCCATCCATGCCACCAAAGTCTGAACTTTTTTAGAATTGCATGGTGTGACAAAATGCCTTCCTTGCTGGAACTCATTTTTTCAAAGGAACTTTTTTCCTAACCTGTGAGAGGGAGTCAGCCTACAGTTCACAAGGGCAGCATTCTGCTCTCCCCCCCCCCCTCCGCTTCTTAATCACAGAGGAGGAAGTCATTTCCTTGAGAGGCAAGATGAAAACAGGAAGTTCTAGATGTGCTTTGAGGCTTTTCTTCCTAGAGTGCTCTAGGGAAAAGATGACTCGTTCCTGGGCAGGAAGGAGAACCCTGCCAAGTCAGAAAGGGGGTGGTAATAATAATAATAATAATAATAATAGATTTTATTTATATCCCGCCCTCCCCGCCTAGGCGGAGAGTGCTGGACCCTTAAGATGAGCAGGCCTTTGGCTAGGCTGGGCTACACATTGGCCATTTTGAGAAAGCAGGCAGCCTGTTGGGAAGCTACCAGATCTCTCAGGTGTAGGCTTCCTAAATCCCCTGCCTGGGCGGGGGACCCCTGATTTGGAGCCTTCTCCCCCCGCTCGCCAAAAATCCGGAAAGTGGGGGGAATGGTGGCCCTTCCCACACAGGCTGCCACACTCTCTCTGCGGCCGGCCATCTGTCGCCTCTTGCGCCACAGCGGAAAGAAGGCGCTTTGCCAGAGGGCGGCCAGAAAAAGACCCCGTGGCGACGGCAGCAGCCTCCCAGTTTGGTGTAGTGGTTAAGTGAGTGGACTCTTATCTGGGAGAACCAGGTTTGATTCCCCACTCCTCCACTTGCACCTGCTGGAATGGCCTTGGGTCAGCCATAGCTCTGGCAGAGGTTGTCCTTGAAAGGGCAGCTGCTGTGAGAGGCCTCTCAGCCCCACCCACCTCACAGGGTGTCTGTTGTGGGGGGAGAAGATAAGGAGATTGTAAGCCGCTCTGAGTCTCTGATTCAGAGAGAAGGGCGGGGTATAAATCTGCAATTCTTCTTCTTCTTCTTCCTGGAGGCCGGCGACACAATGAAAGTGACCGTGCTGGACCTTGGCACCGTGTTCGCCAAACTCTTTAAGCTCCCCGCTTCATCCTCCTCGCCCCCTTTCTCGCCCACCGCCAGCGCCCCACCACCCAAGTTGCTGCTGCTCCTGCCTCCCTCTCCGCGCCCTCCTTTGCCCGGCCGCAGCACTGCCTTGGCGCCCGCAGGGGGCTTGTCTATCCCCGGCACCACTTTCTCGCCCGCCACCAGCACCCTGCCGCCCAAGTCGCTGCTGCTCCTGCCTCCCTCTCCATGCCCTCCTTTGCCCGGCTGCAGCGCTGCCTTGGCGCCTGCAGGGGGCTTGTCTATCCCCGGCGCCACTTTCTCGCCCGCCACCAGCGCCCCGCCGCCCAAGTCGCTGCTGCTCCTGCCTCCCTCTCCGTGCCCTCTTTTGCCTGGCCGCAGCGCTGCCTTGGCACCTGCAGGGGGCTCGTCTATCCCTGGAGCCACTTTCTTGCTCACCGCCAGCGCCCCGCCACCCAAGTCGCTGCTGATCCTGCCTCCCTCTCTGTGCCCTCCTTTGCCTGGCCGCAGCGCTGCCTTGGCGCCTGCAGGGGGCTCGTCTATCCCTGGCGTCACTCGGACGGGGCCCGGGGCCAAGCCCTCTGGCGCCCCGGCCACCAGCTCCCCAAGCTTGGCTGCGCCGCCTTTGCCCAGAGAGCCGGGAGCTTGGGCTGCGCCGGCGGAGGAGAAGCAGCTGCTCTTCTTCACCTTGCCTGACATCAGGGAGGAGGGCGCACCTGACGCTGACCCCCAGGAGGACGCTGCTGCACCCAGGCAAGTGGGGAGTGGGTGTCATGCGAACGACACCAGCTCAGGAGCCGCCGGTTTCTGTCTAGGCCCTAGAGGCTTATGTTGCGAGGTGGGGACTTCAGACGAGCCCTGACTGAAGAGCGGGGGCGTGCAGGCTTTTGGGGAAGGGGGAAAATGGAGTGCTGTATTCGCCTTGGTACTCTTGGAGGTGATCTCAGCCCCCTTGAATGTTTCTTTTCTTTAGAAACTCCAAGCAGATATTACTATTACCAGGTAGTACTTTGTATTAGATAGTACGTTTTATTACACACATGTGGTCTAGTTCTCCAGAACTCTTCATGGGGTTGGATGGCGCTCCTTTCTATGCTTGTTGCTCATTGGTTGGCCTGTGGGACAGGACGAAGATTTCTAAAGTTGGGCGGGGAGGGGGAAGGGCTCGGAGGAGAATATTCCCTCTTGTGGGGAGGGGGTTGCCCACTTGGCGAGGGGAATTCCTGGAGATGGGGGCGGGGTGGTGGGAGGCTGTTTTTTGAGGTAGAGGCACCAAATTTTCAGTATAGCATCTAGTGCCTCTCCCCAAAATACCCCCCAAGTTTCATAAAGATTGGACCAGGGGGTCCAATTCTATGAGCCCCAAAAGAAGGTGCCCCTATCCTTCATTATTTCCTATGGAAGGAAGGAATTGAATAGGTGTGCTGTCCTTTTAAATGTAATGGCCAGAACTCCCTTTGGAGTTCAATTATGCTTGTCACAGCCTTGATCTTGTCTCCACCCCTAATGTCTCCTGGCTCCACCCCCAAAGTCCCTAGATATATCTTGAATTGGACTTGGCTACCCTACTCAGGTGATATAAAGGGCTACAGACCAAACTTGCAACTTTCTAAGACTTCTTATGCCTATTCTGGTGGCAACAACTAGCTAGGGTATGTTTTAGAGTAGAGAAAGGAGGACTGTCCCAAATTTCTTTTGTTTCAATTTTGCTGATCTGGTGCTGGGTTATGTGTAAACGTAGACTTTCTCCAACCACTTAGGCACACTTCATTTGCCAGAGGGGGCCCCAAATTGAGAGGGGAGTGGCTAAGGAACCTGTTGCCAATTCTCCAGGGGGGACCCCAAAGAAAAAAATTGGTCCCTGTATTAATCAGGTGCTGGGTAACTGGAGCCCAAAGGAGGAGCCTCAGATTGAGAAGGGGGTTAGGTGTCTGTCCCTCCTGGCAGGAAGATTCCAAAAGTACAGTGGTGGCAGTGATATCCTAAGTGGCAGGAAGCAGAATAGCTCCCTTTAGGAGTTGGCATGCCCTTTAAATGCCTTCCTTCCTTTTGGAAATAATGAACAATAGGGGCACCTTCTTTTGGGGCTCATAGAATTGGACCTCCTGGCCCAACCTTTTTGAAACTTGGGGGGAGGGTTGAGGAGAGGCACTGGATGCTATGCTTAAAATTTGATGCATCTACCTAAAAAAACAGCTCCCCCAGAGCCCAGATACCTACAGATCAATTCTCTATGGGAATTAGTCTCCATAGAGTATAATGGAGTGCTCAACAGACATTCCTCGCCCCCCACTTTCTGATGACCCTGGAGTGGGGGGAGGGCCTCCAGACTGTGGGATCCCCTGCCCCCAACTGGGGATTGACAACCCCACCTCCTCCTCCTGCTGCTGCGGCTGCGGCTGCAGAAGTTAGCATCCCTATGCACATAAATTGTCCATTGTCCTTTTCACATTGTCAATTGTCTTTTTTCACATGCAGAATGAATGGAGGCACTATGGACTAGCCAACATGATTAAAAATGCCAGTCTGCTGACATTGTGCTGTTTTTTGGCCAACAAAACAGTCATCTTTCCAGCCCAATGCTGCAGTGCAAGTCACTTATAACTGTGAGTCAGATAACACTTCTATATATTTATTTACATTATTTACAGCCTGCCTTTCTTGCTGAGGCTGAAGGTGGATTACAAAACATATTGAAAAGTGCAATTGCATAGCACAAGACACCCAGTAAACAGTGCTATAGAACTAGAATTGCAAAATGAGAAAACAAGAAAATTCATGCAGAAAAAAATCTAATATATATGACTGAATTTCTGGTAATGGCCACCCTTAACCCTAGTCAATTAGTATTTATTTGTACGGCTCTTCCTATCAGCAAAAATTGCAGATGAATTTTCTTATACAACAACCGATTAAAGGTATAGGATTATCTGTGTGCATCTGTACAAAATGTCCACTAATATCATAATTTTCAGCAATATAGTTTTTTCAGTATTTTTCAGTAATATAGTAATCGTTAGTAGAGTGTATTTAAAACCATATTATCAAGCTGACATGAAAACAATTATTTTCTTTCTGAAATGCTATTTGGTGTCTTTTTGTTCTTTTAATGTGATCACTCGCTTTTCTAAACCTTTGTACTGGTTTCTGGGGTTCTTTTAGTGATTTGGGAAATGAGGAAGCTGCTTTTAGTGCATTGGTGAGGTGGCTCTTTTAACAGGACTCAAAACAATTGAGGACATGTTCCCATCCCCATCAACAGCAGCCTATCCCTTGACCAAAAGTTGGCATCCAGTCACATCATCATATGTAAATCCATTTTTCCATTACTTCCGGAGAGCTTTGGTGCCCAATCTGTACAGCAAACACTAACATTTTGCCTCTAAGTGCTCAAAGACGTAAAACAAATGAGGCGTGGCTATTGATTTGTCTTTGGCCTGCATTATCTGTGCAGGAACTATTAAGACAGCTTTTATATCTTCCTTTCATGCCTCATTTTCTCACACTATCTAATGAAGAGTTTCACTTAAACCATAATGTGCTGCTCTCTAGAAAGTGCATTTTTATGGTGCTAAAAACTAGACGAGTGTATCAAGGCCCTTTTTTCCCTTTTACTACAGTGTTTATTGCCTTATTGCACTGTATAGTATAATGAAATTTTGTTGGGCTGAATGGTGGGAGTTATTTGTTTAATTAATTTGTCCTTTTAGAGTTTTATTTTGCCCACTCTAAATGAAATAATACTACTGCTTTTCTTTTAGCTGGGAAATGAGCCACCAACTGCATACTTTATAAGACCCCCACTTTCCATCTAATCAGTGACAAATTTGGGGGCAAAATGTGTTCGAATTTTTTGGATGTGGATTTGGAACATCATTTAGAAAGTTCTGCCTTGCAAGTGCCTGTGGCAGGATTTCCCTGTCCCAGCTACAACCAAGCAGTGGCATTGTTTATATGAGAAAGACATACAGTAGATGTGTAAACATACATGACTTCAATGCCCTTTTTCACTCAGTCAGAGACCATATCACTCTCCACAACTTCTGTCTCATAGCTTCAGGGTTACAGATAGATCAGGCAATCACAGTTCACCACTTGCATTGCCTCTCTTAAAATATAGAGAGAGCCTTCATCCATTCATTCCCAATGTATCCTTTCTCATTCACAGAGATTCTACTAAACAGGCCCAGTCCCCTTTAACAATGACCCCTCAGAAAACCACAGAGCTACTGGGAATTGGGTGCACAACCACTACTTCATTCACATGCTATCACCATTTATTTGTATCCTCATAGATTTATATCTAGTCTGAGATCATAGCTTGTGTGTATGTGTGCCTCCCCCCCCCCAAAAAAAACCCCTATAAACAAGGAAGTGGGGGTTATCAGGTAAAAAATACGACATTTCTTGACAGTTTTGAACTATAGCCCTATTCCGGCACTCAAGATTCTTTGTTACCAGTTAATGTAACAGGAAAATAACGGAGCTGCACACATTACTGGTATGAAATGAGGTATTCTACTTCTGGCACCATAAGCAGGGTCCTATTGACCATCATAGCTCCAACAATACTGAACCCCCCTCCCCCGATCCTCAGACCATCTTTTTAAGCACAAAGCAAGCTTAGCAGGCAGGCTTCACAAGTTATCCGATTCAACATTCCCCACCCCCCTTGCTCTCCTTCTAGTATTTTTCCATACCTCCTGTCTCCATGCGTTATCAGTTCCAGCAAGAAGCTTCTCAGTGAGGCCTCTTTGTGTTATGCAATACACATCTGTGAATCCACACCCACTGAAGGCTATCTGTGCTTCTAACAAACATTGCATCAGACACCCTCTTTTTAAAGGCAGAAGCATGCTTTCATTCATTATTATAGGGGTATTCATTAATTATTCAGGGTCCCCCTTCATTAACTCCCTTCCAGTTAGCATTAGACATCTCTTCTCCCACACTTTGGTTTGTAGCTTACAGAGCCTTTACTCAGCCGGTCTGACATTCTCTAAATTGAACTAATGGTTTTCAAATGTCATCTCCTCACCATCTGCCAATGGTCACTCTTAGGAGGAGGCAGAACCTAACCTGTCTGTCAGTGTCCCACATAGATGCACTCCAAGGGCATAAGCTTGTAGCAGTTCTGCTCTCTTGACATTTTGGGATGGGGGAGTGGTGCCCCCATCTAGTATGAACTGTAGGTTCTCCGCATAAAATTAGAGTATTGGTGAATTTTCCTCACGTACAGTTACAACTTTTTTCTCAACGTCACTTTTCTACACAGCAGATGGAAATCTGCCTCCATTGCCACAGCAGATCACAAGACACAATTATTTGAACTCTGGAGGAACTCTGAAACATAAGTGTTTGACCTGTGAAATAAATATCCAAGCCAAGTTGTAAGCTTTTGTTTGGGTGAGGACAGTTTTCCAGTAGACTCTGCATACGCTTTTGACTGTTGTGATTCAGACCACATTGTTTCCATGTTAGGGGCTCTCATTAATTAACTGCCTGATGCTATACCATTTGCTAGCCCAGGAAATTAATTTACTGTCAATGAAGGTAGTCAGTGTAAACCTGGGGAAAGTTTCTTTTTCCCCACAGACCATGATGTTTTTTGTTTTTTTAAAAAAACTCCTTTCTGCAATTCAGTGTTTTCTTCCAAATATGAGTTTTCAGATTGATAACCCAATATTCTTATCTCCTGTGGACTTCAGATGCTCTCTTTCTGAACTATCTTTGCCCCTGTTTTCACAAACATATATAGTAAACATGCTGGTGTTAAACTGAAAAACTCCAAGCAGAAATCATCGTCCCTAAAGTTCAAGCCAATTAGTCCACCAGCTCTCCTGCTTAAGGGAGTTTCTACACTTTGGCATAATGGGGGAAATAATGTCAGTCCTTAAAACAGGATACTCTTGGAAATGTCAGTCATCATGACAAAATACAGAAATTAGAAAATTAATATGATCTTGATGTTTGGGGGGCTGGGGGGTGGGGTTCAGCCCACATTTTGTATTCTTTACACTGTCTTTCCTTTAGAATACCAAAATGTAAGACATGCATTTGTGTCCTGAAAAATCTCATCGTGATGTTCTTTGAGTTTTATATCTCTGTACAGCAGACTTGTTCAGATGTGTTCAGAAGAATAAATACAAAGCATTAGGCACTTTACAAAGAGAGCTTTATCCTGTGTTTTCAAGAAATATATCCTTTTGTTGTGTACATAATTGATTTCTGCCATGGAGATCCATGGATCTGCTTAAGGAGTCCAAATCCCAGCAATTGCAAAACTGATTGGGATCCTAGTACTTGTTTTTCAACACTGACCGTGGGTTCAGAATAGATATTCAACATGCATGCTGATTTCTCCACCAGCTTCTTTGGCAGTTCGGTTACCATTCTGTTACAAGCTTTTGTTATATATTTGTGACTGAATATTAAGATCCGTTTTTTAAGAACAAAACAAAACAATGTCAGTTCATATAGGAGACGTGGTTAATAGCAGTAGACTCTAATGTGGAGAACTGGGTTTGATTTGACCTTCCTTCACACAAAACCAGCTGGGTGACCTTGGGTCAGTCACAGCTTACACTCAGACCCCTCCCCCCCCAAAAAAAAAGAAAATAAATCTAGCTATCCATCTAAAAGAGTTAGAATCTTCACATCTCCTGGCTATTCTACACACAATGTCATATGATAATTATTAATTAATTAGTAGTATTCATATATAAGGTTGCACCAATTTCCACCAAACCCCCTCCTGTCAGTATTTGAAACATTTCTTTTCCAGGGGTTCTAGTAGATATTATTGGGCTTGATGCATAAAAGGTATGATGCGGAATAAAGTAGCAGCCTAATAATCCAACCTAGCCCAATCTCATCAGAGTTTGGAAGCTAAACAGGGTTGGCCACATTTAGTACTTGGATGAGAGATTACCAAGGAAGACTGGGCTGCTATGCAGAGGAAGGCAATAGCAAACCACCTCTGCTCATCTTTTCCCTTGAAAACCCCATGAGACATCATCAGAAATCAGTTGTGACTTGATGGCACACCGTTTTTCTTACTACAGGTAGCTCCACACACACATGCACACCCTGCATCATGCAGAAGATAGCTTCCATGATTTTATTTGTGGCCATATTTATAATGAAAGGTGTTTCAGATCAGCACTAACTTGCCAAAGGTCAATCAAGTACTGTCCGGTTTAGTGGCAAAATTATATTCATAGGTCCTTCTTTGTTGTGTTTTGTTATGTAGTCCACTGTTTTTATTTGATTGCGGAAAGGCAGTTTCCAATAGCAATAGGTGAACATTCTGTAGATCCCTTTTCAAAATTGTATTGCTTTGAACAGCATCAGGAAGAATTAAGCCGCATTTAAAAAATCCTGAAACTATAAAGTGACTTCATTTTGCAAAGTAAAAAGAGCACCTGCAGTTCTCGCAGAATGTTCAGATTTCCCTACGATCTTTCTGTTTGTGCCTGAAGACACTGTGGGGTTACTGGTTCAGGCTGCTTAGTCGTTCCTGGGAGATAAAAAGGGCAAATGGCACATCAAGGCTGACATTCTTGGTTGAATTAACACAGAAGGAGACAAGACTGAGAAAAGCAGAGGTGGGGTGGGTTATGAAAGGTCTTTTTAAAGGCAAGAGTAAGAAGCTTGAAGCTAATGAGAAGGGGAGACTGTGGAAAGAAAGGTGTCAAAATGTGAGAGAAGAATCTGAGACAGCTGGCAAATGGCAGCATCATATCTGGAGGAGAGAGGTAACTGATTTTCTGTAATGTACCTTCAAGGACTGAGAAGGAAAAGCAAAGTTTTTATATCATCGATTAATACTTTTAGAGGAAATCGCATTCTTAGGAACTAAGGAATCCCAGCACTCTTGTTACCGCTGTAGTCATCAAATTGGCTTAGTTCCAAAGAAGCCCATTTCCTCACAAAGGGAACCCTTTCATGAGCCTGAGGAGATCTTTGCATTCAGCAACCCCTATGGATATGACAGGAAGACTGTACTTTCTCTCTAGTCATATTTAGGATGCTTAAATTTAATAACTGCATTGTGCACTGTTTTATGACACTGAGAATCGTTCCAGCACTTAGCCTTAATGAAAGGTATTGTGGGGGTTTTGGATTTGAGAAAAGAGTGGTATCTTTACAGTAATGAACTATTTGGGAACATGAATGGAGAATGTGCAGAGAATTATAGGAGATGCATTCTACATGTGTCCATGGGCTCCCCCGAGGCAAGTGTAGTGAAGTGTCATGCCTGCATGGAGCCTCACAAACTTCCCTATGTCATAGAGACACTGGGAAAGTTTTGCTGCCTTTGCAGTTCTCTCTCCCCAAATTCTGAAGCAAAATAACAAAAGCTGCCTCTCAGGATATAAATAATGCAGTTGTTTAGAAAATGGGATGCAAGGCTCTCCAGTCAGCCAGCTCCTATTAGATTTACAGCACAAGCAGGGAGAGACAGTTAGCTGTGCTTTTGGAGGGAAAGTTCTGCTCCACGGTGTTCTGAAATGGTTTGCTAAGATAGGTGGCAAATAAGACGCAAGTTTAACATCTAACTTCGATTAGACTAGAAGGTGCATGTTTAATCTGAGGAGTAGGGTTGAGGATTCAACATGGACTCAAAACAAGGATTCCAAACAGTGAAGTATCCTCCCCTCCACGTTTTGTGTGTTTTGATTCACTAGTACCTGCAGTCAAAGCTAATGTAGGGGCCCTAATATGAGATTTTACTGAGCATAGCGGATCCATGATGGAGCTTCTGTTTTTCCACCTTCCCCCACCTTACAAAACATCAGTTGCATGGGGGTCACAGTACATCTGTCTAGCTGTCATGCCAATACCTTGCTGAGTGCCAGCTGCAATTTCTCAGCTTCTTTATTTATAGTGGGACTCATTTAGTTTGATCCAAAAGCTATTTCCAAAGTGCCTGCTCTACACGCACTATGTTTTATCAACCGTCAGTCCATTGCTTTTCACATGTCAGGTTCAGGGGTTTGGTTGAAAGGGGAAATTGCATTCTGTTTTTAGCTGGTAGTAATTTTAAGGAGAAACAATCTTAATTTTAAAGCACACATATCCAATGTAAAGGAAATGCCTCATTCCAGAGATGACTTGGAATTGCTTTGTTCTCTATGTCCCCCTTTCTTTCTCTTTCTCCAGTTGTGATCCCTTGTCCCCTATAAAACCAAAATTACATCTTTTGCTCTCTGACTGCATCCTCTCTTCCTTCAAGCTCCCAAGTGCTAGAATTCTTTCTAGCATCCCTCTGGCTCCCTTTCATTGGAGTGTTGAAATGCCTTATTTAAAAACCTGACTCTCTGTGCTGGGATTCTCAAGCTGGTCTTGTATATCTTTTCTCATACACTCCTCTTTTCTTGTGCCCAAGCAGTCTGATCCTAAGCACATTGATCTGAATTTAGTTCAGTGGGATTAATACTCTGGTAAGTGTGTTTACTACAACAGTCTTCATGAGATCTGGCAGTGGGCCCATGTCTTATTTTGTTTTATATACTGCACTTTAATCATATGAAATCCCTCTGTTTCAAGCAGCTTTTTGCGAACCACTGAAATGTGGCACCCCTGTAAACAAAATTGATCAGCAACTGATTTTATTTAAAATTAGAAACTTGCCACTAAAATGGGAATGGGCTATCCTGATTTTGAAGGGAAATCATATTTGCTAGAGAATGAACATAAAAGTCTTTCTGGCTTTGTCACAGTCCTTAACCATGGAAAGATCCTGAACTCTAAAGAGCCTGTTATTTGCCTTAATCTTTAATTTGAGATACAGGCATGAGTTTTGCTTCCTTTCTTAGAGCATGGTTTCTACACTGAATCCAGTTAAAGTGATTTTAGGTGGGACTGCACATACACTTCTGGGGAACAACAAGAAGAAGAAGGAGACAGGCAATATTATGTACAGCAATTGGTAAGCTGAATAATTCCCAGAGGAAAGGCAGCAGATGTGCATAGGAAAAAAATAGAGCTTGCTTATTATTTCCTTTGCTAATATGCTGGTAGTAACTGTTTATCCTGGTGCCCTTGGAGCTCTAGTCACTTACTTTTGAATAGGCTCATTAGAAATGTCTTTTACATGGGGATGGGCAAATGTTCTCTATTTGGTCTCTTTATATACTTTTGTCAATAGTGGTAGCTCTCTAGCTTTTGCAGTTGGACTTGTAGGGTTGTTTGTATAGACATATTGCACACATGCCATACACATATTTTACAGGGTATTTTTGCAGTGCATATGGCATTGATCTGTATTTGTTTGCTTGTTTGTTTGTTTCATTAATGACTCCACCTTTTCCCCAATTAGTCATCCCTACTAGCTTACATCATTTCCCCCTCCTCACAACAGCTGTGTGAGACAGTTTAGACTGAGAGTGTGCGACTGGTTCAAGGTCAGCCAGCAAGTTTCCACAGCATATCATGTACAGTTTTTGTGTATAAATGTACATAATTTATGTGCATAAATGTATCTTGCTGATCAGTGATGAATAAATAACATTCAGAAAATGCATACATTCTGAGGAAATTAAGAGCAAAATAATAAAAACGATACTTTTGTTGCCGTGACAAAAGGTGTGTGTTCTGTAGTTCTGCTGTTATTATACTTTGCACCCCCTTGTAAACTGGGTTTGATCACGCACACACACACACACACACACACCGGGGCAACAGCAGGATATAAACATTTAAACAGCTCAGTCTTAAATTAGTTAAGTAGGACTACTAGGGTTTGACCCTGGCTTAAACAAAGCTTAAATTCTAGTTTAAAACAAAATGGCCATGCATTACATTAAGTTTCCAACCATGCAGCTTAGTGTCCACTGGGTACTGTAGTTCTGTTATGCCAACACCCCGGCTGGGGACCTTGAAAGGGGCAGCAGTTCAGGCTGCAAAGAAATGACGTGAAAGGAGAAAGGCTTCTTCGTTACAAAGCAGCATTCAGTTTGAACAAGGGAAGCCAAATTATAAGAGATTAGAAAACTGAATGCTGCTTTGTAACGAAGAAGCCTTTCTCCTTTCACATCCTTTCTTTGCAGCCTGAACTTGCGCCCCTTTCAAGGTCCCCAGCCGGGGTGTTGGCATAACAGAACTACAGTACCCAGTGGACACTAAGCTGCATGGCCATTTTGTTTTAAACTAGAATTTAAGCTTTGTTTAATCTTTTCATATAATTTAAAAAATGGCATACTGAACTGTTAAAAAAGGGCCATGCATTACATTAAGTCTCCAAAAGATTAGAAAAAACTCAAACCATAGTGTCGGTGCCAATTCACTCAAGATCTTTCCCATGGCTTGCTAACTTGCTAGAATCCTCCTTGACTGAGCTAAATCCGGTAAAATTATTAATGTGGCTTAGATGGACAGAAGACCCAGGATAGTTTTCTGTTTCATATTGCCTCAGAAAAGTTTTTGTCAGTAAAAATCTGTAATATACAGTGGAGAGAATTTTCACTGATAGCATCCCTTAAAATAGTAGTGTTCAAACCCAAAGGTTCTATTTATCGTTATGTTTAAAATATATATCCTACCCCTCAGGATGATCACTTTACTGTGGTTTCCAACAAATTAAACACAAAGGTACAGTAAATATTAAGAACCCATGCAGAAAACCTATCAGACCTCAATCTGTGAAACGACACAGCTATAATAAAAACAGGTGAGATTTTTAATAGCATCACTAAGTTAAGAACTTGAGAAACATACACACAGAAAGAAGACAACAAAGCAAGGCTTGCCATAAGAAGAACAACTTGGCTATAAACAGCGTACTATAGACATTAAGGGGAAGGAAGGTGTATGCTGATGACACCCAGCTCTATCTACTAATGGACGGCTGGCCGGTCTGCGCCCCGGAAAATCTTGACCGGGCGTTACGGGCCATGGCTGAGTGGCTCAGACTGAGTGGGCTGAAGCTAAATCCAACGAAGACAGAGGTCCTTTGCTTGGGTCGCCGTGGCCCGGGAGGGGGGATCCCCCTGCCAGCTTTTGACGGTGCGCCGCTGATGGCGGCGGACAGAGTCAGGAGCTTGGGGGTGCTGTTGGAGCCTTCCTTAAAGATGGAGGCTCAGATAGCAGCCGCTGCCAAGTCCGCATTTTTTCATCTTAGGCGGGCAAGGCAGCTGGCCCCCTTCCTGGAGCGTGATGACCTAGCAACAGTGATCCATGCTACAGTCACCTCGAGGTTGGACTACTGCAATGCCCTCTACATGGGGCTGCCCCTGTCCCGGACTCGGAAACTGCAGCTGGTGCAGAATGCCGCGGCCCGGCTGTTATTGGGTCTCCCAAAGTGGGGACACATTCGGCCGGGTCTTCGGACTCTGCACTGGCTTCCAGTGATGTACCGAGTCCGGTACAAGGTGCTGGTTATTACCTTTAAAGCCCTTTAAAGCCCTATATGGCCTGGGACCTGCCTACCTGAAGGACCGTCTCTCCCCACATGTTCCCCAGAGAGCACTGAGGTCAGGAACACCAAATCTCCTCTCTATCCCCGGGCCAAAAGAAGCCCGCTTGAAAGTCACCCGAGAAAGGGCTTTCTCCGTTATGGCCCCCACTTGGTGGAATCAGCTGCCGGAAGAGGTGAGGGCCCTGCGGGACTTGGCTCAATTCCGCAGGGCCTGTAAGACGACCCTCTTCCGGCTAGCCTACACCTAGCTGGGATAAAACTTGACGTAACTGGCCAGCCATCTGTTTATATAAAATGACATGTTATTGGTTTTAAGCTGTATTGTTTTATGAAGTGAATGTTACTGGTTTTAATGTTAAATGTTAATTATTTAATTGTTTTATATTTAAAATTGTTAAATTTATGTTGATTAGTTGTTGGAAGCCGCCCTGAGCCACTTGTGGGAAGGGCGGGATACAAATCCCAAATAAATAAATAAATAAATAAATAAAATAAACCCACTGTCAAAAGAGAATCCAAGTGAAATGAATTTAAGAAACCTTGTTGGAAGCCCAACAAATATCAAACCAGAGTATCCAATCCAATGTCAAAGTAGATAGTCCAGCACAAACCAACAAGCAAAGAACATAGTGTTGCAAGACTAACAGAACCAATTTTAGATCAGTGAATCTACACCAATCCAATGTGGCAAGCCAATACCAAAAACTGGCAAGAACATACTGACACAGACACAGTGTAAAACTGAAGAAAAACAGTGCTGGGAGCCTTAAAATGTTGACCCCAAATATTCCCAATTATTTTTGAAATTTTTCAAGATCTATTATTTATTTAATTTTATTTATTTATTTACTTTCGATTTAGATCCCGTCCATTCCAAATGGACTTCATATCATGAACAGATTTAGTATCATGAAATATCCTGGATACCATCCAGATACTTGAATAAGGTATTTTTCAGATATATTTTCAGACCAGAAAATATCCAAATGAATATCCCTAAAAGAGACTACCTTGCTTTTGATACAGATAACAGGTAGTACAGATTCTATGACAGGAGTGTTAAATTATTAGAAGCAACATATGAGATATGGCAAGTCTTCAGATAACCTGGTCCCAGTTCATTTAGTGCTTTAAATGTCAAAAACACCACCTCAAATTCATACCAAGAGCAAACTGACAGCCAGTGCAGTTGTTTCAAGTTAAATATAACCTCCTTTTATAAATTTTCTAAGCATAATGTTTGCCTTCCCTTGCTTAGCTAACCTGCAAAGGGCAAATTAATTGGAGGTGAGAGATAATAAACATACAACTACATCATCAAAGAGTTCCAACTGACTACTTTGAAAGGGCTAGTTGTGAGACATCTCTCCCCTCCACTTTACTGTAAGATCTGAGTATTACTGCCTTGTTGCTAATGTTCATTTCTTGGGTAAGATAATTCAGTGGGTGAGGGCTGGACATCCCCAGGCTTTTATTTGAGGAAACGGGATACATGTTAGTCTAGTGCCAGGAACCAAACTTCTTAGATCCCACTGATTCCTTACCTACTTAGGAGCATTTTGTCTGATCTCTTGCTAGTAGGTTGCCAACTCTGGGTTGTGACATTCCTAGAGATTTGAGTGTGGAGCATGGGGAAGGCAGGAGATGCGTGAGAGAGACCTTAGCAGTGTATAATGCCATAGAGTCCACCCTTCAAAGCAGTCATTTGCTTCAGGGAAACTGGTCTTTGTAGTTTGGGAGATCAGTTGTAATTTCCAGCAATTTACAGCCCTGACTTGGGGGCTGGCAACCAGAAAGCAGTTGCAGACAACAAATGCTTGAGCCTGTGGCACTCACATAGGTGAACAGGACTGCTGATAGCCACCATGGGCTCCTGGACAATGTTTCCACCACCACCTGTGGAAGCAGCCATGTCAATTGCCTGAACCATCTGTAAATACTGGTGATCAGCCAGAACTTTGACAGATGTTTCAGTCACGGCAGCAGGAAACTTCACAAAGGCAGTCTGGATACATCAGCCTAAGGGGTAGGCCATCCTAGTAGTAGGTAAGGTCCATGACATACTGTGAGAGACCTAGGGCTGTCAAGGCGGCCACTGGCTTTTGTATTATATCTGTTCATTTTATAGTGACTATTGACATCTGGTGAAACTTTCATTTGCAATGAAGCAAATCACTGTACCCTTGTCTTGGTACATTTTCTGCTGCTTGTCTTAACTCATTCTAAACAGATCCAAAGGACCAAAACATTAAGAACCAATGGCAGCAGTAATAGTATACAAAAACAAGTACCCTAGATCAGAATGCAGAACACCATCTGCATCAGAAAATGAATAAAGACAGCATACTGGCAAACACCACAGTGTGGCTGATGACACTTATACAGATATATCTGTGTCCACATCTCCTCCATGAGTGAAACTCTGGATTGTACATGAAAAGATCTCTTGCTAGACTTGAAGTCATATCTGTATACCAGATTGAAACCCTCATGTTTAAAGAGAACTATATTTGGAGTGCAATCCTTATCTAGTTTCCAAAAACTCACTAGTATGGTGATTAAAGAATTGATTAATTTTGATGTCTTTCCCTATCACAAATCAGCCAATAATTGTTTTTCAGCTCCAAAGTTCTAATAGTTTTGAGGACAATAGTAGGTCAGCAGCAAGCAGGATCATAAATAAAAATGAACACACTCAAGCTCTTTTAAGAACGGTACTTTGATATATATTATTATTTTCATATATATCAGATATTTGGCAAGCGCAGCAAAGTACGCTAAGGATTCAATAAACCGTCTGACAAGGGCAAGGGAGTCATGTATTAAAAATAAGTCTGGAGGGATTTTTTTAAACCAGCAACAGCTGTTTATACAGCCGAAGAAACGAGGAACAAACTCTAAAACTCAGTATTGCAATAGACATAGAGCAATGTGTTAAAATTACAGGTGCTCAATTTGAGCATCAAAAATTTAAAATAAGCCTTCACACTCAGGAAGTAGTTACAACACTGGCATGATATACAAACATATTTGCAAGAGCTTCTTGTACTATTAGCCATTTTGATGGTGTATCTGCTTAAAAAAATAATTGGGAACATCAAATCTACGGTCATGGTGTGCAGTATAGGTAAATTCTTTGAAAGATGAACTGCTATTGCTTACTGGAATGCCATAGAAAAACCAAGGCCTTAAATATTTGGTGACATAATTCCATAAATGTAACCAATGCATTATCAAAGGAAAAAAGTCTCTGAAATGTCATACAAAGACCTACTAGCTTTCCATCATTCCATGGCTGCCTATATCTTGAACAAGCTTTATAAGGCTAACTATGTTAAACCTAAGTTCTAAAGAAATCAAAAAAAAAGGTGCAGTCCAGGATAAATGTAATATTTTCTGGGTTGGAATTATTTTCATGGGGGCATTTCCAAAACCTTGTCCATATAGTTCTCTCTCCCTGTTGTTAATAACTTGACCTGAGTTCTTGACAGTGATATTTCACTAATTGTATTTAAGTGCGATTTCTAGAGAAAGAGAGAGAGAGAGAGAGGAAGAAAGGAAGAAAGAAAGAAAGAAAGAAAGAAAGAAAGAAAGAAAGAAAGAGAAAGAAAGAAAGAAAGAAAGAAAGAAAGAAAGAAAGAAAGAAAGAAAGAAAGAAAGAAAGAAAGAAAGAAAGAAAGAAAGAAAAGGCTTTCTTAGAAAATATGCTTTGAAAAGGAATGTACTTTGTTATGACACTCAGAGAAGGATGGCTTGGAATATAATTGACATTTAGAACTAAACAATATGGTGTTCAGAATTTTTTTAAAAAAGAAAATGCTTGCTCATAAAATAGGTCATTCCCAGGAAAACAGATAAGGCTTTTTTCTAAGCTATACTAATGTCTTGGTAAACTTATAAATCTAAACTAAGTGCGAATGTTTCACCATTTAGCATTTATTCACTACTGTCAGAAGACATCAGACTCAGGGTTATTAGGAAACCTAGAAGTATGGAAAAGACATAATTTAGCTGAATTTGAAAACCATTTTTATGATAGATAGCATCTTTTCATATCAGGATATAATTATGCAAATGAACAGCGTGAGAACATCAGTTTTCCAATACCTGCAAATACATGTATTAAGCTTTTTAAGGAGATATTTCTGGAGGGATTGGCAAAGATCACAATTTGATGATCTATAGATGCAAGGGATGGTTAAGAATAGTTGTGCTAGATGGAATCTGGACACAGTCCAAGGCTATCAAAGGAAATGTGTAGAATATCTTAATGTGAAAACCGCATAAGGTGTTCAGAAATGGTTTACGTTAATGTGCCATCAATGCTAATATGTATAAACCTGAAAGATGATATACGTGAAATTGTATTTCAGTCACATGTGATATTCTTTAAGCTTCAGAAAACATGTACAACAGTCAGTTGCTGAAAATGTGTTTTTTCTCCAGCAGATTGTACTTATAGCTGGTGGTGGCAAGATCTAAAAATAAAAATCTATTACCAAGCAACTGTTAAACATATTAGAAAAATCACAGATTATTTACCTATGAGTTCATTAACTGCTGTGTTGTATGAAATTTATGGTCTTGAATTCATCATTTGTCTTCTGCAGACTGCCAGAATAAATTTAGCCAGGGGTTTTTTTTTAGCAGGAATGCAGTTCCGGCTGGCTTGGTGTCAGGGGGTGTGGCCTATATGCAAATGAGTTCCTGCTGGGATTTTTCTACAAAAAAGCCCTGTGTGAAACAATGGTGCTGTCAGGGGGTGTGGTCTAATATGCAGATTAGTTCATGCTGGGCTTTTCCTACAAAAAAAGCCCTGAACTTAGCAAAGTATTGAGGAACAGATGAGTGTTTGCCAGCTAAAACGTGTCTGAATACACTTTGATTATAAGATGGTAGAGATATGTTACCTCCCTCCTTTGGCCATAAGTAAATGTGACCGTTTTCGCACACAGCTTACCTCGCAGTCACAATCCTGTTCCATCCACAGCGTCGGGTCGGATTTCCCACCATCTGCGCCGGAGTTACAGGAAGTGTCACAGCTTTTGCGTAGCAAACGTAAACCGCTAAAACCCAGTTTATGTTTGCTAAGAAAAGCTGCGGCACTTCCTGTAACTCCGGCGCAGATGGTGGGAAATCCGACCCGACGCTGCGGAGGGAACAGGATTGTGACTGCGAAGTAAGCTGTGTGTGAAAACGGTAAATGAGTGACCTCAAAGTTGCATATATATGGTGGCAGCCAGTGTTAATTGTTCTGGTGTTCAGCCCTGGTCCTAGTAAAGGGGTACAAAGCAAACAGATGCTTAGTGATAGAGACAGAGAAAGAGAAGCAAAAGCATGATCCAGGAATTCCAGGACAGCAGCAGTGGCTGCCATACATACACTCGCAAGGACACCTGAAGAAGTCTCATATTAACCCTGTTCACATCATACAGTAACTTCAAATCCATTGTGCATCCTGTTTCTAGCAAAAGCCGACTTGGATGCATTTTACAAATAACACTGAATGCCAGTACTTAGATAAATGTGGGGCTTAAATCACATGTTCAGTCCTACATCCATTGAATATGATAATTACAGTACTTGGCACCCTTGAAGATTGGTCAAGTGTGTGCCATACGCAGATCATGCATGTGTTCACTATACCTTGTGGAAAAGGCTGCTGAGTAAAACCAATGGTCTGTTAAAGTTAGTATTGTCTACTCTGGCTGGCAGCAGCTCTCTCGGGTCATCATATAGGACCGGATCCTTTTAACTGGAAATGGTGGAGATTGAACCTGGGATCTCTGCATGCAAAGCAGATGTTTTACCACCACTGAGCCTCACCAAGTCCAACAAAGTTTGAGTTCAGTGGCACCTTGAAGACCAACGAAGTGTTAATCATGTGTGCATGTACCCAAAAACTCATAATCTGAATAAAACTTGATCGGTCTTAAAGATGCCACTTATCTCAAAAGTTGATTCTGCTCCTTCAGACCCACATGGGTACCCACCTGGACCAAGTCCAGCAGTTCCATATAAAGTCAGACTGTGTGCAGATAGTTACCCTGGACCTTCCCAGCCACCACTTCTGTTTGCTGAAGGCAGAACTGCCTCAGGAGCAGGGAAACACATATACTTGTGAATAGGTGTCACCAGGGCTTTTTTTTGTAGCAGGAACTCCTTTGCATATTAGGCCACACACCCCTGATTTAGCCAATCCTCTTGGAGCTTACAGAAGGCCTTGCAAGAAGAGCCCTGTAAGCTCTTGGAAGATTGGCTACATTGGGGGGGGGGGGGTGTAGCCTAATATGCAAACGAGTTCCTGCTACAAAAAAAGCCCTGTATATCACAATAGACCCACTGATGTGGGAAATACTAGCCAACTGGATGGGTGTTTTGGATATAGGGGGAAGTATGGCCCAATCCAGGACCCTTCCTCCAAAGACTGCCTCCTCCAAAAATGTAGACATGTCTGCCAAGGTGTCAAAACTGACTTCACTGCAGAAGTGCAGAGAGCAGAAAACAACTCTAGCACAGCTCATCCTTAGCTCATTTGCATTTGGGCATTTAAAACTCTGCAAGCCTCTGAAAGCTTTTTAACACTAGTCAGTGTGAACTCTGGTAATTCAGACCTTTAAAACCAAAGTGTTTTATAGTAGGTCACAAATATCACTGTCAATGCTTAAGATGTATTTATTTTAGCATGGGGAACAAGATATCTGGCTGCCCTATAGAAGTCAGGAAAATACATGAGGCTATTCTGGATCAGTGGAAATGTTCTTAGATGCTATCCTGGTAATTTGTGATTACTCCCCTATGAACCATGTTGTGTGCATACGCGTCTTTCAAAGCTCTGAGCATGAGTACCAACAGTATATGAGTTACCGCTGATAGAGACTCTGACAGGCATTTTGTTTGCAGCACAGGAAGAAGCGGCTTCTCTTCTTTTCTTGATCTTATAATTTTAAACTTCCATGTGCCATTTCCCTATTTCAAACGCCATTATGTCCCTTATTAAGGAAATATAACTGCAACATTCAATGAATATAACGCGCTTTAAGGGACAGGGTGAGATGCCCCTCCTTTCCCAAACTGTGGCCTCTGTCTGTACTAGAGTCTCCACTAACCCCCCAAACTTGCTTTTTAGGAAACACTTTTCTTTTGTCACTGAAGTTGTTGCTTTGCCAGGTAAGAGGTGGGGTCAGGGATCAAGTTCTATTGTTCAAAGATGCAGGCCAGTAGCCAGAAAAATGTCACTGGGGGGCACCACTGGCGCAGTGGGGTGTGACATCACAAAAAAATACAATAAAAGGGCTCATACATTTTTGAGCTGTGTGTAGAGAGGTCCCTGGTGGCAACAGAGCTTGTGTAACCACAAGTTTTCTCCTTCCCCTATTTCATGCCTGAGGTTTCCCTTGCTGCCCCTGGCCAAAGCAGGCTCATACCCACTTCGCCCACAATAAATCTGGCTGGGAGCTGGGCATGCAGCATCTCAGAGCAGCAGATCACCAAGGCAGCTCCCACCTCGCTGCTGGGTGAACAAAGGTGTACACTCTTTTACACCATGCACTCATTGGTCTGCACAGCAGACCATTGTAGTCTAAGATGGCGGCGGCGGTAGAAGCCTAGACGCTAGGGCTCCCGCCGACAACAAACTTAACTGAAGGATTAACAACTTTAACAACTTTAACTTGACCAGACTACAGCGACTAAATAACAACAAATAACAACAAAGAACAACAAAGAACTAACAACTTAAAGGCTAATAAGGAACGAACGTGGAGCCCACCGGTGATTAGCGGAGGCAGCCCACCGGTGATTAGCGGAGGCAGAGACTGGGTTGGTGTTGAGGCAGAGGAAAGACGCGCTCGCGGGCCGCCGTGCGGGGAGCCCGGCGAGAGGAGCTTGGTGAGATTGCGGGTTGCAGTCGGAACGGAGCTACGGACAGTGGGCTGTGGAGGCTGGAGGCCTTGGGAGGTAGGAGGCTGCTGCGATACTGAGGCAGGAGCGGCCCGGCTAGAACGCCGAGGACGAGCTGTGGCGTCGGCCGAGAGATACGACGAGCGGAGGCTAGGAAACGACGGCGAGGCTGGGCGAAAGGGGAACACGGAGGTTCGTCCCTAGGACGTTTTCGATCTTCGCCCTCACTCCCCTACTGTTTCGGGGCTTCGGACGCCCTGACTCCCGCCCCCCCTCGCTTCCTCCTGCTCCTTACTCCTGCTCTCTCCACCTTCGCTCGCCTTCCCCTCCATCTGTCCCGCCCCCACCGACGGACGTGGTCTGAAGCGGCGGATTCAACGGCTTGGTCATTCCCCAGCAGAGAGGCCCTGTACGGGACCCAGGGGAACCCAAGAGCCTGCTGGCCACAAGAAGAGAGGAATATGCTCAATTACCGACTGCACTGGTATCTGTATTCTGCCAACATCCTATCAACCGCACTTTACCAACTGCACGTATTAATTGCACTGACTTCTGCACTTTATCAACATCCAAGACTGAATACGATTTTAAATCCTACAACCCAGAGACAATATACACTGCCACTCCTAAGGACTAGAACTTGAGTTAAATGATTGCTAGCTGCTAATGGAAGTTACTAAAGATATTTATTAATTAATTTATTGGATTTTTTAGCCAAATAATTAGTGATTGATTTTTACAATATATTTATATATATTAATTTATATGTAATTATATTCATAATTCCAGCACATCAATTGGTAAGGGGGAGGGATGGTCTGTTTATTAATGGTGCTGAAATTGATCAATTTAATATTATACTAGTTAATTGGAAGGGAAACTGAGTGGACTACTAAATTAATTACTTATGATAATTGGTTAACTGGCAGCAAGTATTGGAAGAACAGATAGGGGAGGATAGAGTGAAAGCCAGGTGAGGATAATTAGGAACAACTGTGAGGAGTATACTGCGAGCCCACTCCAAGTGAGTGCAGATGTTGGCCCAGGGGATTCCAGTGCTCCTGGGGAGGGGAAGATATGACGGTGGGAATAGACAATTATATAAGGGAAGGAGACAGAGACAAATCAGTGCTCGGCCACCTTCCAGTCTATTGCCCATCCCAACGGTGGCAGGTAGTGGGCCTAAGAGGAAATGCTCGTCTCCGTCACTGGTGTTATGCAACGCCAGGTCCATCAATAACAAGACCTCAACCCTTAAGGAGTTCCTGCTTAGGCAGGACGTGGACCTGGCTTGCGTGACCGAGACCTGGGTGCGGGATGGAGAGACAGTAGCTCTCTCCCAGATGACTCCCCCAGGTTACTCGGTCTTTCACCAGTCACGGAGTAACGGGCGGGGGGGAGGGGTGGCATTACTCATACGGGAGGCTTACTCCTTTAGGGCTCTCCCGGCCCCAAAGATCGATGGCATTGAGTGTGTCGGTCTGTGGTGGGATGTTGGGGAGGGGTTGGCGATCTGGCTGGTGTACCGTCCGCCTAACGCACCAGCCAGCGCCTTACCATCACTATTGGAGGCAGTGGCGGGCTGGGCATTGGAGAGCCCGGGACTTATGGTCCTGGGCGACTTCAATGTCCATGTCGACGACACGGCCTCCACTCAGGCGATGGACCTAGTGTCTTCCATGGCGACACTAGGACTCTCTCAATTTGTTACAACACCCACGCATCAGGCCGGACACACACTAGATTTGATCTTTGCGTCTGGGATTTTGGTGAACGATATCGCAGATGAAGCGGTTCCATGGTCGGATCACCTAGCCCTTAAGGCCCGTATGGAGGTGCCGCCCCAACCCTGTATGGGCGGAGAGCCTATTTTGGCTCGCCCTCGGGGCCTGATGGACCCGGAACGGTTCCAAACGGCCCTGAGGGACCCTTGGCCCACTGGCGATTCCCTCAATGACCTGGTGGAAGTCTGGCAAGATCAGCTATCCAGGGCCATCGACGAAATCGCACCCCGGCGCCCTCTGCGCCCTCGTAGGAAGCTGGCTCCATGGTATACCTTGGAGCTACGCCAGCTGAAGCAAGGGCTCAGACGACTAGAGAGGCGGTGGAGGCATACTCGGGACGAAGTGACGAGAACATCCTATAGAACGTTTATGAAGTCATATGAGATGGCAGTCAAGGCTGCAAAGAAACAATACTTTGCAGCCAAGATTGCATCTGCAAATTCGCGCCCAGCACAATTGTTTAGGGTAATTGGAGATCTTATAACACTGCCACAAGGCAAACCAAATGTTAGAGAATTGGAGATTGGCTGTGAGGCATTTGCGAAATATTTTGCAGATAAAATCTCATCACTCCGCCAAGACCTGCCTATCACATTAGATACAGTAAGTCAGACTGAGGCTCCGCGCCTGTCTTCGGATTCACTGCTGGACCACTTCGACCCACTCAGCCTGGAAGAAGTTGATGGAATTCTCTCCGCTGCTCGCCCAACAACATGCGATCTGGACCCTTGCCCCTCCTGGCTGATTAAATCTTGCCAGAGGGAGCTTAGATGTCCTCTACGGGACATCATAAATAGATCCCTCTTAGAGGGGCGTTTTCCAACGCCTCTGAAAGAGGCCTTGGTCCGTCCCCTCTTGAAAAAATCAACAGCAGACCCGGCCGAATTGGCGAACTACCGACCGGTGTCTAATTTACCATTTTTAGGTAAAATCATCGAGAGGGCAGTGGCGTTGCAGCTACAGAGATTTCTAGATGACGCTTCTGTCCTAGACCCGTGCCAGTCTGGCTTCCGACCGGGCCACGGGACGGAGACGGTCTTGGTCGCCTTGGCAGATGACCTCCAACGGCAACTGGATCGAGGCGGTGTAGCAGTGCTGATGTTATTAGATCTGTCGGCTGCATTTGATACGGTCGACCATCGGCTACTGATTCACCGCCTCGCCGACATTGGGGTTAAGGGGTCTGCTTTACAATGGCTCTCCTCTTTCCTCAGGGGTCGGGGACAAAGGGTGGCGATCGGGGGTGAACGATCCCAGAGGCGCACACTAGATTGTGGGGTGCCTCAGGGAGCAGTCCTCTCCCCGATGTTATTTAACATCTATATGCGCCCCCTTGCCCAGATTGCCAGGAGGTTTGGGCTGGGCTGCCACCAATATGCAGATGACACCCAGCTCTATCTGCTAATGGACGGCCGGCCCGCCTCCCCCCCGGAAGACCTGGATCGGGCGTTACAGGCTATCGCAACGTGGCTTAGACTGAGTGGGCTGAAGCTGAATCCGGCAAAGACAGAGGTTCTCTGTGTGGGTCGCGGCGCTCCAGGGGAGGAAATATCTCTCCCGACCTTCGATGGTGTGCAGCTAAAGGCGGCGCAGCAGGTGAAGAGTCTGGGTGTTTTACTGGAGCCTTCATTATCAATGGAGGCCCAGATAACAGCCACTGCCAAGTCAGCTTTCTTCCATCTGAGGCGGGCAAAGCAGTTGGCCCCTTTCCTGGAGCGTCGGGACCTAGCAACGGTGATCCATGCGACGGTCACCTCACGATTGGACTACTGTAACGCCCTCTACATGGGGCTGCCTCTGTGCCGGACCCGGAAGTTACAGCTAGTGCAGAACGCGGCGGCCAGGCTGTTACTTGGTCTCCCAAGATGGGAACATGTGCGGCCGGGGCTACGCGAACTGCACTGGTTACCGATTGTATACCGGGTCCAGTACAAAGTGCTGGTTATCACCTTTAAAGCCCTATATGGCCGAGGACCAGCCTACCTGAAGGACCGTCTCTCCTCGTATGAACCCCAGAGAGCACTGAGGTCAGTAGGAAAGAACAGACTGACTACCCCTGGGCCAAGACAAATTAAACTACAGAATACTCGCTCTCGGGCCTTTTCGGCCGCAGCCCCACATCTCTGGAACCAACTCCCAGAGGAGGTGCGGGCCCTGCGGAACCTTGATCAGTTCCGCAGGGCCTGCAAGACCACCCTTTTTAAATTAGCTTATGAATAACTGAAATCCGCCATCAACATCAACTAGAAGAGTGTCAAGGATAGCGTCAAAAATGTTTTAGTTAATTGTTTAATTCTGGTTTTTAAGGTTAATTTAATGTTTAATTTAATGTTTTTACTGTAATTGTTTTATTGTTGGTGCACCATTGGTCACCGTATTGTTAGCCGCCCTGAGCCTGCTTCGGCAGGGGAGGGCGGGGTATAAATAAAATTTATTATTATTATTATTATTATTAAGGTGGCAGGCAAGAGAAAAGAGCCAGAAGCCTGGATAAGGAGACAGGAAGTGCCAAGATCTTCGAGCCTGTAGCTGGATGGATGGCTTGCCTGCCCCAGGGCAGCCCTTCAAAATGACTTGGCTGGCCAGTGGTGGCCTCACTGCATCTGTGCTAGCTGAGCCACCCCAGGTTACATGATGCTGGGCTACATCAGCACCTGGATCACATGACTGGGCTGGCTGCAGGCTCGCAGCTCACTGCTGGGCAGCACCAGAGTGGCCTCCATTCATCTGCTGGGACATGACACATGTGTGGGAGACGTGACCCCACTGTGCCCCATTGTGGCTATATGCCCGCATAGATGTTGTCATGTTGCTTAGCTGCTGGGATATTTGAGTAAAGCCAGGTTTGTTGAATTAGGAGGAACTTATCTAAAATATTCCTGATTAATATTGATGGGGGGAGGGAATACTGGCAAAGGCATTTGTGAACCTGATTAAAAATCATTCTATTAGGCCTTAATGAATCCTGAACAAGTAGTTTTATTTAAAATTGGTGCTCATATTTTTAAAAATTAGATTATTCAATGTCCTACATATGTATTAAATGTTCTGTTGAGAATTAAATGGCTGGATGCAGGGGGGGAAAGCATTTCAATATATTTTCTTTGGATCACCTTCATTTGGATTTCTTCAAGACGTCAAAACAGTCATTGCTGATTATAAAAATAGATGACATTGTGCTTTAAAGTAAAAAGGGAACACAAAAGGTTTGTATCAAAACAGGATCTATCTCATTTCTGCCCTTTTCACAACTGATTTTGCCCCCCCCCCAGTGCCCCAGATACCCATGGATTGATTCTCCATTATGCCCTATGGGAACCGGTCTCCATAGGGAATAATGGAATGCCCAGCGAATATTCCCGCACCCTGAAGCAGGGGGAGGACCTCCAAACTGGGGGATCCCCTGCCCCCATCTGAGGATTGAAAACCCTAGCCATCCCTGCTATTTCCCTCACAGCTATTCATAGCAGCAAGTGTAGAATGTGCAAATTGTGTTTATACAGGGCAATGTTGAGGCCCAATGTGTATAATAAATGCTGTGTGAGATCTTCAGCAGTGTCCACAGAATTGTCTATGACAGGGGTGTCGAACTCATTTGCTATGAGAGTTGGATCTGACAGAAATGAGACCTGGTTGGGCCAAGCCATGTCGGGCTGGGCCAAGTGTGTATCTATTTAAGATTAGGTAGCAGAGATACAAATTTTATAAAGAACAAAGACAAACACAGATATATATATTTTTAAAAACTTAAAACATGCTTAAAATGTTAGCATTCTTGGTCTTAACGTTGGTCTTAGAGATGCTTTCTTTATATTTCTCCCATGGGATCCAGGGAACTGGACAGAGGAAGTTCTGGCTCTTTCCTTACTTCCCCAGAGGACAGGGGGGAGCCTCAGCCAACAGGAGGAAGAGAGGCTTGGCTCAGTAGTTCTGCTGTGTGATTGAGAGAGCCTGGCAAAGCAAGTTATTCCTTCCCCCTTCCTCCCCAAGGGAGGAGCCTCAGCCAATGGAGAAAATAGAGGTTTTGTTCTGTAGCTCCTGTGCAATTTAGCAAGACTTGCAAAGCAGACTGTTATGCAGAAGGAAACAAGAAATAGGGAGAAGGAAGTAGATAACAGCCAGTTGCCCGGGGGCCTGATTCAGCCCCCAAACTGTATGTTTGACACCCCTGGTATGAGATTAGCTTGGAGAAAACAGTTCTTTGTGGAGCCAAATGTTGTGAAACCATTGCAGTTGCTCAACTTTGTGGGCTTTTAAAAATGTTTTTATTTGTCTATTTACTTTAATGGAATTTGTAAAAGAAAAACCCTTTTGCCTGCTAATGCCACAGTAAATTATTTTGTTTTTGAAGACTGAATGACAGTATATCTATGGGTGCTTTCACATGGTGACTGTTTACAAGTGGATTTTGCCATTCTTACTAAATCCAGTTGCAAAGTGCATTATTTAGTGTGTGTGAATGCACCCTATGACATAGACAGCTCTCATATGGATTTTTCCTTCCATCCTGGAATGCTGGTTTTTTTGGATGCTTGACAGTGTCTTCTAGTCATCACAGTTCAGGTTCTCATTCTCTCTCAGGAAAAAAAAACCAAGGACCATGCACTCCAAGCACATTAGCACACTATCTGGATGGGAAGGTGCACATTTTGAAAGGTCGTCCTTACACTGACATCTTTTTTCTATCTATCAGCACTTCATTGCTTCCAGTTTCCCTGTTGTATCACCAGAATGTTTTCCCTCCCTTAAATTATCATCCTGTCCTGCTTAGGCCAGGCTAGCCCAGTCTGATCTCAGAAGCTAAGCAGTGTTGCCCCTGGCTTGTATTTGGATGGGAGGCCCCCAAGGAATACCAGGGTATTGAGATGCAGAGGCAGGCAATAGCAAACCACCTCTGAATGTCTCTTGCCTTGAAAACCCTACAGGGGTCTTCATAAGCTGTGAATTGACAGTAATAATTATATTTTGCTGAAGGTATAGTTGTGTAGTCTATAGCAATTACAGATGACACTATGCAGAAAAAAATGAAAAGAAACTGGTAGTGACCAGAGACTGAAGTGCACAGAAAACTTGCATAGGGACACTCCGTTGCCAATGCCTCTACATTCTTCAGTACCCATGAATACAAAGTGGAGAATCTTTGTTACATGGATGCAGCTGTAATGATCCGCACAATGAAATTTCCATGCCTCTGCTTTACTTGTCTTTATGTATATCAGCTTCTGCTACTTCATTTCTGAAAATTGTGTATAGCCTGCATTAACGGTTAGTATACAAAAGGAGCATGAGACGTCCATTTAGACGTCCATTAAATAACTACATCTGATACAACTGGAGTTGCCCGGGTAACATTTCCAGGGCCCACCTTCAGTATTTGAGAAGGAGAACTGTCATTTTAATGCCCTCTGAAGCTTCTGACACTGTTATCCAACTTGTTGTCTCTAATTATCTTTCTTTTTTTAAAAAAAAACAAAACAGGATAATCTCAAATTTGAACAGATCCTGAGAAGTAAGAAGAGAAGCATGAATGACTCTTTTGGGGATTGGTAGGTAACTTTTCATTTTTCTGTTGTTGATTGCCCACCCCCCATATTTGAGATTGATTGCTTGAAATTACAGCTGCCTTTAAAGTGCAGCCATTTTATTCAATGAACTAAACAACCAGTCAATCATTGATCCCATTTAATGAACTTTCATATGCCCAGCTTTATGACAGCTGTCATTGCTCCCATGACAAAAATGCAAAGCTACTGCTCTTATTTATTACTTATAGCCTGCCTCCCCATTAGCATGACTGGGGCAGCTAACAGGAAGATTTGTTGTTGTAATCACTTCTTTGCCATTTTGGTTTCTGCACATCTGGAATACTTCAAAACAAAGTAAGGCCAGTTTAGACACTGACACTCCTTGGTACCAGACCCCAAAAGATACTGTGACACAGGGATGTGTATGGATGAATGCATAGTTTGTGTGATCTTTTTCCTCCCGTCCATTTGGAGAGAAGCAGGGGAGCAGGCAGGTACAAATCACCAGTGTAATTGCATTATACATAGGATTAGCAAGAGCAGGGAGGTGATTAACCAGTGGGGTAGCATGATTAAAGTGATGATCTAGGAAAGCCAAGCCATGGCTTGAAATCCTTGATATCCATGCAACTCACAGAACCAGTTGTTCTCTCTCAATCTTACCTCTCTCATGGGGTTATTCTGAGGATAAATTGAAGCAAGGGGGAACCATACAAACCACCCTAAACTACTGGGAGGAAGAGATTATAAATAAATAAATAAATAAATAAATAAATAAAAAGGACATCCAGGATTTCCTTCTGTCACAGATCCCAGCAGCCTGTCTTCTAACAGGGCTGTTTGAGAAAGGGTGTAAACAGTGATTCAGCAACTGCCTTGGGTATGTGTTCAATTCTGGGTGCAAGTCAAGGTACTAGATGTGGCTAATAAAAGTCTACACCTGGATTGTCACTATGTTTAAAGAACTTTCCTGAATGGTCTTACATGACAATATTGTTTGGGGATGCTGTAAGTATGCCCAGAAACAGCACATGGCCTGCCATGGTTAGCAGAGGAATCAAAACTGTGAACTTCATGGTCAAGGAAGACTCAACACAGCATTCTAAAACTTTTTTTTACTGTTTAGCTTCTGGAGGTTCTGTCAACATTGTATATAAAAAAACAACATTGCTTTGTCTTTGCAATTTTTTTTAGTTCAATATTTTTAAAAAAGATTATTTACTAAATTAAATGTTGGGCTTTTGTTAAAGAAGAGATAAATGCAGATAAAGCAATATAAATAGGATAAAAATCGATGTGTGTCCATATGGTTATCTCTGAAGCAGCCCCTTGCCACCAAAGAGACAAGCTTTTAAAATTATATTTAAAGCTGCACAGTGGCTTGTTTCTTTGACAGTATTATTTTCTATTTTCGTGGTGGAAGGGTGGGGGGGGGGGGTCGTAGCAGAAACTCTTTTTCATATTAGGCTACACATCCTTGATGTAGTAGCCAATCCTCCAAAAGCTTACAGGGCTCTTATTATAAGGCCTACTGTAAGCTCTTGGCTACATCAGGGAGTGTGACCTAAAATGCAAAAGAGTTCCTGCTACAAAAAAAGTCCTGATTATTTCAGCATGCCTAGTGTGCTTTCTGATACAACTTTCTTTCTTGTGTAGTCATATTTCTTCTTTGTGTCTTTGGCCAGCAACTCAGATTTTGCATTTATACAGCATGTATTTATGAGCAGTCCTTCAGAATGTGTCAACAAGTGATTTGTCCAAGTTTTATAATTCACAAATGAAAGTTAGGTTTGAACATTCTTTTTTTTGTGTGTGTGGGGGGGTGTTAAGCATGAAGGCAAAGGCAAGCTATCAGATTTAATGAATTTGAATCAGTTTCTTTATGACTGAGAGATATGAAACAGCTGCTGTCAGAGCATCAGAATAATATTTTAGAGGCTCAGGTGGCATTCCTGTAGGGCTAAAAGGGATTCATGGGGAAGTCAGAGGTGTCAGTAAACAGACATAGGCTATAGTGTCTAAGGATGTATCAAAACTTGTTTCATCCAGTCCTCGTATTTGGCGTTGGTGCTTGTACAGAAAGGTTAAGAGCTTACAATATGTTCCCAGGAAATGGGATTGTCATAAAACTAATGCAATCCAAAGCTATCCGTGATCATATGTAGGCAAGTATAAAATGAAGGAATGAAAAGTAAAGTGAAAACTGAGAAATTTCTCTTCTGAAAACATAGCCAGTAAAGTCATTGTGCCCACCACCAAAATCAGTGGGAGCTTTGCTTGTGGACTTTAGAATATTTATTCAAATCCCACCCCATTTCACTGTCCCTAAATGTGGTCACAGCCAATGTTCCCTCGAAGCCATGGAGTCTTGTGAGCAAAAATTCTACTTTGTGAGCTACTGACATTAAAGTTGTGAGCTACTGCATAAATTAGTTTGCTCTGGGGCCATTTTTTCCTGAGCTAAGTGTGAACTATAGGCTAAAAAATGTGAGCTAGCTCACATTAACTCAACTTAGAGTGAACACTAGTTACGGCATCTTAAAAAACCAAAGATATTAGGTTTGTTTTGCCCATCACACAGATGAGCCCTCTGAACTAGAGATGTACAGAAACCTGCTTTATTAACTCAATTAATGAGCCCAAATTCCATATTGGCTTGGCTCAGAACAGCAGCATCTCTTAATGATCGCTATCAGTGTGAGGTGAACATTATTATTTTTCCCTTTGCCTTGGATGGTTCTATTAAGAACAAGGAGGCGACCCTCTACCACCTTTCTCTAACGTACTTTGCACTGTCAGTATGAAGACAGTATGTATAGGCAGTCTTTTTGGGAGGAGAGAAAGAGTCAGCTGCCTCCTTCCTTCTCCCTTCTTCTCAACTATAGAGAGCATCAGGCATGGGTTTGTCCATCACATTCACAGGCATCCTAAGAATTACATTCCCTTAGTGAGTCACTAAGCGTTCTGACCACTCAGAATGAGGCTTGGGATAGCCTAAGCAATTTGCTGAATGTCTTGGTTTATCGGACATGATGCTGAGGTTAGCCTGGATATACATCACAGGTAATGATAGTTCAGGATCAGAAACATTACTTTTCAGTGCTCTGAAACTATTGGCGGCTCCCAGACTAAGCGTCCCTTCAAAATAGGGCTGCCAAGCCCATGGTCCAAACCAACCTACCGGCCCACATTGTGCCGGCGGGGAACCTCCCCCTATATCACTGACATGATGAAATCACCTGGAAGTGACATCATCAAAATGGTGGTGCCCCGTGCGGGGCCACTCTAGTCGTTTTCGGGAAAACTCTGTGGTTTTCCTGGATGTTCTAGCCATTTGGGAGGGAAAACGGCTAGAGCGTCCGGGAAAACATAGAGTTTTCCTGGAAATGTCTAGAGCTGCCCTGCACGGGTGCCACCATTCTGATGACGTCAATTCCAGGTGGGGTCATCGCGAATTGCATGCAAAAATCCCCCGCTCCGGGAAGCAGGGGACTTGCAACCCTACTTCAAAAATGGCCTCACAATTCCACATTTCTGCTAGCCCCACCACTTTCTGTTTGCTTCACAAGCAAACGGATAGGGTGGGGACTCCAGAGAGCTCTCTACATAGAGGTCTCCCAGTGCCTTTCTTGCGCTGGCCCTCAGTTACTATGCTACACTAGACCCAGATGTCTTCCATGCTTTCCATGTGTAATTTATCATGAAGTGATCAGAAACTTCTTCAGTGCTTGTTCCAAGGGACCAAAAAGCAATATTTGTTTGTTTCTTTGCTGCCAAATCACAGCCAATGTAGGGCTTTCAAGCAAAAGATATTCAGTGGTGGTTTGCCATTGCTTGGCTCTGCATTTCAACACTGGTGTTCCTTGGCAGAATCCCTTCCAAATATTGCCTGGGGCTGACCCTACTTAGCTTTTGAGATCTGATGAGATCAGATAAGACTGGGCTATCTAGGTCAGAACATTCGTGTTCTTAGGTACCCAAAACAAGCTGCTTTAGTGCACTAGCAAATCCAAGTAAGTTCAGAGGTTCATTTTCTTTAAGAACGTCTAAATGAGATGTTTTTCCTATAAACCACAGTGTTAATTAATTAGCTGATTGGAAGTGTATGTGTGTGTGTGTGTGTGTGCATGCAGATTACATAGGTGGAAACCTGGATTTCTTGAAATTCAATTTCAGGCTTAAAAAAAGACTATCAGATTGCTAGACATCAGCAACACACTTGCAGGTGCAGCAGACACCTGCAATTTTTCCACACCTGTTTTTTATCACTGTCTTTCCTAAATGACTGTTTTCTTCAAAAATAGGTCAGAGCTGCAGCCACTGAGTTGTTTCTACACTGACTCCTGAGTTAATTTCTGCAAATCCTATCCTGTCACTTTCAGGTCATTCACAAATACATCATTCTAAATTGTTTGTATTATTGGGAGACACCTCCCTTTCCACATTCTTATCTTTTAATGTCTGCAACAATCTTCTTGTTTGGTAATTCCTAAATTAGTAATTTCTCAATGATGTTCTATAAGGAGGTGGTTGCTTACCGTTTGCTCCCCAAGGATGGATTAAGAGTCGGACACAGAGTATTGGTATAGAATTTGGCCACTTTATTCAATATTTTAATAGACAGCAAGGGTACCCCACCAGCAGCCTGGCCAGGGCAAGGGGTCACCGCGACTGCTCCCCTGACATTAACGGGCAAGAGACCCAGCCCCCCAGGCAGGCCCAGCAGGGAGGCACGCACTAGAGGGCCCAAACCCAGACACACGTCTCGCCAGAAAGGCACCCTCTAGCTGAGCCTCCCGGACAGTCTGCATTCTCCAAACCTGGGTCTTCAAACCCCAAGGCTGATCATGCCAGACCCCAAATTCCCCAAAAGGGGGATGCTTCACAGTCCTCCCCTAGCCGCATAGTGCCCTAAACCCCAAAAATCTGCCACTACTAAGGCCAAGTCTCTACTTAGGGCTTAGCGCCCACCGGGAGGCCCAAAGCCACCCGCAACCCTTGCTGCAAATCTCTCAGGAAAAGCATATTACCCTTTTCCGAGAGATGGACCCCATCCCCTCTTTAGAGGTCAGGAAATTTCAACAAAATGTCCGGATGGGGCAAATAGTGGCCCAACCCCTTTTCCAGCTGATCTCCTTATTAGCCTTATACTGGGCCCTTTCAATAGCTTCAGGGTCCCAAGCACAATGCCACACCAGGCGGGGCAGTACAGCTGACCAAATTATGGTGGTCCCAGGCCATCGTTCCCGAATGTGCTGGAAATCATCCCGGGCCTGCCAAACTAACGCTTTGCCCTTTAAGAGTCCCAGATTGTTACCTCCCAGGTGAACAATTAAAACCTGAGGAGGAGGACCCACATTATCTTTAAACAACAAAGGCAGCAGGCCTGGCCACTGAAGGCCCTGGTGCCCCCGCCATTCGATACACACATGCTGGCTGAGTCCCAGCTGAGAGCCAACTGCAGTTCTCCAAGCCTAATGAGCGGCCCAAAACACGTGGCTATGGCCGCATACAAGAACTCGGCTCCGCTGGCCAGGAACAACAGCATCTAAAGAGAAAAGGCAGTTAAACAAGAACAGAACCAACAATAAACAGACACCAAGTCACTCACGGCCTAATAAAAGGTCGCACGTAAGCCTTATAGGTCGAGGAATGCCACCTGCCCAATCTCTGAATGGAAGTGGAAAGATACCCCATGACAGCCGCTGTTGAGGCTGCCCCAATTCTAAAGAAGTGGGTCCCAAACCGCACCCCAGACAAGCCCAACGCACCCAAAGTCTATGACGTTACTGCCCAAAACTGATGCTTCGTCAACGGGCAACCATTCGAATGTATAAACAAAAACCCCTCCATGGGCTCCCTAACTGCCAAATAAGCAGCCAACGCAGTAACTGGACACATCTCAAGCTCTGAACAACTACCCAACTCGAGCACGGTACCCTTCTGCAACTGATCCATCTTAGAGCGATGGACAGTGATGACTGCCTTACCCGCAAATAGCTGCAGATCCCTTAACAACAGAGCCTTACCAAAAACATCGTTTCTAGACTGTGCCACCAGCTCACTTACTCTAAGAGACCCCCAAAAAGCTAACGAAGACTCAGCATGAAACAAACATGCTTCACATGACGAAGCACATCCCAAACCCTCTTCAAACCCCACAGAATCAAAGGAGACACAGGATTCCGCATATCAACCCTGGGACCGGCCTCTCTGGCCCACCCCTCCAGCATCTTTTGAATACGAAAGTCAGCTGTTTCTTCCCTATAACCCAGCACCTTACTGGAAAAGCCAATGCAGACAAGCGTCCCCTAATGGATTGCACGGCCAACCCCTTACCTCGCAGCAAAACACAGTAATGGAGCAAATGCTCCACTGGGAGGGGCCAAACCCTGCAATACCCTACCTCAGCCTTAAAGTCTTCAAACTGCCACACAGCCCATTCGTAAGACTTCCTGGTGCTGAGTGCAATGGCTAGACCTATCGCTCTGCAGGCCTCGGCTCTCCAATCAGCCATAGCTCCTCAGGCATTGGCACAGGCATCTGGGGCCAGCTGACAAAACCTCTCCATCTGTTTACGAGACAGAGCGTCAGCCACCCCGTTACTCACCCCAGGAACATGCTTGGCTAAAAACAAAATGTTAAGCCGCAAACAGCGCAGAGTGAAGGCCTTCACCAATCTCATAAACCGGCCAGATTTGAATGAAAAGGAATTAACGATGTGGACCACCGCCATTTTATCACACCAAAAATGAATGGTGTGATTGGCCATAACCTTCCCCCACAGCCAAACCACGACTGAAATGGGAAAGAACTCAAGAAACGTAAGATCTCGGTTCACTCCTACCCGTGCCCAGGAGTCAGGCCAACTATCCGCGCACCAATGTCCCCGGAAATAGACTCCAAAACCCAATAATCCAGCAGCATCAGACATGACCTGGAGCTCAGCTTCAAGCCTCATGTCGTCCCTCCAAAAAGAGACTCCATTAAAGGTCTCCAAAAATTCCTGCCAAACTCTCAAATCATCCCTCATGCTGCAGGTGACCCTAGTTCTATGCTGAGAACGCTGCCAAGCGTAACCCTGCCATAGCATCACACAGCCTTCTAAGAAAGTTGAGGTGCCCAACTAGCTGCTGCAACTCCAACAAAGTAACCTTCCTTTTAAGAAGAAAGGTAGAAATCCTAGCCCTCAGCTCCATTATTTTCTGAAGAGGCACCCTAGACAACTGCGCAATAGTGTCAATGTCAATCCCCAAAAAGGTCAACCTCTGGGTCGGACCTTCAGTTTTCTCAGGCGCTAAAGGAACCCCAAGCTCTGCCGCCAGCTCAACAAAGCCAGACAGCAACTGCCCACAATGCCCAGTCCCCTCGGGACCCACAAAAAGTTAGTGATCCAAATAATGAACGACATCCTGCAAACCCACTTTCTCCCACACAGCCCATTCCAAAAATGTGCTGAAACGCTTGTAAGCGGAACATGATACAGAGCAGCCCATTGGCAATGCTCTATCCATGTAAAATTGACCCTCAAAAGAAAACCCTAGAAGTTCAAAATCATCAGGATGGACAGGTAAAAAGCAAAACACAGACTTAATGTCGCATTTCGCCAATTCTGCCCCCACCCCGCAACGCCTCACCATGGCAATAGCCTGGTCAAAGCTGGTGTACCTAACAGAGCATAAGTGCTCCGGGATCCCATCATTCACGAACTTCCCCTTAGGAAAAGACAAATGGTGAATCAAACGAAATTCACCAGGTGCCTTTTTAGGCACCACACCGAAAGGTGAGACTCTAAGAGTACTCACTGGAGGATGTGAAAAAGGACCCAGTATCCTTCCCTCAGCCAGCTCTTTTGCAATCTTATCCCTAACAACTTGCTGCAAGCCCTGAACTGACTTAAGGTTTCCTGACATAAACGGAACTTGAGGGATCCTAAACCCAACTTTAAAACCTTCTAACAAATACAAACTATCAAACCTTCGAGGGTACCTCGACAGCCACTGCTCAAGAGGTCGCACCCTTATCGGGCTGGGCCCCTTTCTTAGCTGGAAAGGCTCCTCCGCTCCTGCCAGGCCCCTTCGTATTTTTACGCCCAAGGGCTCTAGGGCAGTTGTCAAATGAGTAGAAACCACCACATATGGGGCATTCGTGCTTGAACTGGCAGGATGAACTGGCACGCCTTCCTATTACATACCCCAAGGGATACAAATTTCCAGCAGAGCATGCGGGGTTGAACCGCCTGCTCTGCTGCACCGCAGGGAGAGCCTGATGAACCAGCAGCGGATGTGGATGACCTACTCACCAAGTGACCACTATCAGACCGATCACCCAGATTAGGCATAGCCAGGGACATAACCTGCAGACAAAGCTGCTGATGGATCCGATCCCACTGAAGGGACAGATACAGGGCAGCCCTCATCCTAAATTCCTGGTCATGTTGTAACCAGGCTGGTCCACTAAAAGCCGTATAGCCTTTATAAATTATGTCCAAATACTGGAACAGGGATGCTGCCCGCCACGGCTGCGTCCTTGCAATCACCCCGGCATAAATACAGAACCCAGGAAGCCAATTAGCCCAGGTTCTGTCCACCCGTTTTTTCAATTTTTCCTTCTCTTTCTCATCCAATTCTTCCTTGTCTTTTTTCTCAACCTCCCGAAAGAGAAGAGAAAAAATATCCACGTACTCCCTTTTAATATTTTTTCCCTAGTAGCGGGAAGCAAATGGTCCCCCAGCGGTAAGGCAACCTCCCCAAACAGCAAAGCAGCAAAAAGCACCATCCCATATGTTGAGGGTGCCCCCATAAAGAAACCAGCCATGCCAGGATGCCCTGCGCCTGGTACACACTAGGAACGCCTTGCCCACATGGCCAAGCCCAATTCTAAAACGCGCCCAACACAGAGGAGGCAGGCGCCCCTGCTCTTGACATGGAAGTGCCCTGCCCGGCCGCCGAAGCAGGCCCCCATGCTCCCCATGGCCAAACCTGCCAAGGCCTCGCCTGTAAATTATCACCCGACCTACCTTTTTGGGGTGGGGGGCCCAGGACATAATTTTTTGGGTGGGGGAGGCCGTGGAGTCTTGTCTGCTTCTTCCATCAGCCAGCCTCCGGGCCCCAGCTCTCTCTCTCTCACGCTCTTGGGGGTGGGAAGAAGAGCCTGGGGAGAGCAGCAGCGGCAAAAACGGGGCTCCAGGGAGAGCTTGGGAGGCAGGGAAGAGCCCAGGGAGAGTGACAGCAGGGAAAACGGGGCTGCGGGCAGTGCGGGAAGAGCGGGAGAGGCAGGGAAGAGCCCAGGGAGAGCGGCAGCTGCGGAAATGGGGCTCCAGGGAGAGCTTAGGTTGGTAAATAAATTTCCTGCCTAGTATACTTGTAAATAAAATTCCCTGCCTAGTATACCTGTGCAACCAGTCCTCCAACCACATGCACACCACAGAAGCAGCGGCTGCTTCAATATACTCCCTGGTGATAAAGGAGAAGATAATAGTGCTCCAGTTCTAAATAGAGTTACACCTTTTAAATCCATTGAACTCATTGGGCTTTGAAGGGTGTAACTTTGCTTAGGATGGCACTATAAGTAATCGTCACCTCTTCCTCCATTCATTGCACTTAGACCAGTGAGCAGTTGCAAAAGACTCTTTACACATTATATTTTTAGGTACACACACCTGTGCAGTTTTAAATATGCTCCTGCAAATATAAAGTGTGACCTTGACAGTCACATACATCATCCAGGCACACTAATCAAGGAGCCAGGTTTACTTGCAGCCCCCTGGTGAGCATCAGCTTGGTGGTGACCCAGATTTGCTTCTCAGCAGTGTGTGTGAAATTCCCCACAGAGGGCCACTGATTCGAAGCAAGTGCTTTCCATTACAATCTAAGTGTGAACCATCAAACTGCAGCATACTGCTAGCTAAGGTTACTCCTGCTTTCTTCTCTCAGAGAAGACCCTCAACCAATCAGATGTTTAAAATATTAGACATAATATAGTCTCACACGTTTTCAGCAGAGTTTAGCCTCAACCCCCAGAGATCATGTAATTGGATGTCAATTCAGCCCCAGCACCAGGCAGATGAGGATCTTCGATTCCAAGGCATGTACACTTAATCGCCCCCACTTTGCCTACAGCTGTATCTTATGGCACCATTTAAGACCATGTGTTAAATGGAGGAAAAATTAGATTTTGCATAATATGATTTAGCTTTTTCATGTCATATGGTTCAATTACAGTAAATAGTTAGACACAGATGGTGTTGATGCTGCTGCGTAAGTAATGTTGACACATATGCATGCAAGTAAGCAACCAAACTTGAAATACCTATTGCTGGCGATCCTATTGATGTTTGCAGCGAATAAAGCGTTTTGCACAGCTTGAGCAGTCTGCTGAGAGAGTGGCATGGTGAGTAGCTAATTGATCTGAAGTCCAACGCTGTCCCTTACAACAAAACCACTGGTTGTGCCCTTGACAAGTTCCTGGCAGGAAGGATGCAGAACAACAAATAGAAAAACAAGGAAAGTCACAGCACAGCTCTCAAAGGCAAGGCACTCCCTCCCCCCTTCAATATGTTTATTTTTCCAGCACTGGAACCCTGGGGGAAACTCTAATTTCTACTACAGGAGATGCTGCTTTCAAACACTACCCATTTGCAATTAGTTGCCTGCCTGTTGTATTTAGTGCATAGATCTGGCAGTTCCGTTTCAACACTAAACAGAAAAACAGGTGGAAGAAATAACAAGCCTCATGCATATGAGGAATTTGTACAACATGAGATTCAAGCAGACATAGCTGTGGGTAGTCTTCAAATTTATTAAAGGGCAGTAGCAGTTGAGGAAGGCCGAGATTTGGATTGGAGCTGTTTACTCTTGCTCTCCACATGTAACCAAAAAGAATCACTCTTTAGGGTTGCCAGCCACACTTTTTAAACAGCAAAAAGGAAATCATGGTGTAAGGACCAAGCAACCACAGAAAACCACCACACACAAGGATAATAAACTTCTTTTACAAAATTATTTCTGATCTGTTGTCTTTTTTATAGATATAAGTATCTTACAACTGTAATATTGATAATTCCACATATAGTACAAGAGTATTCTCTAACTGTATACAATTAGTGCAGGCTCTAGTTTGCACCACACAAAAATTCAGTAGCCTTAAAGCAGACTGAAATATTGCTAGTTGTCCAATGCCAACCAAAATTCAGTATGGATGCAACAGCATGCTTCCTAGGTTAAGTTGCATGTTTCGTCATCTTCTTTTGGTTGCTGCTTCTACACAAAACCACTGCTCATAAAGTTATTCACAACACAAGATTGTCCCAACACTAGTACCAGCAGTATAGTTCTCATGAGGACTCATGAACTGTTGAACTATTAGCAATATTTCAGAGGCTGCTTTAAAGATATTGAATTTGTGTGCAATGCAAACTAAAGCCAGAAATAATTTTACAACAGAGGTTTATTATCCGTGTGCACACTGGGATCCTCGCACATGGTGCAATGAAATCACCTGGAAGTGATGTCATTGTGTTCCTAATGTTGAAGCTGATGCTCTAATTTTTGGGCAAAACTCTGGTTTGTAGTCAATTTTACCATGGAGTTTTGCCCAAAAAACAAAGTGTTGCTGCATGGTGTTGGTGATGGGATGTCATCACGTTGCCTTTTAAGAAAGTTGGGTGTAGGATTTCCCCCTGCTGGCTGGCGGTGATGAAGCAGCCACAAAAGTGGAGTTTCTACTGCCCCCAGTGGGGGTCTGGCAACCCTATTACCTTCCATCCTGTTATTGGCCCTGTAAGAGAAAAGACAAAAAAATCCTTTCCCCACTTCCAGGGTGAATACTAGTTGAGATAGCATTTAGGTTGGGAAATACCTGGAGATTTGGGGGTGGGACATGGAGCCTCGGGAGGGTGGGGTTTTGGAAAGCAGCGACTTCAACAGGGTATGATCCCATCCTCCAAAGCAGCCATTTTCTCCAGGAAAACAGGCCTTGGTTGCCTGGAGATCAGTTGTAGCAGAGGGAGATCTCCAGGTGTCAGCTAGAGGCTGGTAACCTTGTAGCCATACTACAAATAAGGAAAACTGTTAAATTTCCTCTTCTCCTTCCTCTTTCATCAAACCCTGCAAAGCTGCTGTTGTCTTTCAAAAATGTTGGGGAAATCTATTTGTGAATTTCCCAGTTCTGTGTCCATTTAAGCACATAGTAATCAAACATTGATGATGGAAATGGTGATTTAGCTGTGATTTTGATGTTTAGGTTGAGAGGTTACAGATTATTAAGGTACTAGTGCTACAAGGGTGGGTTGTGCTAGGTCAAGGGTGTCAAACATATGGCCCATGGGCCAGATCAGTCCCACTGAGGGCTCCAATCAGGCCCTCCAGCAACTGGCTGTCGTCTGCTTCATTTCCCCTTGCCTGCTGTTTTTGGTCCCCATTTTGTGTTTCTCCTCAGACAGGCCAGAGCAGCAAAGCAGCCTTTCTCTCTCCCCCCTCCCTTTTCCCAAAGGGAGGAGGAGCAGCCTCAGCCAATGAGGGAGGAGCACCCTCAGCTTGGCTCTATAGCTCTGCTGAGTGATTAAGTTTGCCAGACTCAATTAATCACCCTGCAGAGCTACTGAGACAAGCCTCTCTTCCTTCTAATGAATGGCTGAGGTTCCTCCCCGTCCTCGTGCCCCAGGGAAGGAAAGAAAGAGCCAGAGCTTCCTTTGCCAGTCCCCACCATCAGAAGAGCTACAAAGACTGCTTTTAAGACTAGCAACATTTTACTGAAGGTGTGAGGTTTTTGCCTTGCTACAGAGAGAGTTTTGTTGGGCTTGTTATGGGTGTAACTGGGTTCCCCTCCTCTTTTTCACTGTACTCATGCCCTCCAATCTTTCTCATTAGGAAAGCATGTGAACTATTTAGATAGGAAATATCAAAATTAGGCTGAGTGTGTGTTCCACCCCAGGTTTCCCCAGCAAATTTTCCTTAATTTTTCTTCCACATGTTCCTTTGATTGGGGGTCTTGAATTTAGACTTTCCAGATAGTAGGCTGATACTGACCACTGTTGGCCTGATCTAACATGGCTGTTCTTATGTTCTTACTGTACATGGCTGTCTTTCTGTTCTTGTAGTAGTTTTTTTGGGGGGAAGTTGTAATTTTTTTTAGTTGTAGTCATTTTTCTGGGGAAAATTATAGTTTTGTAGATAGCCCCCAGTCTGTGCCATGGTGCCTTCACAAGTTCTTAGCTAATGCATGAAGCAACTTATGTACAAAAGCTCACAGTGTCCAGCTGCTTCATGTTCCTCTGGGTCTTAGGCTCAAAGGGTTGACCATGAGATATCTGTAATGAACGTCAGTGAATCAAAAGTAGGTTTGCAACTTACAGATGTGTACACCTGAACAGCACATATTCAAGACTGGTACAGCACAGACATTGTCTGCAGTTTTTGATGCAATAATTCATAGCAAGAGGCGACATTTATCAGAGACTGTAAAACAAAATATTCCAAGCGTGCTAATATTTTAAGCATGTTTTATTTTAAGTTAAAGAAAATCTTTAATTATGTGTCTGTGCCCTTTATAAAGTTTATATGTCCACTACCTGGCATTACATTTTATGATGCACATGGCCTGACCAGACAAGGTCTCATTTATGTCAAATCCAGCCCTCATAACAAATGAGTTCGACACCCATGTGCTAGGTACTGAAAGAAGGCCACTTTTTTGAAATGTTCCCCTCCAGGTTTGAGCAAGCTAATTCCCTGATTCCTTTGTGTACTTTTAACTTATTCTCTATATATTTGGAGGAGCCCCATGGCACAGAGTGTTAAAGCTGCAGTACTGCAGTCCTAAGCTCTGCTCACAACCTGAGTTCTATCCCAGCGGAAGCTGGTTTCAGGTAGCCGGCTCAGGTTGACTCAGCCTTCCATCCTTCCGAGATCAGTAAAATGAGTACCCAGCTTGACAGGGGGGAAGTGTAAATGACTGGGGGAGGCAATGGCAAACCATTCTGTAAAAAGTCTGCCGTGAAAACATTAAGAAAGCAACATCACCCCAGAGTCAGAAATGACTGGTGCTTGCATAGGGGACCTTTCCTTTCCTATGTATTTGTGCTTATTAGAACATGCTTGGTCTTTTGCAAACTGGGATTGCGGGGTGGTTGTGGTGGGGGTTGGTTCTTTCAATTTAGAACAACATATTTTTCTACATAAGCAGAGTTCCCCAAGCTGGGGAAAAAGAGAAAGGTAAAAAAGACACAGGCAAGCATATCTTACCTCCATCTTTCTTCCAAGGAGTTCACTATGTTGTATGTAGCTTTTTCTTCCCCCTTTTTATTCTCACAACCTTGTGAAACAGACCTCAGAAGTACTTTTAAGGTAGCAGAGTTCAAAACAGTCAGAACAGTTGCATAATTTTGAGGTACATTTTTACACCTGCTGAATTAGTGGATAAATGACAATGTCATAATCACCCTGACATGAATAGCCCAGGCCAACCCAATCTTGTCAGATCTTGGAAACCAAGCAGGGTCAGCTTTGGTTAGTATTTGGATGGGAGACCACCAAGGAAGTCCAGGATCCCTATGAACTTTTCTTGCTGGATCACCATAAATTGGCTGCAACTTGATGGCAACAAGGACAACACTGAGACCCAAACAGCTAGGGCAACTGAATGGCAGTTCTTAGTAACATCAGACAGCTCAGCTCACCCAGCGCTGGCTGAAGCCAGCACTGCCATGCCTGCATTTCCATAAAAGAAGGAGGGACTGACATGCCTTACCTTTGAGAGAAAACTGCAAGCTGATGCACCCTATGCTTCCTTAGCATGTGCACCTTAATTTTTTGCTATCTGGTTAGACAGAACTCAGTTCTCAATGGAACTTTCAGAGTTTTGCTCTGAGGCTTTGGTACACTTTCTGCCCTACCGCCTTCTAATCCTTTTCCCTCCAGAAAGGAAAGGCAAATGAGCTACTTTTTACCCAATCTGTGAGTATATTACAACTGATCTCCAGATGACAGAGATAACTTCCACTGAATAAAATGGTAGCTTTGGAAGGTGGACTCTGTGACATTGCTGAGGTCCTTCCCCTCCCCAGATCCTGCCCTCCCTAGACTCCACTCCCAAATCTCCAGAAATTTCCCAACCCAGAATTGGCAACCCTTTATCATTCTAGGTACAGAAAAAAACTTGGATTTAAGAGCTGCATATATCTACAGTATACACACCTTTACTTTGAAAGCATTTCACTCATTTGAAACCAAGTCTCTCAGGTAGGAGTCAAAAAACTCATGAAGGTTATTAAATGAAGAGTATAGAAAAGCTACCAAATATAAATATATTGCTATCTGTAGAGTATTTTCTAGAATGGGTCTGCTGGTGTAATTACATAACTAATACTCCAAGTGCTAGGGCGGGGCTTAAAATACTACTTTAGAATAATCCATAGAACACAGTCTCTTTAATATGTCTCCAAATGATTGCTTAAAATATTATTTTGGCGTGTATACTCCAGTGCTCTCTCCAGCTTCAAGCTCTTATCTTTTCTAAGATATGGGGAAGAATTATGTTTGACGATAACCTTGGACTTCTGTTGGTATTCATGGAACAACCATTGTGCAATAAAGAATTTTATTCGAGTCAGTAACAATGATTTATAACCCATTTTCCTTTTGTTGTCAGAGTATCTTTAAGTACTGATTTAAATAAAAAGACACAAGGCGAACACGGAAGCTGTAATCAGCAAATACAGTAATTAAATATACTGCTCTCATTTAGTTTCCAGCACAAGAAGGAGATAAGGAAATAGAAGTGAATATTTCAGTATTAGCCTAGTACTACATATTTTAAGTTAACATGTAAAGTTTCTTGTTCAGTAATCCAAATGTTCATCTTTTTTTCTTCCTAGCCCATATTGACTTTTTACAACAAAATTAGTGTTGGCATGGAGAAGTATCTTGTCTTTTTTTACAGATCTTATTAGAGAAATGTATGATCAGACTCCAAGGAATCATGCACCATTACACTCTGCTAATGCATAAATCAGAGTAGGAGTTCATTAAATGCTACAGTTTCACCAGGCTGTTTTTACTTAGTTCATATGTCTGATACTGTACAGGAAGCTGTGATATTTGCCAAGCAGAACCTCTCACACTGTCTGTCCTACAACAATCTGACAGAGGAGGTGCAGGTGGAAACCCTTATGGCCTTGATATCCCAGGGAGAGAAACCAGGAGCATGTAAGGAGAAACCTGGTGTAGGTTGAGGCTGGTTGGCTTGGGACATGCTGCTTGGTATGTGGGAATATAAACTGAGCCATGCCAAGGCACCAAGAAACCTTCTGGGATACAGACTAGGCAGAACAGTTAGTTGTGCGCGCCAGGGCAAGATCTTAAATAGGCAGCCAGTTAAGGTGGTAGGGCTCAATCATCAGGATGTGGAGAAGAACAATGGAGCACAGAAACTGCCTTCTGATCCATTCCAGCCTACTTTGTAGTCATCTCATGTAGAAATAAAGTAGAGATATTCCAGCAAGATGGCCTCCTTTCCTCATTGCCTTTTGCCTTGCCCTTAAAACAAGAGTACATAAAAGTCAAACTGCTCCCCAGGCTACTATGGCTGCCAAGATGATCTTGCTTACAGAAGCGATTCCCACTTATAGTGGCCATGAAATCTTGAATACTTGGATCACAGGTGTAGTGTCAGCAGTGCACAGAAGTGCTCTTGCTCTATCAAGTTTGCCAGGTGCACCACCTCCCATACTGTGCTACTTCCCCCCCACACACACATTTTGCCTTACCATATGCAGTACTTTTTTGGTTAAGGTCTACAAAATCAAATTGGAAACCAAAGAGCATGTGTTACTCTAGTACATCTAGAAGTGCACTGAAACTCCACCCTAAACATTATGTATAGTTTGGCCCTTAGCCATTTCAGAAACAGAAATATTTTGAAGACTTTTGTAGACCCTTGTAGACTTACAAGTAGTGTGTAAATATATCTATTAAGTACAAATATGGTAACAAAAATGGATCAGTTTTGATAGAAATTATAGACTGTCCAAACTACCAGGGCAATGTCAGGGTGAACAGCCATCCTGTATTTGTTACAAGGCCCCTTCCTTCATATTTGTTTGGTTTTGTGCTGTAAGACCCAAGGGATAAATATATTCAAAGGTGAAAAGAATGGCACTTCGGTATCTAACCTCCAGTGAAAAAAGTCAATAGTTATAGCTCATGGGATCATTTTTGCCTTTGAAGATCTGTCTGTGTCCCTTAAGAATGCTTGACTTGAATTTTCAAATAGCAAAAAGTTTCCAGGGACTATAGGCTGCATCTCAACAAGTAATAGGAAAACTGCAGGCTTTTATTACATTGCTTTATGTTTCTCACTTTCCCAAGCAATGGCAAGTTCCAGGATGGCCTTCCTGAGTGACTGAGCACTTGGGAATTGATGAGGTCCTTTTGTGTTAAATTCTTTCCTTGTACATGTACAGGTTCCCAAGACTGCAAGCAAGCACATATGGTTGCAGGCAGCACTAGTATAGAATTCCACTTTGGGTCCCAATCAGGAAGAAAAGCCATATATAAATACAAATAATGACATTTACTAGTTGTTCCAACCTCCGTACATACTCCATCTCATAAAAACATGCAGTCTGATGAACCATGCAGGGAACAGTTTTATGTCTGAAATTAGGTAATGATGTTTGCTGCCAAGGCCAAAACTCCATGCTAAAGTGTACCCTTCCAAAATATTTTGGTCATGTTTCTAGGCCAAATCAAACCAGATTTCCTTTCTAGTCTTTCAAAGACTGTCTACCAGCTATCAATCAAGAATCACAAAGTAATGGTTCCTAGGCAAAATGTGCCCCCCTGAATTTTACTGTCAACCACAAAGGTAATGCCGAAGGGTAGATGGAAACATAACTTAAAATAAGAATTGTTAGTGAGCGGATGCAGAGATTTGCCAGCCTCCAGCTGGCACCTGGTAATCCCCCACAATTACAATTGATCTTCAGACAACCAAGATCAATTATCCTGGAGAAAATGGCTGCTTTGAAGAATGGAGTCTATGGCATTATACCCTGTTGAGGCCCTTTCTTTCCCAAATGCCATCCTCCCCAGACTCAACCCCACAAAATCTCCAGAGCTGGCAACCCTAAGAAGGTAAGATGAGGCCTTGTTGCTGACCCCTTGTGAACATCGTGTCTATATACTGTGTATGCAAGTGTGTCCCCATCTTTTGAGAGTGAAAAGCACTCAACATGTATTTTGCACTTCAGCCATTTCCCTCTTGAACAGTGTAGTCCCTGCATATTATGCATCCTTCAAATCTGCTGTATAGTGGCCATTACCTCTGAGTAACGTGTTTATAGTCAGGGTGTACATCAGCTCATATTCCATGTCAGCAAGAATCTTGAAATGTGAAATTGAATGGCCTGTATTTCCACATTTGAGAAAAATTTGACGTATATGATATGAACGTGCTCTGAACCATAACTGAAGGTGTTCTCCGTACCGTGTTCCTCTGTCAGCTCATAAATTTACCCTAGGGCACCGTATTCCCTATAGATGTCTTCTGCCTACAGGAGAACACAGAAAGGAAATGTGGGACGGGGGGATTGGTAATTATAGGCTCCTTTGTAATTTACCTAGTAAAGTATTCTCATGCAAATGCACTTTGCTAATTCTTTTCAAAAGGAATGCTTAGCTGTGTTGTGTTATTAATCAAAAGTTATGCCTCCAGCAACCAGTTCCTGCCAGAAAATGAGAGATATTAAAATTGGTGCAAGAGGAGGAAGAAAAGCAGCCATTCGGTGCTTAGCCCAGAAACGGCACTTATCCTTTGCATTCTGTGCGGCCAAGTGTAAATGAATTCTTTTTCCTGTGGTAAAAAAAGACCATCTTGAAAGCAGCTGTAGTTGGTGCCATAGAATGTAACTGTATTAATTAGTCAGGAGGAGGGTGAATTCATTGCTGAGAACAGAAGACCTCACTATTGACTAAACTGACCCAACAGACCAGTGTTTTATGAACCATTGCTGGAGTTGACATCTGGCTTTTTACATAATCACAGATTTGACCCCTAAATTCTTCAAGCTGAACTGTTGACAACAGTGTTTCTAAGCTTCTTAAAATACGGGCACTCTTATTTCCTGAAGACTTACTTTTAGGGTAAGAATTATTCCCTGAGTTGAACTAGATTGTGAAAAGGGGGGAAATCAACATGTGTCATCCTGTAAACATGAGATGTGGTCTACTGTTTAGAAACAAAAGAACACATGGGGAAGGGAGGGTAAACTTGCACTTGTTCCCTCCTTACCTCACCATGCTTCTTTGCTGTAGCTGGGGTTTTTTCTCCCAGCCCAGTCCTGATACCTGAGAGGCAGGCTAAACAACGAAGTGCTTGATGCAATGGAGCACAATGAGGTAACGTAGGGAATGGACAGGGTTCTATCCCTTCACCTGCACCATCCATTTTCTTTCTAAAAAAAATTAGTCTCTTGCTCCCCACTATGGGAACAGGTAAATTAATAAATGAATGCAGATGGATGTCCCTGCCCCCTCTAGTTTAGCCATCAGATTAAATCATGCCCTGTAGCAGTGAGTCATGCTGTGTTGCAGGAGGCAGTGTCTTTTGCAGCCAAGTTATTTTATTTTGATATAATTTAATTAACTTTATGTATTTCACATAGATTCAAGGAGGATTATGAGGTGTAAAACAATGCAGCTGAGTAGAAAAGTTCTCTAATAGGCAATGCAGGACGGCTAGGACTGCTAAATTAGAGACTTGCAAGAAAGTATCAAACATGATATGTCAGTATAGAAAATGCTATCACAAAAGTAGAAAACAGCACAGTAAAGGATAATAGAGACAGTAAACAGATAATACATACTAGAAACAGTGGTATATATTGTTGTTCTGTTTGCTTCATAAAAGCACCTTTCTGAACCATACTGTAGCTCTGCTACCTTTGTAAAAATGCCCTCCTGAATAATTCAGTTTTACATAACTTGTTGAAAGATGGAAGTGTGGGACCCTTCCTGACTTCCTAAGGCAAGCCATTCCTGATAGGTTGGGGTCACAACAGAGAATGCCCATTGTATGGGCAGTTGTTGATCTCACCCATTTGCAGGGCAGCACCTTCAGAAGGCTTTGCTCAGATCCACAGAGGTGTTCTGTGGAGCACTGCAGGGGAGTCTGTCCTACAGACACGAGGCTAGAAGGCCAGGAAGGGCTTTGTATGTGGTAACCAGCACCTTGAATTGAACCGGTGACTGAGAAGTAACCGATGGAGTGACTGCAGAATGTGAACAATCAGGGCTTTTTTAAAAAGCAGGAATGCACAGGGATGCAGTTCTGGCTGGTTTAGTGTCAGGGGTGTGGCCTAATATGCAAATGAATTCCTGCTGGGCTTTTTCTACAAAGAATGTCCTGTGTGCAATTATGTCTACTCTACCTAGCTCAGGATAGTAACTGAGCTGTGGCATTCTGTCCCAACTTCACCTTTGCAATGAGAGTAACTAAAGCAGAGGTACCCCCTTGTAGAGACTGACTGGAAGAAGCTTAAGAGCAGTGTAGTAAATCAGGCAGAGCTGCATCAAACAGAGGTCTTTGTTGATGGGTTCCTAAGGGGGGATCACCCTTAATGATTCGCTTAATTCCACACAGCAAACAAGTGGTTCTCCTGTGGCACACCTGTTATGCTCTGTCGCGCTGTTAACTGCTCTGCATTGATTTAAACCTTGCTTGTCTGTCTAACCATCTGCCTAAGTAAGTGTGCAGAGTTATAATCTGTCTTTTAGGAAAGAAGATATACAATCCAAACAAATTTGCCACAAGGAGAGAGGAGGAATGACTAAGCTGCACTGGTGCCAGAAGGTCAAGGAAAAAATGGTTTAATAAGATGCACCAAGATAACTTAAGAATCTATTATTCCTCTGTGTGTGGTGCTGGCTCAGAGAATGAGCCTCCTTTTCCTGTGGGAACTCAAGTCTCAACATTTCAGATTTACAGCCAGAGGATATGTATGTTTATTCAGAAGCCTTCTTGCATTCAATTAAGTGGGCATAGTCATATTCTTCAACGTTTCGCAGATAAAAACAGGGACAGTTTGGTAGTACTCTGTGGTAAAATGGAGCCTCATATCTACCAGGGAATGTGGAATTTACCCTGCAGCCCAGGTCACTAGATTATAATGAGGTGTTCACATCTCTAGCCTGATTCCACCAACCCAGAAGAAATAAGAACCTTTCACCCCTTACTGCTAGCAGGGTCAGGTACTTAATTTTTATTTTCCTTTCATTTATTTAACGATCACAAGCCCCTAACTACCTATCCAAATTTAGGGTCATTGTATTCATTCTGATTCTGCCGGGGGAGGAGGGGGAGTTTCTGATCCATTGACTGCTCACTTACCAGTCTGCCAGGCTGGAAGCCAATTAGAATAATTTGTTCTCCAGCCTTTATGTCTCTGGAAAGGTCCTGTTAAATGAGCCTCTGAGCATTATCAGAGTGTAAATAAATAATTATCTTCCAAAGTTACTATTTTTACACATAAGGTTGTGGTACCTGTTCATTGTACCTGTAATTCTTATAACTAGGATTTTGCTTGGGTACCCTACATAGCCATAGAGAGTCACTGAAGGTAATATTCTGTGTGCTGTTCAAAACAGGCCTCACCAGCATGTGAAATAACAGGTTGTATGCTACATATGCTTGATCTGGATGGCCCAGGCTAGCCCAGTCTCATTAGATCTTGAATACTAAGGAGAGTCAGACCTGGTTAGTACTTGGATGGGAGACCGCTAAGGAAGGCCAGGGTTTCTACAAAGAGGAAGGCAATGACAAACCAGGTATGTTCATCCCTCGTCTTGAAAACCCTATGAGGTTGTCAAAAGTTGGATGCAACTTGGTGGCACTTCCCGCCACTATACTACATATCCCCTTAATGTTCCTGCCTGTGCATTTACATTCATGGCCACCAGAGATGTAACCATTCTCCATGCATTGATTTATCTGGGAAGGGAGTTGAGCTCCAAAAGAGAAATAGGTCTGGCAACTTACATTAATACAGTTTCAACACAATGTCCCCAAAGGCCAAAACAGAGACATTTATTTAGAAAGTTTACCATGCCCAAGTCTAACATCATCATGATGATGATGATGATGATGATGATGATGATGATGATGATGATGATGATAATTAATTTGTATCCCACCCTCCCCGCCAAAGCAGGCTCAGGGCGGCTGATAAGGCCTCTGAGGTGGTGACTGTTCATACCTGAGCTGGGATTTTAAGATAGGAGTTCATGTGACTACATTAATATTATCAGGCTGTATTCTTGCCCGTGTTCCAGATGTTCTAGTCTACCAGGAGCCATTCTGATGGTCTGCCAACTGTCTCTGATAGGAAATGACTGGTAAAATGCTTTTCAGTTTCATCTTTTTCTAAGATATTTGGTTTCATAAAGATGAAATTGAAAAGCAATTACAGATCACTTCCTTCCAGTGCTGGGGTTATTTTTTTTTTGTTATTGAGATATTCTTCTGTTTCTCTACTTTCCTAGGCAACATGGATATCTGATGCTGAAAGATTCCCTTAAATAGCTGTGTGTGTGAAGTGCCATCAAGTTTGCTTCCCGCTTCCAGCTATCGTATTAATGACTTCCAAAATGTCCTATTGTTAATATATGAGCAAGCATGATGAATATTTAAGTCCTGCAATCCAGTAGTTTGAATGCATGCATGGGGTCTCTTAATCACCCACATGCATCTTTATGCAAAACCTGTTTTCCTATTGTAGGATTACCTCTTTTTAGAGGACATTACCTCTTTTTTGTGCATGTCCATCTTCTCCATCCTCTTTTGGTCTCTTTTTTTTAAAAAAACTGATGAAATTGTCCTATTTTGGGGTTGGAAGGTTTGGAATATTCCTAGTTAGTAGCAATTATCACAACTTAAATAGTAGGGGGTATTTAAAATGAGATTTGTCATAGTCAAGGCTTTTTTTGTAGAAAAAGCCCAGCAGGAGTTCTTTTGCATATTAGGACACACCTCCAGACATTACCATTGTTTCACATAGGGCTTTTTGGTAGAAAAAGCCCAACAGGGACTCACTTGCATATTAGGCTACATCACCTGACACCAAGCCAGCCTGAACTGCGTTCTTATGCGTTCCTGCTCAAAAAAAGCTCTGGTCATAGTGATCACTTGTTTGAAATAGTCAGTCAAGAAATATGTCCTCTTTTTTGTTTTGCAAAATATGGTAGCCCTAATTATTGCCTATGAGTTAAGGAATCCTTGGCACACCAAATGAGAATTTCCAGTTGCACATACAGAATCGTTACTGGCCTGGCCTCACATTCCATGTCCCAAAGGGAGATTGAGGAATGGCAGTTCATGAAAATATTTCCTTCTTGTCTTATTGGAGCAACCCCACAGAGAAGTAGATATTTCTTATACAGATATTCTTGCAATCTAAATACAAAAGGAAGAGGCCTGTTACTTTAATGTCCATGAAGATTTTAGGCAAGTCTTATTGCATAGTATATAATATAGTGGGTGGTAGTGTAGTGTAGTGATAACAAGCTCCTTATTGAGTACAGCATGGTGGTGGCTGCACTAACTCAACTGGCGAATGGGGCCCACTGGGCCAACTATATACAACATTGGGTTCCCGCACTAGCATGTTATTGGGTCATTCAAATCAGCGGGGGGCCTGTGATTGGAGCAGGGCAGTTGAGATTTAGATCCTACTGCCCATTGTTCCTAAGTCCCCAAGCTCAGTCTTTCAGGCGCCAATGAGCCAGGCAGGAACACCATTTGGTACACATAGATTCATATACATAACAGTATATAATATTGTACTTTTGGGGGGACTGTTTTGAATTTTTAACTTGCTCTGAGGCTCCGCACAAAAGGCAGACTGCAAATTAAGTATCTAAATTATGAGAAGAAGCACAAGATAAGGGAACACTGAGACAATGGGTTGGGTGACTGGAGAATGAACTTTAGCACTCAGTAAAGCTTCCAAGGTTCTCCATAAAGCAGACCACCCACTGGACAGCTCCTGACTCTCCCCACTAGGGCAGTGGAAGGGGGGAATGTGTAAACAATCATTGTCACTCTGACATCATGACCTCACTTCCAGGTTTGTTCCAGAAATGACATCACACCATTAGAGCAATGCTCTTTTACATGCCCCAGCTCCCTCGAGATAGTACTCAGAATGTACATATCCAAATTTCCAAACATGCACTGGCGGCATAATGGAAGAAAGCTTAGGTAGGGTTGAGGTACATCTGACTAGACCTGGGTGTAAATCTCTAGGTGATCTGAGGCCTCTCTTTCTCTCAGACTAACCTAACTGATGGAGTTGATGTGGGGATAAGGAGGGGGGGGGGATGAGAAATTTGCATTGCACCCTCGTTTCATTGGAGGAAAAATGGGATAAAAATGTAATGCACAGATTCATGGTATACAAAATGCATGGATATACACAGCAGCCAGAATGATGGCAAAGAAATTCTGTTCAAGGAGATGTCTCCTCGTTGCCTCTTTTTAAGGATACAATTCATTCTATCCATTTGGATACAAATCAGATAAGAGCACTTGCATTTAAACAAATAATGGGAAAGTACGGAAATATAGCAAAGAAAAGAACACTTCATCTAGCAAAGAATGAACAGAAGAACTTCCATTCATTGCAAAACAAAATTACTGTAACACAAGCAAGCGAAATGTGGAAATGATAAAGTATAAGCTAGAAGTAAATATGTCAACCTTGTCATTTGCATGCTGACCTGGAAGTAAGTTTCACTGAGTTCATTAGGACTTACTCCTAAGCAGCAGCCTATAGGTTTGTTTGCTTAAATGTCCCATAAAATTATTCTGTGGACAATTAAACACAAAGAAGTCTATTGCCAACAACACCAAAAGGAGTCAGGACTACAAAGATACACAGAGGATGGGGCAGAAAAAAAGCACTGTGTGCAGCAAGGGAGCAGGGATGGCTGTGGTTTATGGGGTGAAGCTCTTGCTTGGTAGACTCGCACTACCACTACTTGCTTGCTTGGCCACAGAGAAAGCAGGCTGTTTCTCCTCATTGCTGCTTACTCAGGCAGCTGTGCAAGCAAGCTAGGACTCCAATCAGAAATGGGCTTTCTAGCATATTAGTCATACATTAACACACACATAAATCTGTCATATCCTGTGCTAAACCATTGGTGTATCAAGGTCAATGTTGTCTATTCTGAATTGTAGTCACTCTCCTGTTTCTTTGGCAGATAGCTTTCGCATCGTGGGCTTCCATTCCCATCCCAGCGGCAGCCATTCTTACACTTCCTTTTGCTCATCTGCACTTTACGCACAGGAAGTGTTATCTTCACCAAGATGAATAGTACAGATCAGAACTATCATGTTTTCTCTAACACTGTATCACTTAGCATCCAGCTGTTGGTGGTGGTGATGATGATGATGATGATTGATGATCTGGATAATAATAGCTATTGACTCAGAATTCATGTTCTGTATTTAAAAAGAACCTTTGGGAACCATTGAATCCTATGTAGATTATTTCTATTTCCGTTGCCTGATACTTTGCAATTCGAAATATGAAATCAAAACCCAAGCTAATATGGAAGATTTCAGTAATTCTGGTTTCTAGGAAGGTTTCTTTTCTTGTTAGGCTTTGGTCTTTTCTTTCTATAAAAATGTCTCTTTGTCTACGTTTATGTTACCGCAGCCATATTTTTTTACTGCATGCACTGATGCACTGGGAGATGCCTTTGTCTCAGTCTCGTTTTTGACTCTCGAGTTTGTGCAGGGCAGGGAGCAAGCAGGGAACATACACCCTCACTCCAAAGTTGCCAATGCAGAATCTGGGGGGGAAAGCCTCCATGAGGAGCCCTCACAGAACAGATGATGATGATGATATTGGATTTATATCCTGCCCTCCACTTCAAATCCCAGAGTTTCAGAGCAGCTCACAATCTCCTTTATCTTCCTCCCCCACAACAGACACCCTGTGAGCTGGGTGGGGCTGAGAGGACTTTCACAGCAGCAGCCCTTTCCAGGACAACTCTTACAAGAGCTACGGCTAACCCAAGGCCATTCCATCAGGTGCAAGTGGAGGAGTGGAGAATCAAACCTGCTTCTTCCAGATAAGAGTCCACACACTTAACCACTACACCAAACTTAGCAAGTGCTAAGTGCTAAATCGGTCTAAGTGTGGACCATGCTGGAGACTCATCACTGGATAGTCCCGAAACTTCTCCATTGGCTATGGAAACCTGTTGGAAATATGTATCTGTTTTGTATGTCCTTTGCAATGTTCTAAAGTTCCAGTCATTATAGGGTTAACACTGTGTCTGATTTCCTATCGTCTGTGTGACCTGGGAAGAAGATACTGACTGCTATCAGTCAAGGTCTAGAAGCGGGAAAACCTGTTTTGTCTGTTTGGTCAGTTAGTCAGGTGGCTTCCTTTGTTCAGACAGAGAGGTCAAGAAGAGGAAGTAGCCTCCATTAAGCACATAAGTTTGAGATAAAGAAATAGATTTTCAAACAGAATTCCCTAATACAATTGATAGCAGAGCAGATGGATCTTCTTCATAGTCTCTGCGCTTCACACTCATGGGATGAAGCACCAGCGCCGATCCCCAATCGGTAATTCCAAAGTCCAGGATTTTTTGCAGCCCAACTTCGGTGGGCATGCGCGACAGCCCCAGTGTGCATGCTCACCCAGTGGACATGAGTATCCCGCCAGTTCCTTCTTTACCGCTGCGTCGGATAGAAACGTTTGTGGTTGCTCCGGTCAGTAGTTTTACTTACCATTTTTTCTCTGGTTTCTCCTCGTTTCTTCGTTCTTTGTACTAACCCCCCCAAAAAAACTGTTAGTTTGTTGCTATCCCTTCAAGGTTTCCCCACCCCCCCGCCATTCCTTGTCTATGGAAAAGCGTTGGGGGTTTTTCAAGCGGTGCCTTCAGTGCGGGAGCAAGATCCCTCCTCCCGAAGGACATTCCTTCTGTTTGCTGTGTCTTGGAGAAGGTCACTTAGTGGAATCCTGCCATCATTGCTCGAATTTTTTTAAGCAAACCAGAAAAAACCGAACGGCAAGGCTATCAGCAGCGCTGCTGAAATCAGCTGTCACACGGCAGATGTAGACATTGGCATCGACCAGCATTTCAATGGCCACTCTGGCATCGACATCGGGTCCAGCCACGTTAACAAGCCAACCAATTCAGCCACTCCAGGGAGCCAACCGCCCCCACAAGCGTGCGGCTCAGTATCCCAGTCAGAACCCTCGACTCCGGCCAAGAAGGCCAGAGGGGATCGAGACTCTCGCTCCACTGAGTCCAAGAAGCATAAGAAGGAGAAGAAGAGGTGCCAAGATCGGCAGACTCCTTCTCTGCCACTGAAGGACCCGGCGATCGTTTCGGGAGGGCCTCTGGAAAAGTTCCTTGCCTCACCGATCCGACCAAAAAGCCCCTCTGGTCCAACGGATGCTCAGCACATCTCTCTTTCTGGCTCCGATCAGGAGATTGACCTTACACGGCGGTCGGCATCCTCGAAGCCCACCTCAAAGGAAGGCAGCGATCCAAGTTCGGCATTATACCTAGACACTTCCTAGCCGAAGGACCACTCAATGCCACTGATGCCTCAGCCTAATCGGTTTGGGGAGGCTCCGTATCCTTTTTGACGACCACATCCTCTGCCCAACTGGGACCCATGCCCATGGGCGTATCCATTTGGGGGCTACCCCTATCACTCTCCATACCCTTGGTACCCTCCTCAGAACCCAGATTGGGACCAGCGCTCTGAAGTCTTGCACAGCTCCAGAGTCTTGGCGCATTCTCCACCTGATCAACGGGACTCATCAATGCTGACTTCGACCCCGAAGATAGTCAGGAAGCAGGCACTTCCCAGCGTCTCTGACCTCGAGCAGACGCCCTCTACTAGGATCATGATATACACCCTAGGCTTACCATCAGAGGACAGTGCCCCATCCTCTCCGTCGACCTCTGATGACTAGGCGGAGGACAAATCGGGTCAACAGCAGGAAGGGTCCTCACCAGAATCCAGGATAGTTGAGGATCTCCCAATCTCTCCTTCTGAAGACTTAAAATCATATGGGGAGTTGATTGAAAGGATGGCGCACTCCCTATCTCTGCCAGTGGTCCAGCCTCAATCGGTCATTGACAATACAGTCTTTGATATTATGCAGATACAGGAAGGCCTGTAGCCCTTCCTATCACAAAGGTGATCCTGCAAACCATTAAAGACCCTTGGTCCAAGCCTGCTTCAACCCCAATTTCTTCCAAATGTATGGACCATAAGTACAGAGTCCAATAACAGGGCGCAGAGTTTCTTTTCAACCATACACGCCCTAACTTTGTGGTGGTGTCGTCCTCTTCCAAGGCTAAGAAAACTCACTCCTGAGGGTGAGGACTGATACTTTTGGCAGGCAATTCTATTCTGCGGGCACACTCGGAATAAAGATTTCCAATTACTCTGCCTGCATGGCGAGATATCAGTATTCCCTCTGGGAGCAACTTTCACTGCTTTTGGCCGCCCTGCCTGAGGATAAACGTACCCTGGCCAAGAAGGCCCAGAAGGAGGGGATGCTACTACCAAAACAGCAGCTACAAATCTCAAAGCATATAGTGGACACTACAGCTAAGACACTTACCTCTGCCATCACTTTGCGTTGTCACTTCTGGCTTTGTGCCACCGCCCTCCAGATAGACACTAGATCCTGGGTTGAGGATCTCCCCTTTGAAGGAGAGGGTCTCTTTAGCTCCACTACTGATGCATTCCTACAAGAAATGGACAAGAGTATTAAGACGTCACGTAACCTGGGGGTACCTGCTTCTTTCTCTCGCTCCAGCAGGCCTCGTCCCTGGTCCAAGCAATCACCTAAGAAGCCCTACCAGACCAAATCCCCTGATAGATCGTGGAAGCCGCGTGTGGGACAGCATGACGCCAAGTGCTCTTTCACTTCAGGAGGCAAAGTCAAGTTTTCTTCCCCCCCTCCTCTGGGCCCACCCACCTCTGCAGGTTTTTGCAAGCATGGTGGAGGATTACCACCAACAAGTGGGTCTTGTGCATCATAAAGGAGGGTTACACAATAGAATTTGTTCAGCCCCCTGCTCATTCCAGATTGGTGATCACACACCCAACAGTTGTACTACTGGAGGAAGTTCAAAATCTTCTCAGCAAGCAAGCGATAGAACTCATTCCTGATCGTCTCAGGGGTCAGGGTTTTTATTCCAGATACTTCACGGTTCCCAAGCGGAATGGGGGTCTTCGTCCCATTATGGATCTGAGGAGACTGAACAATTTCATCGCTTATCAAAAGTTCAAAATGCTAACTCTGCAGAACATCTTTCCACTCATCAACAAAGGGGATTGGATGGCTACCCTGGACCTGAAGGATGCCTATTTGCACATCAGCATCCTCCCCAGTCACAGGAGGTTTCTTCGTTTTGCCACTGGGACGAACCATTTCCAATACCAGGTACTCCCCTTTGGGCTCTCCACTGCTCTCAGGGTTTTCACAAAGACCATGGTAGTCATGGTGGCTTACCTTCATCTCCAGGGTATCATCCTTTTTCCTTATATCGATGATTGGTTGGTGGTTGCAGTGTCCGAAGCTTCTCTATGAGCTCATCTGCAAGTGATTCTCAACCTCCTGAGTGAACTAGGGCTTCTGGTGAATGAGAAGAAGTCTCACCTGGTTCCAGAGAGAAGAGTTGAGTTTATAAGAGCAATTCTGGACACTACATGGCATCTAGCGTTCCTACCAGAGTTGCAGGCGCTGGATATCATCTCCCTGGTTCAGCTCCTTTAAACGGTGAGATGCGCTTCAGTTCTGCAGATCCAACGTCTCTTGGGCCTCATGGCAGCTACTACCAATGTCTTGAGGTTCACGAGATTGCAGATGCGAATTCTTCATCTCTGATTCATCAGGGAGTACAACCCTGTGAGAGACCTCTCGTCCAGGATCCTTCAGATTCCTTCGGTGGTACTCCGTTCTCTGGACTGGTGGAGGGTGAAGTCAGATCTCTGCGAAGGGGCACCACTTCATGTTCCACTCCCTTCAGTCAGGGTGACAACAGATGCCTCACTGTGGGGATGGGAGGCGCACCTAGACGATCTCTGCATAGGCGGCACATGACCCCCATCAATGGCACACCATTACATTAATTTCTTAGAGCTCATGGCAGTTCACTTAGCCCTGAGGTTGTTCCTACCCCTGATCAGTGGTCATACTGTGGCTGTGATGTCAGACAACACGACAACTGTAAGCTGTATAAACCATCAAGGGGGAAGCGTGTCCAGGAAACTGTGTGTGCTGGCGATGCAGCTTTGGAAAACCTCCATAGCTACCCAGACCTTCATTGTAGCCACCCACCTGCTGGGGGAACTCAATGTGCAAGCGGACTCCTTGAGCAGGGGGGAGGTTTCGCATCATGAATAGGAGGTGAACTGGATATACCTCGAACCCCTCTTCCTAAATTGGAGTCATCCCAGGATAGACGTGTTTGCCATGGCAAGCAATCGGAAATGCGAGCAATTCTGTTTCAAAGGAGCAATGGACCCAAGGTTCCTGGGGGATGGTCTTCTACTCCCTTGAGCGAACAAGTTCCTCTACCTGTTTCCGCCCATGCCTCTTCTCACCAGAGTGCTTCACAGATTGGCCCAGGAGCGACTGGAGTGCATCCTGATTGCTCTGTGGTGGCCGAGACAGAACTGGTTCCCTATCCTCCTGGCCATGGTGAGAGGGTGTCATCACAAGTTTCCTTCAGAGCCGGATCTCCTATTGGCTCAAGGAGGTCACCTGTTTCACCATGACATCCCTCATCTCAAACTGACACAGAGTGAAGCATGTGATGTTGAACAGTAGAAAGCTGTCAACTCGCCGCTCCTGTGAGGGAAAGTGGTCTAAGTTCCTGACATTTCTGGGGGACAAGGGCATCAGTGCCCGTAATGCTAGTCTGGAGCTTGTGTTTGAGTTCCTACTGAATCTTGTGGATGCTGGGCTCAATCACTCCTCGATTCGAGTGTATCTGGCTGCAATCTCAGCTCATCACGATCCCGTGGATGGCACATCGGTTTTCACACATCAGCATACAAAGCATTTCCTGAAAGGTCTTCTGTGGCTCCACAGTATAGGAATAAGTCAAGAATAGATATACTATGCCATAGATGTGGACAAAAAGGCCATATCGCAAGATATTGTAATAATTGTGATGCTGCTGCTGAACAAGGGAATAGCAATTTTAAAGCACATGTTTCAAATGAGGAAACATGGGCACCATCTCGTGGCCATAGAAATAATAGCAGCCAGAAATTTTTTAAGCAGAAATTTTCCAAGCCACATGGCCCAGGTGGGAACAAAGAAAAGAACAGAGAAAGTACTATGCATGTTAATAATGTGAATTTTATTGGTGAAAGAGGAAGATTTTTGATTGATAGTTGATGTTATATGCATATTTGTCGATATAAGGGCATGTTTTCAGAGTTGGATGATGAGACCTGAAATGACAAATGTCAACCAGAAACCCTTACAAGTTTGTGGTGTGGGTGAGATCAAAATGAAATTGCTTGCCACTGATGGAGATTTAATGCCAGTGACACTGAAAAATGTAGCTTATTCACCTGAATCAATTGAGAATTTACTTTCAAGCCAAGTACTAATAAGTAATAATTATGCTGTATATCTTGATAAAGGAGATGAAGGTAAAATTATTCAGAAGAATTCTGGAATTAGTTTTAAACTGGATGAAAGAAATGGAGTTCATTATATTATGGACTTAAGTGAAAGGTCAGAAGCTGTTGATGTTGTGGAAAAGACAGTTTGCCAGACTGAAGGCAAAAAATGTGACCATAGGAGAAGTGTTTATGCTTGGCATGTAAGGTTAGCACACAGAAGCATGCAGAGGGTTGAGAAGCTGCTAAAGGATTGCGGACTTGATGTTCTGCATTGTGATAAATCCAAAGAAAGATGTGATGTTTGTCGGAGAGCAAAAGGAACTGCACCTTGCTTCAGTGGAAAAAGCAGTGTGCATAATAAAAAGTTTTTGGAAACAATAATCAGTGATGTTGTTGGGCCTATAAAAGCTTTGATTGGGAGAAATAAATTTTTCTCAGTATTCACAGAGGCAAAGACAAAATATAGCACTGTCTATATGCTCAAATCAAAAGATGAGACACTTGATAAATTTAAAGAATAGGTTGCCATGGTTAAAAACAGATTTGGGCGTGCATCTCAAAGCTTGCTGACAGATGGAGGTAGCAAATATTGCAGTACTGAGTTTAAGAAGTTTCTGAAAGCAGAAGGGATTGAACACAAAGTGACTGTCCCATAGACTCCACAGCAGAATGGGAGTGCAGAAAGACTTAATCGTGTGTTACAGGAAATGACCAGAGCAATGCTCATGCATTCTGGATAATTTCTTCTGAATAATTTCACCTTCATCTCCTTTATCAAGATATACAGCATAATTATTTCTTATAAAGGCCTATGGGCTGAAGCTGTAAATACAGCAGTGTATATCCACAATAGAATACCTTCAAAAGTAACAAGGATTACTCTGTTCCAGACTTGGTTCTGCAAGAAGCCAGGACTTAAGCATATTAAAACATTCGGAGCAAAAGCCTATGCATATGTTCCTAGAGAACTAGAAGGAAACTTGATGCAAGGACTGAGATTGGATTCATAGTAGGATATCCCTCAGTGGGAAAAGGCTACAGAATCTATGATCCAAAGCTGAATAAGACCAAACATTGTAATGTTGTGTTTGTGGATGACAGTAATTTGCCTAAAGCACCCTGTGTACCTGAATCTGATCCTGAGATTACTGATGATGCTTCTGAAGATTGGTATAGTTGGTTACCTGTAGTGACCACTAGTGAACCGGCAGATCTACCTTCTGAAGACTCTACTGAACCAGAAGGGGAAATGGGGACCGCACCATAGGGAGCAACAGAACCTCCACTCGTTTTTTGACGATCAGAAAGAAGCACAAAAGGGCAACCACCACAGAAATATAGATACTGTGACATTGTGAGATTTATAGAGACTGTGAAACCTAAAGAGGAACCCAAGAGCTGGAAACAAGTGTGTGATTTACCTAATGGAGAAAAGGAGAAATGGATTCAAGCAATAGAATAAGAGATACTATCCATTTATGAAAAAGATGTATGGACTCTTACAAAGCTACCTGCAGGAAGAAAGCCTGTTGGATGCAAATGGGTCTACAAAATAAAGTACAAAGATGATGGAACTATAGACTTGTACAAAGCAAGGCTAGTAGCCAAAGGATATGCCCAAGAATTTGGAACTGATTATTCAGAGACCTTTGCACCAGTTATCAATAGTGCTACACTTAAAACACTACTGAGAGTGGCATCATCTAGAAATATGCTTGTAGAGCACCTAGACATTAAGACAGCATTTCTTAATGGTGAGTTATCAGAGGAAATCTATATGGAAATACCTGAAGGTTTTCAAGTCCCTGGCAAAGAGAATTATGTTTTCAAACTCAACAAAGGACTGTATGGTTTGAAACAGGCCGCAAAAAGTTGGTATGACAAAATAACTGGACTACAACAGCAACAAGGATTTGAGCAAGGGAAAGCAGACTCAAAGATGGAGAATATCAATACATTCTGGTTTACATTGATGGTTTGGTCATGAACTGCAAGAACAAAGAAGACATTAAAGACATTGTTGAAAAGCTGAAGAAAGAGGTTGAAAAGCTGAACAAAGAGGTTGAAAAGCTGAACAAAGAGGTTGAAGTCAAAAGACTTGGAGATATTAAACACTATCTAGGAATACAGATTGAGAGACTTGAGAATGGAACTTTTCAACTGTGCCAAAGATTATGGACTTTATAGAATCTCTTGGCATGAGAGACTGTAAAGAATCTAAGATACCTCTTGAACCTGCATACCTGAGAGCTCAGGGTGGTCAACCACTCAAAGACAGTGGAGAGTACAGAGAAGCCATAGGAAAACTCCTGTACCTGAGTAAAAGTACCAGACCTGATATCACAACTGCTGTCGGAATACTGAGCAGAAAAGTAAGTTCGCCTAATCACCACGATTGGAATGCAATAAAGAAACTTGCCAGATACTTAAAAGGGACTATGGACTTAAGACCGATCATTGAACCTTCTGAGAATCTCAGACTAGTTGGATACATGGATGCCAACTTTGCAGAAGAATCCTGCAATTATAGATCAATCAGCGGATGCTTGTTCTTCTATGGAAATGGACTATAGTGGCACAATCTACAGCAGAAACTGAGTGTGTGTCAGCAGCCAGTGCCTGCAGTGAACTTGAATGGATTTTTCATCTGCTGAAAGACTTCAAGATAAAAGAACCTATACCTATTGTAATGTTTGAAGATAACCAAGCGTGTATTGCTATATGTAAAGGGGAAAGTAAAACAGCCAGAAGTAGATCTATTGGTATTAAATGTGAGCTAGTGAAAGATTTACACCAGAAGGGGCTGATTAAAATAGAATATTGTTGTACAGAAGCTATGATAGCTGATATACTTACTAAGCCATTACCTTGTGCTAGATTTGAACGTGATAAATCTAGTTGATGTGAATGTTACAGTGAATAATGAGTAATGACTATTGAATGTATAATGACTTGCACATTAGGCACTGAGAAGGGGTGTTGGAAATATGTATCTGTTCTGTATGTCCTTTGCAGTGTTCTAAAATTTCAGTCATTATAGGGTTAACACTGTGCCTGATTCCCTATTGTCTGCATGACCTAGGAAGAAGATACTGACTGCTGTCAGTCAAGGTCTAGAAGTGGAAAAACCTGTTTTGTCTGTTTGGTCAGTTAGTCAGGTGACTTCCTTTGTACAGGCAGAGAGGTCAAGAAGAAGGAGGAAGTAGCCTCCATTAAGCACGTGATCTTCTAGTGTAAGCATGTAGTTCTATAGTGTTTGTTATTTTCACCTCCCAGTACCCTTTCCCTGTAGAAATAAATATGTTTTTGCTTTTTCATGTTAAATGCCTCTCAATGATTATATGATCCAGTGATCCATCACACTGTTTGAGATAAAAAAATAGATTTTCAAACAGAATTCCCTAACAAAACCAAGTCAGAGAGGATAACTGCATGATACACTGTTCCCTGGGTCTGCCCTGAGGACTGTCAAGCCATCATACAGTGGAAGTTCCCAAGTATAATTTAGCTTCTTAGGTATGTGGGAGCCTGGTTAGGTTTGGGACTGTAAAAAGGTGGGAGAGGGGATTAAACCTTCTCTCCAGTGCTTTTTTTGTACTGAAACTGTCACTGGGCAGCTAATGTGCCTTGTGTATAATTCATCAATATATGTATATCCATTAACAGGCCAAATAACAGCTCACTGGGACCATTTCATGAAAATGGTCCATGGGGGAAAAACCTTCTTGCCATGTGCCAGTATCTTGAAATAAGTTGTACCCTGTGCACTTTGGAGTCATATTTCACCCAGGAAGCCCTAGTGTGTATCTGTTTGACAGTCCCTGGACCCAGGCCCAGATGCAGACTCGGGAACTGTACCATTTACTTGGGCCCTTATCTGTGAAGATCAGTGGTTAGTATTTCTCATAGGATTTCTATCAGGGCTTTTTAAAAGCAGGAATGAAGCTCCAGCTGGCTTGGTGCCAGGGGGTATGGCCTAATATGCAAATGAGTTTCTGCTGGGCTTTTTCTTGTCACATAAATAACAATGAAATGCATATGTTTTATAGGAATAATTAGAAACAAATAAGTACAAAAATTAATAATCATGGGTTCTGTTCACAGCAAAATTGAAATGGGGATTTGATGGGTTAAAAAGCAGCAATGAAACATTTGAAATTCTCTCTACTTTTTGCATGTTATCTAAACTACTTGGAACCATAGTGAGATAAATTGGCATGCTAACAGGAGAAAAAAGAGTGCCATATAAGTCGTCTACTACAAAACTGTAAGGCTGGTGCTTACAAGGAAAGGTGGGATTAGAGTTACCAACATTCCTCTCTTGGAATAACAAATTATTTCCAGACTACAGAGATGTAGTCTCTGTAATGGCTGCTTTGGAGGTGGATTCTATGACATTATACCCTACTGAGGTCCCTCCCCTCCTAACACCCCCACTCCCCAGGCTATACCCCCAAATCTGCAGGAATTCCCCAACCCATAATTGGCAACTTTCGGGGTGGGATATTCAGGAAATGCTAATTTCACCAACTTTCCTTCACAGCCCTTATGTGAAGCTGAAGTTGTGTTTCTCTGCCATTTAATAGCATTCAGATCTCCTGCAATGACTGAGTTCTACAAATGCAGCTTTACATTAGTGAATGTGATTAATCAACAGTGTGTTTAGTTTTTTAAATAAATGGCCAATGTACTTGGGGAGCTGAAGTTAGTCGGGTTCCTTTTATGAAACCAAATTAATCTGAATTAAATATAAGCACCAGAAGCCTTGCAATTGAAAAGTTTTATTAATATATTTAAAAGTATTTCATAACAGCATTTTTCTATTATGCACCTATAATTGATGTAACTATAAATGTGTTGGAAAAAGAGACAGATGAAAGTTCTGAAAGCATTCAAGCTGCCCTTTAGTGGAATCATATTAGCATACGTGAATGCTTTTATTGTTTGCACATTCATGCTAGTTATCAAATCAATCAAGGTTGAATCTGCACTGGAAAAGAAAGAAAAAGGGATTAGTTACCATTATTTTGCAATAACAAAGTTGCATTTAATTCCCCCCTCAGTAAACTTTAAACACACTCCTCCTTTCTCGCTTTTATATCTGAATAATAGAATTATTAAGAGTACAAATGTTTGTTCAGGTATGTTGAGATCAAACCCACATCTATGATAGGGGTGTGCATTCAGTTCAGCCGAATCGAAGAAACCCCCGAATCACCCCTGATTCGGAAGTATACGGCACTGTATACTTCCAAATCCAATTGGAAGCCATTATAAGAGAGCTGTATAAGGCTCCCTGTATACTTCCAAATCAATATTCAGAAGTATACGGAAGTCCATAGAAAAGGCGGAAAAGGAGTTTCTGCAGCCTCAGGGGAGCTGCTTGCCTCCTTTCCCACCTTTGGAAGCCTTTTCCCGCCTTTCCCATAGCCTCCCTGAGATCAGGGAGGGAGGGGGAGGGAGAGAGGAGCCCCAGCAACCAATCCAAAGCATGCATTTGCAAAATGCATTGCAAATGCATGCTTTGCAAGGCTGTTGTGTAGCTTATGGCTAGACTAATCCCTCAGCCATCAGCAACATTGTTGTTCTTTTGTTTACTTGTGTATCCAAGTAAACACTGTTTTCTGGCCAATCACAGAGCAGTGGTATTTTTTAAAACTGCTCTGTGTAGGGCCAGAGAACCTTTTTAAGGAGTCTGCCTGGCAGGACTCCATTCCATTGCTGCTGTGTTGGTGTTGGTGTGAGAGAGATTGTGCTGTGCTGGCCCGTGGCCTCAGCTGCTGCTGCTCTCTCTTAGCCTTGCCTGACCTACCTGGAGAAGAGAAGACATCTAATGTAAGACAGTCTTGGGGTTCTTATTTTTATTTTAGTTAGTAAAAGGACTTTTTAAGACTCAGAGTCCCTTTACTTATCCAGATTTGGGTGGGTACTGGGTAACTTATTTGGGGTTAGGGTTCAGGAGTTCTGCTGGGGGTTGGGGCCTGGGGTGGGGGGGTTGCCAATTTGCCTATATCTTACTTTAGTGAGAGGACTTTTAAAAGTGCAGTGTCCTTTTACTTTTCCTGATTTGGGTGGCTTGGATTTCTTGGGGTTAGGGTGAAGGTTTTTAGGGGGGAAGGGGTTGATAAAGTTCCTGTTTTGTTAAAAGTCAAGTTTTTTAGGGTTTTAAAAGGATTCTGTGTTTGATTTGTTGCTGCTGTGTTGTGCTGCTATTGTTCCTTTTCTTTTCTGGTTCTGGTTCTTGGACGGGTGCTGTTTGGCCTAATTTTCATTGTTAAAAAGGTCACTTCTTTAACAGTTGAGTTTCTTGGCCTTTTCTCAGTGATCTGTTTGGATCTGTTGTTGTTGTTTGGATCTATCCACCACTTCTCTTGTTTGAGAGTTGTATTGTTTGGGGCAGGGCTGGAGAGCTGGCATCTGTAGATTGTGTGTTCTATGGCAGGGAAGCTGGCATTTGGGTGAGAGACCCAGAACCAGCATGATTGTTGTGCTTGGCCAGCTCTCCCCGCGTTGTTTGGGGCAGGGCTGGAGAGCTGACATCTGGGTTTGCTGCAGCCTTGAGCAGATTGTGTTTTGTGTGGCAGTGACTTTGGCAACTGGGTTTATATTGGTTCCAGCCCAGCAGGGTTCATAGAGTAGATAGATGGATGCAGTGCATTTGGGTCCTATACAGATTCTCTGGTGTGACGCCAGGTTCGGCTTTGGGTGCCCCAGGAATGGGACCCCCTGGTCCAATCTTTTTGGGACTTGGAGGGTTTGTAGGGGAGAGTCCCCTGCAAATTCGGGGGCTCTTCCTCAAACCCCCTCCCCTCCAGGCAGCTTCCAATATACCCTATTTTGCCATTGATTTCAATGGCCATAGGGTATATTGGGGCCGTATATTCGGAAATAGCCATACATCTACCACATATATGGCTATTCTGAGTACTGCTATTCGGAAATATATGGTATTCCAAATATTTTGGCCCCATATATTTCCGAATCCGATTATTTCTGATTTTTTTTTTTTGCACACCCCTAATCTATGAGCCTTTGCAAGAAAGCAGTTTTTCTAAACATAGTAATGTGTGTTTACAGCCAAAGTAGAGGAGGTATTAGAAATCAGAAAATGGATTCTCTGTGTTTTCTGTTTCCTTTTAAAAAACAGCTGCTGGAAGGATAGGGAATATGACTGGACTGAAGCAGCAGTGTAGCAGACCAAACAATTTAACCCTTTCCTTTGACCAGTGTGATAGTTTCCAGTATAAATCACCAGCCCTGAAACTGCTGTTGGATCCATGCAGAAAATATACATAAAACATACCAATGTCAGATCATAAAATAGGAAAAAATGTCTAGAAACTTATTTGGATGTACTGTTTGTTTATTATTATAGCGGTCCTTAGACCAGTCATACAGAAAGAAAGTATGAATAGAATATACAAGATTCCAGGATTTTTAAATACTTTAAAAATAGAAAACAGTTTAAAATTTCATCTAATATCTAGTTACCATAACTGCCTTTCTAACTACTGTGTACCATCTAACTACCATGCCCATCCTAACCCAATTATCCCAGGTCCTATTCCTGCATCACCAAGCAGAATTTGGCTACTTGGTAGGTAATCTTGGGGTATCTATCAGATAGAAGAAATGCAAGTTTAGCTTTTTCTGGAAGGCCTGGTTTTTTTTTTTCAATCAGCAGACTGATGATCTCCTTACATGCCACCTTATAATATGGACATATGAAAATCATGTGCTCTGTATTCTCAACTTCCCTTAATGGACAGGTACAGAGGCTTTCTGTGAAAGGAATAGTCTTATACTTGGAATAAAGCCCATTGTGAGGATAAATACAATGGGCTCTAGAAATAGGCTCTAGGTAAGTGCTGCAGTGACTGACAACTCAGGCCTCCTTTCAAATGGCTTCCAAAGCTCCCCACCCAAAGGTAGCATCAAAGACCAGCCTCCAGGTGCACTGATGTGAAATCCCTCCCAACCCAGGCACTCCTCCCTGCTTCCCCCGTCTGATCTCCCTAATGGGTACATGTGAAGCTGCCTTATACAGATGTTTCATAGATCAGTCAGTTACAGGGACCATTCTCAAACAAAGGCCCTCCGGATTGGTTTGCCCACCTGTGTTGTGACGGGTGAGGACACACACGTGGGAGGGTATATGACTTGCACACATGGCTCATTGCATCATTGACTGGTTAATCCTGCTGCCCTATGCTGAATCAGACTGTTGTCCATCAAGGTCAGTATTGTATACTAAGACTGGCAGCAGTTCACTGGAGACACCAGCGATTGAACCTGGGACCTTCTGCATGCTAAATACAGATGTTCTACCACTGAACCATGGCCCCTCCCTTGGTACTATGCAGAATTTACATATCACTCTCACTCTGCAGACCCTTCATTGATTACCTACCAGTTACCAGGCCCCATTCAAGGTCCTGTCACCTACAAAGCCCTGAATGGGGCTGGAGCCACATACCTGCAGGACCACCTCTCCTGCTAGGCTCTGCTGTGACAGCTGCCCTCATGTAAGCTAAGGGAGGGAAGGTGATTCATGACCAGAACCTTAGAGCTTTTATTAATAGGAGAGATTTCCCTTCAAGTACAGCAGAAGGGAGGAGGGGGGACTATGCCAGAGTGAACGGCTTGGATGTACTTAATGTTGGTGTTTATTTTTCATTTATATCATGCTTTTCTCCCTAAATAGGTCTCAAGGCAGCTTGTCACACTGTCCTCCTCTCCTCCACTTTGTCCTCCCATCAACCTTGTAAGGTAGGTTAGGCTGAGAGATTGTGGCAGCCTTAAGATAACCCAGGGAGCTTTACTGGCAAAGCCGTTATCCCTGGTCCTATTCCTGCATGCTAATGTCTTTGCAACATCACCTATAATGTGGGGAGGGTAGAACCTCCTACAATCCCTACATTTGTTCTCTGTGAGTCAGACATTAGCAGATCTCTACCTTTACCCACTTTTCACATGAGAAGTGGTGAAAACATCAACCTATCCCATTGTAGCTGCTTCTCCACAATAGAACAGACAAAAAGAGCAACAACTGTATGTTGTCCTGCCTCACATCAAAAGCTATTAGTGTAAACCACATGCACAGCACACTGTGTGTTTAGCCACTATGATAAAGAAAGGGGAAAGGAATCAAAGCTAGCTCTATGTCTTTTTCAAAATGTCAGGTTCTGCTTCTGAAGAAGTAAACCTGTCCCCTAAGGTATGCTTACAATTCTTCAAGAGCAAAGTATATGGCATCTCCTTCCAGGGTTGGTAGTGGTGCAAAATGTTCCCAGTAGACCTGAAGCTCATTTTTCAGGCATGGAGTCCTTACCCCGCCCCTCTCCATTTAAGACTATTCCCAAAGAGAAGACTAGAGCAAGCCCTGTGATTCTCACATTGTCATTTAGATGAAGTTCCTGTGAAAAAGAACTGATATGATGTTTTGCAAACTGCATTCTTGTTTTTACTAGCTCATAGTGGGGATTAGCCACTGATTGAAACCCATTTTGTGAGAGGGGAGGGGGTTCCATCTTACTCAAACTCTTAGTGAATAACCAATTGATGGGCAGCAGCAGTTTATCTGAGGGACTTTGAAACTGTTCTCTTCGTATGGGTTCTTTATGGAAATATGGAAGTACTCCTACCATTAGAAATGTTAACCATTTAATACCAGTAATGAAAACATAAGACTGAAGAAAGGGCAAACTTACCTTAATAGATTTGACCTGTGAAATCCAACAGTGAGAGAAAATGTGTTTTGGCTATTATATACAGGGATGGGCTCAAACCTGTCCAAAATCCTAAATTCACAACTAAAATTGCCTGGGTCATGGTTCAGAATCTGAGGTCCATGAGATCTCACCTCAGGGACCCTCCCGTGACCCTCCATGTGGTTTTTATAGGTTCAGGCATCTTGTGGTGGGGCATGATGACTGCATCCGCGGCTGACATGCTAGTGCCAATCAATTACGATTGTCAAAGCAACATGGGGAATGAACTTCTGCAGCCATGGAAATATCAATAGTGGTCTTCCAGAGCTCACAGAATGAATCAGTTCAGTAAACAGGAAGGTCCACTGAGGTTTGTGGTTTCTGTGGCCTCACAAACCCTCCATTTTCCCAGTTTGCTCCCATCCCTAATTATATCTATTCATATGATTCCCTTATTTTGGTCTCTTTCTCCCTACCTATTTGATAATTCATCTGAGTTCAGCCAAGTTGAATCTATCTGGATAGTTCATTGCAGGTATTGCACCTCATATTCCAACACAAACTTATACATGTATGAATACAAACACTCCTGTTTGCTACGTCTGTTAAGAGCAAGACTCTTGTTTTGGTTTGAATACTTGCAGGAAGATTATAGAGAAAGAAGGGTCTTGTGACATTTCATATGAGTGGGATTAAGCTAACAGCCAGACTGTTTGTCTTCAAATCTGGATGAATGTCTCATCACATGCTCTGCCTTGGCTATGTAAATTTCTGTTCTAAATGGTTTAATTTAATCATTGGAGTAAATAGAGGAATGGTCCAAACAGCTATCAAGAAGCATACAATGTGTACAGTATTACAGCAGTGTAGACATTGGAGTAGACAATTATTATGAAAGGGGCACTGAAGAAATCTAAAATGATTACATATAAATAAATCAAGCTTTAGCTTGTAAGTGAACACACACATGAACACACATGGAGCTGCCTTTGGCTGAGACAGACAGTTGCTCTGTTAAGCTCAATGTTGTCTACAATGACTAGCAATGGCTGTCTGGGAGTCTCAGGCTTTTTCATCATCTGTTACCAGTTCCTGTTAACTGGAGATCCTGGGGATTACACCTGCACAATATTCTGTATGCAAAACAGATGAACTACCACTGAACCACGGCTTCTCCCCAGTAAGTGAACCCAAGGAGGCCAGGTATACTGTGGACAAAAAGATATGTTAGGTCCTTCCCCCACCCCCACCTCTTTCATGAAGAAAGTAGTATGTATACTGAAGAATATGTATTTAAAAATTACATGACCTGCTTTTAGTAAGGATGAATTCCAGATGGAGAGGTTTCCTGTTCAAATGGGTGGAATTGTGGTTGTCCATTGCAACATATTTTAATATTTTATTTATTTTACTTGTTTGTTTTATTTACTTGTCTAGCAAAGCATATTTAGATTAGTTCTTCTCATTGTTATTGTTTCGATTCAGTTTTGTTCACTGTTAGTTCAGCTGCCAGCTGTTAGCTGGTTTGATGTGATAAATGGCCTTGGTAGATGAGCTTTTTAGCAATTCAAGAGGGGAGAGTATTCCTTTACTCACTCACTCTCCCTCTTTCTTTCTGTTTCCCCTTCTCTTCCCTTTTGCAAAATATTTGCATAGTTTGTTCAGCTAACAGTTATAGTTGCATGAAGTCACAGGAGGTAAATTACCATTGGTAGTAAACCTGCAGTTGTAAGCTTGTTAGAGCCCCTGATGACAAGTGTTAGTGAGACTGAGAAAGAGTAGGAGTAGTGAGATGATAGCTTAATATTCTCAATATATTAGATCACAGGTGTGGAATTCATTTATTATGAGGGACAGATCTGACACAAATGAGACCTTGTTGGGCTAGGCCATGTGTGCCATAAAACATAATGGCAGGTAGCAGAGATATAAACTTTATAAAGGACACAGACAAACACAAAGATTTTTTTAAAAGCTTAAAATAAAACATGCTTAAAAGATTAGCACTTGTTGGTTTTAATGGTGCTTTCTTTATATCTTTCCTATGCAATCCAGGGAACTGGGCAAAGGAAGCTCTGGCTCTTTCCTTCCTTCCCAGAGGACCAGGAAGGGCAGGAGCCTAAACCAATAGAAAGAAAAGAGGCTTGACTCAGTAGCTCTGCTGTGTGATTGAGAGAGCCTGGCAAAGCAAGCTATTCCTCCCCTCTTCCACCCCAAAGGAGGAGCCTCAGCCAATTGAGAAATTAGAGGCTTTGCTCTGTATCTCCTGTGCGATTGAGCAAGTCCAGCAAAGCAAGCTATGATACAGAAAGAAGCAAGAGAGAGGGAGGAAGCAGATGACAGCCAGTTCCTCAGGGGCGTGATAGGAGAAGAAGATATTGGATTTATATCCCCCTCTCCATTCCAAATCTCAGAGTCTCAGAGCGGCTCACAATCTCCTTTATCTTCCTCCTCCACAACAAACACCCTGTGAGGTGGGTGGGGCTGAGAGGGCTCTCACAGCAGCTGCCCTTTCAAGGACAACCTCTGCCAGAGCTATGGCTGACCCAAGGCCATTTCAGCAAGTGCAATTGGAGGAGTGGGGAATCAAACCTGGTTCTCCCAGATAAGAGTCCGCAGACTTAACCACTACACCAAACTGGCTCTCAGGAGCCCTCTGGGGGCCTAATTAGGCCCCCAGGTTGCATGTTTGACACCCCTGTATTAGATCATCTACCATACTAGGCCATCTAATATATTAGCTTAATAGGTGGTGTTAGGTTTGCATATTTACTTTATTTCAATTGTTATCCAATTTTATATAATTATATTTAGGGATTTTTAATGCTAAATTATGAATTATTATTAGTAGTATTTTCAGCTCACCAGAGTACTTACAGTATTATGAGTATAATAGATAATAATTATGGTACTTGTAGTAACTTCAGTATCGATTATTTATCTTATAATTTGCTATAATAGTTGTTACTGATTTCATAATTTTCTATCATTAGTAATTATTTTATTTTATTATTATCATTTGATTATATTATGCATTACATCATATTTAATAATGGGGGGAAGAGAACTCTAGATGATAACTTATTAGAAGTAGTTCAACCTAAAAAAAGGAGAATCAGTTAAATGTTTCACCAATATGAACCTGTTCATTTAAATAACACCTTCAATCCCCTAAATTCAGATGTTCGTGCTCCTGATAATAACACTCTTTCACAAGTAACAGATCAGGTTAATCCAGGTCTAGAAACCTCTAGCCTAAAAGAGTCTGATTTCCTTGCACAAACTCTAATTAATCAGACCTTTTTGATTGCTCAAATTCTAGACAAAATCTATGAATAATTAGTTGAGTTGCAAGACTCTCTTTCAAAACTTGGCTTGGGGGTGGCCTATCATACATTCCCTCTCCTCTACCTGATAAATCTTTTTTAAAAAATCTCATTTCATGTATCACCCTATTAACTCTAAGGCAAGTTCTCTGATTTTAAATCAGTTCAGTTTGCTTTATTACGGTCCAAGACCAAATACACAGCACAATGCAGGCCAACAACAACCACATAAAAATTGTAAAAATCAAGATGGACCTAAATAGGTAAAACATAAGATATTTAAAAAATAAATGTGAAAATAAAATATAGGACATTAGTATGAATAATGAGATATGACAAATAATACAGTAGTGGTCAAACATCTTCTAGCTTAATAAATATAGTACATATAATAAAAAAATTATACAGCTCCAGAAAAAAATATTAACTAGAATACACTGGTTAAAATTACAATCTGTTACCTCGACATTAACTTGTAAGAACCATAAAATGCAATTTGATTGCATGGGAACAAAATTTGGCAACTTTATGCATGGTCTCTGTATTTATATCAGTTTCAGTAGCATTTGTAATGGTATACAGAGTACTCAGGCAGGAGAAGGATTTTAAATCTTTTTCAGGTGGTCATATCTCCTCCTGAAGTTTTTTTTTTTAAAAAAATTAAAAAAAATAGATGGTATGTTTTGTTTTTTTAAAAAAATAGATTATATATTCTGAACCAACCTGTATGAACTTCTGGGTTAGTCACTGATTAGAATTGACCTGAAGTTTTTTCTCATTTTAATTGACTCCCATACTCATAGCAAGATCTCGTTAACTTTTTATTTAAAGAAAATTCATTCCATGATCTGGACAAAAAGGAAGAATTTTAAGCCACATTATATTTCTATACAGTTCAAGGACATATGTGTTAACCCATTAGTAAGCAAGGATCTGAGTATCCTAATCTTCATCATGTAAGGAAAACAATAAACCATAACTCAAAAACATAAATTAATTTAATCCCTGAGTAAATTCCTCAGGCCCTCTACGAAAGCATTCTTTTGACAAGGAGATCCTTGGGTCAGTTAGGAACCTCTCTTGAACTGGGTATCATCATATGTTAGCCCAGCCCAAAATTCCAAATAATCAATTAACTATTCTCACAACTTTTTTTGAGCAGAAATGCACAGGAGCACAATTCTGGCTGGCTTGGCATCAGGAAGTGTGGCCTAATACGCAAATGAGTTCTTACTGGGCTTTTTCTACAAAAAAAGCCCTGTGTGAAACAATGGTGACATTAGAGGGTGTGGCCTAATATGCAAATAAGGTTGCCAATCCCCAGGTGGGGGAAGGGGATCCTTGGGTTTGGAAGCCCTCCCGCCGCTTCAGGGTCATCAGAAAGCAGGGTGGGGGAGGGAAATGTCTTGCTGGGCACTCATTATTCCCTATGGAGACCGATTCCCATAGGGAATAATAGAGAATTGAGCTGTGGGTATCTGGGGCTCTGGAGGGCCTGTTTTTTGAGGTGAAGGCACCAAACTTGCAGCATAGCATTCAGCACCTCTCCTCAAAAGAGCCTCCAAGTTTCAAAATGATTGAGCCAAGTGGTCCAATTCTATGAGCCCCAAAAGAAGGTGCCTCTATCCTTCATTATTTCCAATGAAGGGAAGGTATTTAAAAGGTGTACAGTTCATTTAAATGTGATTAATCAGCTTCTCCTAATTGCCTTGATTCCCTGTAGAGAGCCTAATTTTTCAGTCAACTATTTATGTATTGTCCCAAGGATATTAGTGGGTTTTAGCAAAACTACCTTAAAATACTGCATGAATCATGTGCTGTTTCCAAAGTTCCCCTTCCCCCTATTCAGACATTCGTTCCTATCTTGCCATTATGGCCTTCTTTCTGAGCATCACTCAGAACTTCTTTATATTGTATGTTTTTCAGCTAAAGCTTTTCATTATTATGACTGCACATAAATTTAATCCCTTGTAAAATTTGCCAACTGTCAAGCTAACTTGAGTTACACACACACACACAAAAAAAAATCATCTGTTTGATAACTACATGAGAGAGAATATATTTGTTCCTTCTTGATTGCCATAGTGGTTTCTCTCTCCCTGTTATCCACTTTAAAGGAAAATATCAACTTTATAGTTAACTTTTTGTTTCAGAACACTGACCTGCTTATCCTTTGCTGCATTCAGCGATTGTCACATGTCTCACTGAGCTTATGGCAATCCCCCTTGCTCTTTGCAAATGCAATTTGAACAGTAACATTCCTAGCCTGAAAGGCTGTGTGTTGATCTGATTTCTCCTTCAGAAGATTTGCAGCATCTGTAGACAGGGCACATTTTTCTGACACTGGCCTATTGTCAAGATTTTCAAAGGGTTTAAGAGACCAATATTTGATCGAAGAGCCTTAAAATGTAATTTTGCAGGCTCAGGCTAATATTTGCAAAAATCTAGAACAGTCTATGCAGCTTTTCTCTTTGAATCACAGACTTTTTTTAGAATAAGGAGTACAGCATTTGTACCTATAGAAGTACAATAATGTTCTCAATATAAATGCATACATGTGTGGACTTCTAAATTAATACAGATTGTATGCTCTCAACAAGTAAGTTTTCATTCAAATACATTAGGGAATAAGAAATAAACTAATTCAATTTCAGTTCTCCAAGCAGATTTAGACTTATAATAGATGCTTAAGCCTCATTCACTCAGGTATTTAAATTGTTGAGACATGTCCGCATTATATACAGTGCACTCTTAAGCAAAGTTACACCCTTCTAAATCCATTAAAGTAACTCTGATTAGGAACACACTGCTAGAGCCCTGAAATGTGGTACCTGCATAGTCCAAAACTGGGGAAAAATCTGAAAACTTAACATAGAATCATACATATAGACCATCTGTTCAGTGCAGGATCAGCCTGAAGCATCCCTGACATATGTTCATCCAGATGCTGGTTGAAGGCTGCCAGTGAGGGAGAGTTCACCTTCTCCCTACCCAGCTGATTCCACCGCTGAACTACTCTTACTGTAAACAGGTCCCTCCTCCCCCCCCCCCCAAATATCTACCCAGTAACTTTTTGTCCATAATTTAAACCTATCACTGCAAATTCAATCCTAGCCAACATGGTATAGTGGTTAAGAGCAGCAAACTCTAATGTGGGCAAATGGGTTTGATTCTCCACTACTCCACATGTAAGCCTGCTGAGTTACCTTGGGCCAGTCACAATTCTCTCAACCCCACCAACCAAACAAGGTGCCTGTTGTGAGGAAAGGAAAGGAACGTGATTGTAAGCTGCTTTGAGACTTCTTAGAATTGAAAAAAGTGGGGTGTAAAAACCAACTCTGCTGCTGCTGCTGCTGCCACCAACAGAAACAGCTCTCTGCTCTCCTCTGACAGCCTGTCAAATACTTCAAAAGAGCAATATCTCCACATTTGTACTTTTCTCTCTGAAAAAAAAAAGTCAAAGTATGCCCAAATGTCTAAGGCATTTCCAGAATCCTGCCCCCACAAAGGTTGAAGCTTGATTCCTCCAGAATGGGGACCATGAAGGGTACCTTAAAATAAAGTACTTCCACATGAAAAAAACCCAAAATGTAAATCCAAATAATAGTGCTTTTAGAATCATAGACTTGGAAGGGACCTCCAGGGTCATCTAGTCCAACCCCCTGCACATTGCAGGAAATTCACAAATACTTCCCTCCACAACCCCAGTGACCCCCTGCTCCAAACCCAGAAGGTGACAAAAAACCTCCAGGCTCCCTGGCAAAACTGCCCTGGAGAAAAATGGTTTCCTTACACCAAAGTGGCAATCAGCATTTCCCTGGGCATATAAGAAAGGACTATGAGAAGTAAGCACTAATTCAACCCTTCCTGCCCTCCTCATGATCTGCCTGATTCACAGACCCCCATGCAAATAAGCAGCTACATTTTGTGTTTTCATAGTTACAGTATCACCTACCTCAAGCTACTCCTTACATTTACAGGTGTTGGCTGTGGCTCAACAGCCACCCACACACTTAAGAAGGATGATAGTTTTACAACAAAATGGCTGACACTGCTGTTTCCCACCCTTTCAGTATTGTGACCACTGCAACACCAGAGAAGAATTGCCAAATATAAGATATGAGCTAAACATAGTTCTTGTTTCCGGTGTTTTCATGGAGTAGGGAAAAGGAGGGGGGCTACTGCCTTCATCTCAGCCAGATAATATTTTGAAGAAATAGAACTGAATTGAAATATTCAAAATCCTAATTTTGACTGGTGTTGGGTTGGATAAAATACTAAAAAGTAAACATTATGTCTTCCATATGATATCCTTGTGCTTCAAATGGCTATGGATAAGTCTTATTTCTATGTACTTTTATTTAAACTATAAATTCCTTTATTGTTTTTTTTTTCAATATTTGTCCCAAAGTTACTTTGTTTGTAAATTAAAATGTGGAAAATGATGCAGGCATATTAATGCATGGAGGGTAGTAATCTTAATTCATTATTCACTGAAAATTATTAGCATTAGAGTGTTTTTCACTGGTAAAATTTCTACATGACTGCTCTTTCCATCTTACAAAACAAGCAAATCCACTGCCATAATTATTATAATTATTTTTTCACCTTGTTCCATTATCACCTTGTACTAACTGGCACTCTCTTCAGCCAGCATTTTCATTTGTTTTATTAGTCAGTCTCGCCAATAAAATCTACTTTATTGTAAACGTGCAGTTCAGTGCAATTCCTAATAACACAGTGTTGTAATTGCCTAATCAATAATGATCATAGGAGTCAAAGTTAATATTTGTAACAGTTATTGTTTTGTCAGAGATTGACATAAGGCCCAGCATGTATCAGAAGGCTAAGAATACTTATGATTTTTTATGGCTTTAAAATCCAAAGTGCTGCTTTGAAAGATAAAAAATCAGTAATGATTTGTAAACTAATAAATGGAAACACATTTGGGAGGATGTTCTTGTAATTATTTGGAGTAGAACAGGTGTTTTGAACAAAGAACTTGTCTTAAGCACATTAACTCTGAAGTAAATCCTACTGAGTTAGTAGTACTTACTGTATGGAATACCTGTACTGCCCATTTGGTCATTGTTCCGCAATTGCTCCCCCACTAGTCCAAAAAAGTATAAACACTTCTGGCCATAGCAGCATTGATGATGTTGCATGATGTGATCACATTGCTGAACCATAATTAAGTTAGCCAGTATGGACTTAGTGATTCTGCTTTTCATGTTCCTGGCAAAATGAGAAGTCTCCTTTTCTTTTCTTTTCTTTTCTTTTCTTTTCTTTTCTTTTCTTTTCTTTTCTTTTCTTTTCTTTTCTTTTCTTTTGGTTTATGATTCTCTTTTTATTATGTCTGTAGGGATTTTTGTTGCTGTTTATCACTTATAACCCATGGGTCCATTTTGGGGATAAAAAGGGCAGGATATAAATGATTTTTAGGTAAAATTATCGAGAGGGCAGTGGCGTTGCAGTTGCAGGGTTTTCTGGATGACACTTCCATCCTAGACCCTTGCAGGTCCGGCTTTCATCCGGGTCATGGGACGGAGACAGTACTGGTCGCCTTGGCAGATGACCTCCAGCAGCATCTGGATCAAGGTGGCATGGCGGTGCTGATGTTGTTAGATCTGTTGGCTGCATTTGACACGGTCGACCATCAGTTACTGACCCGCCACCTCACCGACGTAGCGGTTAGGGGGTCGGCCTTACAATGGCTTTCCTCCTTCCTCAAGGGACGGGGACAAAGGGTAGCAATTGGGGGTGAGCTGTCCCAGAGGCGCACACTAGATTGTGGAGTGCCGCAGGGAGCAGTTCTCTCTCCGATGCTATTTAATATCTATATGTGCCCCCTTGCCCAGATTGCCTAGAGGTATGGGCTTGGGTGTCATCAATATGCAGATGACACCCAGCTCTATCCCTGGACTGCGTCCCAGGGAATTTGGACCTGGCATTGCAGGCCGTGGCAACTTGGCTAAGGCTGAGTGGATTGAAGCTGAATCCGATGAAGACAGAGGTCCTTTGCGTGGGTCAGGGCACTTTGGGGAGGGAAATACCTCTCCCGGTTTTTGACGGGGTGCCGCTGAAAGTGGCGCACCGGGTCAGGAGCTTGGGAGTTCTACTGGAGCCTTCACTATCAATGGAGGCCCAGATAGCAGCCAGATAGTCAGCTTTCTTTCATCTAAAGTGGGCAAGGCAGTTGGCTCCCTTCCTAGAGCGTCGGGACCTAGCAACAGTGATTCATGCAACAGTCACCTCGAGATTGGATTACTGTAATGCCCTCTACATGGGGCTGTCTCTGTGCCGAACCCGGATGCAGAACGCGGCAGCTAGGCTGCTACTGGGGCTCCTAAAGTGGGAGTACATACAGCCGGGGCTGCGCGGACTGCACTGGTTGCCAGTTACATACCGGATTCATTACAAAGTGCTGGTTATTACCTTTAAAGCCCTATATAGCCGAGGACCTGCCTACCTGAGGGACCGTCTTTCCCCATATGAACCCCAGAGAGCACTGAGGTCAGCAGGAAAGAACCAACTGACCATCCCTGGGCCGAAGGAGGCAAAACTGCAGAGTACTCATATGTGGGCCTTCTCTGTCATAGCTCCACACCTATGGAAGAAGTGCGGGCCCTGCGGAACCTTGAACAGTTCCACAGGGCCTGCAAGACCATCCTTTTTTGGATGGCCTTTGCTGAATCAATGACAGAGGGTCTCGCCTAAGTGATTTTCGCCATCATGCTTATTGTAAATAGCACCAGAATGTTAATTTTAAAATTTTAAATTAGACTGTTTTAAAGCTAGATACTGATTTTAAATACTTATTGTATAATCTGTTGTATTTGATGTTGTTAGCCGCCCTGAGCCTGCTTTGGCGGGGAGGGTGGGATATAAATAAAATGTTGATTGATTGATTGATTTTAATCATTCAGTAAGCTTGGGGTCCCCAAACCCTTTTGAGCCTGTGGGCAACTTTGGAATTTCAACACAGGATGGCAGGTGTAGCCAGAAAACAGCTGCCATAGGAAGTGAAGCCAACCACAAAATGACTGCCACAGGAGATATAGTCACACACATAGAGGAAACCCAAGGACCGGAGGGGAGAAGGGGTGTAATTTGAAAAATACACTGGGAAAGAAGAGTGAGAGAGAATTAAACCCACACTCATGGTGGCAGCTGGCACTGAAAGGCCATGTTCAGATGCACAGTTTAATCAGATGTTGCTACTGTTTCCTTCCAGATTTAAAGTGGCTGATCAGACAGCAACATCTGCCTCCCGGTAATGACTTGTGGTAGCCCCCCCAAAAAAAAATCCTTCTCAGAACCGGATTATTTTGTTACCTGTTCCTTTGCAGTGTTTTTTGAGTTCTCTGGTTTCACCTCATAGTTCTCTCCATCTGGATAGTTCTGCTGCATTATTAACCAACTTCTGGATGTCTGAAGGCTGTCCCAGAGCAAAAGGAGCCTCAGACATCCAGTGCCATTATGATGCCATTTTTACTACTTAGCAATATGCACATAATCGCATAACCACATAATGTTTTAACCTATGCGCATAATATGCGGAACCTGATTAGGTGGGGATTTACTTGCTGTAGGATCAGGGCCACTCCAACCGGTGCACAACCTGATTAGGCAAGAGGATTTGCTTGCTGTAGGATCAGGGCCACTCCAACCAGTGCGCAACCTGATTAGACAAGGGGACTTCCACACTCTGGGATCAGGGCCAGTCCAACCGGTATGCAATCTGATTAGGCGGGGATTTACTTGCTCTAGGATCAGGGCCACTTCAACCGGTGCGCAACCTGACTAGGCAAGGGGACTTCCACGCTCTAGAATCAGGGCCAGTCCAACTGGTGCACAACCTGACTAGGCGGGGATTTGCTCGCTCTCAACTTAGGTTAGCGCTTTCCCTGTGAGGCGGTTCTGGTGCACGCAAGGAGATCGACTCAAGGTAGCCCATTTCTCCTGCCACTATTCTATTGTATATACTATCCTCACTCCATTGAACGCATCACTGATAATACAAGGTCTGTACTTCCGGAGAGTCACTCCAACCGGTGCTTGTACTCCGAAGATAAGACTAAGTGCTATCCTACGTGTGTGTGTGTGTGTAATGTACAAGAAAGGAGGGCAAGAAGCGGGAATTGGGGACCTATGTGTTCCTAAACAGCAACCTAGCCTGATCTCTTTCCTAACCCTCGATAGACGTGTTGAGTAGGCCAATCAGGATGGTGGCCGGGCTTCACATGATTCTCCCTTTGTGTCCCAGTCAGGCTGAGCCCCTATACAGGCAGTATCTGGCCCTCTGGGCGCGGCTGGAGAATTAGCGCTGAATGATAGAGTGGGAGCAGACCCTCCCCATGAGGTATAGAATGCTCTTCTAGAGCCAATCACACAGTTCTCAGTCACTCATTCACAATCACTCAGGCCTAACAGGGTAAGTTCTCAAAGAAGTATCCTTCCACATCTGGCTGTCAGAAAACATGCATGTTGACTACCGTGTGTTCTGATGACCAGGGTTTTGCCCGCATCCTCCACCAATATCTGTTAAGCAAACTGCCCTAAAAATAGGATTTGGGGGGATTTAGAGTGGAGGGCAATCTGCCTTTTAGCGAGATCAAAAACCTGTGTATACAGAAGGTGTCTGCTTTGGAAGTTACCCAATAACAAGACAATATAATATAATATAAAAAGGTTTATTATGAAATAAAGACAAACATACAAGAGTATACAGTCACGCAATGCACATACATTCCTAATAAAAATAAGATAGAAATAGACAGGGGCAAACACAAGGATTGACAAACAGGGTAATAATTACCTATCATAGTCTTCGGGGAACATAAGAACATAAGAGAAGCCATGTTGGATCAGGCCAACGGCCCATCAAGTCCAACACTCTGTGTCACACAGTGGCAAAAAATGTTATATACGCACATACACTGTGGCTAATAGCCACTGATGGACCTCTGCTCCATATTTTTATCTAAACCCCTCTTGAAGGTGGCTATACTTGTGGCCGCCACCACCTCCTGTGGCAGTGAATTCCACATGTTAATCACCCTTTGGGTGAAGAAGTACTTCCTTTTATCCGTTTTAACCTGTCTGCTCAGCAATTTCATCGAATGCCCACGAGTTCTTGTATTGTGAGAAAGGGAGAAAAGTACTTCTTTCTCTACTTTCTCCATCCCATGCATTATCTTGTAAACCTCTCTCATGTCACCCCGCAGTCGACGTTTCTCCAAGCTAAAGAGTCCCAAGCGTTTCAACCTTTCTTCATAGGGAAAGTGCTCCAGCCCTTTAATCATTCTAGTTGCCCTTCTCTGCACCTTCTCTAAAGCTATAATATCCTTTTTGAGGTGCGGCGACCAGAACTGCACACAGTACTCCAAATGAGACCGCACCATCGATTTATACAGGGGCATTATGATACTGGCTGATTTGTTTTCAATTCCCTTCCTAATAATTCCCAGCATGGCGTTGGCCTTTTTTATTGCAAACGCACACTGTCTTGACACTTTCAGTGAGTTATCTATCATGACCCCAAGATCTCTCTCTTGATCAGTCTCTGCCAGTTCACACCCCATTAACTTGTATTTGTAGCTGGGATTCTTAGCCCCAATGTGCATTACTTTGCACTTGGCCACATTGAACCGCATCTGCCACGTTGACGCCCACTCACCCAGCCTCAACAGATCCCTTTGGAGTTCCTCACAATCCTCTCTGGTTCTCACCACCCTGAACAATTTAGTGTCATCCGCAAACTTGGCCACTTCACTGCTCACTCCCAACTCTAAATCATTTATGAACAAGTTAAAGAGCATGGGACCCAGTACCGAGCCCTGTGGCACCCCACTGCTTACCGTCCTCCACTGCGAAGACTGCCCATTTATACTCACTCTCTGCTTCCTATTACTCAGCCAGTTTTTGATCCACAAGAGGACCTGTCCTTTTACTCCATGATTCTCAAGCTTTCTAAGGAGCCTTTGATGAGGAACTTTATCAAAAGCTTTCTGGAAGTCAAGGTAAACAACATCTATCGGGTCTCCTTTGTCCACATGTTTGTTCACCCCCTCAAAGAAATGCAACAGGTTAGTGAGGCAAGATCTTCCCTTGCAGAACCCATGCTGAGTCTTCCTCAATAACCCGTGTTCATCAATGTGCCTGCTCATTCTGTCCTTGATAATGGTTTCTAGGCTTGAAAATGGTTTCTAGGGAAGGCTCCAATGGCAACGAAAAAGGAGATGGGGGATGGACCCTCAACTGATCAGATATCGGGGGTGTATCTAAAAGTGGGGTATGTGGTACTGTCAGATGCACATGTGTGGAGAGTTGGGTCAGAGGTTATAAGGACTACCTTGAACCCTTAGAGGGTAGGAGGTGCAGGGGCGAATGACAGGTGGTCAGCTGGTACATGACCTCAGAAAAAGGGGAGGCTCCGAAGTAACCATCAGGGCTGGACTTGTGTGGTGGGCAGTGGACAGTCTATTCAGGACACCTGATTGGACGCCCATATCCAGCCAATGAGCGAACCTGGCCCTGGTTACCTGATTGTGTTTCCAGGTAACAATGGGCAGGGGGGAGGCTCCAGGGTGACAATTAGGGCAAAGTATGGGTGAGGATATTGGGGTGGAAGTGATTAACAAGCTATCCAAACTTACCGAAAGGTGACAGTAGAGGGCCAAATTGTTATCTAAGGTGACACCCGATCTATACAAAGAACTCTGGCTCTAGGTGAAGATGTCCTTCCTCTTTTCTTCTTTACTGGCACTATCTTTTGTCTTGGGTTCCGTTGGACAAAAGCTTAGGTAGTCTGGCAGGATCCACTCTTAAGATAAGCTTGATTGCCTTATGCAAAAGAAGAAGATGATGATATTGGATTTATATCCTGCCCTCCCTTCCAAAGAGTCTCAGAGCGGCTCACAATCTCCTTTACCTTCCTCCCCCACAACAGACACCCTGTGAGGTGGGTGGGGCTGGAGAGGGCTCTCACTGCAGCTGCCCTTTCAAGGACAACCTCTGCCAGAGCTATGGCAAAAGTAACACCTGTTGAGTACGTGAGCCTCTTGCTTCGCTGTCATGGAGTCTGGCACTGCAGGAAGATGGTTGCTGATGGTGCTAGCCTACCAACATGGCTTTCATGGTCAAGGCTGGAAACCACTTGCTCAGACAGTTCCTGGTGGCGTAACTTCTTCCACTGCAACGGCCAAGATGGTGCATGCATGGAGCGGCTGGAAACCCATCTGTACTTTTGGCTAGCACTCTTCCAGAGATATAGAGTGCTGTTATAACACTAAGACTGTTAGTACCCACATAAGTCTCTTATAAACTGGTAGATAAAACCCACTTTTCACAGCAGATGTGTGTAAGTCGAATCTCCAGGCACCCTGGCAACCAAACAGGTGATTACGATATCTGTATATAACTGAAATTAGGGGTCCCTCACTCACAGATACCTTAGTGCCCAGAAGCAGCATGTTAAGGACCTTTGCAAGAAGAGGTCAGCATCACATTATAAAGACATAGGTGGAGATGGGTGTTTGGGTAAGCATACTAGTGGAAACAGCAGCAGCTGTGTTGTAAAGGTATGTATACAAAGTCCAAAGATCCTTACTTCCTAGTAAGTATGCTTCGAGACAGTGTGTGATTGCAATAAAAAAGGCGAACGCCATGCTGGGAATTATTAGGAAGGGAACTGAAAACAAATCAGCCAGTATCATAATGACCCTGTATAAATCAATGGTGCAGCCTTATTTAGAATACTGTGTACAATTCTAGTCCCCACACCTCAGAAAAGATATTAAGCAGGGGTGGCCAACAGTAGCTCTCCAGATGTTTTTTGCCTACAACTCCCATCAGCCCCAGCCAGCATGGCCAATGGCTGGGGCTGATGAGAGTTGTAGGCAAAAACAACTGGAGAGCTACCATTGGCCACCCCTGTATTATAGATTGGAAAAAGTGCAAAAAAAAAGGGCAACTAGAATGATTAAAGAGTTGGAACACTTTCCCTATGAAGAAAGGTTTAAACATTTGGGGCTCTTCAGCTTGGAGAAATGTTGACTAAAGGGTGACATGATAGAGATTTACAAGATTATGCATGGGATAAAGAAGATAGAGAAAGAAGCACTTTTCTCCCTTTCTCACAATATGAGAACTCATGGACATTCAATTAAATTGCTGAGCAGTCAGGTTAGAACTGATAAAAGGAAGTACTTCTTCATCCAAAGACTGATCAACACATGGAATTCACTGCCACAGGAGGTGGTGGCAGCTACAAGCATAGACAGCTTCAAGAGGGGAATGGATAAGCATATGGATCAGAGGTCCATCAGTGGCTATTAGCCATAGTATATTGATGGAACTCTCTGTCTGGGGCAGTGATGCTCTTATTCTTGGTTCTTGGGCACAGTGGGAGGGATTCTAGTGTCCTGACCTCACTGGTGGACCTCCTCATGGCACTTGTGTTGTTGTTTTTTTGCCTCTGTGTGACACAGAGTGTTGGACTGGATGGGCCATTGACCTGATCCAACATTGCTTCTTATGTTCTTATGCTTAGAACTGCAGCCAGAATCTTAATCCAGTCTCTGTTCACTGAGATTACAAATTCTATAAGAGGCCTTCTATTCAACCTAATATCATGCACTGCTTATTCAGGACAATACTTCTGAGTGAACTAAGGGTACAAATTTCAGTAGTCACCCTGGGGGTGTCCAGGGAGATGAGCAGGGTGCTTCTGGGGATAGGAGCATCATCCTCAAACATCTTGTATGTTCTTTTGAGCATTCAGGAAGGCCCAGAGGGTCTAAGGATCCACAATGACTATTAGCAGCCCTGTTCAAAAATAAGTCTCTTTATGTTAAATGGAGATTACTTCTTTAGATGCAATACAGCACACACTTTTGTCTCCTTCCTCCATTTTATCGGACAAGATCATCCTCTTACCCCCTTGTCAAGAATAATCAGAACTATGACGAGGACAATTTCAATTAGGAAAATTATGTTGAAGAAGAAATTAAAACTGTGGCCCTGATCTGATTCAATTAGGACAGCAGCCATGCCACATGATTCTATACATGCTTACCCAGAAGTAGGGTTGCCAGGTGGGAGCAGGAGATCCTCTGGTTTGGAGGTACTCCCCCAACTTCAGGGTCATCAGAAAGCCGGGGCGGGGGAGTAAAATGTCTGCTGGACACTCCATTATACTCTGTGAAGACCAATTCCCATAGCGCAGTGTTTCCCATTTGCAGGGTCATGACCCGGTACCGGGCCATGAAAGCCTCACTACCGAGCCACAGGAAAAGCCAGAGCTAGCCCCGCCCCCATTAAAGCTAGCCCCGCCCTGTCTCTATGTTGTGCAGAGAGGAGCTGGGCTGCCTCTCCTTCCTTCTCCCCCGCTCCCAGTGTTTGAGAGAAACCAAGCAAGCTTGATTGTAGCTTGAGGCAGGGTTCCAGTAGTAGCAGCTGAAGGAAGGGCCTACTAAATGTGTCAGCATATTTTGAGGTAGAGCAACTGCCAGGGCGCAGTGTGGGTGGTACACAGTGCTGGCATTCCTGATGGCAATGGCAACAGCACTCCCAACTGCATACACTGGCCAGTGCTGTTGAGGAAGGTATGTCTAGGTGGTGCAGGCAATTGAACATGGGCATTAGCAGTGCTTGCAAGCTGGAGAAGAATACACAAACAGACAGGTGCATGCAGGTGTGGGGGTGAAAAGAGAGGACCGCCCACTTTCCACCCCCATTTTGGCTCAGCATGAGTTTCAGAGAGATTTTTCTGAAAATGTATTTACTTCTGAAGACTAGGTTTGGGGGAGTGCCCTGGAAGTGACATCACAGGAAAAGGTAGAGTTTTGGTTCAGTGTGCCCCAGAAGTGACATCACTTGGTCCTTGACACCACAGAAAATGACATAATTGCTGTCTCCTGGCTTCACCCCCAAAGTCTCCTGACTCCACCCCCAAATTTTAGTGGACCACGAAGAAAAAGTGTAAAAATAACTGGGCCAAGGGAAAGAAAAGTTTGGGAAACCCTGCCATAGCAGATAATGGAGAATTGATCCATGAATTTCTGGGGCTCAGGGGGGCTGTTTTTTTGAGGTTTTCAGAGTATAATCTGGTGCATCTCTAAAAAATACCCACCAAGTTTCAAAAAGATAGGATGAGAGGATCCAATTCTGTGAGTTACAAACGAAGGTGCCCCTATCCTTCATTATTTCCAAATGGAGGGAAGGCATTTAAAATGTGTGTGGTCCCTTTAAATGTGATTGCCAGAATACCCTTAGGAGTTCATTGTGCTTGCCACACCCTTGCTCCTGGCTCCACCCCCAAAGCCCCCAGATATATCCTGAGTCATACCTGGCAACTCTACCCAAAAGTAAGCTTTACTGTGTTCTGTGGGGTTTGCTCCTTAACCTATACTCTTTTGTACAGTTACTGACTAAAGATTATCTTTCTAGTGAACACCCACTGCATGCATCTAAGTGAGCTCCATGAAAGCCATGTTACAATAAAAAAAATTAAAATCCACAAAAGCGTATACCTCTTGAATACAATTTGTTAGTCTTAATGGTGGTACTGGACTCACACTTTGTTCTGCTACTTCAGACCAACACCGGTACCCAACTGGAACTAACAATACAAGCTTGTTAGTCTTTCCTGTGCCATAAGATACTCTTTGTTTTAACTAGGAAAAACATTCAATTGAACTAAATGAAACTTTTAAATAAGCATGCAGGGAATGGAGCTGTTTAAGCAAACTGCTTCCTTTTCAATCCTGAAATCCCAAAGCCCTCTTTTAGATTTGCTGTGTAAATAACTTGGTTTATTTTTAGGGAAGAAACAGGTTTGCCTTTCTTTTGGTCAACCCCATCTCTGATTTCTTCCAACATTTACATATTCACCCGTTGCTTGTTTCTGATGAATTTTCAACAGTTGCTTGGTTCCTACGCTGTTGCATAATGAAACTTTAATTCAAATACACTTCCCGTCTTCATTAAAGCTTGATACGCCAGCTTCCACTGACATCTCCCTGGCGGGATTAAGGGATGTTGAAGATGCAGCAAGACAGTGGGGGTGAAAATGTACTTTCTGACAACCAAAGGTTTGATGTAAGGATCCAGAGGCCTACAAGGACATTTCAACATCATTCCACTGAATAAATTTGCTCTCTTAGATGCATGTGGCATAAATCAGGGAGCCTGCTTTTGAGAGGATCGCTGCATTGTGTGGCAGGGGGAAGGGTGCAGAATGTATGCTTGCTGTGTGATCCCTCGTGAGATTGTCAGTGTGTGCGCATGCATGTGTGTGGATTTAAAGCAGAGGGTTTTTTACTGTCAGAAAACATTAGACAAAACTCAGGAAAAAGTATCTGAAGTCAGTATGTTTAGCTGGGTTCCATCAGTATACTTACATCTGACAAATTGTAAGTGAATGGTTTCTTGTAGCTCATTTAAAAATGGCTTGTTATTTCTGATCAGTTTATTGTTTCTACAAGAAAGGCCTTTCCGGTGCTCAAGTTATGGGGGAAAGGGTAGGATCTTGATAAACACTTCCAAGTCCTACCCTATGACTCCCCTCAATTTTAGCCCTCCTGGTCCTTTTAAGCTAAGCTCTCTCCTCTTTGTGTGTACAGGATGCTGCACATGTCATTCCTATAGAATACTCAGAGAATGACTCTGAAGCATCACACATGACTTTGGTTTGGGAAATGAGATTACATTCAGAAGCATTACTCTCAGAGGAAGTGGGCACATTGTTCGATGTGGAAACAGTCCCAAAAGACAGAACTATGAGCTGTGCTTGAATTTCTTTTCAAGTGGTGAAACATCTCTACATTTTACAAACAAAAATATGCTAAAATGGAAGGAAGTTGCTGGAATCATCTTGATGCAGGTTTATGAGAGCATTTACACAGAAGTCAGGAAAGTGTCATTTTAGGTCCTTCTTAAATTCAGACTATAAACTTTACCAAGGACAGAATCTCCTACTCCTTGTCCCTGCACTAAAATGAGGCTTCTCAAACAACCCTTGGCCAGTGCAATCTTTGCGCCTGTCTGTCTTCACACTGCGACTAAACATCATTCACCAGCCCACCTTTCCTTTTGGACTGGAGCCTGGAGGCCCACCTTCTTTAATTCCAAAAGGGAATTGTCAGGAATGTGCTCATTGCTTTCATTCTTCATTTTGAATCTTCAAAAAATGAAGTTTTGGGTATTTACCAGAAGTGACACCCTGACACCATTTTAAAAAAACTTTTTCCTTCTTCCAGCCCACTTGGGGCTGGTGGGCAAGGATAAGGAGACCACCTGATGATCTCCCTTGAACCAGGAAGAGTCACTATCTCTCAGTCTAACCTACCTCACACAGTTATTCTGAGGGTAAAATAAAGGAATGGAGAACTGTGAATGCTGTCCTGAGGTCCTTGGAGGAAGGGTGGTATAAAAATATAATAGATGTATATATTATGTATGTTAGAGCATGTTTGTTTTGAAGAGAGAGAAAAAAACAGTCCAAAGCATTTGGAGGCCTGTGAAGCAAAGTCCAAGCAATGCCATCCGTATAATTTGAATGATCTCCCAAGATTTGCCCCCTTAGGTGAGTGCCTCAGTGCCTAATGGCAAGACTGCCTGTGCAGTAATATGAGGCTTGCACACAACTTTATTGCACACAACAATATCATCATTGTTTCACATAGGGCTTTTTGTAGAAAAAAGTCCCGCAGGAGCTCATTTGCATATTAGGCCATGCCCCCTGGCACCAGGCCAGCCAGAACTGTGTTCCTGCTCAAAAAAAGCCCTGGACTTGCATATTGTGGCTCTGCTGCCATGGTTTGATCCAGGCCTCAGATTCAGTGGGAGCTCATAGGAGCACAGCTCCTGAACCTTTCTGAGAGTTCCTCCTTCTCCTCCTGAGAGTTCCACCTCCTTGTCCATTGACTAGTATGTGCAGCTGCATAATAATCCCTGGATGAGCTCCACCACCTATTTTTCTACAAAACGACCCCTGGTTTGATCCATTATGAAGGCAGGGTTAAAGAAAGCAGTTGTTTTCCAAAAACATATGAACTGCGCATCCTTCAACTGATCTTGGGGGAGAAGGGGGAGTGCAACAGCAGCAACCATCCTTCATTGTCTGAACTGTTTGATGTCTGTGTAATGCATTCTTGCTTTGACGCTTGTTTTCAGTATGTTTAAATTATTGTCCACATATCACTTGTAGTGCAAAATAATCTTAGAAATATCTGATGAAATCTATCATTCCTTACAGCATCATTGCAGTGCCATTTATTTGTTGTCTCTGGCCAGCAAGCTTTGGGAATGCTTTCCTTAAAGGGGGGAAGGAGAAAAAAACTTAGTGGGTCCATGCAATATTGCCTTTAAAAAGTGACAGTGGATTTGTAAATCAGGACTGTATTGGCTGCCTTAGTAAAATTGGGTATAGATGACAAGTTGGGTTGCAAGATCTGAGTTGGGAAATACCTGGAGATTTTGGAGGTAGAACCTGGGGAGGGCAGAGTTGGGGGTGGGGAGCAGGGCTGACCCTGCCACTGAGCAAACTAGGGCACCGGCCTTCTGGGAGCACCAAATTGGACACCCCCCATGTGATTCAGCAATGTCATCAGTGTAGCAGGGAGGGGGCTGCCAGAAGTTAGCCTTGCCTAGAGTGCCAGACAGGCTAGGGCTGACCCTCTGGGTGAGAGACTTCAGAGGGGTATAATGCCATGGAGTTCACCTTCCAAAGCAGCCATTTTCTCCAGAGGAACTGTAATTTTTCCTGAAGACAAGTTATAATGCTGGGAGATCTCCAACCACCACCTACAAGCTTGTGAAATCCGAGAGCTCACTGGTCTGAGTAAGGTATATAACTTAGAACGCTCCATGAGGAAGGATTCACTCTGAACGTGAACAGAAGCAGCAGTCCAGTTGCAGCCACACCAGTTTGGGAACTGCAATCGCACCTGCATTGGACTTCAGGAAGTCCTACAAACGAAGAAAAAACATTCTATATTGTAAAATGGACTGTAATATAATTCTAAATTAATTTGTGAAAAATACTGTGGTTTAAAACTTTGTTTTCAATATATGTGCTACCTACAAGCTGGCAGCCCTAATGAACAGGGAAGGAACCTTCACAAAGCTGGTTCATAGTTTCTTTTGTGTGCATGTTACTTTTTAAGCATGTACAGGCAGGCAAGCTACTAAAAGTTCATCATCTGTCTTCTCATGCAACCTCACACAGGTGGCACAGAAGATACTGAGCTTTTTTCCTGCATTCCATTTTGAGCAGGGCAGCTGGAGAAGTGAGCCCCAGGAGCCTGCAAGTGAACTCAGAAGGCATTTAAAGGGCTTCCAGTCTCTTTCAATGCACTTCAACCACAGCTGTATGGCTGACCTGAAATATCCCTAATATTTCCAGGTCATCCATTTTCAGTTAGCTGAGTAAATGGCCCACTCACAAACAGAGTGGGGAAAAATATCCAGAAAATACCAATATGGAATTTTGGGGGTATTTTTTCCAGCTTGGTTTGCCAAATGCACACCACTGCTGTTGATGCAAATGAACAACACTGCAACAGTCTACCACTTCAACAAGCAAGGAGGCACAGGTTCCAGGAGGCTTTGCTTAGAGGCAATAGCAGTGTGGGAGATATTTATAGATACTGGGGCCCTGCCCAGGACCATCCATATAGCAGGGTCTTTAAATGCAGAAGCAGAAATCTGAGTTTATCAGACCAATTATAAATTATCTATCCAAGAGAAATGCGTCAAGATGATTTTATGCTCCTGGGGGTATCCTCAGGTGGACATGTTCACCACAGCCAAGTCCACAAAGACACCTGAGTTCTCTAGGGGAGGTTCCCAAGTCAGGAACACTCTTCTATGTGTTCCCTTCTTTCCCATCCCCTCCTGAACACAATTAGAGGGAAAATACTAGCTGATCGGACAGACTGTATCCTAGTCAATCCCTTCTGGCCCCACCAGATCTGTTTTTCAGAGCTGCTACACCTGGTGGGCAAGGATTACATACCATTTCCACCTGCCCTGGATCTGTTGATGTATGGCCTATTACTGCATTATAGTGTAGCAAGAGTACATTTGACGGCATGAAGGATCTGGCCATAGGACGCTCCTTCTCCCTGAGGGAAGAAGACATCTTGATTGTGGTCTGTAAACCCTCAAGTTGGTATTCTTATGGTAGGAGGTGGACTCAATTTGAGTCCTGGACATCTGCTAGAGTGGAATGCCCTTTTGCTTGCCTGTTGTCATATCTTTTGAAATACCTGCTCTCACTAGCAAAGGACAATTTAGCAGTGTCTTCAGTTAGGACCCACTTGGCAGCTATTGCTGCATTTCATGAGGAAGTGCAAGATACTACTGTGCTTTCTCACAAATTGGCTCAGTGCTTTTTAAAGGGGCTGTCCAGTGTCTTTTCTCCTATGTCTTGTATTGCTCCACAATTGTTGTTGCCCTTAGTATTAGCTAAACTGATGAATCCTCCTTTTGAACCTATAGCCTCCTGCTCCTTTGTGTGATTCTTGAGGAAGGTAGCATTTTTAGTGGTTTTTTAAGCCAGATTGCTCAGCAAACTGGCAGCACTTTGAATAGATCTGCCTTTTCTTAAAGTATTCAATGAGCAGATTGTTTACACTGAAGTCTAGACTTCCTTCCTACCTAAAGTAGTTTCCAAAGTCATCTAGGATCAAGAAGTGGTCCTACCAGGTTTTTTTTTTACTGACTCCAAGCGCAGATGCAGAGAAGGCCTACGTATCCTTGATGTTAGGAGGGCCTTCCTTTGCTATTTAGAAAGAACCACACCATATCACAAGGACAAAGCGTTATTTGTCACTGGGGTCCCAAGAAGGGAAAAACTGCCTCAGCCCAATTTGTGTCCAGATGGGTAGCAACAGCCATCTGTTCCTACTATGGGGTATCCAGGGAGCAGTGCCCTCTTGATGTGAAAGTGCATTCCACCCAAGTGCAGACATCATTTGCCACAGGCATCAACAAGTCCTCCTTCTGGACATCTGCAGGGTAACAACCTGGTCAACAGAGGAGACATTCAGAAAGCATTATGCTCCAGATCTTCAGGCGAAGTAGAAGGCAGAGGTGGGCAAGGCTATTCTACAGGTGCTGTTCCAGTGAGAGACTCACTCCACCTCCTCTGGTGAGTAGTTCATCAGTAGATAGATGATGAAAACAGAGTTGCACTTATCTGTAACTGTTGTTCATTGATGTCTTCAGTGCAGACACATATTCCCTCCCTCCTGCTCAACTATGAGCTCTCACAGAGCCCTTGGTGCTATATAAGGGGACTTACAGCAGCTTAATGTAAATTGGGGGAAGGAGATGCCCACTATTGGAGCATGTGATGTGTTGGAGGGGAAATCATGCACATGCACCAGCTCCAAAAGGGGCAGAGCTTCCCCTTGTTGGAGTTTTTAAACTAGGGAAAAAATGTCCACAGCCGGGCTGTGCAGGTGCTGTCAGATGACATCAATGAACAACTGTGAGAGCCCCCCTTCTGGCCCAGCCCCTCAGAGCTTCTGTGGTGGTGTGGAGGGGGGCAAAAGGGTTCTTGTGGCCTCAGAAAGTGGAGGGGTATGGGCGTTACTTCACACCACCTCCGCGGAGTCAGGCACTGTCTGGTTCCCTCTCTCTCTGTCTTTGCCTTCTATTCCCCGCTCTCTTTTCCTCCCCAGCCATCAGTGTTGCTACTTTTTAATCCCTCACACTGCCGTGCCCCAGCTCTCCTCCCCCTTCTCCTCCCGTACTCTCCTGCCCCCCAGCCACCCACCCCCTCCATTGGCCAATCCCTTCTCCTGACCAGGCTCCTCCCGCCCCTTCCCGGGACACTCAGCATGAGCCCCACTCTCGGGAACAGCCATGGGGAGGGAAGTGGTCATTCTGGCAGCCTCGTTAGGCCCGCCCGGTGTCTTTGGTGCTGGCTGGGGCCGTGTCAGGCCGATGCAGTGAGGCCAGGGCCCGGGGACAGTTCTGTGCCACAGCTGCGGGCCCTGGATGGGTGGCCCCTCCGATCAGCCCTCACGCTGCCCAGCGGAAGCACTACAGGTAGGTGGGCCCAGGGTTGCCGCGGGGAGGAGGGTTGCTCTTGGCCGCTGAGTGCGGGACGGAGCGAGGCTGAGCCACCGCAAACCCAGGCAAGACGTGGTGGCCTGGACAACAACAATTACAGGTAAGTATCTGTTTTTAAGGCTATGTTGAGTATCGGACTCTGCACCCGCGCCGCGCAAGCCGGGACGTCCTCGGGTTACCTGGCGCAGCGCGGGAAAAGTCACCGCCAATCAAGACCAAGCGCGGGAAGTTTAACTGGCCAGGATTGGGCTGGCCAGCAGGGGGGTTGATCCGGGGTGCATGTATATATTAGCGGACCCGGCCGCGTGTTCCCCAGTTCTGTAATGTACCAGCGATTAAAGACCAATGCCTTTACCACGTCTCGTCTCCCAGTACATTACACTGGCGACGAAGGTGGGATCTAGATAGGTCCGGCCGGAGACGAGGAAGGCGAGAGACCGCAGGATCGGGCAGCCCGCCGCCACCATGGCGAACTCGAGCGTAACGACGGGCCATCTTGCGGAATTCAACCCGGAGCACCCCGAGAGATGGGAGACCTACACCGAAAGGGTCGAGTGCTACCTGCGGGCGAACCTGATCGACGATGACGAGAGAAAGAGAGACGTCCTGCTGAGCGTCTGTGGCGAAGAGACCTTCGAGATCGCACGAGGTCTCTCCGCTCCAGCTAAGCTGACGGAGAGGACCTACCGGGAAGTCGTGAGGCTCCTCACGGGCCACTTTTCACCCCAACCGTCCATCGTCGCCCGCCGATTCCTCTTCCACAAGAGGGACCAAAAGTCGGGGGAGACAGCGGCGGTCTACCTGGCGGCCCTTCGGCAGATCGCCGGAAATTGCAACTTTGACAAAAGGGACGAAGCCCTGCGGGACCGTTTCGTCTGGGGCCTCCGCGACGAGCGATTGCAGCAGAAGCTCTTCGCGAAGGAGGAGCTAACGCTACAACAAGCCTTCAACGAGGCAACGGCCTTCGAGAGGGCCACCAAGGCGTTCGGCCAGCCACGAGGTGAAGCAGTCCACCAAGGAGAAACGGAGCCAGAAGACCGAACAGAGGAAGAAGCGTTTCAACTCCGGCGGCCCCAAAGAACGGACACAAGGGCCCCCACTAGACAGCGAGCGACGGAGAGGGCCACCGCCACCACCGGTCCCAGGTGCGCCAGCTGCGGCGACCCCCACGAGCGCCGGGACTGCCCGTACCGCAACCTGGACTGCCGCAGCTGCGGAAAGACGGGCCACATCGCTCGGGCTTGCCGGGCCAAGAACAGCCGCCGACAACCATCAGCGCATCACGACTCCCTGGACACCCACACGACGGCATCCACCACTCTGCAGGTATTGAACTTGCCCCTATCGGCCCCAGACAAGGTCAAAATGTCGGTCCTAATCGAGGGCGCCCCCTGCACCATGGAAGTGGACTCGGGTTCCTCCATCTCCATCATTTCGGAGGAAACCCTCAAGAAACTATGCCCCCACCGCCGCCTTCAAACGAGGCCAGCGGACTTCGTACTGAGGGACTTTCAGAAGAACCCAGTACACATCGTGGGGTGGGCCCGGGTGCATGTGGAAAGAAGGGGTTTCAGAGGGCCCCTGGACATCCTAGTGGTCAAGCGCCAACTGACCACACTTCTAGGGTTGGCTTGGTTCAATCCCCTGGGGATCCAGCTGGTGGGGGTGGACCACTTGCAGGCAAGCAATTTCGACGGGGTCTGCCGGGAGTTCCCCGAGGTCTTTGACGGGTCTTTGGGGAGCTATAAGGGTCCGCCCATCACCCTACCGATTGACCCAATGGTCAGGCCCATAAGGCTTAAAGCGAGGCGCGTCCCGTTCGCCCTTAAGCCGAAAATAGAGGCAGAACTGGACCGCCTAACGGCCCAGGGCGTCCTAGAACCGGTAACATACGCGGAATGGGAAACCCCCATAGTAACGCCCGTCAAACCCAATGGGGAGGTGAGGATCTGCGCTGACTACAAGTGCACGATCAATAAGGCGCTACAAGACAACCCCTACCCAGTCCCGGTGGTCAGCCACGTCCTAGCAGCGCTAGCCGGGGCGAAGGTTTTTGGGAAGCTGGACTTAGCACAAGCATACCAGCAACTGCCGGTCGACGCTAAGACAGCGGAGGCGCAGACGATCGTGACCCACAGGGGCGCGTTCAGGGTTAAACGGCTGCAGTTCGGGGTCAGTGTGGCTCCGGGGATATTCCAGAGCATAATGGACTCTCTCCTTAAAGGGATCCCCGGAGTTCAACCCTTCTTTGACGACGTTTTAATCGCCGCCCCCAATGAAGGAGAGTTCTGCTGCCGCCTGCGCGAGGTCCTCAGACGGTTCCAAGCGGCGGGGCTGAGAGTCAAAAAGGAGAAATGTTTGTTAGGGGTCCCGCGAGTGGAGTTCCTGGGGTTCGCCGTGGACGCGGCGGGGATACACCCGACGGCGGACAAGACCAGGGCCATAGTCCAGGCTCCTGCGCCCAAATGCAAGGCAGAACTACAGAGTTTTTTAGGATTGTTGAACTTTTATCACACGTTCCTACCGCACAAAGCCGCCGTAGCGGAACCGTTGCACCGTTTGCTGGATAAACAGGCCCCGTGGGTCTGGGGCCAACGCCAAGCCGCGGCGTTCCAAGCAGTGAAGGACCTCTTGGTCTCTAACGCGGTACTTCACCACTACGACGAAAACCTACCCCTGATCCTAGCTTGCGACGCCTCCCCCTACGGAGTAGGAGCGGTTTTGGGGCACCAACTCCCGGACGGGAGGGAAGTGCCAGTCGCGTACTATTCACGGACTCTATCTCCAGCGGAGCGGAACTACGCTCAAATTGACAAGGAGGCCTTGGCGATCGTGGCGGGGGTGCACAAGTTCAACGACTACCTCTACGGTAGGCGTTTCACCATCGCCACGGACCACAAGCCGCTCCTGGGCCTCCTAGCTCCAGACCGTCAGACCCCCCAAATCCTATCCCAGAGGGTCCTGAGGTGGAACCAGTTCCTGAACTCCTACACGTATGAACTGGTCCACCGCCCGGGTAAAGCCATGGGACACGCCGATGCCCTCAGCCGCCTGCCGCTCCCCATGACAGAACCGGATCCCGCCCCTGCACATGGGGTAATGCTCATTGAATCGCTCCCCGAGCGCCCCCTGCACGCGGCGGAGGTGGCTCGGGCAACAGGGAGGGACCGCATCCTGGCACGGGTCAGGGACTGGGTGGGGAGGGGGTGGCCATCAGGCAAAGTCGAAGACGTGTTCAGGCCGTTCGCGTCCAGGAAGGACGAGCTATCAACCCACAAGGGGTGTGTGCTTTGGGGCAGCCGGGTGGTGGTTCCCCCCCCCTTGCGCAAGCAGGTGCTGGAAGACCTCCACGAGACCCACCCGGGCATCGTGAGGATGAAAGCCCTGGCCCGTAGTTATGTGTGGTGGCCGGGCATGGATGAGGAGATAGAGGGGTGGGTGAGGAGGTGCCAACCCTGCCAAGAATCCCGGCCCGATCCCCCATCAGCCCCGGTCCACAGATGGGAGTCTAACAGGCGACCATGGTCCCGCCTCCACTTAGATTTTGCAGGCCCGTATCAGGGCCAAATCTTTTTTATACTTGTGGATGCCTACACAAAATGGCTGGAGGTGATTCCAGTAGCCTCGACCTCCACAGCAGCAGCCGTCCGGGCACTCAGGAGGGTCCTATGCACGCACGGGATCCCAGACACCCTGGTGACGGATAACGGTACTGCATTCACCTCCCGGGAATTCCGGGAGTTCACGGAGAGGTACCTCATACGACACATAAGATCCGCACCCTTCCATCCGGCCACCAACGGCCAGGCAGAGCGGATGGTGCGGACCACCAAGGAAGCACTGGGGAGAATAGTACAAGGGGATTGGGACCACCGCCTCTCAGCCTTCCTGTTCCACAACAGGATCACCCCAAACCCTATAACGGGATCCAGCCCCGCAGAACTGCTTATGGGGAGGAAACTGACAACACGCCTAGACAGGCTGCACCCCGACCGGGCCCCCGAGGTCCGCGGGTCCCCAGAGGTCCGGGAGGCGGTGCGGGGGTTCTTTCCGGGTGACCCGGTATACGCGAAGAACTTCGCAAGCGGTCCCGAGTGGGTCGCGGGGAGAGTCCTTAGGGTGACAGGTTCCAGGTCATACGAAGTGACCACCGAAGGGGGCCAGGTACTACGGCGGCACATAGACCAGCTGCGCCGCCGCACCCTACCCGAAGAAACAGAGGAGGTAGGGAATAGGGAACCGCGGGCAACCGAAGGTCCGGAGGGGCGCTCGCCAATACAGGAACTACCCACTTATGACGCCCCCAGAGACACCGAACCAGAGCCGGAGCCTGAAACAGACCCCAACATCCCGCAGCCAGAAGCAGCATCGCCCACAACGGAACCAGCCTCCGCACCAAGAGCGACCCCGAGGAGATCGACACGGGAACGGAGAGCACCGGCGTACCTCCGGGACTATGTGGTTTAAACTAAGGGGGGAGGAGTGTTGAGTATCGGACTCTGCACCCGCGCCGCGCAAGCCGGGACGTCCTCGGGTTACCTGGCGCAGCGCGGGAAAAGTCACCGCCAATCAAGACCAAGCGCGGGAAGTTTAACTGGCCAGGATTGGGCTGGCCAGCAGGGGGGTTGATCCGGGGTGCATGTATATATTAGCGGACCCGGCCGCGTGTTCCCCAGTTCTGTAATGTACCAGCGATTAAAGACCAATGCCTTTACCACGTCTCGTCTCCCAGTACATTACAGGCTATGTGCTATTTGCAAAGCTAAATAATTGATCTCTGGGAAATTGTACAACTCTCTGATTCAGGAAGCCTGTCATCTTTCAAGACAATACACTTGATGTAAGATATTTCCATGGAGGAAAACCAATAATTTCTCTCATTTCTTGGTATCAAGAACACTTCAGAACTTGACATTTAGAGACTGCATTGGTAATGAGCAAACAAAAAAACAAATAAACCAACCATGCATTCTGGCAGAACTTCTGAAGTAACATGAGCCTTCACAGTGTCAGGAAGGAATAAATATGGTATCTTAGGGCCAAACTATGTGTTATACAGGAGATTTGTGACTAGATTTCTCTAGTATTTTGGTGGGAGACCACAAAAAAATAGTATATTTTAGATTTGGGAATACCAAACTTGAAAAATATATATACCAATATTTCTGGATCCCAATATTGGTCTGATATTGGGACTTGGGGAAGATTAGTATTGCTGAAATTATAGAGCTTTGTGTCTTCCCTTTTCTCCCTTACTGCAGTGGCAGCTGCAGCATGCCTCAGTGAGGTAAGGTACGTCTCTTTAAATACCTTCCCTTTCCTTGCTGAAGCATGCTATCACTATGGAGTGATTCAGAGATGGATGGTATTTAAACTTCAAATATCTTCCTTATTGGAGTCACACCTCCAGAGAGGGAGGGGAAGGTTTTAAATGCCATCACCTTTCCCTGTCCTTTGAAAGGGGGGGAGCCAAATGGAGGGGTTTAAGGGCGTCCTCCCTTTTAAAAGGATCAGTGCAGTGGGTCTGCCTGTCAAATGATCCTTTTGAATGGGAGGGAAGATCTCAAACCCTTGGTTTTGCTCTCCAAAACCAAGGGATTGGAAACTGACCCACTCTCCCTTCTCTTTCCCAGTTGGCCTGTCATGGCAGGCCAGCTTTGGAAGAGAAGACCAATGGTGGAGACATATTTAAATGCCCCAACTTTCTTCCCCAGAGGGCCCACTACAGCAAGGTGGCTGGGGAAGGGAAGATGGGTTGGGGAAGTATGCCTTGCCTTGGGGCAGCTGGGGGAGGGGAGACAATGGTCAGTTTCAGTTCCCTCTGCTTGGAAGTGGAGGGAATTGAAACTGACCCACTCTCCCTTTCCTTCTCCTGCCGGCCCACTGGGGAAGATCGGCCTTTACTCAGGATCACCTTATTGGTAAACCAAATCAGATTAGAGAATTGGATGCAGCTTAATAAATACTCAAAAAATACCGATAAGGTATTTGGTTTGGCTTATGCTGAATGCACACCCCTAGAGACCACCAAGGAGGACTAGGGATACAAAGGCAGGCAATGGCAAACCACTTTTGTTCATCTTTTCCTCAAAAACCTTACAGGATAGCCATGCCAGCTGTGATTTGATGCCACCAAACACCACCTACTGCTATTTAAAGGAAATTGTAGCCTCCTCAGTGTAGAGGGCACCAAGTGTCAGGAAGTCAAGTCAGACTCTCTTGTCTAAAGTAGTTTGTCCTGGAGGCATCATATAGGGCGCCAGCACTAGAAACAGGATATGGGCTGAGAGGACCTACTGGGTCTTTGCTATTAGCCACAGGGTATTGATGGAACTCTCTGTCTGGTGCAGTGATGCTCTGTATTCTTGGTGCTTTGAGGGGGGCAACAGTGGCAGGGCTTCTAGTGTCCTGACCCCACTGTTGGACCTCCTGATGGCACCTGGTTTTTTTTGCCACTGTGTGACACAGAGAGTTGGACTGGATGGGCCATTGGCCTGATCCAACATGGCTTCTCTTATGTTCTTAGGGCTTAGAATGTCAAGAGAATCCCACTTCTCACCAACACGCCCTTGGCACCATACAGTTGAACTCTGGCCTCTACACTGGTCCAGCATCATGACAGCATATCTCTGAATTACGATTGCATAAGGACATACTTACCTTAAACCATTTCCAGATCAAGTCCTTGTATTTTACAAGCTCTAGGGTTCATAATCTTTGTGCTAGATTTAGTGTGACAATAACTGGTCAGATAGTTATACATATTTGAGAGAGGTTGTTGAATTTCTCCTAAGCATTTCCTTAGGAAACTCATGTTACCATGAGGCATTTTTAAAAACAAGATGCCACCATTATGTCATTAAACACAATCAGTATGGCAGGGAGACAGGAGATTTCCTGAGGAATTTTCAAAAAGCTGTCAGGAGACAAACAAAACAGAGCAAAGACCCAGTAAGATGTCTGTGGTGAAGATGCACATATGGCAGAGTGGATAAATAAGTACACAAGAGCCAATCTTTCTCTGCTTTTATTCCTCTTCAGTAAAAGGAACTGTGCTGCTTTACCAATATTAATGTCTTTTTGTTGTCTTTAAAAAATGACTGAAACATCTATGTTCATCCTTGATCTTAATATTAAATAAAATATAGCAGACAGGATATGTCAAAAAAACAAGGGGGGGAGGAGAAATCACTCTGTGCATAATGGGAAGTGTACTCATTTATTCCTTCCCATGGCCCTTGTTTTCTAGAAGGCTACATAATTTCTAAAAGTTATCTCCTGATTTGCTGTTCTGGTGCCTCAGAGGCATTTTGGATGTGATAAGGAGGGTGACAGAAAGAATTAATTTTCATGTGTTCTCCTCCACATTCTTCCATCTCATCCGAAATTGATCTTGTGAATCTTCCCGGAGGGGAAAATGTGCAAGACTGATTTTGGACAAGATGAAAAAGTGTGGAACGGGATGCTGATGCCAGATGTTCATTGTGTTTCCCTTTCTCTTTTCATCTCTTCTGAAATGGGTCTCATATGGCCCTAAGGTGATATAGAGATTCTTCCAATTTTTTTTTTCTCCCAATCGTAATTCTCTCCAGAATACAGTGTTGTGGTCTGAGTTCCCCATGTCAGGAAAGAGAACTGCATATTTTCCTATTCTATTTTTTATTTTTGTATCAGAAATTGGGTGCAAGGGCACATGTGGGATACAGACTGGAATGCCTATGTTATGATGTAAATACTATTGAAGTTTGCATTGCAGCACATAAACATACATACAATTTGTATGGATTGTACACGCACCCACAGAAAGTTCACAAATATGTAGAAGGAAGGGGGAACTAACACAACACAGTTAATTACATGAAAGGGAACAAATTATATTTATCCAGCCCTAGTGATACTGGGGATTGTGGGTGCAAAGGATCTGAGTGATATGTGTATCTTTGAGCTGTAATTTAGTCATTCTTCCAAATTTAAACATCTTCCACTAAAAAACTCTGAACATTCAAATATATCCAATTGGTTTCAGTAATTCCTATCCACTAGCAGACATGCAGTGATATTATTGATATTTGATCATTCATCTGCAGGGGCAATTAGCATTTGATGATAATCAAAAGGTGACATACAATCCTAGTTACTATTTGGGAGCAGTTTATTAGACATTTCTCACCTCCCAGAATTAATCAGTAGAGACTGTTGAGTCCGGTAAGCTGATATGACCCTATGATCCTGCTCTGCCCACTACTACAATTCTAATACCAACACTAGAATGATCTTATTTTTCCTCCCAGCAACAACCTCTGTAGCAATAGCTGTCCTAGTAGGTGCTAATGCTGTAGCTCTGACAGACCCTGCCATTATGTCCCTTGGCAACTGTGCCACTGCTTATCAATCATAATGTTGCACGCCAATTATGTTCTCTCCGTCCCTCTGTCAATCGTGTATTCCGGGGAGAAAGCAACACACAATGATAGCAGAGGTGATACAAAAGAGCTATCAGGAAGAGCCTGCAATTTGCTGCCTTGCATTGGCCTCCAGTGGCCCAGTGGAGGGAATCATCTGATGCCTGCAGTCATAAGTTCCTGGTTTCCCTTCAGGGCTGGCCCTGCCACTAGGCAAATTAGGTGATTGCCTAGAGCACCATCCTTCTGGAGATGCCAAATTGGGTGCCCCCCATGTGACTCGGTGACATTATTGGTGCAGATAGGGGGTGCCAGAAGTTAGCCTTGCCTAGGGTGGCAGACAGTTTGTCTGTCTGTCTGTCTATTTTATTGCCCTCCCCGCCGAAGTAGGCTCAGGGTGGCTCACAACAGTAAAAACATGTACAAATATTAACATTAATTAAAACCTTAAACAATATAACAATTAAAACATTTTAAAAACAATTTGGTGCTAATAATACATTCCAGTAGTTTCAGTTTCGGTCTTCTTGAGTACCCTCATATGTGGCTATCAATTAAAAGCAAGTTGAAATAAAGCTGTCTTGCAAGCCTTGCGGAACTGAACAAGGTCCTGCAAGGCTCTTGCTTCTTCCGGCAGTTGGTTCCACCAATAGGGGGCTGCTATAGAGACAGCTCTTTCTCGATTGATCTTCAATCTTGCCTCTGCCCAGGGATCGATAACAGATTCCATGTCCCTTATCTGAGTACCCTCTGGGGAACATATGGGAAGAGACGGTCCCTAAAGTAGACAGGTTCTTGTCCATATAGGGCTTTAAAGGTAATAACCAGCACCTTGTAGTGAATCCGGTACACTATCGGTAGCCAGTGCAGTTCCCGCAAGCCAGGCTGTATGTGCTCCTGCATGGGGAGCCCCAATAACAGCCTAGCCACTGCATTCTGCACCAGCTTCAGTCTCCGGATTTGAGACAAGGGCAGCCCCGTGTAGAGGGAGTTACAGTAATCCAATCTCGAGGTGACCGTAGCGTGGATCATAGTTGCCAGGTCATCGCGATTGAGGAAAGGGACCAACTGCCTTGCCCAGCTAAGATGGAAAAAGGTATGTTTGGCAGTGGCTGCTATTTGGGCCTCCATTGTCAATGAAGGTTCCAGTAGCACCCCTAAGCTTCTGACCTTGGGCGCCATTGCAAGTGGCACACCATCAAAAGCTGGTAGGGAGATTCCCCTTCCCAGGTCTAGGGCTAGCCCTATCTCCCTTCAAACAAGATTTGGATCCCTGACACCACTAATGCAGTGAATAGCAACCACCGTTTTACCAGGCAGATCTCTAAATATGTACAAGTATCTGTGTAAGAATGATAAACATTTTACAAGATAGGGAACATGTGAAGAAGGAACAATACAATCACTTGCATGCTCACAGTGGGTTGTATGACCTGCAGGTTGATGAAAAAAGAGCAGTAAGCTAGGAAACAGGACTTGCAGGTTCAAGTTCATATAAATATGTCCTCTAATGGCAAAACCTACCTTTGTGGGGAGGGTGTGTGTGATCTGCTGGCATCTTGAGAAGAAAAGGAAAAGCTATTCAGATTAGATCTCAGGATACCCACATCAAGACCAACACTAAAACAAGTGGCAGAGTTTAGTCCCATTGGAATCAGAGAAGGGAAAGTTGCAACAATCTAATTTGGAATTGGAAAGAGCCCACCTGGTTGTCTGAAAAGGATAAGTTAACTATTTATGTTGCTAAATCTGCTGCCTTACACCTGATTAGCAGTGATAGGAACAAAGTCTAAAATGATCATCTTTCTGTCACAGCTTTGATGTTTTGCAGATCTCTGTACCTATTTACCAAAGAACCAAAGAGGAGAAATGGATGATCTTACCATGTAAAATATAAATACCAGGTTCCTCATACTGATTCAAAGGAAGCCTCAATTATGTGAATGCATGACTGATGAAGGGAGTATAAATAATGTTCCATTAAAAGATTGAAGAGAATCCAAGGCTTAGGTGTTGAAAATCATGCATATGTAAAATAGATGTTTATTTCAAGAAATAACCTGCATTTGTAAGCCTATCAAGCAGTCTTAGGTGTTCCTCTTAATATAGGCTCAAAGCATTAGTATTTGGTTGTGTGCATAAACTGAATAATATTCTCAGAATTTGATATCACCCAGTAAATGCTAAACTCTAGAAGAATCGTACTATTTACAGATCATAGTGGATTTTGGGGAGCAGGGATATGAACAACTGGTACTTAGCTTTTCTGTCTTCTTGGGTGTGCTGTAAACTCTTTGTTTTAATGGGATATAGTGAAATGCCTTGGCCTCAGTTGGATGCATAGACTAGTTAGAATGCCTGTAGCGACTGGGGAAGTCTGCCATTCAAATCTCACCTCCTTCCTCAACCAGAAATTGGCTTTAGGCAGACTGCTGACTCTCATTTCTGCAATGTGGGGGTTACTGAGATAAAGTATGTAAAGGGATTTGAATACCTGAAGTGCTATCTAAGCAGCTGTGTGAAGCTGCCTTATTTTGAGCTAGCTCAATAGTCCATCTGCCCTTATCAGAAGCAGCTTTAAGCACAGAATGGTTGTCAATGAGGCTATCAGGAAAAGGCTGGATGGAAGAATTGATGGATCGATGGCCTGGAGTGGCTACACGCAAGATGGGTGGGAGTTGCCACTGCCATGAGCTACTGACTACCATCTTCCATGAGGTGGGCATGAGCCAGCAGCCGCCACCACATATGAGTTAGACAGGAGCTCCACAAAGCTTCCTCCTTCCCTCCCCATTCCTTGGGGAGGGCATCTTCCAGTGTGTCTTTAGGCTCCCAATCTGCATCTGGCTTTAGGACAGTAATTCTGAGCAATGGTGAATGCGCTTAGTATAGAATCTTGATATCCAAGTGCTGTGACGTTTGCTGCAACTGTATTACAGTGTGCAAGAGGGTTATGGTGACCTCTTAGACCAAGCAGTTGTACTGCTTTAGGTAGGTGCCCACATATGCAGAGTTAATTCAGGCAGATAATGGGAGCTGGTTATCAAAGGCAGTACACCAGAGTTTAATGAACAGAGTTCATAAATTGTACAAGAGTTGACCAAGGCCAATGTCAGTTTCCAGAAAGCAAGACTGATACAGCAGCAGCAGGTCAGTGTCTAAGCAGACATGTTGAAACAACACTGAAGGGCTCCTCCCCCATACTTTTATATGCTTCAAGCCCTATGTCATGCTTCATGTTTCCGCTGGTGATGTCCTCCTTCCTCTGCAGCTCATTGCTAGTAGTGAGCTCTGAGGTGTGCTGACCTGCATCAGGACTGAAAATCCCCTCTACACCTGCACTGACATTGTTCTTGCAGACTTGGGGATCCTGGAGGAGATAGAGCAACTGGCTGACCCTGAACTGTCTGCTCTGGACTGGGGGATGAAGCATGCATCTCATAGCCTCTGAACTGTGATTCCATATCTGATTGCTCAGTTGCAGCTGGCCGGTGGCTGGTGGGCATGGAATCCAGCTATTTTTTGTTAGAGGAGTCAGAGCTGTCTTCAGAGCCTGGACAATAGTATGCCACAAAATGTTCAGTTCAAAATTACGGTTCTCTGGTGGTTCTGGTAGTGGGTTAGTCCTTAATACTGGGAATGTAGCTCCTCCTCTTCCAGGATAGGGCCGGCTCAAACTTGATGCTGGAGGGGAGGGGCTTATCCCCTGATTTCCCAGTCTTACCAGCCCTGCCTTTGAAGTAGGATGTGTCGGCTTGAGCTCTGTTGAGCTCCAAGATCCTGATAAGAAGAAAGAAATTGAGGTGACCAGGGAACCAGACAGGCACCCAAGCCTCTCTGGTATCCCACTCTTCACTGTAGCAGCCGGCTGCATGTCTCCTTTGACACTGAAACCACAGGCTGGTCCCTCAGTGGTCTGGGAGCTTCACTGATTCCCGCCTTTGCCACTAGCATCCCTCCTGGCTGGTTCCTTCATGACCCCACACTTGTGGAGACTCAGAAGTGAGTGGCAGAGTCAGCAGCAGTCTCTGGAACTGTGTCCCCCAGGCACACTAGCCCAGAAGGCTGAGAACTCATCAATCCTGGTGTTAATGATTTATTCAGAGCCAGTGGAGGTCCAAGGCTGCATCCTGCGAATAAGGTGCTAGCCCAGAAGGCTGAGACCTCATCAATCCTGGCTTAGATGATTTATTCAGAGCTGGTGGAGGTCCAAGCTGGATGCACCGTGAAAATAAGGTAGGGTTGTGCCTGGGCACTGATCCAGCATTTTTTCTTTTTCTTCTGCCTGAGCCTCAGTGTTACTCATTTGTAAAGGGAACCTGGTGGGCAAATGGCTAAGAAAAAGTTCTCCCTTCTTTCCTTCTGGTGTGGTTGGGAGCCAGAGGTTTGTTTTTTCCCCTGGGTAATGAGGCCCTATTGTTCCCCTCAGACTGCAGCCATTTAAGGAGCTACCTTATACTGATTGGGCCCCTGGGTCCTAGAGGGAGTAATGCTTCAGGCCGAGGAACTGCTTTCACTTTCAGTTGCAGCCCAGAGACTCAACATGGAGGATTTAGCATTCTAGCTGAATTCTAACTGCCAAATTCCCCTTCATCCAGTAATGATACTCAGTTTGAGATTCAAACCATGGATATTTCAGGGGAAGGTGCCAAAGCCAATAATCCTCATGGCTGTAGGCTGAATCAGAAAGGATTCTTGAGACCTTTGGAAAAAGTGCTCAAAGACAGAGTCAGACTCTAAGCCCAAGAAATGGGGCAGAAATGATGATGAGAGTAAATTCTTTAACCCATTAAAAAAAAGAGAGAGAGAAAGTTGAACAAAACAAATTACAGGCCCCCCAGGGATTGCAGTTCTCTGTTAAATGACCAAAAAGGGGGTTCTGAGTCCTCAGCCTTCTCTTCTGTTCCAGCAGTAGATGATCCTATCAGTTGTTTTGCATCCTTCTCAGTGCCCCCCATGAGCACAGATGGCATGCCAAAGGACAGAACAGGTCCTTCAGAGGGTCCCTGAGAGACTTTGGGAAATCCCTGTAGTGACTCAGTCACATGTTTTCCCTTCATTAGAGCAGACCTGACCAATGTGAACAGTACCAGATACTGGGATGCTGTCCCAGCAACAAGAGCTAAAGTGGCAACAGTCTCTTTCAGTGGTGCTAACAATTTTTTTTGTGATTTCTTTTGACAGATGTGATCCCAGGCCAGGCTACAACAAACCCTTTAAAGGGAAGTGGCAGCACAAATCCAGAGAGAATAGGTCATTATTTTCCTTCTCTGGCAAACAGGGCCAAGCCTCTAAGGGAACTAAGAAACAAATTCAGTGTGACTGTGCCACGAACCTGCATGGCATCAGAATTGGCGGGTCATTTACAGAGGTTTGCATTCCGGTGGCACAGGTCTGTCACCAGTTTAAGAACCTGATGGCATGGATTGGTAAGCTGCAGCACTCCAGTTTAGGCTCTGCTCACGACCTGAGCTCGATCCCGGCTGGGTTCAGGTGGCTGCTCAGGGTTTATTTAGCCTTCTGTCCTTTCGAGGTTGGTACAATGAGTACCCAGCTTGCTGGGAATAAAGTGTACTTGCCATCATTTTCCTGGAAGTTCCCAAGAACTGATCTCCCAAACAAATACAATCCTCTCCACCTGGCCTTTCTATATCAGCTGGGCATAGGGGCTGTAGAACCTGTGTCTTTTCAGCAACAATCACAGTGTTTGTCATAGTCCACAAAAAAACAGGAATTGTAGGGTCATCCTGGATTTAACACGGATTAACATGTTGGCACCAGGAAATTCAGAATGGAGACTGAAGGACATTGTGGCTGCTTTCCAGCAGGGGACTTCATTGCCTTCATAGATCTATCTGAGGCATATTTCAACATTCCTATAGCTCCAGGCCATTGAAATTTTTTCCAATTTGCATATAACAGACTTCATTTTCAATACTGGACTTTACCTTTGGGTCTGAAGTCTTCCCCTTGGGGTTTTCTTCACTAAATTTCTTGTTTTCCCCTGATAGCTTTCTGTGGCTGCAGGGAATTGAATCATTTTCCCTTTCCAATCAACATCCTAGTTGAAGTGGTCTCCTGGGATCAGATTCTCATGTCCTTACCGATGACTTATGGAGGTCCTGAGAGACCATGGCTTTGTCGTCAACATGTAGAGATCCACTCTGTTTCCAACCCAGGTAATTGTTCACCTAGGGGTTCTGATTGGCATTGTTTGGGATGGAGTGTTCTTCTCACAATAAAGATACCAAAAATTCACAGGTTACCACAAGTAATGGGGATGAATTCCACAGAGCTGATGCTTCTGGCCCATCTTCTAGGCATGAGGGTCCCTGTATGAGATCCTTCAATGGACCAGGCTTTTCGTGTTTACCCTCCTCAGCAGTTCCCCCTCCTAGGTCCTTAGACCTAGATCTCACACAAAAAGGTGCTGAGACCTCACTTTCTGGTAAAATTCAGATTGGATCTCTAGTGGCAGATGGTCTCAGATCGTTCCTCAAGGGGCAGTCCGGGGGGGTCCACAGAGGTTGGTAGTGATGACGGATGCAAGTCTGTTGAGATGGGTAGCACATTTCCAAGGTCAGATGACTCAGGGGACCTGGTTTCCCCCAGAGTGGGGTAAAGCATAAACTTCTGGAACTGAGTACTATCAGGTTGGCACTGATGTGGTTCAAGAACATTCAGAAGGGACATCATGTTTTGGTCCAGATGGACAACACTACAGCCAAAGCTTATGTCCACTAGTACGGGGGAGGGTCTCATGTCCAGACTTTACACACAGGCAACTGATCTGTTGGGGAGAGCACCATCTTCAGTCTCCAAAAGCTATTCATGTAGTGGTCAGAACAACTTGGTAGTTGTCTGGCTGAGATGACAAATAGTAGAGCAAACATAATGGATGTTCAACTGAAAAATTTTTCTACAGGAGTGTCAGAAATCCAGGACACCAAGAGTGGACCTCTTGGTTATAGAGGACAATCTTCACCTGGAACTATTCATGTCCAGATTATAAAATCAAAATGCAGTAGAACAGACCCACTGAACAAAGATTGGTCATGGGGTCTTCTGTATGCCTTTCTCCCACTTCAGATTATCCAGAAACAAGGATAGTAGATTATAGAACAAGGAGCAGAGATCATAGTAATTGCTTCCTTCTTGCTCAAAAGGGTCCGGTTCAGACCCTTTGTAGTAGACTCTTGGAGACTTCTGATGCAGGAGGACCTGCTAGTGCAGTGGTGGTGTATCATGCCCAGCTGCATATATTCAGCCTCACTGACTAGATGTTGAGAGGCAACAACTAGATAACATTGGTACCACTCAAGTGGTCACACTATGTTAGCCCCCCACAGAGTCTCTGCCAATAGTGTATATAGTAACACTTGGAGGATCCTTTCAGTCTCGGATGTAGATAAAGGTTAGATCTACTGGCAGCACAACGAGTTACGTGGTGGCCTTTTTAATAGACTGCTCTAGAGAAAGGCCTTAGTTCCACTACCCTGATAAGACAGGTGGTGGCTATTTTAGTCATCAGGTGTTGGTGGCTCGAAGGGTGAAGTTTTGGCTCACAGGACTCTGCAGCTTAGAGAGTGTATTGGTTGTGTGACACCCAGCACTGGTGGTTTTTCCTAAAGTTAATTCCCTTTTCACAGATCAGAACACGCAATTTTATCTTCATTCTGCTATAATCCATTACTTGATAGAATGAAAGAGTGGCACTGTTTGAATGTTCTTGGGTCCTATGTCCTGCCCAGACAGTACTAACCCACTCAGATCTACTGAGGTCTTGCTTCTCTCCTTTAGGAGAACATCTTTAGGCAAGCAGTTCACAGCTTCAACCATACATTCTTCTATAAAGTTGAAAATTTAGATCCTCCCCAAAGTTTTACAGCTCACCCTTTGAGGGGAGTGGCCACCCTGGTGGCCTGTAGTTCCTTTCCTTCACTAGAAGTTATTTGTAAGGCAGCCACATGGAAGTTAATTTATTCCTTTACTAGGCGTTACTGGATAGATAAGATAGCCTCAACACAAGTTGCTTTCAGTAGCACGCTGTCTGCCTGGGGAAGCTGCTAAACCCGCCCTGGGATGCACTGCTTTGTTATGTCCCAGTAGTAAGGACTGACCCACTTCCAGAACCCCTGGAGAACAGAAGCTTTGTTTCACTTACTGTGAAGTTTCTTTCTCGGTGGTCCTGGAGTGGGTCAGTCCTACCCACCTTTTAACGTGGGGCAGCTTCCAAGTATGGACGATTTGCTCAAGATCTATCTAGGTTCAGACAGATCATTATGCTGTGTTTTCCCCCCTGAAAGTTTCTTCTTCTTGAGAGCAGGGTTCTCTGTTTTTTTCTGGATTCTTTTTAGAGCTCCCCTAATGTAGGTCTTTGACTACAGAGGGGTAGTCTGATGTTGGAAAACCCTTTTTTTTGGGGGGGGGAGTATGTTTTTTCCTTCCCTGTTTTAAATAGTGGAGATGGGAGGCGAGGCTTGGATTTGACTGGGAAACCAGGGGATAAGCCCCTCCCCCCAGGATCAAGTTTGAGCCAGACCTATCCTGGAAGAGGAGGAGCTACATTCCCAGTAGTAAGGACTGATCCACTCCAGGACCACTGAGGAAGAAGCTTCACGGTAAGTGAAACAAAGCTTCCGATCTCTGTTACTCTGTAAAAAAGTAAAAACCCCTTTTGGGGGAAGGGAGGGGCTGAAGTCACAGCTGACTTATGGTGACCCCATAGGGTTTTCATGGCAAGAGACATTCTGAGGTGGTTGGTATTCCTTGCCTCTGCATAGAGATCCTCAAATACCCTCCTATCCAAATACTTATGAGGGCCAACCCTGCTTAGCTTCTGAGATCTGATGAGACCAGGATAGCCTGAGTTATTCAGGTCAGGGCAAATCCCACATACACAGCTACAGTCCCATAAGGGGACAGGAGAGGAATTTCAACTCTTCTGGCTTTGCTCTGTTTCACTGCACTATCCATGCTGCTATGAGCAGTTTGAGAAGTGAAATAGTTGCCCTTTTAAAAATTGCTTTTGCTACGTTTGCATCCTGAGTCCCTTCATGCAACATGCCTCCCACCTTCTGACTGAGACAAAAGGACTCAGATCTCTATCACTACTTGCATCTGATGAAGGGAGCTTTGACTCTTGAAAGCTTATACCTTGGAAATTTTATTGGTGCTACTGGACTTGAATCTTGCTCAGCCTAACGTGGAGTTTCACCCAGCCACTGGATTCCTCCTACACTGACAAATAAAATACAGATGAGGAAGCACCAACATGGTTCCCCTTGTCAGCAGTGGGGCAGATGGCAAGCTTTCCTGGATCACCCTAGTCCAACACTCTAACTATTGTATCACACAGGTTCTGCTCATGAGGAAACATTCAGCAGTCAAAGCATGATAAAGTGCATCAGAATCAGACTCCTTAATTACCTGTCTGGACTGTATTTGGACTGTCTGCCAAAGTCTCGAGGCAGCAGGAGGAAGGTTGCAGGCCTAACTTGCCTGGGAAATTATAGATGTTTGTATACAAACGCTTGAAGTGTCCAAAGTAAAATTGGTGAATTGGAATGTTTAGTGTTGGGGGAAAACATAGACATTGTGGGAATTTCAGAAACTTGGTGGAATGAGGAGAATCAGTGGGGCACGGTGATTCCTGGATATAGGTTATATCGGAAAGATAGGGAGGGAAGGGTTGGAGGTGGGGTGGCTCTGTATACAATCCAGTAAGACTGAGGTCAGAGAATTAGATTCCCTTCTATAAATGCTTTGGGTTGAAATAGAGGGTCCAAAAGGAAATTTAACTATGGGAGTTTGTTATCGCCCACCAAATCAAAAGATAGAGGGCAATTATAATATGATGAAAAGATTAAAGATAGTGGCTAAACGTACAAACTGTGTCGTAATAGGTGATTTTAACTACCCACAGATTGATTGGGTCAATATGTGTTCTGGTCGAGAGAAAGAGATTGAGTTTCTAGATGTCCTCAATGACTGTGCTATGGAGCAGATGGTCACAGAACCTACCAGGGGTGGGGTGATCCTGGATTTGGTCGTAAGTAATGCCCAAGACTTGGTGAGAGATGTAAAAGTGATTGTACCACTTGGGAGCAGTGACCATAATGTTATTGATTTCACCATTTGTATAAATAGGGAGTAGCCCCAAAAGACCAGCACAACCATGTTTGACTTTAAAAGGGGTAAATTCTCTGAGATGAGGAGGCATGTGAAGAGGAAACTGAAAGGAAAGGTAAATACAGTCTCTCTCTCTCTCTCTCTCTCTCTCTCTCTCTCTCTCTCTCTCTCTCTCTCTCTCTATATATATATATATATATATATATATATATATATATATATATATATATACAGAGAGAGAGAGAGAGAGAGAGATAGCTTTATCAATTCATAAAGTGGCATTTTTGTATCCAGAAAACTGTCCCATTTGCAGCATTCCAACAGGTGAACTATGGCCTTGTTGCTGTCGTTACTGTATGTATCTGACTGTACTGTTGACTCTTGGAGACCACAGGGAAGTTATTAGCAGAATGCTTCCATCATCCTATTAAAAATGATAATGCCCCCTTGGAAAAAGAAGGGTATGGGTATGGGTAAAGGTTAAGCTTATTAACTTCAAAATGCCTGTTCTTCAGCTGTTTGTTTCTGCTGAGCAAACATAATGAGTGATCTGGCATTTGACTTGTGTCAACAGGAGAAAGGAAAGAACAAAAGGATTTTAGCACATCTAGTGCCACTAATTCAGTAATGAAGTATGTCTTCTGCCTCTGAATTGAGTCTGGCATGACATATGTGACATGATGTATTTAGCAAGTAAGAAGGGAACTTGGTAGTTTTCTCCTTTTTTACATATATTACGTTTTCAATAATAAAACCAAATGTGATTTGTTTCTTTGGAGCTGTTATTTACTGTCTCAGTAAAGTCCTCCAGGAAAACATAGGGGAAGAATAAACTGAAGCAACAGCATACATATTACATGTTGTTATGATAAAAAATATTAAATGAAGATGCACAGCAGATAGCTGAAGGCTGAAGCAACTTTATATCAGTCAAAACAAGGTTCCCTCCCTATTCTTTACCCCAGAATCTAATCTAGCTACAAACTATTTTAATTTGAGGGATTTATTTTGAGAATTCCTTAGCAGCAAGGCCACTTCCAACTGCTGTAGATCCCAAAACATGGCCTCTAAAGATGACCAGAGTACGGGTAGGTTCATGTGGGAGAAGTCAGTCCTTAAGGTATGTTAGTCCCAGGCTATACATGACTTTAAAGATCAGTGCTAGGATCTTGACTTGCCAAGAAACAAACTGGAAACCAGTGTAGATGGGAACAAGACTGGACTAATATGGTGGTCTCTACAACCCACTTCAGTCAACACTCTGGCCACAGCATTATGTACCAACTGTAGCTTCCGAGTGGTCTTCAACTACAGCTCCATGTAGAGCACATTGCAGTAATCTAATCTAGATGTTACCAGGATATGCAGCACAGCAGCAAGATCTGTTCTTTCCAAGAAGGGCCACAGCTGGCCTACAGTGTGTAACTTTTTGACATACTGGTTCACATGGTGGGTAATACTTTGGCTGTCACTCATTAAGAGCAAAACTAGGCAGAAAGAATGGCAACATGTGATGCTATGATGTCACATCTGGAAGTGTACTAGGAAGTGACTTCACAATGTCAACCCCAACCCATATTTGCTGAGGAAAATGTGAGAAGCAAGGCTGCATCTCCATTATGTAGGGTGGGGTGGGAAAGTCATGATTTTTTGATATTGCTTACAAGCCACTATGGAGACTTGGGTTCCTTTCTTTTCCAGCTGAACAATGTTTGACTTGGCTTTATTACTCTGTGGCCAGAAGCACATTGGGGTGTGTTTGCAAGAGGACGGGAGAATAAGATGAAGAAAGCCATGATCTCTATCAGCTGCTTGTGTTCAACCTGCCTTTATAGGAATAGGATTAGCTAGATGGACAACGCAGAAGATAATGCCTTTACTAAGAGACAATCCTTGGGTGGTTGCAGGGGGAGGGAACAAGCAAACAGTGCCCTTGCTGTGTTGTAGCAATTATTATGGCCTGAAACACTCGCTTCGTAGAAAAGGTACTGCGGTTTCTCCCTCTCCAAGGCTCCTTTGTGTTGCTCTCAAAGGCAATTATCTGCTACTACCAGGCCTGGGTTCCCGGTAGGGCCAGTGCAGCAGCATTTTATTAATGGTGCTCGGCAGTAAAGTGTGTATTGAATTGTGCTGTTTCATTAAATACTAAACCTTCTTCATTGCCAAGAGGATATCGTTTCTCAAGCGGCTTTGCACCCCCTCTAATCTCTCCCCACCTTGCCCTCCTGGTTTCATTCTAACAAGTCTGAGCATACCAGATTGTGTGTGAACATAAGATCCTGTTTCTATACATACATCATTACAATCACAGATATCCTCTTCTTCCCCCACCCCCTTCATCAGCAAGTGCATAACAACAATGAAATGCTGGTTTGTTTGTTTTTTTGAAATAGCGCTGATTGCATATATGCAGAATGTATATATGTCAGGGGTGTGAGCGGCAGTTGGGTGCTGAAAGCAAGGATTTGCCTCTCCCTTCCTGTCCCCCCCCCCTCTGTGTTGCTTTCCCTAGGGGATCTGCTATACATTGATTCCGGTTGCTTAGGAATGGAAAAAGAACTTTGCTGAGAATACTAAATAGGCTATACCCTCATTTCATCTGATGCTGAGGGCTGTTCTTCCCAAGAGTCTAATGGCAGAGATATTCACAAGCCTTTGAAAGGCAGGGCAGAGGAATGAACTGAGCTTCCTTTGCATCTGTTCTCAAGAACCATGTTCTTCTGCATAGCTGTTCTTGAACCTCTGTAGCTTCACATTATAGGATGTACGCATTGTTGATAGGATTCATTTTCATTGTTGATAGGATTCATTTTTCCCATTACTCATTTGCCAGTATTGACTGGCTCACCCTATACAGCCCTTGCACCTTCCTATAGGAAATCATAAATGTTCATGGTTGCCAACCTCCAGGTGGTGGCTGGAGATAACCTGCTATTACAACTGATTTCCAGACGACAGTGTTCCACTGGAAAAAAGACTGCTTTGGATGGTGAACTCTATGGCATTATATCCCATTGAAGTCCCTTCCTACCCCAACCTCTGCCCTCCTCAGGCTGCACCCATAAAATCTCTAGGTGTTTCCAAACCCAGAGCAGGCAGCCCTATAAGATGTCCCATGATGTTTTCTCCCATCCATTTTGAGTCCTTGCCTGATGCAAAAACGCTAGGTGTTATTTAAAAAAAATAATCCAGCATTCGGATGTGAGCACCCTCACCCTATGTAATTGCTATGCAGAAGCTGGGATAAGTGTTTCAGTTACACCCTAGGTCTCCTGTTGAGAGATCTATCCCAAGTTCTTTCCTGGCCCTGTGAATCTGTGACCAGCTACAAGCAGCAGCAGCTTCTCCCATCAAAATGGCAAGCATTATATGGAGCCATAAACTGGATGGGAGGGAAGGAGACAATGGCTGGTTTCACAGACTATGGTTGTCAGTTCTCAGTTGGAAAATTCCTGGAAATTGGGGTGGGGTGGGGTTGGAACCTGTGGGAAGGGACCTCAGTGGGGGATAATGGCATGGAATTAATCCTCCAAAGGAATCATATTCTCCAGGGGAACTGGTTTCTGTCATCTGAAGATCAGCTGTAATTCCAAGAGATTTCCAGGCCCCACCTGGAGATTAAAAAAACAAAACTACTTGTTTTAATAATGTAATCAAACAACTCTGAAAATGTTCAGCACTGTTCTTATTTTGTGGTGTGGAGAAACATTTGGTACAATTAAGCTTTTCCCCAAATTGCTAGAGCACCCCTGTGTAAAACTATAGAGTTTTCCATGATTTTCCTAGAGCGTTCCAGCACAAAAAGTAACTTCTGGGTGACATATTGCACCCCGCGCACTGCATGGTGGCGGAACTCTTCAAGGGCAGGGATCCCCCCTGGCAGCTTCCTCTCTGCTGTGTGTTGGGTCCACCAAACTGGGGGATCCCCCTCCCCAGGCTAGAACTTGGCAGCCCTGTTAACTGCCATGAACCCGACTATTGGGAAGGCCGGTCAAAAATCTAAATAACTGCTGTGTAAACAGGTAAAGGACCAAGAAGGGTTAATTCCTCATATCCAGAGAGCGTTAGGTGACAGGCTGGTTAGCATCAGTCGAGCAGAGAAAGACTTGAGAGCTGAATGCTAAATTCAGTCTAAATTCAGTCCAGATTGAGAAGAGTTCAATATGGACAAATCTGAGTTTAGCCCTGACAGAGAAGGGTTTGGGACTGGCAAGGTTTGTGTTTAGCCCTGACTGAGAGCAGTTTAACACAGATGGAGAACTGAGAAGATTGGCAGGAGGAGTGGGTAAATCAAAGAAGATTCCCATTCAGACCAGATAAGGAGATAGATCTAGTTAGAGAAAAAATTCCGTACCCAAGTGGAAAAGGAAGATAGCTCTGAGGAGCGGAGGGATCCCTGGTCTGGCGTGTTTAGAAATTGCCTTTTAAATCCTGAAGAGTCAGTAAAACAAAACACTCAAGGAGAGCATTGGTAAGTTTAATGAAGGAGTCTGGGAAATGGATAGGGTATCCCTGCCTTCTGGAAACCAAAAGAGACAAATACTCTTAAAGTATAGTGGAGTTTTTAGGAAACACTGAAAGAAACATCTTAAAGATTCTAAGTCACTGTGAAGAGCCAGAGAAGCTCTCAGTTGCTTGAAACATAGGAACTGTAGTCTGTCTATATTGATTTACCTCAGAAATGTTACCCCTGATTTCATCTGACCTTTCCTCTCTATATTGGATATATTGTTATTTTTGAACTTTAAAAAGCATTAAGTGCCATTTCAGTGGTTTAAGTTAAAGGGGGACCTTGACCATTCCCACAGGTTCCTGTGCTGAGCCAGCAGCAAAATATCATACAGTGAAATGGTGGGACAGCCATTGTTCTTTAGAAAGGAAGAAAACAAATAAAAGGGAGAGAAAAACAGAGGGCAAATTGTGTCTTTGAGGGAGGTAAGTGGATGTGGTTATCATAGCAGCCTACATTTATCTGCCCCTTTGTCTTAAGTTCCACTCCCCACAGCCTCTACATAAGAAGACTAAGGCCCAGTTTTCTGGCACTTTCCACTGGGTCAGGACCACTTGCATGGTAGGGAACTCTCAAGGACTTGTGGGGTGGTGCTTCATTCTCCCCTGTATCACCCTTCCCAACATTATTTTGTCTTCCCCTCCCCTTCACAACCCCAATATCCTCTTCCCTCCTTTCCCCCAGCATAATTCTCTCCTCAGCCATTCACCTGCCTATTTATTTTTATAAATAATAAATTTATATTATTTATAATATTGGAATAATGTAATTTTCTAGTGACATCCATTGAAGAAACCAGTTGCTTAAAGCTACAGGAGGTTCTTGAATCATTTTCAGGTTTTGTTTTATAAAAACCCACACATTTAAGAATTCACATTTTTCTGCAAACCTAGGAGGGACCCTTTTCAGGTTTGTAGAAAGATGTCTTGCCAGCTCACTGCTCCAGTCACCAGATTTAAGTATATTTAGATTTCTCTGACTTCACTATAGTACATAGATTATTTTAAATATTTAGTGTAAATTTAAATCTATAGCATGGGGTCAGTTGATGTTGTTAACAGTTTTATATAACGCCCACCTTCATTTAGAGCTAAATGACTAATTTTAAATTCTGGCAGGATTTTGACTTACATGTATTAAAATATTTAAGAGAAAATGGATTGTCTTATGATCAAGTAGTAGATAGAAAGGGTGATGTACTGCAGTTTCCCAGTATTTGCACTTAGAAACTTGGTTCTTGCACTTCTAGGGATATACAAAACTTTACAGGATAACTCCATATTTGAAAACTGCAAGGGAATCTGGATTGTTGAATGGTTTAATAAGTAAAATTTTTAACATACTTTTAAGACTGGGGGAGGTTCCCAGGGCACTCAGTGAGAAATGGGAGATCTGGGCTATAGCACCCCTAAGGATTAAGGAACATTAGAGCTTGGCTTGCTCGAATATACTTTCTTTACTGATGTCATCCCATATAAGGGGAAATTTTTATAAAACCCATTACTAGTGATATTTGACACCTCATAGACTGATTCAGATTTACTTTCATGCACTATATTACTGCAGTCATGAAAATTTTACGTTTTTTGTCCATAATTACAGAAATGTCTAGCAATGTGTTGGGTCTTAATTCAAAGGTATTTTGTTTGGCTATTTGAATATGTTGTGAATGAAGTTGTCTGTGAATTAGTCATGAATCTGCTTACTGCTGAAGTAATCAATAGGGATGTGCAAAAAAAAAATTCGGTAGTACACGGATTCGGAAATATACGGGGGGGGGGAATACAGAATCCCGTATATTTCTGAATTCCGTAGTCGGAATAGCCGCATATGAACATATATGAACATATGAAGCTGCCTTATACTGAATCAGACCTTTGGTCCATCAAAGTCAGTATTGTCTTCTCAGACTGGCAGCGGCTCTCCAGGGTCTCAAGCTGAGGTTTTTCACACCTATTTGCCTGGACCTTTTTTTGGAGATGCCAGGGATTGAAACTGGGACCTTCTGCTTCCCAAGCAGATGCTCTATCACTGAGCCATCGTCCCTCCCCAATAGAATATACGGTAGATGCGCGGCTATTGCCGAATATACGGCCCCATTATACCCTATGGGCCATTGAAATCAAGGGCAAATAGGGTATATTTGAAGCCGCCTGGAGGGGAGGGGGTTTGAGGGAGAGCCCCCAAATTTGCAGGGTACCTGCAGGGGACTCTCCCCTACAAACCCTCAAGTCCCAAAAAGATTGGGCCAGGGGATCCAATTCCTGGGGCACCCAAAGCCAAACCTAACTTCACACCAGAGAATCTCTATAGGACCCAAATGCACTATATACATCTATCTACTCTATGAACCCTGCCACACAAAACACAATCTGCTCAAGGTCTGCAGAGCAAACCCAGATGCCAGCTCTCCAGACCTGCCCCAAAGAACAAGGGGAGAGCTGGCCAAGCACAACAAGCATGCTGGCTCTGGGTCTCTCACCCAGGTGCCAGCTTCCCTGCCACAGAACACACAATCTACAGATGTCAGCTTTCCAGCCCTGCCCCAAACAACACGGGGAGAGGTGGCCAAACACAACAAGCCTGCTGATTCTGGGTCTCTCACCCAGGTGCCAGCTTCCCCCCAAAAAAAACCAGAACCAGGAAAAGGGACAACAGAAGAAGGCCAAGAAACTCAACTGTTAAAAAAGTGGCCTTTTAAGCAATGAAAATTAGGCCAAACAGCCCCCCCCCCCAAGAAAGAGAACCAGAAGAGAAAAGGAACAACAGCAGCACAACATAGCAGCCAGAAATCAAACACAGAATCCTTTTAAAACAGTAAAAAAATTAACTTTTAACAATACAGGAACTTTACCAACCCCTCTCCCCCCCAAAAAAACCTTCACCCTAACCCCAAGAAATCCAAGCCACCCAAATCAGGAAAAGTAAAAGGACACTGCACTTTTAAAAGTCCTCTCACTAAAGTAAGATATGGGCATATTGGCAAAACCCCACCCCACCCCAGGCCCCCTCCCCCAGCAGAACCCCCTAACCTTAACCCCAAATAAGCTACCCACCACCCAAATCTGGATAAGTAAAGGGACTCTGAGTCTTAAAAAGTCCTTTTACCAAGTAAAATAAAAACCCCAAGACTGTCTTACCTTAGACGTCTTCTCTACTCCAGGCAAGTCTGGTAAGGCTGAGAGAGAGCAGCAGCAGCTGAGGCCAAGGGCCAGCACAGCACAATCTCTCTCTCACACCAACACAGCAGCAATGGAGGAGTCCAGCCAGGCAGACTCCTTAAAAAGGTTCTCTGGCCCTACAGAGAGCAGTTTCAAAAAATAGCACTGCTCTGTGATTGGCCAGACAACAATGCTTACTTGGATACCCAAGTAAGCAAAAGATCAAAAGAACAACAATGTTGCTGATAGCTGGGGGATCAGCTACACAACAGCCCTGCAAAGCATGCATTTGCAATGCATTTTGCAAATGCATGCTTTGGATTGGCTGCTGGGGCTCCTCTTCCCCCTCCCCCCTCCCTGATCCCAGGGATGCTATGGGAGAGACGGGAAAAGGCTACCAAAGGCGGGAAAGGCGGCGAGCAGCTCCCCTGAGGCTGCAGAAGCCCCTTTCCTGCCTTTTCCATGGATTTCCGTATACTTCCGAATATCTATACGGAAGTATACAGGGAGCCATACTCGGCTCCCGCATAATGGGCCCCAATTGGATTTGGCTGTATGCGATTCCATATACAGCCGAATCAGGGGTGATTCGGCGATTGATTCGGTTTGGCTGAACCGAATGCACACCCCTACACTGCTTCCTACTGAAAATTTGCTGACCTGCCTTCATTTAATGATCACTATAGAAAATTATGGTCAATTGCTCTCCTGTACAAGTTGACAGATTTTCAAGATAAGTAAAAATAATGTACTGGCAGGGAAATTTGTTGTTTGCTAAAATAATATCAAGACAATATCATTTATAGGTCTTTTTATTTATTATAGACATTGGGATGGATGTTGCCTAAAATTTCCAGGTGCGAAAGAGGACTCCAGTGGGAAGGGAGAGTCAGGGAAGCCATACTTCCATTGATGGTATGTGTTCTTTCCATAGAAATTTTAGGTGTGATCCAACTGAATAGATCCAATAAATTTTATGCATGTTGTTTTATACAATTTATAAATTGATACAACTCTATTTTCCAGCTTTTTTAACTTCATTTTTTTCTTATTTATACTAGAGTTTTTCTAGATTTATAATACATCATAAAAAGAATGTTCTGGATTTAGTTTATGTAATTCCAGTGTTTCAGGGAAACACCATTTTGTGCTTGCTTTAGATCTCTTCAGGTCCCCTGGAAAACATAGACAGGATTGGAACTGAAAATTTAGCATCTTGTCCTCACACCAGCTTTTCATTCTACTATCTCATTTGGAAGCAGCATTTTAAATTGCTCTTTCTGTTTTCCCTCCTTGCCTTGAAGCACATGCAGATGTTGAGCATATGTTTGAACATGACACACAAAAATGTGTCTGGAACATATATATACCAAGCTTCACGCCAGTATCTCCACATTCAGAGGGAGTTTGTACCACATTAATTCAAGCAAACAACCTTACCAACACCCAGTCTCCCAAATGGTGGAATTAAACCAAAGGTTTCATTTTGCTCAGCGAATTAATAATGTAACAGGCTACATAAACGTGTTTTAGTCCCAATAGCTAAGCTGCTGCTTAAGTTTCTTTGGAGATTACAATTCCTCCTTATGTAGGTTAAGAGAGGAGATGCAACATGGGTGTCATGTGATATGCTGTGTTATAAAAGGAACCAGGAGACAAATACAAGGTGAGCATTGCCAGTGAAATACACTGAGAATACAAGCACATCTGGGAGCAGCCTAATTAGCTGGCTGAGGATGTTGCTGTATTAGTTGTATGCTCAGCATGTTCTCCGGGCAGCAGGGATATTACATCAGCAGTGCAATCAGAGAACAGCAGCCCCTTGTGACTGTTTAAGTTGTCTGTAAATTACAGGTTAAACCTGTCCCCTTACTGGGGACTTGCTTATTGCAGACATGCTGAATTATAACTTCAGGGATTCAAAGTCTTTTTCTTTGAGAGAGAAGCTAAAATGGAGTAATTGTATTCATTTATCATAGCCATGGTGTTCAGTCCTTAAATGCATTTTGCCAGGCCTATAGCCAGTGGGCATAAACCTGTGCATAATGTGGGTTTGGATTGGTGTTGCATCTGCCTCCTTATTTTTATGAAAATCCCCATAGATCACAAGGTTATCTTATAATTCTTCTTCTCCCCTGCTTTAACTGTAATTGTATTCTCTGTTTGATGGTAGCAGCTAGGAATTGTGAGACAATAATGGAAAAAGGATAGAAACTTGACTGTAAGATAGTTGTCTAGAAAATAGGAAGGCAGTATGTGAAAGGAAATCACAAAATTGTTAAGTTTATTGTAGAGCTGGAACAAATATGTCTTCTGTGAATCTTGATTGGCTAATCCTCTGATATGCATCAAATGATTAGATGTGTACAAATGGGGACCCCTCATGTCGCTTCCTAAGCATTTTGTAGTGCATTTTGGATAGTAGTGGGCCTGGGGGCAGCTTCACTCCAAAGCTAGAGATCCCCTCCAACTGTAAACATCTTTCAGAGGATCCAAGCAATCATCAAATATGAAAAAATGTTGTGTTTCAACCATAAAAGCACTGTTTAACTTCAAACAGTGAATGAAATATATTTCAGTGTCCAACACCTTATATTTTAATAGCAAAGTTGGTCAAATCTGAGGATACTTAGTGATTGGAGCTGTGAACAGGCAAGACAGATCTTTCTATAGACCCGAACAAAATCCCAGGGATTTCCCAATCTGGAGCCGGCAATTTAGGAGAGAAGGAGAGAGTCTGTGGGGATTTCAGGAAATGAAAAGAGTAAATAGTGGGAGTGGGGGAAATGATATTCCTCCCACAAGTCCTTGTGGGTTCCCATTATATCTAATAGTCAAATGCAGCCTCATCTGTGGATACTTAAATGTGCAGATTGGGATACACTGAATCAAACAAATATTTCTGTAAATTTGGAGGACCCTCCAGATTTGCTGGAAAATCTGAAAACTTTAAAACCATGGGAGGGGGATTCATTGCCCCCAACAAAAGCTTTGTCTGTGCATTGACAGACAATGCACTTACCTTCTCTTCTAGAGACAGAATGGGAGTCAGAATGGGCCTAGGCTGTGACTGCATCACATTAGGACTGGTGCTACCATGTCAGGCCCAGCAGTGCTGGAGGTACTGGGAACCATGATAGGGTTCAGTGCCAGAACAGCTGTGCCAGGTTTGGTGGTGATTATTGTTAAGTGTTCGAAGCCCCACTGCCTCATAACAATCAAGAGATCCAGGGACTTGCCATTAGGCTAACAAACTAAAAAGACAATATATAAGGGATGAGGCCTGGGAGGAAAAGGGGGAAAGGCAGAGGAGGGAGATCAGTCAGACTATAAGCATTTATATCTAGTTGGGGCATAAGCTGATCTTCACCACTTCTAGTCTTAGTCTTTTATATAATAGCAAACAGTAACTAGAGTCACATTTGTTACTTCAAAGGCATGGCAGAGCTGTGGAGTAAAAACAACAATCTTAGTACAGTTAGCCCTGTTGATTTAGGCAAAGATTTCCAGCTCTTCTGCTTATATTTCTTAACCTAAATTGTCCCAAGTGTTGAACCTCAGGGTTATACACACAAAACTCATTCTTTCCTTAGCTGTTTATTGTTTGTTCATTGGTTAATAAGATGTATGCTCCAACATTTTGACTCCATCAGAGCCATGAAGGATAACTAACAGATTAAAGACATATATAATAAAACCATATCTTAAAAACTACTAAAAACAATAAAAACATAGCTGAACATGCACTTCAAGAAGGAGACCACGTCATCCACTTTGAAAGAACTGAAGTCCTTTCTACGGTCTCACATTATCATACCCGCCTGAACAGAGAAGCTATTGAGATTTACAAACACCAGCACAATTTTAACAGAAAGGAAGAAGGCATTTTCATCCACCAATCTTGGTACCCAGCTCTGCAAAACACCCTACAGACTATAAATTGCAGAAAGTCACAGAACAACCAGCAAATTCCACAGAACAATCAGCACAGTCAACAACCATCTTCCTTATCTTCACACCCCTTCCAACCCTCCCAGCAATTAACACAGAACAATGGTCACATTCAACAGCCAGTTTCCTTATCACTACCCTTCCAGGAAGCCCCACCAAACAATGGGCACATCCACAAACCAATTGCCCTTTCACCACACCCCCTCCAGCCTAGAAATAGCAGCTCTCCAGCAGCCCTGGCCTCACTCAATGCACAGCAGCCAAGAAGGTCAGAGCGCCTGCTCTGGCTGCAACACCACTGAGGATGTTCTCCGCAGCTGAGAACGAAACATCTGGAAGAAAGACTTTCTCCAGTAGAACACGGCACTTGAGCCCGAAAGATTCTACAAACCCTAATGATGTTACCAGCCGTGAAAACCTGAAATCTTTGATAATAAAAACATACATCATTAAAACAATTAAGATCAAAGTTAAATATACATATAAGAAAATAAAAGAACACATTTTAAAATAAAACATTTAAAATAAAAGATAAAATACACATAAAACTATATCATTTATGTTTATATTGATGATACAGACTTTGCAAATAGTGTTTCAAAAATCAAATTTACAATTTTTGCAATGCTTGTTTTCTCTTAAAGTAAGCATCTCATAAGCTCATATTAATGATTTGTTTGTAATTCAAAATGAGAAGTATTTTCACTGTATTTGCATCAGCTAGGGTTGACAGGTCCCTCTTGGCCACCAGAGGGGGGTAGGGGTTGAGTTGCCAAATCCAGGTTGGGAAACTCCTGGAAATCTTGGGGTGGGGGGGAGGACAGAGACATCAGGTGGGTACAGTTCCATACAGTCTACCCTTTTTACATTTAAATTTTCTCCAGGGGAAGTAATCTCTAGTCTGGAGACTAGCTGTAATTCTGGGGGATCCCTAGGTCTCACCTGGAGGTTGGCATCCCTAACATCCACAAAGGTGGTAGCTATCATAATCCATGTAGAAAGCTAGCAAATAGTAGTTAGATAGCTAGCAAATAGTAGTTACTTTTGGCACATGCTCAGAATTTTCTGGATGCTCTGAATTTTCTGGATCAAAGATTTCAGGTTTTCACGGCTGGTAACATCATTAGGGTTTGTAGAATCTTTCGGGATCAAGTGCCGTGTTCTACTGGAGAAAGTTTTCCTTCCAGACGTTTCGTTCTCAGCTGCGGAGAACATCCTCAGTGGCGTTGCAGCCGGAGCAGGCGCTCAGACCTTCTTGGCTGCTGTGCATTACTCCGCAAGTAGGTTTCTTGATCTTTCCTTCATAGGAAACCATGATGATAAATATTATGAACAACAGTTTATTGGACAGACAGACATATAGCTCCAGTTTGAACCTGTCTTCTGCTTAAAGAGTCATCCCCTGTGGATGGCTGTTCATTGACTTCAGAAGGTAAGGTCTGATTGTGACTTGATTGTGGAGAACAAACTGGCAAGAAAGGGGACCTAGTTGTGAGGGAGAAGTTCTGGAGGCAGATATGTGTATGTATGCATATTGTGCAGGTGTTCCAATAAAAAGTTCACCAATGCCTGTCTAACATTTTCACTTATTCCTTGCAAGGAAACATTCTCAGGAAGAAGTAGATGGTGGTGGTTGCCCATGTAAGCCAAAATGCCCTCAAAACGAGGTTGGGGAATTGTCAGGTGGGCAACTGGCTCACTCAGGATCTTTTTACCTGTGTATACAGGATTCCACGTCCAGAAAAGTAATGCTTAAAATATTAGGGACTCTAATTAAGTAAAACAATTATAATTTATTAAGAAAAATATAGGCTTCCATACAAGATGAAATACTTATAAAAACACACATTCAGTCCTAGGAAACATAGATAGAGAGATAGGGGAACACATGGGTAGACAAACAGGGTGATATTTACCTATCGTAGTCTTCAAGGAAGGCTCCAATGGCGACAAGCGAGGAAGTGGGAGAAGGGACCCAAAACTGATCAGGAATCGGGGATGGATCTATGCAGCGGAAGTTGGGATACTGCTAGAAGCACACATGTGGGTAGCTAGTCCACAGATTATAAGGACTCTCTTGAGCCCTTAGGGGATGGGTGGTACGAGGGAGGAGGAAGGTGTTCAGCTGGTGCATGACTTCATGAAAAGGGGAGGTTTCGCAGTGACCATAAGGGCTGGACTACTGCGACAACCAATAGAAAGTTCATTGGTGGCACCTAATTGGGTGCTTGCTCTTGACCAATGGACTTGCCTGGATACCTGAGAGAACTTTCAGGTTGAAACGGACCAGGGGGAGGTTCCAAAGTGACAGTTGGGGAGAAGAATAGAAAGATTACTTGGGTGGGGAGATGCTTAAGACTATTGGACTTATCTGAAAGGGTGACAATAGAGAGTCAAATTATGGCCTAGGTAACATCCAGTTTGTACAAAGGAACTTGGCTCTGGCTGAAGATGGTCTTCCTCTTCTTCTGTCTTCTTCTGGGCACCAGTCTTTGTCTAGAGTTCCGTTAAACAAAGAAAGTGGCGGTTGGACGATTAACCACTCCTGGGGTGGGTAGGTTGCTTGTAGGCCAAAGATGACTTCTGGTGTGTACGTGAGCCGTCTGCTTTGATGGAATGGAGTCAAGCCTGGTAGGAAGATGGCTGCATGGTGTTAGCCCTCCACGGTGGATTCCATGGTCAGAACTTCATAACCATTCACCTGGATAGCTCCTGGCAGCGCAGTTTCTTTTGTTCCAATGCTGGGATGGATGTCATACGGAACGACGGGAAGCCTTCCGTTCTCCTTGTGGCCACTCTTGTACCGGTGTAGAGTGCCTTTGTAGTGATAAGGCTGCTTGTACTACATAAGTCCCTTTTGCCCCTGGATAGGTTTACCCACACTCTCTGGCCAGATGTGTGCGAGTCACTTCTCCAGGTTCTCTGGCAACCAAGCTGGTAATCACAATGTTCTATAAAGGGGCTTTTCCTCACACCCATCATTTGTCTTTTTGGGAATTACTCATGATCCTCTAAGAGAAGTTCCACACTTTGCATGGCTGGCTCAGTCAGTTATGCTGTAACATTATAGTATACTCCGTAAGAAAATATAAAGTGTGGGCAACATATTTCTATCTTTAAATACATATGTTTACATGCCTTAGTCCCTGAACGTGTGTATGCAAATATTGCTTATTTAAAGTTCAGTAAGACATTATTATTAATAAACCCTCAGATTGTTCAGTACAACCTTCATGACCAAAACCCAGAAGTATATGAGAAGATATGCCAGGGGTAGCCAAACTTGCTTAACATGAGCCACATAGAAGAAACATCAGAGGTTTGTGAGCTGCAAGACATGAACAAATATTATGCACATGTCTTTATTAAAACTCTTAATACTTTCTTTGCACAGAAAGATAAAGTACATATGTGTGCACTTTACAATACAACTATACTATACAATAAAAATAAAAGCTGGGAATTAACAGTCCCCAAAAGACCAGCACAGGGAAAGATTAGGGAGTTATTTTTTGACACCAGTGGGAAAAGGAAACACACGTGTACCACATTAATCACTGACTACCATTTGCATCATTATTCATCTCTCTTTGCCTTGACACCAAGGTTAGTAAATACAGCTATAAGAGCTATGATACTAAGTGGGGACCCTGCACAACCCTCTTTAATTCTTCCAGTGGTTCACTTAATTCTTGTGCTCACTTTTCGCAGTCTAGGTCTCTGGGTGACCTCTGTGCTGGAAGAGAAGAGCTTGCAAGCCTGCCTATTTCTCCCTCCTTCCATGCTTCACACACAGCAGAAATAGTCACTTGGAGGCTGACTGAGGCCATGATGCTAAGCACGTCTTGTATATGTGATCTGAAATGTGAATAATGTATGGTGTTCTTGCCTGGCTCATTACAGCCTGTAGGACTGAGCTTGGGGACTCCGGAACAATGGGCAGTAGAATCCAAATCCCTGCTGTCCTGCTCCAGTCACAGGCCCCCTGCTGGTTTGAATGGTCCAATAGCATGCTAGCGTGGGAACCTTGAGTGTATATATAGTTGGCCCTGTTGATAAGTCTTAGAGCACAGCCCTATACTATGCTTTGATAATAAAAAGAGCAATGATCACTACCACCTCTCCTCTTCATTGCGTTGAACCCACTATATTATAGCACGCTTACATGAAAGTAAGACTGCATTAAATTCCTCTTCAACCTTCAAGAGCCACACAATATGTATGAAAGAGCTGCATTTGTCTCCCAAGCCACAGTTTGGGCATTCCTGAGAATAGTAAAACCATATTTTATAATGTATATAATAAGAAAGAGAGAGGGAAACGATGGGGTAAAGGAGAAAGGCAATGATAATAGCAAAATACATACATACATAAAGCAGTCTAGAATTTTAAATGCTCCAGTAATTCAGTCCAGATGCTATTAAACTTTCTCGAATAAGAAAACATGTTCACTTATCCAGGATCTGATGTAGGTTAGCGTCAGTATTTTTCCCCATCATAGCTGCCCATAAGGTCAAGGGTTGTTTCACATGATACAATATCTTGTGTCTAACTTAAATGTAAATTGACTAATAATTTAATAGATATTGAAATTATCTGTTCTAAGGCACAGATGTGTATCTGCACCTTTTTGCTGCGGGCAGGCCTCAGATTCAGCAGGAGCTCACAGGAGCACAACTCCTGAACCTTTCTGAGGGTTCCCCCTTCTCCTCCCCACCTTGTTCATTGAATAGTAGATGCAGCTCCATAACAATTCCTGGATGAGCTCCACCACCTGTTTTTCTACAAAGTGACCCCTGGCTGCAGGGATCACCAGGCTAACAGTAGTATATATGCCACAACCTCTGAATAAAGTATGAAACCCACCTTTGCTGAGGTGCCTTGCTGCTGAAATTGGGCTTAAGATAATGTTCTAAGTGCAATAATTTCACTCCTTGTTTTGTACATCTTCCTCTTCATCTCTTATGATGTTGCTCACCTGGTTTGTAAGCATCTTGGGACATACAGTAAACTCTTAAACCAATTTGTACCTGGCCCTTTTGTACTGTTTATCTTATCAGAGAGATTTTGTTACAGAAAACCAATCTTCCAGACTTTACAGCTATGACACTGTTGATGTTCATACTAGATCCCCATGGCAACTACTCCAGCTGCTTACGCAGAAAACAGATTCTAACAAAGCACTCTTATTGTTTGTCCTCTTGTGAGAAACAGTTAATCGTACTGTTTCCTGTAGCTCTTAATTCCATCTTTTCACTCCCAAGGATTTTTTCCCTCCTTCCCATAGTCCATAGTGTTTATGAGAATATACTCTCACTTTATTTAATGCATTAGAGAGCAGGACATGCTGAAACTGAAATGAAGAACATCAAGCTGGGACATATTGGTTAGTGAAGCTCAAGAATGACTAACCTGTTTGAACATTTGGAATTGTATTACACCAAATCAGGCTATTGGTCCATCTAGCTTGTCTACTCTGGTCCAGCTGTCCTCAACAAGGGCCAGAGCTTTCTCAGTCTTGGCTCGGACCTGGTGGAATTCTCTATCAGAGGACATTTGGGCCCCGCGAGATCTTATGCAATCCCACAGGGCCTGTGAGGCAGAGATGTTCTGCCAAGCTTTTGGTTGAGGACAGCGATGGCTGGCACCTTTCCTTTCCTCTCACCCTCCCCAGTTTTTTCCTCTCCCCCCCCCCCCGATGGTCCAAAAATCTGGATGAAGAACAAAATCACCTGGACACCATCAGGGTTTTAGAAATGTACTATTTTAATTTCTATTATTTCACTGTTTTAATCCATATGCTGTTTTTATTTGTTGTACATCACCCAGAACCTGGCTTAGGCTGGGATGGGGTTATTCAGTAAATCAAATCAATCAAAGCCTCAGGTAGAGAAAATAGGGTTGCCAGCCTCCAGGTGGGGCCTGGAGATCTCCTGCTTTTACAACTGATCTCCAGCTGGCAGAGATCAACTGTCCTGGAGAAAAAGGCTGCTTTGAAGGATGGACTTTGATATTGTACCATGCTGAGGCTTCTTCCCTCCCTAAACCCCACCCTCTTCTGGATCCACTTCCAAAGTCTCCAAGTATTTTCCAACACAACTCGAAGAACACAAAAAGAGCCCTGCTAGGACAGACCAGTGGTTCATCTAGTCCAGTATCCTGTCTCACACAATGGCCAAACAGTTCCTCTGGAGGTCTATCAACACAGCATAGAGGCCCAGGCCTTCCCCTGATGTTGCCTCCTGGGGATGGAATTCAGAAGTTTACTGCTTCTGAATATAGAGGTTCCCTTTAGTCACCATGGCTAGTAGCCACTGGTATTTCCAAAAACTTGCTACTTGAGACTTTATAAGTGATGAGTGATTACAGGTGGCTGCCAGGCAGTGGTGAGGGTGCATGGATAAAAGGCTGATGCTCCAAGCCATACAATTTAGGAAATGTGCCACAAATGATGAGTACAGAACCACCGCGGATATGTTGGTGAAGTATCAAGTTCAGCCGGAAATAGTCCCACTCCAATTCACACTGTGTGAATGTGCAACCATTCACCGCCATCCATTGGTCTGAACTGATTCTTATCCTTTCTGAGAAACAAGTTACAGCAGGTTCTATAGTCTGGTAAGAGATTGTTCATCCCAAGTCTTTTCAAAAGGGAAGTGTTGCTTACTAAATTACTAAGAAAAGCTTCAAAGAGCAGTGCAGTTGATAGATTTTGGATTGATTCTTATGTTGTCATAGGGAATCCAGTTAGTCTATTCCAAAATCAATACCTCTTTGCAAAAATACTAAGAGCACCTAAACTCCTAATTACTATATATGTGGCTACAGCTTCCTGGATCCTAATCACTGTTTGTCCAATAATTACCATACTCAAGGTGATAACCCTCTACCAGTCTTTATTTGTATATACATCCCATACAGTCATCCAAACCAACTTTAACATTTTTAAAAGACTGTCTGTCTTGGGTTTTCTTCCTCTGAACCAGTACCTTGTTTATATGTGAACTAGACCTCTTGCAGAATATGATTCTAATGCTACATATGCCACAAACAGGAGTAAAGATGATAATCGGTCCTTTATTCAAACTCTGTAACTTGCCAGGTGAAATAGTCTTCTATTTTCATTTATATCCATGCAGATTCAAATAGAAATAGTCCAGTTTGGATGTCATGACAAACCATGGCTTTTTGTCCAAGTATCAGGGCTTAAAAAAAAGCAGGAATGCACAAGAACACAGTTCTGGCTGGCTTGACATCAGAGGGTGTGGCCTAATATGCAAATTTAATTAATTAATTAATTGGATTTATATCCCGCCTTCTCCGCCAAAGCAGGCTCATTACTTATTATCTTGTCATGTACAGAGAGTGAACAGGCAACTTTGATTGAAGATGCTACTCCGTTGCTTCTTCATATAATGATAAAGCATGGTTTCTAGCTATCCATGAACCTTTCCATTGATATAAGCATTTTTGGAAAATCTATCTTATGTGGAAGTAAATGGAATGCAAATCAAGGAATTTTGTTGGACTTATGCATCTATCCAGGGAGTGGCTATTTATTCAGTGAACGATCTTGCTTCTATAGCAGTGCCATGGTCGGATCACTACGCCCTCAAGGCTCGTGTGGACGTCCCACCCCATGCCCGTTTGGGCGGCGAGCTTATTTTAGCTCGCACGCGGAGCCTGATGGACCCGGAACGGTTCCTGACGGCTCTGCGTGATCCCTGGCCCCTTGGTGACTCCCTTGATGACCTGGTGGAGTCTTGGAATGATAGGCTCGCCAGGGCCATCAATGAGATCGCACCTAGACATCCTCTGCGCCCTCGTTCAAGGCCGACACCCTGGTATAACCAGGAGTTGCGGCATTTGAAACGGGGACTCAGACGACTAGAGAGGCAATGGCGGCGTACTCGAGACGAAGCGACTCGAACATCTTATAGAGAGTTTATGAAGTCCTATGAGATGGCAGTCAAGGCCGCAAAGAAAACATACTTTGCGGCGGAGATCGCGTCCGCAACTTCGCGCCCGGCACAACTGTTCAAGATAATTCGGACTCTTACAACACTGCCACAGGGCAGACCAAATTCTAATGAATTGGAAATTGGCTGTGAGGCTTTTGCGAATTTCTTTGCGGATAAAATCGCATCGCTCCGTTCCGACTTCCCTGCCATATTAGATACAGTTAGTGAACCTGAGGCTCCGTGCCTGCCTTCGGATCGTGTTCTGGACGGCTTCGGCGTGCTCAGCCTGGAAGAAGTTGACAGGATCCTCCTATCTGCACGCCCAACAACTTGTACGTTGGACCCGTGCCCCTCCTGGCTTATTAAGACCTGCCAGAGGGAGCTAAGATATCCTATACGGGATATCATAAATAGATCCCTATTGGAGGGGCATTTTCCATCAGCGCTTAAAGAGGCGGTGGTCCGTCCCCTCCTGAAAAAAACAATGTTAGATCCGGCCGAATTGGCACACTACCGGCCGGTCTCGAATTTGCCCTTTTGGGGCAGTGGCGTTGCAGCTACAGAGTTTCCTGGAGGATGCTTCTGTCCTCGACCCCTACCAGTCTGGTTTCCGCCCGGGCCACGGGACGGAGACGTTGCTGGTCGCCCTGGTGGATGACCTTCAGCAGCATCTGGATCAAGGCGGCTCGGCGGTGCTGATGCTGTTAGACCTATCGGCAGCGTTCGATACGGTCGACCATCGGCTTCTGGTGCGCCGCCTTGCCGACGCAGGGATTCAGAGGTTGGCCCTGCAATGGCTTTCCTCTTTCCTTGACGGTCGGGGACAAAGGGTGGCGATTGGGGAGGAACTGTCCTGGAGACACACGCTTGATTGCGGAGTGCCTCAAGGGGCGGTACTTTCCCCGATGTTATTTAACATCTATATGCACCCCCTTGCCCAGATTGCCCAAAGGTATGGGCTGGGGTGTCATCAATATGCTGATGACACCCAGCTCTATCTGCTTATGGACGGCCGGCCCGCCTGCGCCCCAGAAAATCTGGACCGGGCGTTACAGGCAGTGGCTAGGTGGCTTAGGCTGAGCGGGCTGAAGCTGAATCCAGCGAAGACAGAGGTCCTTTGCTTGGGTCGTTGCGGCCCGGGAAGGGAAATACCCCTGCCAGTTTTTGACGGCGCGCCGTTGATAGCGGCGAGCAGGGTCAAGAGCTTGGGGGTACTATTGGAGCCTTCACTGACGATGGAGGCTCAGATAGCAGCCACTGCCAAGTCCGCATTCTTTCATCTTAGGCGGGCGAGGCAATTGGCCCCCTTCCTGGAACGCGACGACCTAGCAACAGTGATTCATGCTACGGTCACCTCGAGGTTGGACTACTGTAATGCCCTCTACATGGAGCTACCCTTGTGCCGGACCCGGAAACTGCAGTTAGTGCAGAACGCTGCTGCCCGGCTGTTATTAGGGCTCCCAAGATGGGAGCACATACGGTCGGGGCTCCGGGACCTGCACTGGCTGCCAGTAACATTCCGAGTCCAGTACAAGGTGTTGGTCATTACCTTTAAAGCCCTATATGGCCTAGGACCTGCCTACCTTAGGGACCGTCTCTCCCCACACGTTCCCCAGAGAGTACTACGATCGGGTTCACAAAACCTGCTGGTAATCCCCGGGCCAAAGGAGGCCCGTCTAAAATCCACCAGGGATCGGGCCTTCTCAATAACGGCACCTTACTGGTGGAACCAGCTGCCGGAGGAGGTGCGGGCCCTGCGGGACCTAGGGCAGTTCCGCAGGGCCTGTAAGACAGCCCTCTTCCGGCAGGCCTATAACATCTAACTGACAATGAGAATATCTTCCGGATGGAACAAAAATGCATCTACAGACGCCTGGTTTTATTCTTACTCTGTTTTATTAATTATGGTTTTAACTTATTTGTAAATGTTTTTAAACTGAAGTTATGTAAATTACAATGTTGTAAGCCGCCCTGAGACACTTCGGTGAGAAGGGCGGGATATAAGTATAAATATAAATAAATAAATAAATAAATAAATAAATAAATAAATAAATAAATAAAATAATAGAAGGGTAGATATGTGTCAATTCCGCAGAAGACAAGCAGGAAAATGTGCTACATATTGTTCAAAAAGGAGGTTGGATCCAGTGACTTATCAATAAGTTTTATTTACCTATCCAATCATTCACACTTCTCCTTCCCACTGTAGCACCCTAAAGAAGGAATTAAATGGAGGATAAGTGTCTGCAGTAGGGAAAAGGTGGAAATTATTGCCTCTTATTGCATGAGCAGAAGTACCCTTTCACAGGGCTTTTTTTGTAGCAGGAACTCCTTTGCATATTAGGCCACACAACCCTGATGTAGCCAATCATCCTGGGGCTTACAGTAGGCTCTGTAATAAGAGCCCTGTAAGCTCTTGGAGGATTGGCTACATCAGGGAGGTGTGGCCTAATATGCAAAGGAGCTCCTGCTATAAAAAAAGCCATGCCCTTCCACTTGTGTGACTTTAGATTCAAATCATATTTCAATATAATGCGTGTAAAAAGACAGGAGTCCATACCCTTTTGAGCCTGTTTCTGTTGGAATGTGACAAAAGGGTTTGAGCACAGCACAAAATGGCTAATGGGGGTTGTTTCGGGAGTAGTTTTTCTTTGCACTTTGTGTTACACTGTATTTTCTATGAATAATTTGTTATATAAATAATTGAATTTCTAAGGAGTTGAGGCTGATTTAACATGAATGCTTATGTGGTTCCCTCTTCCTGCTTTACCTTTTCATTTTACTCTGTTTGGTTGTTATAGCCTCCAGGTGGGGCCTGGAGATCTCCAGGAAGCAAAACTGGTTTCCAGGTAACAGCAATCAATTTCCCTAGATAAAATGGCTTCTTTTCAGAGTGGACTGTATGGTATTATATCTCAGTGGTGTCTCCCCTCCCCAAATCCTTCCCCAGTCTCCATCCCAAAATTCTCCAGGTATTTCCCAACCTGGATTTGGCAAACCTAACTGCTTGGTGTGAGAGCCAGTTTGGTGTAGTGGTTAAGTGTGCGGACTTTTATCTGGGAGAACTGGGTTTGATTCTCCACACCTCCACTTGCTCCTGCTGGAATGGCCTTGGGTTAGCCATAGCTATCGCAGGACTTGTCCTTGAAAGGGCAGCTGCTGTGAGAGCCTTCTCAGCCTCACCCACCTCACAGAGTGTCTGTTGTGGGGGAGAAGACATAGACGATTGCAAACCGCTGTGAGTCTCTGATTCAGGGAGAAGGGCAGGGTATAAATCTGCAATTCTTCTTATTCTTATTCTTCTGTAGGAGAAGGGTCAATCACAAAATGTCTGTCATTGGAGTGGAGCAGTCACAAAATGGGTGAGAGTGGGGAAGGATTACCTCTTTGCTTTGCTGTTTGGTTTCTGTTTCTAAAGAAAGTGAATTATTATTTTTTCTTAAGAAGAAGAAGAAGAAGATATTGGATTTATATCCCACCCTCCGCTCCGAAGAGTCTCAGAGCGGCTCACAATCTCCTTTACCTTCTTCCCCCACAACAGACGCCCTGTGAGGTGGGTGGGGCTGGAGAGGGCTCTCCCAGCAGCTGCCCTTTCAAGGACAACCTCTGCCAGAGCTATGGCTGACCCAAGGCCATTCCAGCAGGTGCAAGTGGAGGAGTGGGGAATCAAACCCGGTTCTCCCAGATAAGAGTCCGCACACTTAACCACTACACCAAACTGGCTCTCCCACCAAGCAGTTAGGCTCTCTTAAGAACCTAAGAGAAGCCATGTTGGATCAGTCCAATAGCTCATCAAGCCCAACACTTTGTCACACAGTGGCAAAAAAACAGGTGCCTTCAGGAGGTCCACCAGTGAGGCCAGGACACTAGAAGCCCTCACACTGTTGCTGCTCCGTCAAGCACCAAGAATACAGAGCATCACTTCCCTTGAAAGAGAGTTCCACCTGTACATTGTGGCTAATAGCCACTGATGGACCTGTGCTCCATATTTATCCAAAACCCTCCTGAAGTCATCTGTGCTTGTAGTTGCCACCACTTCCATGCACAGGCTGTGAGATAAGATGCTAAGCCCAGTCATAACAGTTGCAATTATGGGCAAGTTAAGGGCACACAGCTGCAACACACCTGCCCAGCATAAGTTCAGCACTTTGTTAGTCAGTGAGCTATGCTTTGTTCTGTTTTAAACCTTCTATATCCCTCCCACACACTTCTCAAGGAGCAAATGGATACCAAGAAATACATGAGGAAGTACCATAGTGACCACAGGTACCACATTGGGAATTCCTGGTCTAATGATGTTTATGACCACCTGGGACTAGAAGTTATTATGTCAGATCATAAGAAACCGGAGTCCTTTCTGTAGAAGCAGGAACTAGATGCTGTTTTATTACCCTGTCCTGAATTCCATGTTTATAAAACCAACCTTTACTCACCCCTTCCAGTTCTATTAAACTGATAGGTCTTACTTTGTTAAGAATATTTCCTATGTTTCCTGTGTTTCAGCATGTGAGTACTGAAACTTTGAATGACATTCAATTCCCCAACTCTGCAGATTTAACAAATTCTGTTAGGGTCTGGTGATCTTTGAACAAGTGTACCTTCATCCAGTGCTCATTCAAATGGAACCCAAGATTCCTTCATGTTCTGCTCATTGGTAGCCTGGTTATTTATATTCTTCCTTCTATACACTTTGTGAAGTGATCCTTACTTTCATCTTAGCGAGAAAACTGACAAGCAGTTTTGAGTGAAGGTCAATACTGGCAGCTTGCCATCTCTCTGTCTAGCCCAGATCTAGTTAAAAGAGCACTATGTCAATAATGAATGAAGAGTGCATGTTTAATGGCTACCCATGACTTCCTGCTGCAGTTTGGAACTAATCTGAAGTGCTAATCAGAAAATACTGCTTCATTGGCCTTGCCGAGTCTGAGATCTGTGTCCATTGAGAATAACTTATTATTATAGTAAAACAAGGATATCAGAAATGCTCTTTTTGGTTTCCATGGGGTTTAATGCCATAACTCTTGATAATCTCAGACTGACCAATTTGTTTTTTTTACATTTTCTCTTATGCTACTAAAAGTCTTGCCCTTCCTTTAATCCCCTTGTTCCACAATTTCAATGACTCTCTCATGTTCCATTTCCCCCTGTAAATAAAAGCTTCCTGTTCTGACATTTCAATAAACCCAGATTCCTGATCAGATGTTAACTATATGCGGTGAGTTGTATCATTTAGACCATCTAATTGAAATGTTTCAGTAGCAACCACCATCAATATAGTAACTCTCTACTGTGGTGGCCCAGATAGCAAAACACAAGCTTTGCATACAAAATTAGCAAGACCAAGAATTTCCAGGTTGAAGGATCTCAGGTGCCTGGGTTGGGAAAGACTGACTGAGATCCTGGAGACTGATTGTCAGTAAGAGTAGACAGTACTCTTATTGATAACCAATGCTCTGACTTACGGTAAGGCAGCTTTATGCATTTATTTGTAATCTTGCCTCTAGCTAGGTCTGCCGGGCCTGCCGGGCATTTAGCCTTGAGCATGGTCCCACCTTATTTTATTTACTTCATTTTATACTCTTCCTTTCTCCCTAAGTGGCTTACATAATTCTCCTCTAATCCATTTTATCCTCACAACAATCCTGTGAGGTAACAAAGACTGAGAGTGTATGACCGACCCAAGGTCACTCAGCAAGCTTTCATGACAGAGTGGGGATTCACACCTGGGTCTCCCTGATAGTACTGTGACCACTACACAGCACTGTCTGTCTGAAGTTTTGCATTCAGTTTTTAAATCTATTTGGATGCAATATTCTATAGAATCTGAAGTTGAAATTGACTCACATTATAGCAAAAGGAAAATATAGTCGTATCATTTTTTCTTCTTTAAAACCAACCAATTTTTGGTTCTGAATAAACGTTCTGAATAAAAATTGGTTGGTCTTAAAGGTGCAAATTGATTCCTGCTTTGTTCTACTGCTTCAGACCAACACGGCTGCCTACTTGGATCTATCTACATTTTTTCTTCTGTTGGGGCTCTTCAACCAAAGAGACTTAATACCCTAAAAATGGTAGAGATCTTATCACCTGGACATTCCAAGGAATAGCTGATTTCAGTATCCTGTGGAGCACTTACCAAGCCATTCAGTTCCTTCTGATCTGCTTGTGTTTTCAAAATGGCAGTATATAATGTATTAAAGCAATTAGTCAAACAAGCAATAAAGACTTTCAAAAAGCATGGTTCAGCCATAACATGAAACCGTGGTTTATTTTACGTATGGTCAGTTCAAATCCTGGTTTGCCTGAACAAATACTGGTTCCTTTGCTTTTTCTCTTTCCTGAAAGGGCATCACCAAAGAACAATCTAGGACAGGGGTGTTGAACTCATTTGTTATGAGGGCTGGATCTGACATAAATGAGACCTGGTTGGGCCAGGCCATGTGGCGTTGGGCCTGGCCATGTGGCATTGGGCCTGGCCATGTCGGGCTGGGCCATGTGTGTGCCTATTTAAGATTAGATAGCAGAGATATAAATTTTTATAAAGGACACAGACAAAGACAAATGTATTTTTTAAAAAACAAAAAACATGCTTAAAACGTTAATACTCATTTGTCTTAAAGATGCTTCCTTTGTATTTCTCTCATGGGATCCAGGGAACTGGGCAAAGGAAGCTCTGGCTCTTTCCTTCCTTCCCCAAGGGACCGGGGGGGGGGGGGAGCCTCAGTCAATAAAAAGAAGAGAGGCTTGGCTCAGTAGCTCTGCTGTGCGATTGAGAGAGCCTGGCAAAGCAAGCTCTCCCTCCCCACTTCCTTCCCAAGGAAGGCGCCTCAGTCAATTGAGAAAATAGAGGTTTTGTTCTGTAGCTCCTGTGCAGTTGAGCAAGCCTTGCAAAGCAAGCTGTGATGCAGAAGGAAGCAAGATATAAGGAGAAGGAAATAGATGACAGCCAATTTCTCGGGGACCTGATAGGAGACCTCCAGGGGCCTTATTCAGCCCCCGAACTGCATGTTTGACACCCCTGATCTAGGATGTCTGCATTCAGACATCATACAATATAAATCAGTTTCAAATTGTGGTCTGATGGACCCTAACTTGGCATGGTTGGTAGAGTGCCCAGCATTCAGTCAATCAAACTAACCAGTTAATTTAATTAAAACATAGTTCAGGTGACCAGGGCTTCTTTTTGTAGAAAAAGCCCAGCAAGAACTCATTTGCATATTATACTCCACCCCTGATGTCACCATTGTTCCACACAGGTTTTTTTTTAAGAAAAAGCCCAACAGGAACTTATTTGCATATTAGGCCACATCCCCTGATGTCAAGCCAGCCAGTACTGTGTTTATGTGCGTTCCTACTAAAAATAAGCCCTACAAGTTACATATATGAATTCAGCCAATATCTTATTTCCCAAATTCATATATTGTTGTGTACTTTGTATAATGGGACACCAAGTGTACTAGTCTCTTAACCTCTCCCACAAGGAGTACTCAGCACCAAGAGAAAGTGGGAGGAAAGGTAGTAAAAGTAGTCCCCTGTGCAAGCACCAGTCATTTTCAACTCTGGGATGACGTTGCTTTCACAACATTTTCATGGCAGACTTTTTACGGAGTGGTTTGCCATTGCCTTCCCCAGTCATCTACAGTTTCCCCACAGCAAGCTGGGTACTCATTTTACCAACCTCAGAAGGATGGAAGACTGAGTCAACCTTGACCTGGCTACCTGATCCCAGCTTCGGCTGGGATCAAACTCAGGTCGTGAGCAGAGAGCTCAGGCTGCAGTACTGCAGCTTTACCACTCTGCACCACGAGGCAGTGAAAGGAACTGATCATCAAACAGTGCAACATCCTATCAACATACTTCACAGTGTGATTAGCGAATGTAACCACTGAAACTAACTGTTACTTTGGAATGATTTTATGGCTCCATTCTAGCATTCCATCCAACATAGGACCAAGTCTTGCCATTCAGACTCTTCCTTCAGATCCAGTGTACTCAGCTGCCCAGTACAGGTAGATCAGTCACTGGTTCCATGTCATTGTATGTCTTCCTTCACTCTTACATCTTTTCTTCTACCTTCCTTACACGCACCCCCTCCAAAGTTTTCTTTCCCGCACTTTCTTTGCATGCTTAAAGAACCTGGCGTTTTGAGTGCAATTGTTGTAAGCAAAGTGCAGTTTTTATAAAGATAAAAGAGATGTTTTAATTTGTTATGACCCAATTAAAATGCAGTGAGGGAAAGAGCTAGAAATGGGCTTCTGCCCCTCTCTTTTTTTAGCAGTGATAAAACACATTTTTTGCATTTATTTTTATTAGACTGTTGTAAATGGTTTACCCACTTGACTCATTTAGCTGGTGTTAGAAATAACTTGTATCCATAAGTGACTGCTTGTAATCCCTGGCCCAGATTTGCTCATGTGCTGAGCAACATCCAGACTTCTGGTCTCAGTTAAATTTCCAAGTCTGAGTCCAGGTTCTATAGCAGATTTGTTCTTGTGGACATTGATATTGCAAATGGTTTAGGAAAAAAGGACACTGCAACATAGTTTTTAATGCCCAAGGCACTATGCTTCACCTCTCATCATCTGCCCACTGAGCTTTCACATTATTCCTCAACCTCTTGATGACCGGATAAATCTACTTGGGAACTTAATGGCTGTTGAAAGCAGAGTCCGAGCTGTAGTCTATAAGGAACAAAATTGTACTTTGTAAAGGAGAGCATTGAAGGACTTCAGAATCTCATCAAATGCTATTTTTTTCTCTGAAGTTGATATATATAATGCATCTTCAGTTCCACTCTCCAGATTCAGTTGTGGACTTTTAGGATGTAGAACAAAGGAAGATGGAACAGGCAAAGCATTACACCTGCAAAATTTGGCAATAACTAGGGAGGGGAGGAGGGGGGAGGCCTTTATTGGAAATTTAAACAAAAATGGCATTTGCTTGAGTACTCAATGGCTACAATCCTATGGACACTTGCCTTAGATTAAGCCCCACTATGTTCCTTAGATTTTTCTGGGAGTTGTGTTTCACACATATGTTTTCAGGTGAATGGGGAAAACCATCTGTGACAAGGTGACCGCCTTATTAGTCACCTCTATAAAATGATCGCCTGGATTTTGCATCAATTTACCAAAATTCCCCTTCAGAGTGGCATGTTAGGCACTCTTAAAGATTTTAACATTTTTTAGGTTTATTTGAACAAACTAGCAGGAAAGGGAATTGATAATTACCCTGTGTTTGGGATTTGGACTTGGTAGACAGAAGTTACCGTACATATAATCACAGATCTGCATCTTATGCTGCTAAATAAACAAGAGACGTTTTTAGGCATAGGGCTGTTAGATTTTCACTGAAGGTATAACAGATGTTACAATACTTTTTCTTAGAGATTACTTGTTCTAGTTTGCCTGTTGAACTTCACACTGGTTAATCACAAGAACTTGAGAATGTACTCAGATTTATCCCTTTGTTAAACTAGGGTTTTTCAACTAGACCCTTTTCTCTGGCAACATAATTATTATCTTCTCTTTAAGATCAAATAACCTAGGCTTTTGGCATGTTTAGGGCTCTTCAACACCAGTTCAAACCTGTTGCCAAATCCTTATCTTCCAGAGTGATAGTCTTTTCACACTGGATATTAAGCTTAAAACTGGAAAACTAATTTCCCTCTCAAGTTGTATGTCTTTGTTTCACACAGAGAGAAGATTTATACTATTGAACCAGTCTCCACCAGAGCCTCTCTTTTTTTTCCAAAGCCACACCACACTGGCTCTGAAACAGACTCCACTATATAGACTCTTCTCACACTAGAGTTTCACACCACTCTCTTCATCCACTCTCCAACTAACTTCCAACTGCCTAACTGTCACAGTCTTCCTTACAGTTACCTGCAATTCTCCAGTAAGAGTGAGCTCCATGAGCTGTCAATCAGGTCACCCACTCATGCTCTTCCAAGCAGCACTGCCAAAAGCATGCCTCCGCTTGCTGTCCATCACACTATTACTACTAGACAACAGGTTGTCTGAAGTAATAACGGGTAATAGCTGGTAATGAGCACATTGCTGTGGTTCTGTCCTGTCCTTGGTCTTTGGATTATTTGCATAGTGGTGTTGTGTTCTTCTGATCTTTTGTTCCTCTCTCTCTCTCTCTCTCTCTCTCTCTTTTTACATATTTATTTATTTGCTGATTCACTTGTTATTCAATATGGCATTGTCTGAATGAACTTTGCAGTTAAACACACGCACATTTTTATTGTACCTTTCCTCCAAGGAGCTCAGCACATGATTTACTTTATCTTCATAATGATCCTGTGAGGGTGATTACCATTTGAACCTGGATATCATAAATCCTAGTCCAGCATTCAAACAATTACACCACATGGGGTTGGATCCCACAAGAAATGCATCATTGAACTAATCATCCCGCAAGAGGCATCAAGGACTGCCCTGAAGTTTTATCTTGTTTGCTGCCATCTTTTTGATTGTCTGATTGTTTTAACTTGGCTCTTATTATATGTTGCTGTTATTTATCTGTATCATAATAGTTCACAATCTAAACATAATTGTTCACAAACTAAACAAGCTAAAAGTAAATCATTTTGCATATAAAGGATTATTAGGCAAAATTTCTTGTTCCATCAAATACTGTATGTTACCACAGGAAACATACAGTACAAGGTTTGATAGCTCAATTCTCATATTGCAATGGGGATGCATTTGATGATGAAAGTGCTATTTTACTTAAAATAAAATAATTCCAAAATTTTTGAATCCAGTTCTGATGAGCAGGACTTTGTTCATCTAACCATTTAAAAGCTACTAATGTCTTGGCTAGGGTCAAAATAATTTCTATCTTCAAAACTTAATGTTGTGACTCCCCCACCCCCAAATTCTAACAAAATTGCCTCAGGACAAAAAGGAATATTGACTTGTTAACATTGTGTTGATCCTGGATATTAGTTGGAACCAAAATCTTTGCACTTGTGGACAAGACCACCAGCAATGTTGCAAATTTCTTGCATTGTTTCAGATAATATTGTGAATTTGAAGTTTTAATTCTATGCAAAGTTGTTGGAGGTAAATACCATCTAATTAAAAGCTTAAAAGCTTGAAATCATATAGCAAATATATTGAAGTGGATAGAGTGGGATATAACCCCAAAAATAAATAAATGAAGAGATTTTGGCATGGATGATAGTCCTTGTACAAGTGGAAATTCTAAAATTACTCTTGTCTGCTTGCTTGAAATGAAAGCAGCTGGACCTGCGCTATTTTTCCCATGTGTGCAAGACAAAACATAAGGCATTTTTTCCAGGCCTCAGATTCAGCAGGACCTCACAGGAGCACAGCCCCTGAATCTTTCTGAGAGTTCTACTTCCTCCTTCCCATCTTGCCCATTGAATAGTAGGTGCAATTGCATAACAATCCCTGGATGAGCACCACCTTTTTTTCTACAAAATGACCCCTGATTTTGTCTGATGTAATTTCAAAGCCAAATTAACTGAAATCATGTAGATCATCTGTTGTCCATTCCATTGCTTCCTGTTCATGTTCTTTTGATAAAAATTGTATTGAAGGGCTGTTGCTTTGCTGTTGGCACCTGTGGTACTGTGTAAGTACACGTTCCTTCCCATACACACATCACTGGATCCAACTCCTGCCTCTCTAGACCAGAGGTGTCAAACATATGGCCTGCAGACCAGAATCGTCCTACCCATGACTTTAATCTGGCCCATGTGTCTTTTCTCCCCTCTCCTGCCTGACCTCACCCTTTGAAGCTTGAGGCTGCTCCCTTGTCCTTGTTTTTGCCGTCTATGGAAGGAAATTGTTCTGGGCTTGCAAAGTTGCAAAGAATATTAGGCATGGTTTGTTTTTTTTTTCCATTAAGGTCTTTGTGTACTCTGGGATTGTTTCTAGCAGTCCTAGATCACAACAGAAACAGTGCTCTGGAACAGGATTGACAGCCTCCAGAGTAGAATGATGGTCCCCAGTAATAGAATCTGTTTTCTGGGACTGGAATAATAGGGCACAGAGTGGAATGACAGCCCCTGGGAATAGCAGCAGTGCTCTGGGAATGGAATTCCACTCTGGGGGCCCACATTGCAATCCCAGAACACTTCTGCTACTCCCAGGAGCTGTCATTTCACTCTGGGGGCTGTCATTCCAGTCCCAGAGAAATATCTCTGGGCCTAGGTAACTTAATGGAAAATCCATCCCACATTTTCCTTGCAACTTTGTCTGTACTGCAATGTATTTCAATGGCATGGAGCTCAAGTGGTTTCCAGTGTTTGTATGCTAGCTGAAGCTGTTGCTTGCTGGAGCTGTCTCCTTGCAGATAAACAGTTGATGTTTTGAGCCAGTACTCTAACCTAGGAACCCAAAGCCAAAGGGGGGACATTGCACTGAACAGTCACTGTTACTTTGAGTAGACCCGGGGAGGGGGGGCCTGCAATGCCCAGCCATTTCATGTTTTCCTAGGCTCAGAGCATTTTATATTTTTAATTTCTGCTGTAGTTCTAGTGCTTTTCTTGATGTTTTATTTTTAAAATTACATTGCCATACCCCACTATTCCCTCACCTTTCCATTTTAAAGAAAACATTGCAAGAGTTTTAATCATGTTTGTATTTTAAGTTAAAAAAATATTTAATCGTGTTTGTCTGTATCCTTTATAAAGTTTAGTGGGATCCTTTATAAAGGGAATAGTGGGATCTCCACTACCTGGCACTACATTTTATGTCAGATCCAGTCCTTGTAACAAATGAGTTTGACAGCCCTGCTCTAGACTGTTCCCTAATATAATGCGTGTGAATATTATTTTAATTTTTTTGTAATTAAATAGATATAAAATGTAGCACTTGCTTGGAAAAGCCTCTGCTGCCCTGTATGTTCTGGCATTGCATCCAAAGAGCAAACTGAAGCCTGTTAGGTAAATATCTATGTATTAAGCAGTTGCCATGTAGGGGAGGGGGGAAACACTGTTGGGTCTGTTCTGTTCTGGCAGTGAGTGGATGGATCACATTGGATGGGGAAGTTAGATGGCAGAGAATTTCTTAAGATCCCTAATAAAAGTGGTTGGGGGGGGGGGCGGGGACTGGAGAAATTCGGAGAACCGGGAGGGCAGCTATCAGCAAATGATATTGTGTGTAGTGTGTGTGTGTGTGTGTATGATGCTATTGCAAAGCCAAGCTGGGGCTTAAATGTAGTGCATAAAAGCCCCCAAAAAGGCTATTTCGGGAAACATTAGTTGAGCTTCCAGGTTGTATGTCTTCCTGTTCTACTGGCCCATTTTTAACTGATCATTATATCTTGACTTTTTATTGCCTTTCCTGTTTACGTACTCTTTCATTACTTTTGTAACATCTGCTATTCTTTTTTTTATATCCTCTGAAAGGCATCTAATATAATATGCATTATTAGTCTCTTACTGTGGATTAATTTTCACAAAGCATTGTTCCATCTGTTTGAACATAAATATGCTATCTTTTTATCATTCTTGTAAGCAATCTTAAAACTCCATCTTAAATTTGTCAGGATTTTTTTTCTTTCACTGAGAACCATAATCGCATTAAGCAAATGTAACAGTCATTTTTCTCTAGTCTGTTTCCAAACACCCATTTTGAACCAAGCTGTTCCCTTCTCACCTTCATTGCACTTGTGTTATTAAGAATATCCCCTTCCAAGCAACACACCAAATAATAATAATTCTCTTGACTATTCCGAAATCTCAAAACAAAACAAATAAATAGTATATGCTGAATTAGGCACTAATTGAACCTTATTAATATTGCAAATTAGTCTTTCTTTCCCCTCCTTGTTCCTGCTTATGCAAAGGTGTAGGATAATACAGCCATTAATTAATGGGGCTTTCAGCTCTGAACATTTTAAAATCAAATCATTGTGAATACTGGAAGAATAGAAAATGACTGTGGAAGACAGATTTTTCAAAGAACAGTTGCTGAAAACTATTAGGAGTTTAATAAGACTTGTAACTGTTTAGATGCAAGCTCTGTTCAAATCAGCGTGAGTTGCTTTGAAAGAACGATGGCCAATATTAGCTTGATGTTGCATGATTCAAAATCCCATATGTTCAGGGACTTCCCATGTGGAAACACTATACTTTTTCATGGACATTCCACATTATACACATGGAGATGAGAAAGGGGAAGCTTCTGCATGCTTAGAATTCCATCACAACCACTTCCTTATATCCTAAGACCATTTTCTGCACATTCATTCAAATGACTGCAACCACACTCCCTCCAGTTATTATTCTGCTTAGGAATTATGGCTCAACACATAAGAGTCTCTTTGCTGAATGAGAGCAAAACTCAGTCCAACAATGCATCTGGATACTTACAAGCAGAGCAGGAGTGAAGGTTGAAAACACAGCCCTTTTGAGTTAGACCAGTGGTTCATCTAGTGTAGCAAGCAACTTCTTTCAAATAATACTCAGCCAGATACTCCTGAAGGCCCACAATTAGACACAGATACCAAGGATTCACCCTGTTGTTGCCTTTCCCAAGCAACTAATATTACATAGATGGGCTAAACAATCCATATGTTGACTTCCCCTGTTGATGGTCTGCTACTCAGAACATTGCAAAATGGTCCCATTGCGCTTTTTAATGCTCAGTATAAACTAGTGGCATGGAACACATGTTAAAGAGTGATTATGTTGTGCTGAACTGGACACATTCATTTCTCCTCCCCAAAATGTTGGTTGGTAGTTCGGACTCATCATATTTAGTATTCTGATTCAAAATAATGTACTACTCTTGGTTGCATTTCAATTTGGCAAGATGGCAACTGTGTCAGCTTTTCTGTGTGGGAGGTGTAAGTAATCATGTATCTGTTTGTGTGTATTAATGCCTGTTCCCAAAGAGCTATTAATGGGCAGGACCGTGATTAATTGCTCTGTCAGGCATCTTGTGTCACATCCTGAAGGAAGTGCTATTCTAGCACTTGCACTATCAGTTGGAAAGAGTGATCTTAGTAACCAAAAAAGGCAGCGTATTTAATTATCTTTGGTGTTGCTACCAAGTATACAGCATTTTACCACAATATTTTTAGAAATAAATGTAGTCACTTTAAAGAAATGGGCCTTGTTCATCTGGAAAACAATACCTTAGGTTGAATCCAACTATTTTTTTTACACAGTTTGGCTCAGTTCTCTCAGTTACTACAGTCTTGGTGCCATATGTTTTTTATGCATGCAGGTCTCATGATACCCAAGCATAGCCTTTTGAGTGGTCAAAGTGGGCCTCCTGCCTTCCTTTTCCCACCACTGAAAAAGCTGATTGAATCCGAGTCCTCATAAATAAATAGACTGTCCATAGCCAGTGTTCTGTACAAGAAGCAGGGAGCGATTCAGTAAACTAGCGGATTATACCAAGAACTGGTTTTGAAAAATAGGGTATACCAACAGCTTAACATATACTTTGCTTTGTTATTCTCAATTTAAGAATGAGTGATGAGAAAAAAGCAATCAACATGACCTCATCAGCTTTATTGCAGTTGGAATATGTATGCAAGGTTTTCATAGAAAGGTAGGATGGGATGTGGGAGACTCAGGACTGGTTCACTCCATGCTGTGGATTGAGCTAGCAGTGAGGTGGCCAGAATGGAATGGTTGAACTTCAGTCTCTAGGTGGAGGATCTTGTGTTGGAATGTTCCTCTGTGCTTTGGAAAATAATCACTACAAATGGAAAACTGGCTCAGTAAACAAAGGATGGAAGAAGAAACTTTCTCCCTGCTGGGCTAGTTTTCTTTTTGAGAGAAGTTTTGTTAATTTGAAGAATGATTCAAGGCTAGAATCTTCTACCTACAAGATGATGAAGGGATACAGTCTACTCTTCAACCTCATTCTCCTGCATATTTGAAACAGGGCAGAAATGCCGTTTCAGGTTTGGGATATGAGAAGATTTTACTGTTGAGAAACGATTGGTGATTCTAAACAAGTTTCAAAAGCTGCTACTGTTGCATATGCTCAAGGTTAAATTGCAAATATATCAGTTTCCTTTAAAAGCATGTGCTTTTTAATTCTGTCTTTATGAAGATATTTTTCTTCATAAACAGGTACAAGGTCAGCCCAGATTTATACAAATGCAAAACATTTCGTAATGCAGTGTTCTGCTATACAATTCATCAATAAAAGAAACCAATTTCCCTACAAATAGATAGGTTTTATGTTAACCTTTCATATAAACATAACAAGTTTGGTTATAGTGACCTATTCAGAGAGACTTGCTTCCCATTCTCTCAGGTTTGGGATAACATGCAATTTCTAGTATTTTCCATATAACATTCAGGCTTACCATTTATGATATAACTAGGAATAAGGCCCGTTACGAGGAAAAATACAGTAGGTTCTAGAAAGAGGCTCTTGGCGAGTGTCCCCCCACCCTTGCTGTCTTCCCACCCACCCAAGTGAAAGCATCCACTTTCCCTCCCACCTCAAGGGGATCTGATCTCTGCCATCTGGAAAACAGTTGTAATTCTGAGTGATCTCCAGCCCTCACCTGGCAATTAGCCACAGTGGTTCCCCGGAGGAAATGACTGGTTTAGAGGGTGGAATCTATGACATTGTACCTGTCTGAGGTTCCACCCCTCCTCAAATCTTACCCTTTCCAGACTCCACCCTTTAAATCTTTAGGAATTTCCCAACATGGATTTGGCAACTGCTGAGTCACACTGGCTAGCATAGGGGAAATTGCTGCTGAATATGACTGTGACAGGGAGTAATACTGTGTATTGAGAAATAATTCAAAGACTTTTGAGTGGGAGATTTGAGGTGGGGGGCATTATGGGCCATTAACCTATAACCTATATTTAGGTTTGTTTTATATTAACCTGGCAAGTATGTATGTGTAATAAAAGTGTTTGCTATATGTTTCTTCATTAAAGTTTCTTCTGCAATTACTCAAGAAGTCTTACGATAGATTCTGGGAAAACAGTAGGAAAAGTACAGTCTTTTTCCACAGTGGGGACCAAAGCTGGAGGGAAGCGACCTCAGCAGGGTATAATAACACATAGTCCACCCTGCAAAACAGCCATTTTCTCCAGGGAAGCTGATTTTTGCCATCTGGAGAGCAGTTGTAATTCTGATTGAAATCCAGCCTTCACCTGCAGATTGGCCATAATAGATCCCCAAGAGAAAATGGCTGGTTCGGAGGGTGGAGTTTATGGCATTGTACCTGTCTGAGGTCCCATTCCATTTTAACCAAAATATTGCAGTAGTTTTAAGTATGTTTGAGTTTTAAGTTAAAACATAATACCTTTAACTGTGTTTGTCTGTGTCCTTTATAAAGTTTATATCTCCACTACCTCACATAACATTTTATGATATGCATGGCCTGGCCCCACAAAGTTCCATTTGTGTCAGATCTGACCCTGGTCTAGCTGGTAATGTTAGGTCTGGTGCTTGTGTTTATATGGGAACAAATGTATCATCTTTGTTTGTTAGAGGACTGGGTTGCAAAGCCCTAGTTCATGTTGGGTAGTGCATTATTGTAAGGGGAAAAAAGGTTAGGAGGCTATCTGTGGGCAAGAAAATGTCTGCCTCCCAGTACCTGTAAGAGAAGAACAACATTATCCAGCATAGTTTACATACATTAATGATGTGTTGAACTGATTTTAGGTTTGAGCTTTATGTGACCATCAGTGGTGTTGAATTGTTTCATTTCGGCCTATATTGTATCATGTTGTCCTTGGGTACCAAAATGACTTTATCAGTCTGTTTCCTGACTACATCAGGTGGATATTGTGATTCCAGAAATGTCTGTTGTAGATCCTTCAGGTAAGAATCTCAGTCAGAGAAACTGGAACAACTGCAGCTGTAGTGTAGTGCTTGGCTGTAGATAGTGGATCATTTGGTGTGTTTAGGATGGTAATAGGAACTACATCAATATATTTGGTGAAAATCTGGTGATAGTGAGTAAACATCAAACTAATTCTATATGCTACTGCACTGGCATGATCTTTTAACAGTTACAGCAGATACACAGATGGTAACAAATCTACTCTGCAGAAATCCTGTAGAGCAGAGGTGGCCAACGGTAGCTCTCCAGATGTTTTTTGCCTACAACTATCATCAGCCCCAGCCATTGGCCATGCTGGCTGGGGCTGATGGGAGTTGTAGGCAAAAAACATCTGGAGAACTACTGTTGGCCACCCCTGCTGCAGAGATCCCTTAGAAGTTAGAAATCAATTTCTTATTTTTCCATTAATTAATTTTATTTGCATTTACTGTTTCCATGTGATATCTTTTCCAGTCTGTTTCAGTCTTCAGCATGTGGAACTTCTTCTCTAAGAAACAGTACTCTGAAAAGTCATTACTTCTAATTCCTTTTTGTTACCTAAGAATTAGGAAAGAACGAGTTCTTGGCAATATTGCTTTATCTGTATACTGGGGGTAGAATTGGCACAACTAGTATTCTACCTGCATATGCAGATTGCTGAAACAGTTGTACTCATCACCAACAGCCTGAGGGAATGTTCTCTTTTCTTTGCCTTTAATGTCTAGACCAGGTACATTCTACCCAACAGGAGAGTTTCCAGCAACATAAGGAGGTAAAGGGAAAATGTCAACCATCACATTAGTTCCAGTAGGAGCGATAGCACCAGCAGGACAAGCACATAACAACACCACTTTCATTTTCTACAAGTAGGAATGTTGCAGAATTGTGTCAACTTCAATTTAGTTTGAAAGTTTAAGGCCTATTATGCATGAGAGTTTTGCCTCACATTCATCATTCATGTCTGTCGAGTTTTCTTTTTCATTCTTGTTTTTCCTATTTTCAGCACTCAGTTCAATTTCTATTCGCTGTTTCCATGGGTTTTCTGAGTGTGTTTTTGTGCTGTTCCCCCCCCCCTTCCTTTGCTTCCAAGATGAAAGCAAGTCAAAAGCTGCAGGTACCCTCAGATTTCCTACTCCCCTCAAAGGTTACTCCACTACCCACATCGAGGTCATCCCACCAGCTCTGCATCTTCCACCATCTTCCCCTCCTTCATTGGTGTACAAGCTCCATTTCACCCTCTCTCTCTTTTTTGGTCAAACATCATGAGTCTAGCAACATGAGACTTTTGCTAGTCTTCAGATTGCTGAATAAAAATATTAAAATGACAGGACAGTCCCATAAAGCAGCACAGATCTTTCATATGGGCTGGGCTGGCTACTTTTGCAGTTTCACCCAAGCTGCAAGAGGAGCCAGCCCCAGCCAAGGTGGCATGGAGCTCCTGGCTCCCACTATCCCAGCCGATCTTGAGCTGGTGAAGAAGCTGAAGAAACCGAATTAGCAGCTTTGCATTTGCAGCATCGCTGGAGCTCCCAGAGGCAGCCTGAAGTGGCTTCTCAGCAACAACAGCTTTTTAAGTACCTTACAGTCATCAAAGATTTCAGGTTTTCACGGCTGGTAACATCATTAGGGTTTGTAGAATCTTTCGGGCTCAAGTGCCGTGTTCTACTGGAGAAAGTTTTTCTTCCAAATGTTTCGTTCTAGGCTGCGGAGAACATTCTCAGTGGCGTTGCAGCTGGAGCAGGCGCTCTGACCTTCTTGGCTGCTGTGCATTGAGTGAGGCCAGGGCTGCTGGAGAGCTGCTATTTCTAGGCTGGAGGGGGTGTGGTGAAAGGGCAATAGGTTTGTGGATGTGCCCATTGTTTGGTGGGGCTTCCTGGAAGGGCAGTGATAAGGAAACTGGCTGTTGAATGTGACCATTGTTCTGTGTTAATTGCTGGGAGGGTTGGAAGGGGTGTGAAGATAAGGAAGATGGTTGTTGACTGTGCTGATTGTTCTGTGGAATGTACTGGTTGTTCTGTGAATTTCTGCAATTTATAGTCTGTAGGGTGTTTTGCAGAGCTGGATACCAAGATTGGTGGATGGAAATGCCTTCTTCCTTTCTGTTAAAGTTGTGCTGGTGTTTGTAAATCTCAATAGCTTCTCTGTTCAGGCGGGTATGATAATGTGAGGCCATAGAAAGGACTTCAGTTCTTTCAAAGTGGATGACGTGGTCTCCTTCTTGAAGTGCACGTTCAGCTACAGCTGATTTTTCTGGCTGAAACAAGCGACAGTGTCTTCATCACATTTGTCCTCACAAAGTTTTTGTTGCCCATTTTCCTTCCTTTTTTGTTCACCCCCCCCCCCTTCAGAAATTTTATTCCTCCCCCCCTCCACATATGCTCTGATGGTTTGGAATTAGAACTTAACTAGTGGGATGCCATCATGAGTTTTTAGAATTTTACTGGTTCAACTTTTTGAAATGTTTTAATTGGAATGTTATTGACCTGTATTTTTTTTTTCTGTTATATATTACCCGGAGCCTGGCCTTGACCAAGATGGGCAATTAAACAAGTCCAGTAAATAATAATTATTATTATAAATGTGAAACAAAATGCATAAAAGTCACTCATTGGGACTCTGGCCAATCATGGATTTTGCATGAAGATACCAAAGATTTGCACTTGTTACTTTGCCTGCTGAACTACTTGAACATTTTTCAAATATACCTCTTTTCTTTTGTAATCAATTTCTGAACCTTCATTGAACCTTCAAGGGGTTTTTTTCATAATAAGTCTGTCTGAGCACAAGCCATTGTATATTTTAGAGGCTGTAAGTAGGATGATCATTCTAGAACAAATAAGCCAACTCTTGGATTGGATTCTCCCATGTATGAACAGACACCTTCTCTTTCCTCAAGCAGCCCTCTGCTCTTCCTAAAAATCCTCTGCTGAGGTCTGGGTGAATCTTCTTGACCAAAATGCTATGTGTCCAAAGGGATGATGCACTAATGACAAATCCCCTCACTCTTGCAGTTATGGAGCAAGCTCAGCGCTGACTTTGGATGGTCTCTCAGATAGGGTGGCTCCTTGAGCATAAAATTGTTGCTTGGGGCTGGTTTGCACATCACTTAATTTCTCATCGCTTGATTATTCAGTGGTTCACAGCTAAACGAGTGAAGGCCTACATTGAAAATATGATGTCTGGATTATGGACTTTCTTTCAATGGTATGATTAATACAAAGCATCACATGAGCTGGATACAGACCAGCGGCTTGGGGTGGCAACCTTCCGTCCCAGAAGAAATCTGGCAAAGGAGGAAGTGCCCCTGGGGCGGTCAGACAGCAAGCAGCCCCCTGGTGGGACAGGGATGGACTGCACACACCTTGGAGGAGTGGTCGAACCACTCAAGCACTTGAGCAGCCATTCAGACGGCCAGAAAAGGCTGCAGGGAAGCGCCATGGAGGCTGCAGGAAAGTGCCACTAAGTGGTAGCTTTTTCAGTTGCTTCAATGGTGCTGGAAGATGGGGTGAGTGCAGGAGTGGGACAGTCTCCAGATGTTTGCATCTGGACTTGATTTTTTAATCCATCTGGGGCCGTCCCTATGTCACCTCAAACTGCCAGTCTGCACTCAGCCATGATATTGCAGTCATTTAATCATGATGGCCATGTGAGTTTGCGTTCTGATAAGAGTTTTAATCAGCAATCCATGGCATCCAAAGAATTCACTATAGAATTTGGTTGCATTACCATACCAATCTATTTCTCTGAAGTCGTGCTAATAAAGATGGTATTTATTCACTGTTTCACAAGGATCATGTGTTATGCATCCTGCAGCCAACTTCTGCTAGCATAAAAGCAATTTGATTTTTTTGAAGTGTTATTTTAAAGTTGTGGTACACTATTACAACAATGAAAACCTTACTGAATCCAAGTTACCTATTACTGCAAGGAATAGTACTAGTTTTGTGCTTTTAATGTTTTGCATCATAGCATGCACACAAAAGTTTATACCCAGAATTAAACTTTGTTAGTCTTAAAGGTTCCACTGGATTCAAACGTTCTAATGCAGGTAACAGTATTTCAAAGCAGAAAATGGTATGGACTCACCATTTTGCAAGGATCATGTGTCCAGTGCTACCACTCGCACCAGAATCCTTTTCATTAACAGAACACCACTTAGTTGTAAGTGAAAGCCACTGACACATTGTTGAATACATGACAATGTTTGCTACTAGTGTATCTCATGCAAAAAAGAAAGCTCCAAGCCACAATGTGCTTAGCATCACACATCATGCTCTTGTGTACCACTGCAAGGCTGGTTTTGGCATGGTGTTCCTATTTTAAAGCCAACAATTTAGAAGGGAGCAGCTGTCTCTGAAACAAAATTTCATTCATATACAATGGTCCAACTCAGATTATGGCAGCCACAAAACGTTGGTTGAGACAGCAGAAGGACACTACAGTAGATTTACTGTTTTGCTTGTTGTGCATTTTAGAAGTGATGTTCCATAATGCAATTTTGCACACAGATCCTATGCTATCTTCAAATGTTTGTTTAATTGGCATATTTTAATAGTATGAGTCTCACATCCAGCACTGTGAAAATAAATGGGTGCAGAAATGCATCCATGTAGATTTCTTCTTCAATTGTTGGCAGTTTGGCCCACACATCAGTTTGAGCTTATGCTCAATTTAAATGTGAAGCTTGGAGGTACAACTATTTTCCTCTGCAACTTTGCATTTGCAGAGCATCTTGCTTGAACCAGCCATATTCCAGCAACTGCTGGTTGCTCAAGCCCAAATGAGCTTTCTTATGGAAGACTGAAGTGATCTGAGTTCACCTCTTGAGTAATCAAGTGTGTTTGAACACAGTATACTATCCTGACAAGCATGTTCACAGCAAACTTCTTGGCATGTATAGGTTAAACTGGTCTGCTAATGGGGAGCTTAGTGCATGCTGAGTTATCATGCCACAAACTGGTAGCCAAGTTCTGTGGTGCAATGGTATGCTAACTAAGCATATGCAGCTTCTTTGTCCAGAAAGAAAACCAGTTTTAAGAAGATGCTGTGCTAATTCAAAGCCCCACAGGAAAGTGGCTTTTGCCTTGCCTGTATAATGTTTAAGTCAAGCCTATGCCTTCAGTGAAAGAGTCACTTCAGCTTGAGGAAGGTTACTTAGGCTGGAGGAAAGTTTCAGACCTTGCTGAGCAGAGTGATGGGATACTGTAAATGCCACCATAAGGAACCATCTGAGAAAGCTACCAATTTGAATCCAGGCCCAATACATGATACTGGTTTTGATTTTTAAAACAGTAAGAAGGTCGATGCTGGGTACTTACGTTGTCCAGTCTGGAACTTGAAATTTACACAAGGGACCTTCTTTAAGGAACCAAACTCATCCAAAGTTCATTTTGTGGACACTAGTGAAGGAGCATTTCTGCTGCTGCGCTGCACACTTACAGAATGCTTTCCACCAGGAGATGAGAGTGACTACTGAGGGTCTTCAAGTGCAATAATCAAATATAAGAGAAATAACACTAAGTAAGGGTTTTTTAAAATAATTTTTGGTTCTAACTACTGTTTAAGGCAATAGCTGGATGAGAGAGAGAGAGAGAGAGAGAGAGAGAGTCCTTGTTTTAAGGCCCACTTGCTCCAGAGGACTTTCTAATTAGGCTAAGGGCTGCTATGGGGCTTTCTTTTATGTAATGGAACTACTGGAAAAGGTGACAGTACTAACCTTTCTGGCAGGGTCTGAGAGCCACAAGTCTATCCATGTAGATGGGCATGGAAAACATCATTTTTTAAAAGTAACTTTTTGCTTGCTCCCTAAGCCACTCCATAGTAAACAAACAGAAATACAGGATAAACCCAAAGCTGTTTTCCAAGATGGTTTACAATACAACTTTAAAACAGAACATAAAATTATATACCTTAAACAGTCTATAATTTCTAGGAGAATAACCATATTCTCTCACACCGAGTCAGTGCCTTACTCTTCTTCCAGGAGTAAGACAATAACCAATCACAAAAGGGGGGGGGGGTTGAGCAGGAATGCACAGGAACACAGTTCTGGCTGGCTTGGCATCAGGGGGTGTGACCTAATATGCAAATGAGGTCCAGCTAGACTTTTTCTACAAAAAGCCCTGTGTTAAACAATGGTTGACAGCAGTGGGGTGGCCTAAATGCAAATGAAGTGCAAAAAAAATGACATGCAAATGAGTTCCTGCTGGGTTTTTTTCTGCAAAAAAAAACCCTGCCCAAAACTATTATTTACACTAGGGGTGTCCAACCTTTTGGCTTCCCTGGGCCACACTGGAAGAAGAAGAATTGTCTTGGGCCACACATAAAATACACTAACACTAATGATAGCTGATGGTGAGCTTAAAAAGGTCCGTGCATCATTTTCATGATATCCACCACCACATATAAGCATAAGGGGGAGGGGGATCAGTAAAAAACATCATCCCAATCCTCCCAGAAACACAGGGCCTTAATGTCCTTTCTGCTTCCAAGTCCTGCTGCAGTTGGCCCAGAGCTGAAACAGGAACCAGGCCAGGCAATGCACTATGCCAGGAGTAGGACTGGGAAAGGTCTAGCCTGGAGTAGGCAGCAGCCAGCAGCAGACCATCAGGCTACCTAAGTCATCCACACCAACAATAAAAGGGGGAAAAAAGCATAACATCAGAAAATGTGTCAATATGGTGCCTTCCAGAATCAAACAAGAACCAGGCCAGACTACAGCAAGCCCTATAGTGAAGAGATGGAGGGGGAATGCAACAGAATCCACCTGAAGCAGTGGAGCATCTCCATTTTGGGGACAGCAAGCCCAGCTGCACCACACATACCTCACCTCCAACCTTCACAGAGAGGGGCCAGCAGCTCCCTGACAGGGAAAACTCCTACCATACCACAAGCCAGCCCACGAGCTTTGGAGGCTGGCTTTGCTACTCCCCAGCTTTCCCAGAGAGGGCCCACAGCCATCCCTGTTAACTCCAGAGCACAGCTGAGGGCTCTTTGTCCTGGGTGGGAGATCCAGAGGGGCCGCAGCAGGAAGAAAAGAGCTGGAGAGCGCCCAGGAGCAAAAGAAGAGCACTCACACACACATGCTCTGAGTCAGCTCTGGCACCCTCTCTGGTGGAAGGGGGGAAAAGCAAGCAGGAGAGAAAGCAACCAGATGTAGCCTCAGTCCCAGGATCTCCTGCCTCTTCAGCACACAGTCCCAGGTGCTGTTTTAAGAAAGTTTATGAGTTTGTGTTGGGGCCACATTCAAAGCCATTCTGGACAATCACCTTATTTACACCTTACCAAGGCAACTGTCCTTACATGTTGAAAGTGTTCCTCATTGATTTCTGGCTTTCTCTTTATGAAATTCTGTTTCCTTCCTTTTAGGTAATCATGATGGTACATCAGCTAAAGTTATAAATCCATTTGGCTGTAATTATGTGATCTCATTAGGCATCTCACTCTAGGATAGGAAATCAGTGATTAAATTTCCATTCAGCATTTTTCTTCATCAGTCACAAAACAAGTCTGGTGATTATCCCACAGTAATTGTGAAGAGCATGCCTTCATTATTACACCACTAATTGTTTTCAGTTGAGGAGTTTGGGGAATTTCAGTTTATACAGATAGTTCAGCTAACTCTTTGAGAAATGGTGATCTTTCTATTGTGCTCAATGTGGCAAACATGTCTTCTGGATTATTTGCAAAGGCATAAAAAGTGGCTTGCTCTCTCATAATGCACAACATCACACAGTTGCATCACTAGTGATGTGGGTGATATATGCGGCTTTCTTCCACATATCTAAAATGATGTATATGCTTAAGAGAGTCCAATGGGGTTTTTGTTTGTTTGTTGATTTCTTTTACGTTCCTGATAGCCGCATGTGGGAGGGACGGTGGTTCTTGGTAAGCAGAAGGTCCCAGATTCAATCCCTGGCATCTCCAACTAAAAATGGTCCAGGCAAATAGGCATGAAAAACCTCAGCTTGAGACTCTGGAGAGCCGCTGCCAGTCTGAGTAAACAATACTGACTGATGGACCAAGGGTCTGATTTAGTATAAGGCAGCTTCATATGTTCATATATGTTCATGTGGATTGGCTCTCTTGCTTCATTCTGTTGAGACTTCCAAAGGTGCATTTGTGGTCTGCATTAGGAATGAAGAAATGAATGGGTCTTTTGGGCCAGTCCATTGAAATAGGATAACTAGGATCTCTAGTCTGCCATACAGACCTGTGATTCTACAACCAGTAGAAAATAATGGGAGTTATGGAAGCTAAAACTGGAGTAATTTTTATATATTTAGATATTTATACCCCACTTTTCTACCCAGTGGGAATCCAAAGCAGCTTACAACACCAGTCTTCCCTCCTCCCTTTAATCTTCACAACACTCCTACGAGGTAGGTTAGACTGAGTGAGTTGTGACTGGCCCAAGGTCATCCAGCAACCATCCATGGCAGACTGGTGATTCAAATCTGGGTTTCGCAGATCCTAGTCCAGCACTCTAACCACTACTTCACAATGGCTCAAAGCAAATGGAATAACTGCATGCTGGATCATTTGTGGCTAACCTCCTTCCACTCTCCTTTGTCCTTCAATGGCCTGGCAAAGCAATCTGACTCAACCGTGCTACTTCACTTCTGCTGCAAGCCAGGCAAGGCAATAGGTCTTTAGCTATAACACAAATGATCTGGATTCAGGGCTTAAGTGGCAAGTAGTTGGCCCATTGTGTGCAAGTCAGCAATTTGCTGAGCTCTAAAGATACGTGGATTAAGCCTCACTTCCTGGCAGAAGTCAGTTAAAGTGGCTTTGATTTGTACAGGCTAGCAACAGTGGCTCACTGTGCAGCTATTACTCCCATTGGGTATGCTGTGGTAGTGAAAGGAATAGTGAAGCCGTGGGGGCTTATAGATAGGAGTCACTAGGACATGTGGAACTATGGTGCGTGAAGTCTTTGGAAGAGAACCTTCTGTGCAGAAATATGCAGAAGTTTGTTTTCTAGTTCCTGTGAAATGATTCACAAGATGGTTCAAAGCTGTGGTGCTTGTCAGACCCCTTAGAAACATCTGGCTGCTCCTGTTTCCTGAACTAGCTGCCCTTGCAGTCTTCCCATTCAGGACATAGAAAATTTGCATTGATGAACTTCCATGCTTCATACTAGGTTAGATCGATGATTTTTTTTAGGCCATGTGGAGCTATTTAATGCTCCACCAAACTACATATTTGTCTCCTAAAAAATAAAGAGATCAGAGAGAAGGAAAATAAAGCAGCCCCTATATGCACCACCTGAATGTAGTGTTGCTAAGCAACTTGTACTCTCCAACTACCTATTTGTTGACCTTGAGGTGGATAGCAAAGGGCATGTAGAGGTTCCCTGCTAACTAGTATGGCTTTCGTCTTCAGTATAGCTGCAGGGCTAGGGCTGAAGCGTGACTGAGTCAGACCCCTGGGTGGATGAGGAAAGCAATAGGCAGAAGTCTTCTTAAACTGCAATCCTAGTGATAACAATGAGCATTCAAGTTACTGATTTCATGGGAGAGCCTTGGATATAGAATTGCAACCTCATTCTCTAATGAAATGGCAACACCAGCTTCTTGAATATACTTGTGGTTCCAGCATCAAGGGGAGGGGCCAAGGCAGGCACCCCAGGCAAAATTCCTCCTGACTAACATTCTAGTTTAGTTTAAAGTTTCAACTGAAATAACACACAACCACACCATTTTCAGAAAAAGTGGAATAAAATTGGCCACAACTTTTATTGGTTACAGCTGTAATAAGCCTTGGCACAGCATGGGGTAAGGATCCCACTCATCAACTGACCCGCCTGCCAGTCAATGCTCTGCTGGTCACCTTGGGGTGGCAGGTTAGGGATTCCACTAGGGCGGAAGCCCAGGGGTGGTCTCCCCTACCACCTACCACCTGAGCATGAGGGTAATCTCCCAGTTTACATGGGCACCTCAGTCCCAGGCTGGGCACTTCAGTCGCCCCTCACGCCAAGACCCCTTAAGAGGATCTCCATATTCTGGAAGTGGGCACGCAGGCCGATTTTCCAGAGAATGGATCCAGCCCCATGCTGATACTGCCACAAGAGCCGAGCCTCAGCCGGCTTTTGCCAGTGCTCCTACAGCTGTAGCCAAGGGCATAGGGAATCCTCCATACTGTGTAGCCAGATATCCATACAACAAATTAACTGCCACAGAACAAAGCAGGACCTTTAGCCATGTTGAAATGCCATGGTGCTGAATCCAGTGACCCTCCAATAGCATCCATGATCCTCTGCAACCTCTTGGCTGGCTTCCACTTCGCCAGTTACATCTTATTCGCTTGCCAACTTTGGTGTTGCTGTAAGCCAAAATGCCCCCAAAATGAGGTTGGGGAATTGTCAGGTGAGCACCTGGCTTAATCAGGATCTTTTAATCTATGTATACAGAATTCACGTCCAGAAATTATTGCTTAAATTTACCAAGGACACTAATTAAGTAAAACAATTAAAATTTATTACAGAAAAATACAGAACTTACATACAAGGCAATGTGCTCATGAAACATACATACAGTCCTAATAAAAATAGAGAGAATTTCAGAGATAACACAAGGATGTACAAACAGGGTGATAATTACCAATCGTAGTCTTTCAGGAAGGCTCCAATGGCAGAAAAATGAGGACTAGGGGGAAAGGGACCCTCAACTTGACCAAGAATCGAGGGTGGATTTAAACAGCGGGATAGGGATACTGCTAGATGCACACGTGTAAAAATGTTGGGTCAGAGGTTATAAAGCTTCCCCTGAGCCCCAAGGGGGTGGGAGGACCAGGGGTGGATGACAGGTGGTCAGCTGGTGCATGACCTCAGAAAAAGGGGCAGCTCTGCAGTGACCATAAGGGCTGGACTTATGCAGTAGCCAATAGCCAGTTAATTGGCAACCCATGGTTGGATGCTCATAGCTAGCCAATGAGCAGACTTGGCCTTAGTTATCTGATTGGATTTCCAGGCAACAAAGGGCCAAGGTGGGAGGCTCCAAGGTGACCATCAAAGGAAAGAATGTGGGACATTCCTGGGGTGGGGGTAACTGAAAGCTATTAAACATACCAAAAAGGTGTCAATAGATGGCCAAACTGCTACCTAAGGTGGCACCCAATCTATACAAAAACACTTGGCTCTGTATGATGCTGTTCTTCCTCTTCTTTATTCCTCTGCTGGTGCCATCTTTTGTCTTGGCTCTGATGAACAAAGGCTGAGGCAGTCTGGCAGATTCACCTCCTGGGGTGAGTTTGATTGCCTTATGCACAGGTGACATCTATTGGGTACGTGAGCATCCTGCTTCGCTATCATGGAGTCTGGTGAGGCAGGAAGATAGAGGCTAGTGGTGTTAGCCTTCCCATAGGGATTCCATGTCAGGGTCTGGAAACCACTTGTCTGGACAGTCCCTGACAGCGCACCTTCTCCCGCTGCAACGGCTGAGATGGCTATCACACGGAGTGACTGGAAACTCATCTTTCCTCCTGGTCAGCACTCTTCCAGAGACGCTGAGCGCTTGCTGCAATGTTATCAGTGCTCACATAAGTCCCTTATATTCAGGTAGACAAAAACCCACATTTCTTGGCAGATATGTGTGAGCTGTATCTCCAGGGGGCCTGGCAATTGTACTGGTGATCACGATGTCCATGTGTATGAAAAGTAGGGGGCCTTTTGCTCACACTGCAGCCAGTTCAAATTGGAAGATCATCACCGCCAGAAGTATCTCCCCCAATGTCAATTCCATCTTATCCACAGGGTGTGCCCCTTGCCAACTTTGGCGCTGGAGCCCGTTCACCAGAAGATCATCACTGCCAGAAGTATTTCCCCCAATGTCTTCAACGTGGCTGTGTACCAGCCCTCTACCCTGTACCTTTATTTCTGTAGATATTTTTTTGTCTTTCTGCATACTGGCATTACCTGATGCAATGAATGATTACTGCGTACAATAAAGGTTTTCCTGGGTTTTGGTTCACATGTACTGTGAACATGTGAAACACTGTGAAGCCGCAACTATATGTGTTATCCCTTTCAGACAAAATGACAATTGTGCATATCAGGAGGATCGCATGTATTGCATTCTCTCCACATGTGTAGTGAAAAGAATAACTGCAAAAGGGCAGAATGGATTTGGAGATTCTGGGGGAGGCTGGTGAATGTCAGCGCTGATGCTACAATTTCTGCATCCAGAGCAGAAGTCGTGGGATTGGATTCTACATTCATGGGACCTTTAGGAAAGGAAAGGTCCATTGTGCAACCACCAGTTGTTTCTGACTCTGGGGTGACGTTGCTTTCACAATGTTTTCACGGCAGGCTTTTTACAGGGTGGTTTGCCATTGCCTTCCAGAGTCTTTTACACTTTCCCCCCAGCAAGCTGGGTACTCATTTTATCGACCTCAGAAGGATGGAAGGCCGAGTCAACCTTGGGCCGGCTACCTGAATCTAGCTTCTGCCGGAATCAAACTCAGGTTGTGTGCAGAGAGTTCAGACCACAGTACTGCAGTACTGCTGCTTTACCACTCTGCGCCACAGGGCCGCATATGGGACCATTAGAACCAAGATAAAAGATTTATAAGGATTTGGCTATTGTTGCCTCCCAAATATCTACAAAAGGCTCCCTGAACTCCCCCAAAGAACAGTTTAGATAACCTACCTTTCCCCAATATGCTTCAAACTTGTTATCCTTCTACAGCTCACCTCCAATTGCAAATAGCTGGTGCTATCATATGGCAGAGATCATTCCTTCATCTTAGAACTAAACATATCACAGCAAGTGAAACAGAAAGAACTGTTCATATAGTCTCAAGTCAAATGCTGATCTAAAAAAAAGGTTAAGTTAATATTTTCTACAAAACTGAAGGAAAATTCACTAATTCTGGGCATAATCTGCTTTGATTTCCCCATTCCCCATTGCTGCACGCAGGGGTTATAAAAACTAAAACAGAAAGGGCCAACCAAGTAATCTTGTAAAACCCTTTGTGAATTCAAGACTGTTCTGACAGAAAACTCTAGTCTACTTGAAATGATTCAGACATTGAATAATAAATGAAAGTCCAGATTTTATATTCCCTCATGTCCCTGGAATGAGGAGTTTTAGCCCTGTTCAATGATAGTGACTCATTTTGCTGTCATCCTCTAAATCAGCATTTATTTGGCAACAGTTGTTGTCAGTTACCCACAGCTGCAGTTACTAGCACAGCAGAGGAAGTCAAACAACATTGTTGTTGTCTGCCTTATGGAGTGGTTGCTTTGAAATATTACCTTTCAGGCTGCAAGGTTCTGGGGAGTAAAGAAGCATCTGTTTTCTAGGAAAAGAATCAGCTGCAGGACTGGGCAAGGTAGACCTCTTAGATGACCTCTTGATCTGGTATGGTGTGCCTTTAGCCTGTGGATTGCTACACAAGAAATCTTCAAATTCAAGGGTTTGCCTTTGCAAAGCTCCACACTGGCACTAAACTAATATTTAAAACAATGGACTGGGTTTTGAAATAAAATGTTCGTGTTGGTTTTAGTTTCATGTGGAACTTTTTCAGATCTTAAGACAAAGCATTTGGAAATGCCTTCTGTCCTTTGTTATATGCATGGAATCAGATGAGAGTAAGCTCCAAGTGGTTGTATTTTAGTTTTAAAATGTATAGACTGTTAACTTTTGCCTGTGCAAGTGAGGGCATAGACACCACATAGTTGGGGTCATGATATGTGGTGCCTATCACAATATTATGGTTTGACTGGATTTGAGGTTTGGTTAGGGAATTTAGGATGAGAATACATTGAAGCAGACTGTCTGACAACTGCCAAACCTATGAGGTACACTCCAACAATGACTTGGAAGTAGTGGTTGTTACAGTTCAGTCATGGTGCAGAGGGTTTTATTTATTTATTTTATTTTTTACCCCCAAAAAGGTAAGCATTTAATAAGAAAACTGTTAACTTTCTCTTAAATTTCAAAATATGATTATTTCACACCAATGAATACCAGTTTTCCTGTGTCACTGCACCTCCTTTGTTTTCTGTTGTGATTTTGACATGCCCTGACATGTCAAAATTTACATTTTTAACCTGCCTTTTCTCCAAGGTATTCAGGCCCAGTGTATATTGTCAAAACTGCCCTGTAGGGTAAGTTAGGCTGAAAGAAAGCAATGGGCCCAAAGCTATTTAGCTTCATGGCAGACTGAAGATTTGAACCCAGAACCCAGATCTCCCCCATCACAGCCAACTCTTTGAGGGAGATGCCAGTAAAAACTTACTGATACCTTTTATTAGGAAAAAAGGGGAGTTAGATATTTATTTATTAGTTCAATTTCTATCCCACCCAGGGTGGGTTACAACATATGGGTGTCTTGTAGTTAACCCTGTTGGAACATGCAAAAGTTCAAAAACTTTTTGTAGCAGGAATGCCTTTGAACATTAGACCACATACCCCTGATGTAGCCAATCCTCCTGGAGCTTGCAGTAGGCCCTGTACTAAGAGCCCTGCAAGCTCTTGGAGGATTGGCTACATCAGGGTTTGTGGTCTAATATGCAAAGGAGTTCCTGCTACCAAAAAAAAGCCCTGTGTGTATATGCTCTTTGGTCTGCAAACGGATTTGCTTAGCCAGCCATTGAGACAGGACACCTTATTTGCTCAATGTAGGGTTGCCAAGTCCAATTAAAGAAAAATCTGGGGACTTTGGGGGCGGAGCCAGGAGACTTTGGGGGTAAAGCCAGGAGACATTGGGGGTGGAGCCAGGAACAAGGATGTGACAAGCATAATTGAACTCCAAGGGAGTTCTGGCCATCACATTAAAAGGGACAGCACACCTTTTTAAATGCCTTTCTTCCATAGGAAATAATTAAGGATTAGGGGCACCATCTTTTGGGGCTCATGGAATTGGACCCTCTGGTCCAATCATTTTGAAATTTGGGGGGGGGGGGTATTTTGGGGAGAGGCACTAGATGCTATACTAAAAATCTGGTGCCTCTACCTCAAAAAATAGTCCCCCCAGAGCCCCCAATACCCACGGATCAATTCCCTATTATTCCCTATAGGAATCGTTCTCCTTAGGGAATAATAGAGTGCCTAGTAGACATTTCCCTCCCCCCATGCTTTCTAAAGGGGGGGAGGGCCTCCATACCAGGGAATCCCCCCTCCCTGCCCCCTCCCTCTCTCACACACAAAAATACTTACTTGGTCTTCTTCCAGCAGAATTTGGCTTGCTGTGAAAACGAAAGCAAGGCTGCACAGGAAAAGAAAGGGAGGGGCCGTTCTCCATGGAAACTGTTACTGACCCTTTCCCATGAAGCCCTTCCTGTTTCCTGTGCAGCCTTAAAGGGACACATTTTAAAAACAGATCAGAAGCTCTACAATAACATGATGCCTACAGGTATGTTCTCTCCCCCCCCCCGCCCCCGCCTCCAGATTTTTTGAGAGCGGGGGAGGAGGCTGCAAATTTGGGGGTCCCCCGCCAGGGCGGGAGGGTTGGGAAGCCTAGCTCAATGTATAAGGAAAGTGAGAAAGTTGAGAAGTAATTTGGCTGCCATTCAGAAGCTCAACTACTGCTAGGATTTAGGGAATGAAAGTGGACTCTGGGGCTATGCACATTCTTTCCCCAGCTTCTCATGTGTAAATTCTCCCTATTCCTAACTGTACACATTTGATATTATGGATGACCTTTGCCAACCTGGGTTAAATGAGACTAAACTCACTTGTAGAATATATAATCATAGTTCTCACAATGAACGTATGGCTGCTATCGCTTTTATTTTAACCATGGTTTACTAGACATCTGAGCCAGTTCTTAAGAGAAGTTAGCTTTGGAGTGGAGCTCAGGAAATGCAGAATTGAACTGGATAGAAACCTGTTTGTTAGTGAGAACCGTTCCCTGTATGGAACAGGATCTCACATAATACTTTCTTTTCAGTGTTATCTCTCAGATCAGTGGATCTTTTACTGCACGTGGCACTGTGAAAGAGATACATGCTGGCTTTTGGGAACTTCCTGGCAGATACTGCTTTGCTGCAACAATGCATGGGAGTCATACTGTGAAAAACATCCATGATTGCCTTTTTTTTTTTCATTCATCCTTCTTTTCTTTTTTCCTCCCCATAATATCTGCTCAAAAAATCTTTACAAAATAATAAGAAATCATAACAAAAATGTTCCATCTCTTCAAACGTGCTTGATAATATTTTTGTGTTTTATAATATTTACAGAGGAACAGGCATACATAGAAACAATTAAACTGTTGTCTCTCTTGCTCCATGTGGGGAGCCCTCAGAGCACAACCCCAGTCCTTGGCTATTAGCTAGGTATGTTCCCAAATTCCAATCACAGTAAAAGTGCGCAGACATACCTGATCACAGGTCTCAGCAGAGACACTTTTATTTCCCTGTAATATTTTTAGTAGCCAAGGATTGGTTTCCCTGAATCTCCCATAGCCAGAATGTTTATTTTGGTTGGCATTCCCTGTATTCAGGGCTAACCCAAGAGCTTTCTGTGCTTTAGGCTGTCCAGTCTGACACACACACCTTGCACTTACCAGCCCAGGTGTGTCCTGAGTTCACTAACAGGCCAGGTAGTTCAGGGCTCACTTACTTGCCATTAACAGCAGGAGACATTTGGGGTTAAAACCACTGAGATCTGGGGGTTTCCTAGTACTTTGCCCATCGCTGCTGGATTCTGGAACAGGTCCTCTCCACACTTTCTCCTGATGCATTGGTGGGTAACACTTGGATGGCTGTAAATGTGGCTTCCTACCACCACTCATTCACTATTCAAATTAATAAGGAGAAAAATTTGTGCCAAGTATACCTGAATACATTTTTTTCTTCTCCTTGGTGCTTTTATATTGCACACTGTCAAAAGTCCCAGAGGCATCATTATGGTGTTGGTTCACTAGCGAGGATGATTTTAAGAAGTGCTGCATCTTCTTTATTTATTTCATTTAAAACACTTACTAGTTGCCTTTCTACCTTAAAGGAACTCAAGGCTGCTTACAATGTAAACACTAACAAAACACAATAAAATACATGCAGATCAAGGCCAGCAGGATCACTCTGACATGATCATCGCATTAGTATGAGTAAGGATCACCTCTTTAATATGGCATGTGGTTAAAAGTCAAGCTTGGATTTACTCTTGGAACCTGATGTTTTTAGCTAAGGTTTTTAATTTCAAAAAAACAAAGGGGGGGCTCAAAATCCAGCAACTAAATAAAATTTTAAAACAAGGTATTAATAAAGTAGAGGAAACAATTAACAATAGTAGTGACAGATCTACACATAAGTTTCTGTCAAAGGTTTCCAGAGTTATATTTAAAAATAAGTCCATATGCAATTGTCTCTATGCCAAGTATTCAAGTATTGATAGAGTTCAAAGGTCCTAAATCCATTGATTTACCAGTGGTGGGCATTTATCTTTCCAATGTTGTAATATGAATATTTGTGAGGGCATTGGGTGGGGTCATGTTCATTGACTACCAGGTAGCCTCCTAGAGACAGGCAGGTTGTTTAAAAGTACATAAAGGTAAAGGTAATCCCCTGTGCAAGCAGGTCTCATTTTCTGCATCCATTCAATTAGTTCCATAAGCAAAGTGCACTCTGAGACACTTAACACAGCAGGTCTGTGTTTGGTTATCAACAGATGTTGTAAATATTGCCATCCAAGAGAAGTTGACAAGTCATATCTAGTCCTCAGCCAATAAAATGACAAAAACTTATCATTGTAGTCTATCAGTTGATCCAGTGTAAAAACCTCCTGATCAGTCCAAGCCTTCTGTAAAAAGAAAAAGAAAAAGATTTATTTCTAGTTGTTAGATTAGGATTGGCTCATAATGTTAAATGGATGCGAAAATGGATCAAATTAATTATGTCATTATGCACCACTGTCTCTAGTTGCAGAAATTGCAGAAGAAATGGAATCCACTTTACATAAGTACACCCTAATGAAGGGGTGGCCAAACTGTGGCTCGGGAGCCACATGTGGCTCTTTCACACATATTGTGTGGCTCTTGAAGCCCCCACCACCCCCATTAGCCGGTTTGGAGGAGGCATTTGTCTCTTTAAATCACTTCACCTAGCCAGACAGCTGCTTGAAGAGTACATTTAAAGTTAAAGTTGCTTTATTTCCACCTCTCCTCCTATTTTCCTTCCTTCCTGTCTTGTGGCTCTCAAACACCTGCTGTTCATGTCTTGCAGCCCTCAAACACCTGACATTTATTCTATGTGGCTCTTACATTAAGCAAGTTTGGCCACCCCTGCCCTAATGCATTCCACTTAGAGAGGGGCACCAGACAAAAAGCCTCCAAAAGAGCTCAAGATGGATAGTCGAACTGCAAGGAGCAATTGCAATAATTAGTACAAGTTAACAAGTATTCCTGATTATTTAAACTAAGATCAGGCAAACCAAATTATCTGCTGCATGACATCCTCCTTCATTGAATCAAAGTTGCATCTTCTTTAATGAAATCCAGGGCTAAGTTTATCAACCATATGAGCGACGATGCATCATCCAAAACATTCAGAAAGATGACAATTAAATAGATCCTTATTGTTCTGAAATTTGAGTTGTTTATGGAATATAAACTGCTCTGGTTGGTGGTTTGTTCTGAGACAGCATATTCTCATAGCGGAGTAGTCACTTTTAATACTGTTTTAAAGCCCTGATGACTTTTAATAGATCGACAACAACATGAACAAGCTGGTCATACCCAGCCCCCCTAAAAATTTTCTGTAGACTGGAAGTTAAAGCCTTCATGCTTGTCAACATATTGTTATACCTTCTTTATGATGCTTTTATTGATTATGTGCAGTCCACGGACATGGTCCGCTGTGTTTCAATTAAAATGAGATATCTATGTCTGTTTTGCAGAGTTTGTTTCAAGCAGGTGGAACACAGTGCCATGAGAAAGTCTGTCATCCATGACAAGGTGGGATTATCATGATCAAATACTCCATTTTGATTTTAACCAGTGGCCAAGAGCATTTCATGGTCAACAGCACAGACTGGACTTTTAAAGACAGTATAACAGGTAGGACCCTTGCTATATTTTGGCTTCCTAGTACCTTTATAAAATCTCTTGCTATTGATTCCCCTTTGCAGCTTCTTCTCTTTATTGGATGCAACAGATGGCTTGACATAAAGTTTGGGTTTTACTGTGAAATCTCAAGCAAGCACCTGTAGTTTAATTAATCCTGCTCTTCTCGAGATGCACAAAGGTTAAAAAGAAAACACACATCTAAAAGGGAGGGACGGTGGCTCAGTGGTAGAGCATCTGCTTGGGAAGCAGAAGGTCCCAGGTTCAATCCCTGGCATCTCCAAAAAAGGGTCCAGGCAAATAGGTGTGAAAAGCCTCAGCTTGAGACCCTGGAGAGCCGCTGCCAGTCTGAGAAGACAATACTGACTTTGATGGACCAAAGGTCTGATTCAGTATAAGGCAGCTTCATATGTTCATATGTTCATCTAGGAGGTATTTATTTATTTATTTTTATTTTATTCCACTTATATCCCGCCCTCCCCACCGAGGCGGGCTCAGGGCGGCTCACAAAGACATGCATGTGCATGATTCAATGTAATAATACAGCATTAAAACCATAAAACATAGAGTAGTGGTTCACATGTTGCTGTATAATAAAATTAATCCCATAACTCTGAATGACAAAATGGAACACAAACTGTTCAGACATTATATTTACAGTATCACTCAGGCAAATGACAAGATAAATACTTATTTAGCCATAAAAAGAACCGTATTAGATTTACCAGCATAGAATAGTTGCAAAGCAATCATATTTCTGTTCTTTTTACATCCCCTTCAAACATCATTTATACAAATACAGATGTGATGAGTGAATTTTATTTTCAGATTCACAGTTACCTGCTTACACTTTTTTTTCCTTCTGTAACAATGGGGCACACCGGTTTCACATGCCTTATTCCTGTCCCTTGTTTGGGATTCTCATTCTATTCTTCCTTATTTCTCTTTCTTTAAAATATTAAAAGATTCTCAGGGAAAAAATCATTCTATCACTTCATTTTTATTTTCTTTTAGTATTCTTTGGTAGTAAAATCTCCAGGAATTACATTCAGGGATATGACACTTGGGGGGGGGGGGGGGACTACTTTTGTGATTTCAAGACCTAGGATGTTTCAGAAATCATCTAAGAATTTGACAGTCATGGTTGACTTTCACTATCTGTATGAAAAATAAAGCTCCTCATCCATTGTCTGCCTTGTATTGAGAAGGAAAATAGGCCAAGATCTTACGGACTTTAAGGTAAGATCTCTTTGAACAATGATGCAGCATATTGGGTGGGGTGCAATGAATAGGTCTTGATTGGCAAAAAAGGAAGCTGTGGCCCAGCAATAGAGACTTTTTTCATCATTAGTTATTGGGTAAATAGGTATACCTCCCATTCAAGGCTTGCTCATCCAGAGAGGTAAAAGACATAACCAGCTGAGGATCAACATTATGGGGTTGAGTCTCAGCTACACAAAAGTCTTGAACAGAAGAGAAGAAATTGGATTATACTCCACCCTTCATTTGAAGTCTCAGAGTGGCTTACAATCGCCTTTCCCTTCCCCACCCCAGAACAGGCACCCTATGAAGTAGGTGGAACTGAAAGAGCTCTTTCCAGAACTGCTCTTAAGAGAACAGCTCTGAGAGAACTGTGACTGACTCAAGGCCACTCAGCAGGTGCATGTGGAGGAGTGAAGAATCAAACCCAGTTCTCCCAGATTAGAGTCCACATTCCTAGCCACCACACCAAACTGGTTGTCTATTGGTGAAATTAATTAATTAATTGTTATCACAGTGTGGGTAGTATAGTAGGAAATTCTAAGATTGTCTGGCAGCCAGAAGTTCTGACTCTTTTAGTGTTATGTACTATTAGGTGGAGAGCTAGACTAGTTTTTTTTTAAGGCAAGAGATGCTTCAGAGGTGGTTTGCCATTACCCACCTTGAAGTCATCGATCCAAATACTAGCTAAGGCCAACCCTGTTTAGCTTCTGAGATATGCTGAGATTGGGCTAGCCTGGGCTATCCAGGTCAGAATATTGGTGGAGAAATACAGAAAGCTGAGCACCTTGGCAGTGGAGAAATACAGAAAGCTTAGCACCTTGGCAGTGGGTAATATTCCCTGCATTCCATGGGGCCGCTATCAAGAGCTTCTGATCTGCATCAGCCAATTGAATAGATAAAGTTGTATTGGAGAAGAAAGAAGGAAGCAACAGATACTAAAAGTGAAAAATAAAGTCAACCTTGGTCATATGATGCATTATTATTATGCTTCTAAATATGCAATAGGATGGCAGCATAACCTGTGGCTGGCCAGATTTCTTTGCTCCTGTTTGGTTGTCACTGTTCTTTAGATAACAAGTTGTACAAAGAGTGGTGGAATACTGTGTAAAGACCACAGGAAACATGAGCTTAAATCCACTGTACTCTAATGTATGTTACAATCTCAGCATAGTCAAGGCCATAGTGAAGGTGGGTTTTATGCCAAGGTTTGTCAGTGCACCTGCTGTCTGTTTTATTCGGCCTAATCTGAAGAAATGTTTTGTACCAATGTGAAGGAAAATATGATGCGCTAGCTGAACATCATTGTTTTGAGGTACAGCAAACAATAACTACACCAAGAAGTAGCTTTGTAAACCATTCATGCCTGTCCTCTGAATTCAGAACACTATCATTTAATTGAGTGTGTTTTTCCAAGATATTTTCACCAAGGCAATGTTGCATTTAATATATTTTGTTATCATTGGAAGCATATGAAGAAGGAGAAAAAAACCCAGTGAAGTTGAAATAAGACCCCAGTTTCTAGTTTGGAAGAAAAACACAGTGTTTCTGCAGAAATTACTGGGGTTAAAAAGTACTGTAATGAACCAGGGCTTTTTTGTAGCAGGAACTCCTTTCCATATTAGGCCATACCCTTCTTTTTTATGTAGTCAATCCTTCAAGAGCTTACAGGGCTCTTAGTGCAGGGCCTACTGTAAGCTCTTGGAGGATTGGCTACATCAGGGGTGTGTGACCTAATATGCAAAGGAGTTCCTTCTACAATAAAAGCTCTGCATGAATCCATCCATACAGTTCCACTAATGGAATTTCCATTTGAGGAAGAGGTGACAATAGAGTTCTGCCAATTCCTCCTTTCCATTGCAAACACCAGCTTTCCCTTCTATGCTGAGTCCACTGACCCCTGCTTCTTAGGAACAAATTTGAGGGGTTTAGTGGACTGCAACAGGAAACAGAAGCAGGAAAGTCTTGACTGGCAAAGTCTGACTGGTTAGATACATATTAGGTACCATTAATAGCGCTGCATATTTTCTAAAGTAGGGGGTGTTGAGTATAATGCTAATACCTTTGTTTTTTCATACTTATATCCTGCTCTTCCTCCAGGAAGTTCAGCTCTATTTCAGATGCTTCCCTGAGCTGAAGAATTTGTTCCCATGATGGATGAATTGATTAAGATGTTGTCTTCTCATTTTCATAACATAATGTGCCATATGGACAGTCACAGGCATGGAGAATCAAATTATACAAGGCTTATAGGATTCATGACTCTGCACATACATTATGTAATGAGTGGAAATGGCAATGCCTGTTCACTCCTACACTAGAGGACGCATGATCTTAGGCAGGAATAAAAACCCAACAGTGCAATCCTATGGTGTGTTACACTAGCAGGGGTAGGGAAAATTGGTTCTCCAGATGTTTTTTGCCTACAGCTCCCATCAGCCCCAGCCATTGGCCATGCTTGATTGAAGGGTTTCAAAATGACAGCAACACCTATGTACACCATTCTTCCACCCAGGTACTGATTTGCTCAGCTATAGCTGATTTATGTGTCCTCAAACTGTGCTTTAAGATAGAGCTTTATGAAAGAGGACAAGCTGATATGTCTATGGTATGCCATATTCTATGAAGGCCTAATGTAATGAGTGTGAGGCATGTATGAAAGAAACCCTTTGATAAATTAGCATTTAAATTGTACGATGTTTTTGTTTTCCTAATTCACTACTTGTACCGTCTGCTTTCTGCTTGTTAACAAATGTCTTGTTCAGCTTCAAAATTCCCCTGTACCTATTTTGAGAACTATCTGAAGCATTTTATGTTAAAATTCTGTTTATAAATACTTCCTCCTTCTTCACAAATGTCATGAGTTATGCTGCCAAATTCCATTCCTTCAGTCTATAATACACTGTAGATGGTGAAAAGGAACATATTGACTGAGTTATGTTCTGTAGTAACTGATCAGTTATCTGTCAAGCCATTTATTATTATTTCTGCAGTGATAATTGAGAAAGCACATAGAAATGAAACATGACCCAGCACAGGGTTCTGAAAATACTATGGATATTACAGCCAAATTAAGCACCTTTATTTCACTAGAAATGCTTATTGTGTTCCAGGTAATCAGTAGAATTTAAAATATGAGGTTTGTATTAAAGGAAAGATACATTACTATGCACTTCTAAAGTTAGAATAGAACTTGATTTTTGTTGGTGGTGGTGTACTGATCATGTTGTACAAAATGGGTCTTGGTGAGAAGACCCTGGGTGTGATGTTGCAATCCTAACAGACATAATATGTGCTGAACCCAAGGTCTATGGTCTCCATGATAGTTCAGGACTGGGACTAAGCAGATGGATTCTGAGTTTGTGGTACTTGGGACACAGTCTTGTCCTGTTGATTTAGACCAGTTTCAATGGGTATTACCCAGAGGCTGTGCTTGCATGCCTGAAGCAACCATTTGTGAGTTGAACTTGTTCCATTTGAGTGGGTGAAAAACAACTGGAAGAAAATCAGTCCCCACAAGAAAGGAAGATACCATATGTTCTCAGATATGCAAGTCATACAAACCCTGCTTTAAACAGATGAATCTTGATATTGATTTCTAGTTTGTTTATTGACTAGGATTGCAACACCTGTGTGGAAAATACCTGGAGATTTGGGGGTGGAGCCTAGGAAGGGTTTGGGGGAGGGGAGGGATCTCAGTGAGGCATAATGCCATAGAACCCACCCTCCAAAACAGCCATTATCTTCAGGGAACAGATATCTGTTTGCAGATTAGTTGTGATCTACTCCTCACAGTTGAGATTGGCAATCATTTTACTGACCTTTCTCCAAACTTCCGTTTTTTGGGGAATTCTATGAAAAATTGGTCATTCTTTCATTGGGCTTTCAACAACCTCGATGTGGCACTGATACTGAAAGCTTGTTGGAAGTTCATAGGTCCAACAGTAGAGTTGGCACTGAAAGTGGCAGCTTGTAGGAAGTCAATAGATCCAACTGATTCTGTAGGACCATTCAGACAACTTTGATAACATGCTCAAAATGGCTTCCAGACAATAGGACGGAAAGAGTGGAAGGAAGCTTTAGCAAGTTCTCCTGAGCTGCTGAGAGAGGGAAAGGGGAGGAGGAAGCCTTGGTGAGCTTGCCCAAAGCAGCTCCAGATGAGCCATCAAGAAAGGGAAAGAGATGAAGGAAGCCTTGCCACCTGGAGCTGCTCTGGATGAGATGCAGAGAGCAATGAGAGGGGAAGGTGGTGGGCCTGGCAGCTGAAGGATGCCCAAGGGCTGCACTGGGTCACCAAGAAAGCAGAATTGGTGAGATGGGATTCCCCCCATGAGTATTAATTGCAAAAAGACATGTGTCTAAGCACAAATACTGCTAAATTCCTCAGGGAGTCATGTATGGTGGCAACTCCAAGTTCAGTCAGTATAGATTCACTGTCATACTAGGTTTGCCTCTGCATAATGTATGATATGGCCTCAGATGCAAAGGAAGATTTGTGAGAATAAGTTTCATTGGTTCCAAACATTTTTGTCAAGAGACATGCAGCATCCTCCAACTGTTCAGACCTCTGGTGATAAAAAATGAAATAACTTATGACATTACTGATGAAAATATTGTGCTAGTTGATGTGATTGGATTGTGTGAATGTTCAACAATGTCAATGTGTAGCTGGCTGTTATATACAATCTCCTGTTTCCATGGGTTTAATATTGAGCTAATATCAATAATACATTGGTGAAGAGCAGCAGTCCACCCAAAGGGCCTCTAGTGGGCATAAATGAAAATAAAATAGGGTTACCAACTGCCAGGTGGATGTTACTGAAAAAATTCTTCCACAGTGGAGTCTGGGAATCTCCTGCACTTACAACTGATCTCCAGACAACAGAGTTCAGTTGTCCTGGAGAAACTGGCTGCTTTCAAAGGTGGACCTTGTCACAAACCCTGCTCTCCCCAGGTTCCACCCCAAATCTTTCTTATAATGTAGTTTGACTCAGCACAATGTGTCTAAGACCATTTTTAATATATATATTTTCTACTTCTTCTCCTACTGCTATAGAGCACAACCACAGTTCTTCCTTTGTGCTTCCTATTGCATTCAAGGCTCTCCATGTCACACAGGAAAGACATCTGGGTCCTAAAAGCAAAGCTCATGTATTTCTATTATACCTGGTTCTTATCTCAATGCTCAGGGATTTACATGAAACTGTAAACTGGTCACATCTATCCTTTGGATAATAATTGACATTCTATTTTTTTTCTCTTAACATTGCCATCTGCAAAGTGTCTCTGAGGTTAAGGTTGTGTCTGGACTTGCCATTTATATATTTTACAGTCATAAGAGTCTGAGCTAGCTCTTGATATCTGATAAACAGTTCAATTTTATAAGAAATCCCATGTCCATGGTTCTTTGAATATTCTCAAAGTTATATTAAGTTATTGCTGTATTTTAACTGTTTTATTATGACTATGATCTGCCCTGAGCCCGCCTCGATGGGGTAGGGCGAGATATAAATCGAATAAAATAAATAATAAAAATAAATAAATTAACCAAATAAATAAAATAAAATCCCTACAGATATTTAACCTCAGCTGCATCTTCTAGATTAGCCTTGAAGTTCATTTGAGGCAAAACTTCAAGTTGTGTCAAGTTTGTTTTGTTTTATAGTCTATAGTCTTTCCAGTTCCCGGACAATGTAAATCTAAGTGACATATTATGCAACTAGAACATTATTATTTGTTTTCTTTTCTCTCAGAGTCACAGAACACATTCAGTCTATACTCTAGATCAGTGGTCCCCAACCTTTTTGGCACCAGAGACCGGTTTCGTGGAAGATTATTTTTCCATAGACCGGTGGGGGGGGGGGGTTGGGATGATACAGTTGTGCACTTTATTTCTAGGAAAATCAAATACTCCCCCCCCACACACACACACACTCCATTTTTTACTGTTTTGCTTTAAATACAAATAAAGCATTAACAGTCTTTCAATAATTTGTTGCTGATGCCCCAGTGCTGCCTGGAGTGGGGGAGTCTACAAAACTAAACTGGAGTGTTTGTCTACAAAACTATAGTCTTCCCCAGAAAAATATCTACAACTCCTAAGAGGCAGTACAATAATAGAGAGACAGCCAGGTGTAGCGGTAAGTATGAGCCTACAATTTGGGAGGCTTAAATTCAAAATCCCCAGGCTATAAAACAAAATGTGCTGGGTGATCTCTCACACAAACAGGGAGGGAGAGAGGGCTCCATCTTTCCCTTGCAAACAGATAGGTAGGGTTGGGAGATGATGGGAAACAGATCTTAACTCTCAAGCTTTCCATAACACCGGAAGCCTGAGCGGGGCCAGGAGCTGGGGCCAGTGCTTGCGTAGCATGCTCCTCACAAGGAGCCCTACACAAGCATCGTAGCGCTTCCTGCAACCTGGGAAAACTGAGCGGGGCCAGGGCTGGTCCTTGTGTTGTGTGCTCCTTGCAAGGAGTGCACTACACAAGTGTCGCATGCTACACAAGTGTCGTAGCACTCCCCCAACCCCGCTCAGGTGGCTCCAGCATTTCCTTTGCAAACAGACAGGGCAGGGAGGCAAATCAGCTCTCATGTGGCCCAGTTGTCAACAGTCCACAGATCGGTACTGGTCCATGGACCGAGGGTTGGGGACCCCTGCTCTAGATTGCCTTGTTTTCAAGTAGCAAGAGTGTTTGTGTAAATGCTTTCCAATGTGTATTATCTTTAACTGTGGTACAGATATACACAGATCTCCATTTGTACCTCAGTGTATCTTTCCAGGAATGGAATACTGTGGAAGATTTGATCAACTTTGGTTTATTGTTGTGTGTATTCTTCAGTTATCAGGAAGTCTCTTGAAGCATAGGTCATCTTGATATTCCCCTCAGTTCTCAGTCTTTAATGTAATACAGACATCCTTCAGATGATCAAGGTGAAAAAAAATGCAGGGAGTTACAGAAAAGAACAGAAATTGAGTCAATACTACAGTACTGTGTATACATTCTTAGAAATGAACCCCGCTGAAAGCAGTTATTAGTTATAGTACTGAAAATTTGATTCTCCTATTCCTTGTTTCCATTTTAGATTATGAAAGTAGCATACCTACGCTTTGAAAAGAACTTGGATATATTTTTGCCTACAGGCCACATCAGCTCAACCTCAGACCAGTTCAATAATCTTCTACCTAATTGCCTTTAAAAACTCCCTCAGTAATATTTGGATGAAATGAAATTCCATAATCTTGTTCCTTGAAATATGTTTCAATTAAAAAGTGGGTAGCATCTTTGTAAGTTTATTTCTCTTTTGGGGCTTTTATTTTTCAGGGCTTTAACATTCTAGTCATCATTTTACTATTTTCATCCATCATTACATTCCAGTTCTTGAGGAAGCATAGAAGACAGGAGGGAAAGTTCTTGTATGATGAAACATGGCTGTGTTGACCTATAAAACTAACTTGGCTGTTTTATTAATACTATGTAGATGTGAGTTTTATGTACCTTGCTCTGGAGGATCTCTGGGAATTAGCTGATAGATAATAAATGTACAGTTCATCATGAAAATATTAGGAGCATGGATAGATTTCGTTGGTAGAATCATATTTGAAACACCTTCATCTCTTTCTTTAATTCTTTCCCACTCATAATGCAGCCATGTTCTGCCATGTTCTCATTTTGCCACACATTTTAGGCATGGCAGAGATATTCTTTCCGCTGATTTTTTAGAAAAAATTATCTATCACATCACACGGGAGAGTCACCATTTTCTGAGCTGTAGAGAATTTAAGTAATTTGCCAATAGTAAAGTTGCCTGTCTGGATGCTCTCTAGCATATAGCCTAATTAGCATATGATCCAGCAATGTAATTAGTTTATGAGTTAATCAGATTTTGTCGGTATGCTGTGCTGTGGGAGCTGCAAGCACAATCTTTATGCTTAACCAGGATCTCTCTGTATTTTGCTTTTTAACAAAAAAAAAATTATCTGGAAAATCCAAGGCAAAATTTAGTCTGGGGCAATCAAATAGCAACAACAACAAAATACTAATAACTCAGTTTTGCCCTTAGGCTGAGCTCACTACTTAGTTCTTGAGTTGGAAACATGACATAAACTGGGGCATATCTTGTTAAAATCATGCTGCAAAATTACTGCAAAGCTACCAAAAAGCTCACAGTTGAAAAATGTTGCAAAGTAAGATTCTGGTGGATAGATGTGCTGGTCTGAACTGAAGCAGCAGAACCAGCATTTTAATCAAGGGTATAAGCTTTTTTGTATAAGCACACTTCTTCACATTCTTCAAATATAAAGAAGTGTGCTTGAACACAAAAGCTTATACCTTGAATGAAATTTTGTTAGTCTTAAAGGTGCCATGGGACTCAAACTTCATTCTGCTGTAAAGTAAGATACCTCAGCAACGTCTTGGGCTGCCTGCTCCCTTTTGGCAAACCAGGTTTCAAAGTAGAAGCCAGAAGAGGACAAATTTTCAGCTTCCAGCACAATCAGCAATCTGTCGACTCTCTTGCTTAGTCATACATTCTTCTAGATGAGACCTGGATCTTTTGAGCCATGGTCTAGTTCAGCTTTGTTAAACTTTCTTCATGGTTGTTGTTTTTCCCCTTGCTTGCCTCCTGAGTCTTTGGACTCCCTTGGCTTCACCCCCAGTCAGTGAAACACTTCAGTCAACTTTCTGAGTGACACTAATCAGTTCCAGGGAGTAAATGCAGGTCCCTGGTGCTGCAGGTACAGCAGCATGGTCCTGCCTTGGCTACCTTTGATCCAGCACTGACAGTATCCGATTGCAACTCACAGTTAAGCAGCCCCAGAGTTTGGGTGCTCAGATTAAACTGAATAAGAGCAGACCTGGCCACACAGTGGTCCTAAGATAGAAATGTGTTCCAGGAAGATTTCTGCATCAAATTAACAGTTGAACAATGTTGTGATCATTTGAAGCAAATGTTGTTCAGAGTTTTTGAAGCCATTTCTTGTCAGTGATATTGTATAAAGATTGACTGGGAGATCTGCATTTCCATCCCCACAAAGGAGAAGATTGACTCATTTTTGTGTGTGTGATTCCAGTGTCACAGTTCAGTGGATTCCTCTTATCATCCAGATGATAGGTGTTACACCAGCTTGACTTTAGTTCAAGGACAATTTTTCCTCCTTATTTGGGATTTATAGGGTGAAGGGTTTTCCCCCTCCCTTTGCTGAGTGAAGAATTTTACAATTATCATGAGAGACAGAGACTCTGTTCTCACTCCAGTACACAGGAAAAGCTTCTTCCCTTCATGAGGTCATGAAGGGAAGAATAGAATAGAAGGCTGATGGAGTATGATTAGAATGATGCAAACTGATCGTGCTGCCCTAACAAAGAAAATGTGCTCGTTGCCGTTACAAACAGGAAAAGACAATATGTTTGGCCATCAAAAGAGATCGAGTGAAACATCAGTTTCTCAGGAAGTCCCTAATCCAGATTTGTGCAACAGTTCATGGTCTGTCAAGTAAATAATATGCATTTTAAGAAGCCTCAAAAGTATGCATTTGAAATGATGGGTCTTAGCAGCTTCAAATGATCTGTCATGATCTATTGGGGAAATTTGTTCTTTTTAAAAGATGACTTTATGTATAGCTGCACAATGAAATGTCTTTTTTAAAAACAAGTCCTTTGAAATCAGTGAGGTTTAATAAACAGGATTGGAAATGAATCTTCAAATTCCTTTAACTTCTGAAAGTTTCTTCTTTTTAATGGTCAAGGTTAAGGACTGAAAATGAAATCAGTGCAAGGCAAGTCATAAGTATTCGTGCATTAGTAACAGAGTCTGCCTTGATGGAGTGCCATCTCAGACATGTAAGAGATGTTTTTGAACCTCACTGTTAACAGAGAAGTCACAGAATGGTGATGTCCATACCCAGTTCAACAATTGAACAGGTCACTCAATTCACCCTACAACTCAGTAACAGTTCTCCATGAGTGAAGAAGATTGACTGTCCATAACAAAGCAGAAAGGCACAAATTCCATTTCATTGTGGTAAGGACTGGTGGGACAAAAAGGAAGATTAAAAGCAGCTGTAAAGGAAAGCAGCTGTAAGGATTAGTGTTGGGATTGCAGGCTATTCCTGGCAACCAGCAGAAGCTGGGGAAAGGGGGGGGGGAGGTGACGCAGTATATTGTGCTCTGTGATATCACTGCTGGTGGAAACCCTAAAAAGAAGAAGAATTGCAGATTTATACCCCGCCCTTCTCTCTGAATTAGAGACTCATTGTGGCTTACAATCTCCTGTATCTTCTCCCCCCACAACAGACACCCTGTGAGGTGGGTGGGGCTGAGAGGGCTCTCACAGCAGCTGCCTTTTCAAGGACAACCTCTGCCAGAGCTATGGCTAACCCAAGGCCATTCAACAGATGCAAGTGGAGGAGTGGGGAATCAAACCTAGCTCTCCCAGATAGGAGACCACACACTTAACCACTACACCAGACTGGTGGGTAGCTCTAGGAATTGCCAGAAATTGCCCTCACCCCTCTCAATTCGGTTGTTTCTAGCTTTCAGTATAATTATTCCTGCCAACTGAATGGAACGCTTCATGTTATTTTATTTATTTAAAACGTATCTATGGCACCATTCTGCAAAACTCATGGTCTACAAGGTGGTAAATGGTAAAAACAATTTAACAATTTAAAGCATTAAAACAGTGTTTAGAATACAAATAGGTATGCAAAACATGTAAGCAAATACCTCTAGGCAAACTAGGTGATTGCCTGGGGTGCTGGCCTTCTGGGGGCACTGAATTGGGTGCCCTCCATGTGACTCAGTGACATTATCAATACAAGGGGGGGAAAGGTGCCATAAGTTAGCCTTGCCTAGGGCACCAGATAGTCAAGGGCTGGCCCTGCAAGTGACCCACACACGACTCACAGTACAAGTAACTCCTTCCACCTAAATACAAAAGTTAATTCCATACCTTGTTGATTAGTTAGTGAACATACGTTTGTAGCATGATGTTGTTTCCCAAAGACAGCTCTATTAGTGAAATTCCCCACAGTGATTGGAATGACGTACGGAAGTTATCTTATGAATGCAAAAACTCCATCATTCAATAAGCAATGAATGAGCCTTGTGCCGACTTTAAAACAAATGAAATGAAACTCTAATATTCCATTTCTCTCCGTTCTTTTATTGTAGAGAGCTGCATGTTTGATTGAAAACCTCTGTTGATTAAAGGAAACAATTTAGCACAATCTGGATTTTTCATCAACTGCATATGCAGATTTAATACTCTTCATCATTAAACTGTCTGCCTGTTGTAATGTTTAAAGGTGAGCCATGCCATATACTTGGGTTCCAGTGTGAATTTCTGGCCAAGAACTACATGCAGGATTCTGACATCTATTTTCAATTTTTTTTTAGCATTTTTTGATACTAAAATGTAAAATTAAAGAGAGGCTGAGATGTTAGAAAGTTTTCTTTGGACACACAGAGGTTTAGAACGTTCAGTTCTTATATACTGTAAGTTGCAATGAGTCATGTGAACACCGTGTGGGATACTCACAGGTTTCTATTTAGGAACAGCCTGAAGAATTTTGTTACTACCTCCAAGGTATGTCTGCAGATACCCTTCATCTGCTGAATCTTTACCTGCTATCAAGAGCAAGCTGAGTCTCTCTGGCACTGCTCAGAACCGACCAGACAATGGAGATCCAGAAGGTAATGCCTTTTATTTTCCATGTGCCGTCCAATGGGAGCAAGCCAAGCCCTTGCAACACACTGCTCTGTTCTATCCTAAGCAGCCCTGGTTCTGTTTGGGTGGATCAGTTTCATGGACCATTCAAACAGTCGCTGTAATTCCAGTGGCTTGAAAAGGGCCCAAACAATTACACAAACTAGAACAGTCCTCATGTGGGGAAACTAGTTTCCACCAGTGTTCCCTCTAAGCTGAGTTTGTGTGAGCTGGCTCACAGTTTTTTAGCCTCCAGCTCATACATTTTTGTTCTAGCTCAGGAAAAATAGCCCCAGAGCAAACTGATTTATGCAGTAGCTCACACCTTTAATGCTCACCAAGCAAAATTTTTGCTCACAATACTCCACAGCTTAGAAAGGAGCATTGGTTTCCACTACATCAGAGTGGTAGGGTGGTTAGCGTATCAGACTAGGATCTGCAAGAATTGGATAAGCTTCTTTGGATAACCACTGAGGAGCAAACCATGGCACTCTTTAGTCGTCTGCATAATTGTATCTGCAATACCAAAAAGTGATCATCACCATTTTAGTGAGACTTGGAAGGCTTTATGGACAAGGGAGGGGTTTTTTGCCTAATTTAAACCAGCTGCTGTCAAATAACATGCAAATAACAGTAAGATTTTTAATTGCATTTTAGTTGATTGATCAACTGTTCATCAGTCGAATAAATGTAAATGACTATGCATATTAAAAGAAATCTACGTGTACTCAAAACGGGTGGAATGTGAAAATGTGTTGATTCCCAGTTTGGTCCCAGCAATGCAAATTGGGGGTGGGGGGAGAAGAGACAAGAGACCCTGACTGTACTGAAATCTCAGACATTGAGAGAGCATGATAATTAAATTCAGGTATATTGTAATAGTACCAAATTAACATTAACAAGACTGGTGAGGACAGGATTTAGGGAGCAATGCAACTTCAGTGGGATATAATGCCGAAGAGTTTATCTTCCAAAGCAGCCATTTTCTCCAGAGGAACTGATCTCTGTAGTCTGGAGATCAGTTGTAATTTCAGGGCATCTCCAGGCCCCACCTCGAGGTTGACAAGCATGTCAACAAGAATCCCAACTGTTTGGGAAATCAATATTCCAAAGGGTTACCCTTTCAGAGATGGTCTGCAGGAGATCCATTTGAAGCCATGGCAGACAGGTCTTCGACCACTGCACAAACTTTTGTGGCCTGGGGTAGATCAGAAGTGCATGTTGCCAGTCAAGGCCATGCTAATCATGGCAAGGCAAACCATTCTGGTTTGATCAGGCAGACTGGGCACACCAAGCAAAATAGATGCATCATAATTTTCTTCCAGGCTTTTAGCAGACAGTTCTGATCAGAAATGGAGATATCACTGAAAGAATTAGGCCTATGCCTAGTCAGTGCCTGTATGTTAGTCTCTGGGACTTAATGTGACAATGGCTATCCCATTTTTATAATGCAGTCCTTTACAGAGTGACTTCAATGAGTGATTTCTTTTTTAAAAAATAAAAACAATTTATTGATTGTAAATTCTTCAATTACATTACATCTTTATACCGTACATCCTGTTATTATATCCTAATTCAAATCCAATTGAAAATAAACAAACACAGCAAAATACAGTGAACCACAAAATTATTAAAACAGAGAGCAAAGGTAGATTGTTTCATAACTTCCTACGATACTTGCTGTTCTTGCAATCCAACCATTCCTTTTTCATATATTTCTCCTCTATTAATCATTTCTTACAAATTTTAACCCTTTACTTGCATTTCTCATCTTTAACTCTATTTTGTATCCACTCATATAGTTTCTCCCATCTTTGATTAGCCATTTTTTTTTATTTCCCATTAACTAGTGTCATAAGTATATCTGCTTCTGCAGCTTATAAAACCTGATCTATTAATTCTCTCATATTTGGAGTTTTCTCTAATCTCCAATATTTTGCATATAACATTCTCGTGGCGGTGAGAATGTGTATTACCAAATGAACATCTTCCTTAACCACGTCTTTCTTAACCAACCTTAATAGAACAAGTTCGGGTTTAAACTGGATTGCCGTTTTCAACATTCCTTGAAGGAGTTCATAAACTTTGATCCAATATTTTTTTGCCCTTCTGCATGTCCACCATAAATGGTAGAACGTGCCTATTTTTTCACCACATTTTAGATTTTTGCTTATTTACTTTCAGGCTTGCCACTTGGCCATACTCTTTTAAATCAATTAAGACTTTGTCAATAGATTCCAATGGGTTTTGCAAAATCAGTATAACATCATCTGCATTCCTCCCCTTTCACTTTAAGTCCTTTGATACCATTATTCTTCCTAATCGTTATATTAAGGGCCTCCAGCAACAATATAAATAACAAAGGGGATAGAGGGCATCTTTGTCTTGTACCTTTTAATAGATTTATCTCCTCAGTGTATTCACTGTTCAGTATAATTTTGGCTTTTTGTTTACTATATATGGTCTGAACCATTCTTATAAACGCCTCTCCACAATCCATTATTTTCAGCTGCTCTATCATAAAATTCCAGTTTAAGTTGTCGAAAGCTTTTTCTGCATCAAGTAAAACTACCTGCTTGTCTGGATTGGTTTCATAGTATTCTAAGGCATTTAAAATGATTCTCATATTGTTCCTCATTTGTCTTTTAGGGAGGAATCCTGATTGGTCTTGGTGTATTATATCTATCAAGATCTTTTTTAATCTAGTTGCTAAAATGGTTGCATAGATTTTATAATCTACATTGAGGAGGGATATGGGCCTGTAATTCTTAACTTCTTAACTTCTTCCAAATCAGTATTCTCTTTAGGAATAAGAACTATATTCGCATGTTGCCATGTCTCTGATAAATCCGCTTTTGCCCATATATATTCCATCAGATGTTTGAATGGGAGTGAAAGACATTCTTTAAAAGCAATATATTCAGCAGGAAGGCCATCAGAGCCTGCCGATATATATGCTTCCTCAATTTCCTGCATCGTTATTGGACTATTTAGCATTTTTTTCTGTTCTTCTTCTAATGTTGGTAGACCCCTAGTTGACAGATATTCTTTTTGTTTAGACTCATCAATCTCAGTTCTACTATATAACTGTGTATAATAATCCTTGACAATTTGCTCAATTTCTTGTGAAAGATGTTTTTGTTTTCCTTCCTTATCTTTCAAAACATTTATCAGTCTTTTTTCCTGCTTTTTACGCTAACCACCTTCCAGGTTTATTTGCCTTTTCAAAAAAAATGTTGCCTTGCAAATTTCATTTTCTTCTCCATTTCGTCCAAATATATCACCTGTATTTTATGTTGTAACATTCTTATTTGGTTTTTGATCTCTACCATGCTAGACTTCTTTAATTGTTTTTCTTTATGATTCAGCATGTTTGTCAGTTCTTTCATTTTCTTGCTTTTCTTCCGGTTTTGGATGGCATTATGTTTTATAACCTGGCCCCTATAAAAAGCTTTACTTGTTTCCCTAACTATTTTTGGGGACATTCCATTTTTACTATTAATTTCAAAAAACCATTTCATTTCTCGTTCTGCATATTCCACAAACTGCTTGTTTCCTGTTATCATAGGGTTCATCTTCCATCTATATTCCTTTCTTCCTCCTTTCAATCCTAGCATTATTGGATTATGATCTGCGAATGTGTTGGGTAATATCTCAATTTCTTCCAAGTCTCTCATTAATCCAGCCGACATCCAACACATATCAATACGTGACCATGAGCCATGCCTATGTGAAAAAAGTGTAGTCTTTTGTTAGAGGGTTACAAGTTCGCCATGCGTCAGCCCATGCATATTCCTCTGCCATCTTGAAAAAACTTCCTGGCAATGTATTACCACCTTTCGATTTACATTTCATTTTTTTTTTGTAACTTTCCTGTCCGCTTCTTTACTTGTCACCGCGTTGTAGTCCCCTATGGTGCAGATATTGTCATATTCATACCCTAATAAAACTTGATGCAAATCTTTGACAAAGACCTCTTGGTTTTCGTTTGGAGCGTATATATTTACTAATAAAAGCTTCTGGTTCTCTCTGATTATTTCGATACCTTGGAATCTGGGCTCTTCTGAAAAAAAAAAAGAAGTTTGGCTTGAATGTTTCCTTTGACATATGTTATCAGACCCCTTTTCTTTTTTTTCAGACTCTGAGGTAATAAAGGCTTTTCCTAGTTTTTTATCTTCTAAGAGGTGCTGGTCTTTCCTTTTCATATGTGTCTCTTGGAGACAGATAATATCTGCTTTTAACCTTCTCAGTTGCGTCAGCACTCTCCTCCTCTGTGAGAAATTTAAGCCATTAATGTTTATTGATACAATTTTCATTTGATTAACCATTCTTTAATACTGTGCTCCTCTAGACTCTGACTGCTGGTTTTTCTTTTTCTTTTGTAGTCTGGTTTCTATTTGGTTCGCTTCTCCTCTGAGTTCCTCCTCTTCCTCTTCCTGGTCTGATTCAGACGCAATATCAGAAGGTTTCTTTGGATATCCTTTATCTTCCTGTCCTGGAGGTTCTTTTGAGTTCTTATATTCCTTCAACCTAACCCAGTTTTTTGCTTGTTTTTTTTAAAAAATCTTCTAGTTTCATGACTGAATCGATTTTGTACCTTGTATTCTGGAATGTGAAGAGAAATCCTTATGGGATAAGCCATTTATACACAATTGCCTTCTCCTGCAGCAGCAATGCTAAATTCTTATACTCAGTTCTTTTTTGCCTTCTTACCCATGGGATTTCTCTCATTATTTTGATATTTTGGTCTCTAGTCTCTCTCCATACAATCTCTTTAATCCTTTTCCACATAAATGTAAGGTGAACTTCACGGGGAAGGGCATTCTTTTTCGCTTATAGTGAATTTATTCTATATACAAAATCAATTTCCTTCTCCACCTCCTTCTTTTCCATATTTAGTATTGGTGCCAAAGCCTCCCCCAATAAGTCCACTAAATCTTCATTCTTCTCTTCAGGGATATTTAGAAACCTTAGAATGTAATCCGCCTTATCCATTTCTACCTTAGTGGCCCTGATCTCAAGTTCCTGTTGTTGAAACTCTAGTCTTCCAATACATTGGTCTGTTAGCATTAGTTTGTCTTCAATTGACTTTGTGGTTTTAATCAGATTAGTAGTGTCTTTTTTTTGTATCTTTCAATCGTCTATCTACACCTTCTAATTTAGTTGCTAATTCTCCTATCTGCTCACTTAAACTCTTTTGCATTTGATTTAATGCTCCCATAAAGCTTGCTTTAAATTCCTTAAGACAATAAGACAATGCCATCCCTACTGTTTTGGGTTGTACTGGGGAAAATTTTGCCCTTATCTGTTGGATCATTTGATATTGGAAACCAATGAGTGATTTCAATTGGCTTAAACTAGAGTAACTTTAGATAGGATTGCACTTTTAATCCCATTAAAGAAAGCCAGTATATAAAGAGAGACAATGTGGTGTAGTGGTTAAAAACAGTGGCTTCCAATCTGGGGAACTGGGTTGAGTCCCACTCCTCCACATGAAGTCTGCTGAGTGACCTTGGGCCAGTCACAGTTCCCTGAGAACTCTCTCAGCCCCACCTACTTCACAAGGTGCCTCTTATGGGGAGAGGAAGAATTGAAAGCTGCTTTGAGATGCCTTAAGGTAGAGAAAAGTGGGAGGTATAAAAACCTTATCTTCATAAATATATAAAGAAACAGCAAGGTCTTTTGCCCAGCCTATATCCTTTATTCAAGGAACCGATTCTTAAAATTTGTTTATGAAAATAATTCTATCCGCAATTTCTTTCTCCCAGTAGAGACCAAAAAAAGCTATCTGTAATGCCTGGCATGAAAAGATGGAAACAAGGGCAACACTTTTGGTAATGGATCCCACTTTCTTGTATTTCAGTCAGATTGTGTTAGCAGCAGAAGGTGAAGATATGTTCCTTCTCTGGCCTGTTATAGCGGTTACAGTGTTGGTCAAAGATATGGGAGACCGAAGTTTAAATCCTCACTCTGACATTGATGCCTGCTAGGTGATCCTGGGCCAGTCATCCACTCTCAGACTAACATACTTCCAGGGTTGTTGTTCAGATAAAATGAAGAAGTGCAGTTAGTTTTGGCGCTGAGGAGAAAATGGCGTATAAATAAAGTCAATAAAAATAAACACTTTTCTTATCCCTCAACCTTTCTCATGAAGAGATGCTGCAGTCTGCATCCTTAGTCTTAAGCTCAGCACGGGACACCAATGAGCATGTCAAGAGGATGGAGAACCTATCAGATTTATAGCCCATAAGACTATTGCAGAGCAGTTTTGTGTTTATTGTATGTAGCATAAACACATTTGATTAGTTCATAAAATTCGGCTAGATTTCAAATTTGAATGCTTCGCTCTTTAAGATTAGTTTTGTAGCAAGGAAGTTGATATTTCACAATCTGCCGAAAAAAATCATGCTAGTGTCGTGTCTGCCTGTTATTTTTTTAAAAAATCAAATAGAAGCCAATAGAATATGTTGACAGGATTCTTATTTTAATTAAATTTTAACTAGCGAAGTAGAGATATTTTTGTCGTAGATGAAATACATCCCATTTCAAAACAAGGCCGATGGTAGATATGTAAATGAGAAAATGCATTAATTCCTAGGATCCCCGTTCTGTAAGGTTGCCAGCTACATGTTGGGAAATACCTGGAGATTTTGGGAGTGGAACCTGAGGGGGGGGGGCTGGGAAGGAGAGGGACTTCAATGGATATAATGCCATAGAGCAGGGGAGTCAAACATGCAGCCTGTGGGCTGGATCCGACCCCAAACTGTCTGTTGTCTGCTTCCTTCTCACTCTCTCTGCTTTGGAAGGAAGGAAGGAAGGAAGGAAGGAAGGAAGGAAGGAAGGAAGGAAGGAAGGAAGGAAGGAAGGAAGGAAGGAAGGAAGGAAGGAAGGAAGGAAGGAAGGAAGGAAGGAAGGAAGGATTGGTAGTTACTTGATAGCAGCATCCTGGCTGTCTAGGATACAATAAATGCTGATAATCTTGCTCAAGCAAACAAACACCCTGTTATTTGGACATTATGCATGATTAAGCAAAAGTAAATTGGATTTGATGTACTATTTCTTTTCAGCCTTTGAAATCATATGGGATAACAAAAATTCCCGGTAGTTGTCAGCTGACTTTGGGCAAAATCTGTGCTGCCAGCATGTAACATTGTTCATTGCCACATGTGATGGATGTTTGGTGAAACTGCAAAAAAATATTAAAACAGCACAGCTAACATTACAAGTATAAAGTTAAATTGTAAAAGGTCACTGGTTCAAATCACTTGGTAAGCAACAAAATTACCCGAATAATACTCTGGCTAATGCATAGCACAAAATAAAGTTTCTCTAAATTGTTTTAATTAGTAATAATCTGTGTAATTGTTAAAAGCAGAGATGCACTTTGCTAATTGGTGCTAATAAAAATACTATCTAAGTAATGAGTATGCAAATTTTGAAGGGGGACTGGAAATTTTGTATTACTTGGCCAAATGACTCAGGCATACCGAATAATGTTCACTTTAACCCCCCCCCCCCCCAATACTGAGAAGTAACAGGAGGAGAAAAAAACAGACAATAATCCAGTCACTAGTGTGCTAGGTTTGTTCTAGTGAACCCTCACCATCTATTGGAACAAGGAATCCAGAGTGCAGAAAACCTAGCAACAGACTATAAGTGGGAAAGGGGCTCTATAAACAGTAGATCAAGGCACAGAAGTCTGATTTTTTGTGTGTGTCAGATAAAAATAACACTACATCTGGGGGTGAGGTTGTAAGAGGGAGCTGAATTTCAGCCATAGAGGACTTCACCTTTAGAAACCTGTTGATCATGCCTGGAAAGCTGGGAACTAAAAGGAAGAAGTATAAGAGAATTTTTTGAAGTGCAAAGTAAATGTAGGTAAAGGTAGGTAAAGCAGCATCAAATATTAGCTGCGATGAGCAAGGAGAGGGAGATGATGACTGGCAGGTGTACTAGAGAAGCCATGGGTTGTTCCACCATTGTTCCACCCTCCCAGCAACCACTAGAGCCTGTGCCTTTTCCATCATAGCTCCTATCTTATGGAATGGGCTCCCTGAGCAGATGAAGGGAATGCTGTCTCGAGCTGTATTTCGGAAATGCTGCAAGGCTATTCCATTTGATAGGCCTTTTAATTGGCTGTAGACATTTCAGGGGTTGGAGTCTTATAGGGTTTTATTGTGTGTTTATTTGAATTTTTATGCTATGGGAGAAGTGGGGTATAAATATTTAAAATAAATAAATAGCATTTTGTTTCTCTGGCCTAAGAGAGTCAGTTTAAAGCCAGTCTAATACATACAAAGCCAGGGGTTTTTTTGAGCAGGACCATACAAAAACACAGTTCTGGCTAGCTTGGCATCAGGGGGTGTGGCCTAATGTGCAAATAAGTTCCTGCTGGGCTTTTTCTATTACAAAGCCCTGCGTAAAACAATGGTGATGCCAGAGGGTGTGATCTAATATGCAAATAAGTTCCTGCTGGACTTTTCTAAAAAAAAAAAGCTCTGTACAAGACAATCAGGTGTTACAACTTATTTTGTGACTGTACCACTTCAGACTGCAGGCAAGGAATTGTAAGTTTGCAAAGTGTTCCTTCCTGCACATAGAAATGTAAAACGCTCAGAAGAGCTTTTAGTCGGGATGTTGGGAGAAGTAGAGAAGATGTGAGAAGTGGAGAAGCAATATTCCATGATGGGTCTCCCTCCTGCAGTCTGAAGTGGTAGAACCCCAACAGACTATCACTTTTAATTATATTGAATGCATTGATCGGTTCAAAGTCTATCATTTATCATCATGACAATTTTCTTGGCAATTTTTTTGTAAGGCCATGAAACACAAGATTTTCCTGATTGGGGCAATCAAGCATCTATCTAGCTATAGTGATAATACAGCACTTTTAAATGTTCACATTATAAACCTAAGAGTGACAATGCAGGGACAGGGGAAGGAAGTGGGTTTGGGGGGGGGGGGCAAACAGCGGCATTGGGAAAGAATCCACCCTTTCCCCCTCATCTTAAGTTGTATAATCATATAACCAGGTAGCCTTACTTGTTTCTGCAACGGAAAATAAATAAAGTATAAGAAAATGGTGCTGGGCTGAAACACTTCCTCCCCCAGTAACATTTCACCAACACCTCCCCTCCTCCCCAGTTGCTTTCAGGGGGGGTTTTGTTGGTTTTTTAAAGTCTGTAGGCCATCCTGAGTTCTGTCATAATCTATTTCAGCCCAGAGTGAAGACTTCTGAGAGATCATGCTCTTAAGAGACGGATAGGATTGCCAGTTTCAGGAAGGGAAATCCCTTGTTGTGATATGGGAGTAGAACCTGGTGAAGAGATAGGGTTGCCAAGTCCCATTCAAGAAATATCTGGGAACTTTGGAGGTGGAGCCAGGAGACGTTGAGGGTGGAGCCAGAAGCAAGGTTGTGACAAGCATAATTGAACTCCAAAGGGAGTTCTGGCCATCACATGAAAAGTGACCATACACCTTTTAAATGCCTTCCTTCCTTTGGAAATAATGAAGGATAGGGGCACCTTCTTTTGGGGCTCTTAGAATTGGACCCCCTGGTCCATTCTTTTTGAAACTTGGATGGTATTTTGAGGAGAGGCATTGGATGCTATGCTGAAAATATCATGCCTCTATCTCATTTTTAGACTCAACCATATGATTGTCAGCTCTGAGTTGGAAAATACCTGGAGATTTTGGGGGTGGAGCCTTAGAATGGTGGGGTTTGTGGAGGGGAGGGACTTCAGTCCACCTTCCAAGGTTACTGTTTTCTCCAGTTGAACTGATCTCTGTTGCCTGAACATTGGTTGTAATAGTGGGGATCTTCAGCCTCCACCTGGTGACTGGCAACTCTACTAAACCATAATGATTGTTGTAGAGATTGTTTTATATATATAAAACCTCCACATGTATATATAAAATTAAGGTTTTGCATTTGCATTGCATGCAAATTCTGCTGTCTGAGTTTGCATGTGCTTTGACAGATAGATGAAAATGCTACCTTATTTTACACCTGCTGAACCTAATAATGTAAAAGGTTGAGTATCTAGAATGTAACAGAAGAAACGTTTTGAACTCATAGATGCTACTCCTTAAGGGAATTATATGATTGCACATTGAAGCATTTTGTGGGATTCAGTCATCCACCCAATGTTTCAGAAGCTTATCTGTGAATATGGGATTCTGTTCAAATATGAAACACTACCAATTCCACATGGAACTCTTCCAAGTTCACTAAAGACAGAAAGTTGAGAAACCACAGTGATGGGTAACTGGGCTGATTAGGATAGCAGGAACATGAATCCCACATCTAAGTCTGAAAACAATAAACATAATGGAAAGGTGGTTATAGTTCAGTGGTAGGACATATGCTTTCTACAAGCTTTCAGACACCATCGGCATACTGACCAATGTGGAAGGAGTGCAGTATGGACTGTTGTGAATTAGTCTGGCTATTTGGTCTGACTCACCATTAAGTTAGGGGAAGGAGGGAAGGAAGGAAGGAAGGAAGGAAGGAAGGAAGGAAGGAAGGAAGGAAGGAAGGAAGGAAGGAAGGAAGGAAGGAAGGAATTCTTGGCAGACATTCCTAGTCTAGCCTATATATTTGATAACAAAGAATGTTGACAGTGATGTATATTTTTCCTTAGCATCAAACAACAGCCCAGCTCTTAAATCCCATAAGTGCTTTTGCTTTCTGTGTGGGCAAAAGAAAATTCCTTCTGGACTTCTCACTGAAGGATTCAGACAATCTATTCCTAACACATTCTGCAGTGTGCATACTGTGATAAAAATAAGAAGTGGTGGTATTTGCCTTCTGTTCCTGACTCCCCTAAAGCATCCCCCAAGGAGAATGTCTCCAGTAGGTTTTGGGAGTTGACACTGACTCAGCCAAGCAACTTCTTTTGATCCATCCATCTCCTGGAAATGAATGTGGTAGTTGCCTAGGGGAGTGAGCTTGCTGTGATCCAAGGAAAATAGTGCAGAATTTCTATGAGGAAGAAAGAAGAATTTACATAGACAGTCCTTTGTGCTGTTGGCAAATTATCATGGACTTGATGGGTTGTAGCCCTTCATATCTGTTCTTAATATTCTGAATTATGTTATGCTTTCATAGAAAGAAACATGTTCATGAAATCATATTTCATGAAGTTAAAAAATGTCGTACAAAGCTACTGAGTGGAATGTGCTCAAGTTGTGATCCCCCCCCCCTAAATTTTTGAAGTTCAGTTTTGTATTTTGCTCTTAGTGTCCATTGTAGAGGTCTGCGGGTTGGGCACATTGAAGGTGTATTCCATGGCATCACAAATTCACTGCCAGCCAAAGAAATTCAGGAAAACACATGGATTGGCACAACATCAAAGCACTATTCCAACCTTTCGGTGCCCTGCTTTGTCCTTCTGTTTGGTCTACTTCATTCCCTTTTTCTGCTTCCTGCTGCTGCTGCTTCCTTGCACTGCTAGCACATTGCCCCCCAAGTCGGAATAAAGAGGTGGACACAAGAGAGTTGGTAAAACTATGGGCCACTTTATTAAATAACATAACAACGGCAAGGGCAACCAGAACTGCGGCCAGGTCAGGGCCAGGGGTCTCCACAGACCGCTTCCCTGCCTTTTTTGCAGGCGAGAGACCCGGCCCCCTAGCCGGAGCTGTGAGTCACAGCTCCCGTCAGGCAGGCCCAGCAGGGAGGCCTGCACTGGAGGGCCCAGTAACCAGACGCACGTCTCAGCAAAAGGCATCCATCTGATTGAGTCTCCAGGACAGTCTGCATTCACACACCTCAGGTCACCAATACCAAAAGGTTGATCCTGCCAGACCCCTAACTCCCCAAAAGTGGGAGGCTAACCAGTCCTCCCCAGGCCGCATGGTACCATAAACCCAGTAAAACCTGCCCTCAAAAGTGACCAACCTATAATAAGGCACCTTCCCCAAGCCAATTCCACAATCCACTGATATGCTATGCAGGGTAGGCAAAAAATACACCCCAGTCATAAACCAAACAGCTGGGAAGTAAAAAATTCCTACTCGGCCCCTCACTCAAAGAGGCGACCAGCAAATGCCTACATAACAAACAGGGCGGGCGGGAGGGCCAATGATCGTCGAGGGACTGAAGGAGAGTGGGCGGAAGCCTCTAGAGGCACGTTACAGCCCCACCCACGTAAAGACACGCCTGAAAGCGCACTCCCTCCAGGGAGGCAAAACCTGCCACAACTAAGGCCAAGTGGCCCAAACCACCCTCTAAAGCCTTATGAATCTTATTATTTGCCGTATAACGAGCCCTCTCTATCCCAGCTGGATTCCAAGCACTGCGCCACACCAAGCGTGAAATCATGGCCAACCAAACTATAATGGTACCGGGCCATCTCTTCCTAATGTACTTGAAAACATCTTGATCTTGCAAGATCAAAGCCTTGCCTTTAATCAGCCCGAGATCATTCCCCCCAGGTGAATAATTAAAACCTGAGGAGGAGGGCCCACACACCCATGAAATAAAAGCAGGAGCAAGCCAAGCCACTGAAGACCCTGGTGCCCCCGCCATTCAACCATAACATATTTGCTGAGCCCCAGCTGAGAGCCAACAGCAGTTCTCTGAGCTTGATGTGCCGCCCAAAACACATAACTGTGCCCGCAGATGAGAACTCGGCTCCTCAGCCAGGAACAACAGCAGCTAAAAAGGGAAACAGACAAGTTATAAAACCCAAACCTTAAACTGCCCCAGCTCCTGCCAACAAAGCTAAGAGTGGAGCAAAGAGCAAATATAACCTTTATAACCCCGAGACCCCCAACGGCCAAGGCGTTGAATGGACGAAGCAGAATATCTCAAGGCTGCGGCCGTAGAGGCCGCCCCAATTCTAAAGGAGTGGGTACCAAACCTCACTTCCGACAACTCCAAAAGAGCTAAGGTCCTAGATGTCACTGCCCAAAACTGATGTTTTGTCAGAGGGCTGCCTCCAGAATGACAAAACAACAACCCTTCGCAGCCTCCCCACACAGCCAAGTAATCAGCCAATGCGGAAACTGGGCAAAGCTCCACCTCTGAGCGTGGACCCAGCTCCACTACAGTCCCTATGCCCAATTGGTCCATCTTGGAATGCCAGATGGTAAGAGCCGCCTTACCCCCTATTAACCTAACATCCCTAAGTGACAACGCCCTACCGGAAACATCGTTCCTGGAGCTTGCCACCAACTCACTGATCCTAAGCGCCCAAAAAAAGGCCACCAAAGAGGCTGCATGAAACAAAACAGCCTCAAAATAAGATGCACAAACTGCACTCCAAACACCCTTCAAACCCTTAAGCACCCCGGGGGACATAGGAGTCCTGGAGTCCAAACTAGGCCCAACCTCTTTGGACCACCCCTCCAGCATCTTTCGAAGACGAAAGTCTGCTGTTTCCTCTTTATAACCTAACGCCTTGCTAGCAAAATCCAGCGCAGACAGACGTCCTCTGATGGATCGCATGGCCAATCCCTTACCTTTTAAAGAAACGCAATAATGGAGAAACTGCTCCACCGGGAGGGGCCAAACAATGCGATACCCTACCTCAGCCCTAAAGTCTTCAAACTGCCGCACAGCACATTCGTAAGACTTCCTGGCGCTAGGCGCCGTGGCTAGGCCTATCGCCCTGCAGGCCTCAGCTCTCCAATCAGCCATAGCTCCTGGGGCATTGGCGCCATGTCTTGATCGGCCTCCGGGACCAGCTGACGAAACCTCTCCATCTGTTTACGAGAGAGAGCATCAGCCACCCCATTATTCACCCCAGGAACATACTTGGCCAAAAACAAAATGTTAAGCCAAAGGTAATGCAGAGTGAAAGCCCTCACCAACCTCATCACCCATTGCTATTTGGATGAAAGGGAATTAATAACATGAACCACCGCCATGTTATCACACCAAAAATATACGTTGTGATCAGCCATATCACTTCCCCACAACCAAAACGCAACCAAAATGGGAAAAAACTCTAAAAAGGTGAGATCCCGGCTCAAACCAGCCTGCACCCATGAATCGGGCCAAACCTCCATGCACCAGTGTCCACGGAAGTAAACCCCAAAACCTAATGACCCAGCAGCATCAGACATGACCTGAAGCTCCGCCTCAAGTCTCATGTCCTCCCTCCAAAAAGAAATCCCATTAAAGGATTCCAAAAACTCCTGCCACACCCGCAGGTCTTCCCTCATTCTGCTGGTAACCCTAGTCCTGTGCTGTGGCAAGCGAAGGCCTGCCATAGCATCACAGAACCTGTGAAGAAAAGCCCTACCAGGGGCAACCACTTTGCAAGCAAAGTTAAGATGCCCCACCAACTGCTGAAGTTCAAGCCGTGTCACTATCTTCTTGAGGAGAAAAATACCAATCCTTTTCCTCAAATCATCCAGCTTCTGAAGGGGTATTCTAGACGATTGCGCCAGGGTGTCCAACTCAGTTCCTAAAAATACAAGGCATTGGGCTGGGCCTCAGTTTTCTTCTCGGCCAATGGCACACCCAACTCAGCAGCCAGCTTAATAAAGCCAGACAACAACTGAGTGCAACGTCCATTACCCACAGGACCCACAAATAGTAGTCATTCAAATAATGGACGACATCCTGTAAACCCACTTTTTTGGGTACCTACGAAGCCATTGCTCAAGAGTTCCCACCTTTATCGGCTGCGGCCCTTTTCCAGTTTGGGAAGGACCCCCACCCTGTCTTTTCTGACCCTTACATGGCCGAACTCTTGGACAGTTGCTAAATGAGTGTGGGCGGGCACACATGGGGCATTCATGCTTGAAAGTGCAACCTTTCCGATTGCACATCCCTTGTGACCCAAACTCCCAACAAAGCAAGTGGGGTTGAACCGCCTGCCCCGCTGAACCGCAGGAAAATGAAGAAGTAGCAGGAGAAGAGGAAGCCTTAGCCACTAAATGGCCGCTGTCAGAACGGTTGCCCAAATTGGGCTGAGCCGGTGACATAACTTGAAGCCAAAGTTGCTGGTGGATGCAATCCCAGGGTAAAGAAGGGTACAAAGTAGCCCTCATCCTGAATTCTTCATCATACTGAATCCAGGCAGGGCTGCTGAACATCGTATACCCTTTATATATAATATCCATGTACCGCCGGGGCTGAGCACGCGCTATCACACCAGCATACATGAAAAACCCAGGCAACCAATTGGCCCAGGTCCAATCCACCTTCCTCTTCTTCAACTTCTCCTTCTCCTTATCATCAAGATCCTCCTTGCCCTTTTTCTCTAGTTCCCTAAACAAAAGGGAGAAAATGTCCACATATTCTCCCTTGAGGATCTTGTCCCTTGTAGCTGGCAACAGGTGGTCTCCTAAAGGCGAGAAGGACCCGCTCCAGCATCCACACCCACAGCTCCACCAGCACCAGCAGCAGACCTGCCCTCTAGAATGGATAATCTTGTTAGAATACTAGCTTGCAAAGCCCTTTTTGAAATTCCCACCTTCTGAGGCACCAAAGAAGGTGGCAACCCTGCCACCTGTTCCAAAGCCCTCAGCCGCAAAAATATGGCTGCATTTACCTCATCCTCCCCCTTCTCATCCGAAGATGAAGGCTGCGGAGGCCGCTCCTGCACGAGCTTAGGTGCCTTACATGCCGACTGCTTCCCCTTAGACTTCCCTGCTCCGTTTTTACCAGACTTTTTAAATGTACTGCAAACCCAGCCAGTACTAATCTCCTTAGAGGCAGATGAGCAAGGACCCGACAGCCCCACCTAAAATGGCTACCCTAATTTTGCACAAAATGTCCGCCCAAAAAACATCCTCAGGCTGCTGTATCCAGGCAGAAAAATTAAACTCAAAATGGCCGTCAGAGAACAGCCTCAGAGCTGTTGTAACCGGGCAGGAATTAAACTAAAATGGCTGCCAAAGAACAACCTCAGGGCCATTGTATCCAGGCAGAGGACTTAAATTCAAAATGGCCCCTGATGAGAAGAATCAAACTGAGGGGAGGATTAACCCCTGCTATCCTAATTTAATGGCCTAAATAACTTTGAATCCCCTAATGCAAATGCCCAGGTATCAGATCACCCACACAACTGGCAGGTTGATTTAAAAAAAAAAAATACTGGCCACGAAGCTTCAAAGAAGATTTTGGGAGGGGGGGCGGTTTACGAAACAACAGGATAATCAGCAAAGGCCCCTAACTTCAAGCCCCCACTGGCGTGGGCACCCAATGATCCCGACAAAGCCGCCAATCCCTCACGCTGGCTGAGAGCTCGCACACGCTGCTCTCACACCAACGATCGTCGAGGGACTGAAGGAGAGTGGGCGGAAGCCTCTAGAGGCATGTTACAGCCCTGCCCACCTAAAGACGCGCCTGAAAGCGCGGTCGGGAGTCCGCTCTCCCTCCAGGGAGGCAAACCATCCCCGCCAGCCTAGCTGCGAGGTGGCAGGCTGGTGGAGATTCAATTCCTTTACTGTTTCTCTCCACTCCTCTTCCTCTCTCCTTTCTCCACTGCTTCCATTCTGACCTTTTCCTTTGTCTTCCTACTTGACCATTATAGCCTAGTACTGCTCTGGTACACAGGCCAGCTCCTTCCAAGCTGCTTTCTCAGACCTCTTAAGGTGTTTGTTTGTGTGTACACACACACACACACACATATATACACATTTATATAAATATATTCACTTGCTGCCACTTGCAGCCAATAGCATTCTGAATCAGGTTCAAGGTTTTAGTTTTAATCTTTAAGGTCCTGAAGGGCCAGGGACCAACAAACCTGTGGAACCATCTCGCCCCATATGTCCCATGGAGGGTCTTAAGATCAGCTGATGAAGGTTGGCTGGTAGTCCCCAGCCCAAAAGAGTTTGGCTGCTATGAGGGCCAGGGCCTTCTCAGCTTGGTCCCAACCTTGTGGAATGAGCTCCCCATAGAGATCAGGGCCCTGCAGGACTTATTACAGTTCCCCAGGGCCTGTAAGGCATAGACAGTTGATAGATCGGCCCCTCCTGCTTCAATTAGCCCAAGATCTATTCTTTAACTCCTTCATGAACAATAAATTGGACTGAATTCGTTCCAAAATTTTAATTAGCAGACTTAGGGAATTATTGCCATCTTGTTGTCCTACATTGTTGATTCTACTATTTTATATTGAGAATTTTTTTTATTTTATTTTTTGTTTTAATGATATATTTATTGTATTTTACGGTTTGTAACCTGCCCTGAGCCTGCCTTGGTGGGATGGGCAGGATAGAAATCCCATATAACAAACAAACAAACAAAATTGATGTCGATTAGCATCTTGAAGACTGACAAAATTTTCCAGTGTATAAGCTTTCATGATTCAAAGCTCACTCATTCAGGTTTGAAATTTGCTGTGATGGTCTATATCTGCAGCACACACCTAAAGGCTGAGGTTTCATTGTGGTTCACACTTTGTAGCACAACTCTGTCCTGGAGATAATAGGGTACATCAAATCAATAGAGCTTAAGCCTGCTTAGTTCTGTCCTAGAGTGCAACCACTTTCTTTCTTTGTAGTTCTGAACAATGAAGATTTGCTGGGAAAGGGCAGCAAAAAGGTACAATCCAAAGACCAGGATCAAAGACATTTATTAAAAGAAGGAGGCATCAACCATTAACTCTAGCTGTTAAGACTAGTGCATTGGAGGAGCTGGTAGTTCTTTCCTCTGATGAGACTGATATGGACAGCCATTTGAAGATGTCAGCCTTCCACCATTCAGCTCATACATTTCTCCTTATTTTCTAAAGTTCCTTCACTGTGCATGGTGTTTTATAGTGTATCTTAAACAGAAAACAGATTTTATCAATTTTCATACCTCATCCAAATTCCCCCATCATACTTAAACACGGGGCTTTTTTGATAGGAAAAAACCAGCAGGAACTTTTTTGCATATTAGGCCATACCCCCTGGTGTCACTGTTGTTTCATATAGGGGTTTTTATAGAAAAAGCCTGGTTGGAACTCATTTACATATTACCCCACACCCCCTGACACCAAGCCAGCTGGAACTGCTTTCCTGTGCATTCCTGCTCAAAAAAACCCTGCTTAAACACTTAGCATAAATTATTTTCTGAAGTTAAAATTGCTATTTAAATGGTTCAAACAATGCTGTGCAATATAGAAACCGTGGAGAAAAATTAGGGAAGGCAAAAGGCTCTAACCATAAAACATACTTGGAAGAATAATTTCCCCTCTCAGTGTCACTGACTCTAGATACTGATAAGGATAATAACTAAAACATGGTTGTTTCATGAACCTCCCACATGATAAAGCCTGCAAATGCTGAGAACACTTTCCTGGGAGTACACCACATCAAAGCAAATGGGACTAGCTTAAGTTTTCTCCCTAAGACCCCGATGTATACCACACATAAGTATGTTTGCCAGAAAATGGTCTTAGTTTCTATTGAAACACTTCCCTTTGCCAGTAGCAGTCGCTTCTTTTTTTAGTATTTAGTTAGGACTAAAAAATTTTTTAAAGGAAATAGGTATTTATACCCATGTTTCTTCCCAAAGGACATGAAAAGCCATTTACAACATTGTTTTCCTCTGCTTCATTTTATGTTCATACCAATAAGCCTTAGGCTGAGGGAGAATGATTGGCCCAAGGTTACCCAGCAGACATTCATGGCAGAGTAGGAATTTGAATGGGAGTCTCCAAAATCATGATCTGAAACTTAACCATTACACCAAGCTTGTTCTCTTGATGTGACAATCCTATTCAATATAAATTCTGTAAAAATCTGAGTTTATTAATTTTTTTGTTTCTGTAACGAGTCCCCCCCCCCCCAAAAAAAAAGATACAGTGTTAGTGTGGGCCCCTTGCTGTTGAACCTTTCTGTGTTTTAGACAACTGAATAGCAACTTCATGTGAAATGCTGGAAGTGAAGAGATTAAATTTGGAGGATTAGGAGAAAAGGAAATAAGTCCAATTTTTCCTTTAAGGAAACTTGTTAAGCTTCATTACTCATAAAATATCCAGCACATTGTTTGAACGATAAAACAACATGTATGCCTCTACTTGCCAGCCTTTCAATGAGAAAAAGAGAAATTCCTCCCGGATATGATTTATATTCATGGTGTATGCTTTGGTACAGTTGGTGAGTGAACGAAAATAGATGAAGGCAAACTGGTTTTAAGAGAGGTGATCCATGTTGTAGCTCACAGCTTTCATTGTGAGATCTGATTTCTTTCTGTACCTGCTAACAAGATTCTCAGGTGAGATGAATGCTAACCTCTGCAGATTATGCATCTGCATGAATAAGAACTCCTGGAAAGTATTTTAAGGTCTTGCAATTCAGCTACTGATAAGGATAATCACTTAACCATGGAAAAAATGATTCCAGTGACCAGGGCTTTTTTTTGTAGAATAAGCCCAGCAGGAACTCATTTGCATATTAGGTCACATCCACTGATGCCAAGCAAGCCGGAATTGTGTTTCTGTGCGTTCCTGCTCAAAAAAAAGCCCTGTGCAGTGATTAACCCTGGAAATCAGATCAGCTAGCCCATTATGAATCAACTGAGTTTTCAAAATTGTCTTTATTTATTATCCACCATTCTTGCTGAGATTTAAGGTAGATTATGGAACACAAAACAGTGCAATAAAACAGCATAAAGCAACCAATTAACAACACAGTACGATTATAGAATTAGAGAATAATGAGAACAACAAATAATTTAAGGCAAGGTATACTATAAACAATACACAAAGTGGATTGCAGGGTGTAAGACAATGCAGTAACAGCAGATGATAGCCACTGTGATCATTGCAATTGTCTCCAATCCTGTTCCTTTATAAAGGTGCCTTCCTGGATGTTTCATCCTAATTTATATATTTTTAATTCCATTTGAACATTACTGTTTTACACATTCTATGGGAAGACAGACGAGTGGGAGAAAATATTTTAATATTAAAGTATTGTAGCACACTTTATACTGAGCCAACTCAAAGGGTTGCTTTTGGAGACTTGACTTTTGGGATTCCTTAGGGCTGTTTTATCCCCTGTGCTATTCAATTTCTACGAAAAGCCCTTAAGAGATTTACAGCAGGCTGTCGTCAATATTCTGATGATACCCAGCTCTATATATGTTGTTCTAAATCACCTGGTGATGCTGTAGAGGTCCTGAACTTGTGCCTTACTGCTGTGGTTAAATGATTAAGAGTGAAACAACTTGAAACTCGATAGATACAGGGTTAGGTTACATGAGTGCCCTATGGTCATCCAGTGAGCATCATGACACAGTGGGCTATGGACCTGGGTCGGAAAGCAGCCTTATCTAGCACTCCAACCACTGCTGTGACTATAAGGTGCAAGGAATCTCTGACAGTTTGAATAAAGCAGTCAGAGTTTTCACAGAATTCCACCCCCACTCCGCTCACAGAGACCCTGAACTTGCTGAAACTATTCATGACTAATCCTGCTGAACAGATTAGTGGACCTTAAATTAGCCATGGTTAACTTGTACCATTGGTTTCAATGACTACTTTTAGCTCAACAGGCCAGAATATTTTGCAGCCGTTTGGAGGAAATTAGGCTAGCAATAAGGTGTAAATTGCTGCCTAAAATAGCCATGCTTGCAGAAAGGAAATTAGAACAACCAGAATGAACATTCCGCTATGCAAATCTTGAACAATTTAATTCCAAATCTGAATTGCTCTTTAAATGGAAGCAAAGTGGAAATACTTTAAGATCTGTTGCTCCCCAGTAGCTCTCCTTACCACCGGCATAAGAGCCCAGAGGGATCTGGGTGAGAGCCCTACTCCCAAACAGTGTTCCTTCTAAGCTGAGTTAGTGTGAGCTAGCTCACAATTTTTTAGCCTCCAGCTCACACATTTTTGTCTCAGCTTAGGAAAAATGGCCCTAGAGCAAACCAATTTATGCAGTAGCTCACAACTTTAATGCTAGTTTCTCACAAAGTAGAATTTTTGCTCACAAGACTCCACATCTTAGAGGGAACATTGCTCCCAAACCAAGCCTTTTCTTCCTGGGCTAACAGTCTTTAAAAACAGCAGAAACTTCTCTGGTATTGCTGGGGAGCATTGGCGAGAGGTTTAAACATCATGTCCCCCTCCTCCAGCATCTCCAAATCACCAACAGGAGGCAAGCCAGGAGCTAATCCCCATATGAAGCCATCTTGTATTGTTTTAATCTCTACAATTCTTTGAAAATTCTTTATTGCTTTTAGCCATTTTTAAAGATAAATTGGTTGAAAGGCAGTCGGGCAGGGTACAGATCTTCAAAATAAGATTTAACAAGCATATCTAACATTGAAAGGAACCTGGCTCTTGAGCTGAGCCACAGGTTTTCCAAGGAGAGGGGAACAAATAAGAGCAGTATTGTACAATGCTAAGAGAAGTAGATGCTTTGTTAATAATTGCTAAAGACATATTTTGAAAAGTGTCATATTTGAATACTGGCAGATGCTAGGGGGAGCAATACATCTGCCATCTGTTTGCATGTCAAGAAACAAACAGCCCTAAACTGGCCACCTTCATGCTGCAGACCACCCCCCCCCATCCCACCCCGGTCATTTCCCAAAGCTCACTTATCCCCCAGGAGCAGCATCTCATGGGGATCAGTGGGCCACCACTGGAAAATTTAGCACTGGTCCAGACGAAAGTTCACATGCAACCGGTAAACACATTCTTTGTTTTCTGTTGAAAACAGTTGATATTTTTAAAAACAGCAATAACCTGACAGTGGTGTTCACTGCTTCTGTCACTTGACTGCATAATGGCTATATTGGTGCCAGTCAGCTTTTGAGAAACCATCTTCTAAGCAAAAAAAAAAGAGTAGAAAAAAATAGCTGCTTATATTCAACTCTTGGTAGCCAGATTTTGCTGAGCTTTTTCTCTGAGAGTTAAAAGATAGATGTGATAGCAAAGAGACACACTTTCCCATGGGATTTTGAAGTATGTCTAAAAGCTATCAGCTGCTGCAAAATAGAAGATACCCTTCTTGTTTCATTGTCAATATCCATGACATTTCCTTTGCCTGATGTGAAATAAACACGCATCACTCCATTCTTTCATCTTGCCTGGCTTCAGCCGCGTTTATCAAACAACACAGTAGTGGAATATGGATGTGTGAGGAAGGGAAAAAAGGCTAAGTCCTCTTGATTAGACAAGAAAAGCTGCCCAGTTTTAAGAGTGGCAGAATGTTCTCTCCTGGGCAGCCTTTATTGTCACCGAGCTCATCTCTGAAACATCAACAAATAACTCATTAGAATTACAAAAGGGAACATCTCTCGTGAAGTCTGTCCTCACTAGGCATTCTGCTTTACAGTGAAAGTATCAGTTTTAGCTTCATATACAGTGAAAGTAAGAGTTTTAGCTTCATATACAGGAAAGCTGGGTTGCTAAGGTATGTGTGAGGGACTAAGGGAACAGCATTCCATGGGCCCTGGTCAATCTGGGGGCCCATGGAACTAGTCATGTTCTGTGATTCATTTTTGTTTAATGTTTGTATTGGATCTCAGTAGCATGGTAAGAGGGGCTTAGAGGGAATCTTTTGGTGATCTTTAAGGCTCTCAGAAGTCCTGCATGGCAAGGAGTGTGTCTTAACTGTTACCTATAAATGTATAAATTTATCCTGTGACATCAGTTAATAAAGTGAAGGGAAAACCAGAAACCTGGGGTCTCAATGCCTAGGGTTGCCTGGTCTCCCCTGGCCACTGGCAGGGGATTGGGGGCACCTTCACAGAGCTGGGTCAGGAACTCCTTGAGGAGTGCCATTATCCTTGACCCTTGGGCCTTGTAGCTGGGAAGAAATGACATACCACATCTCCTTTGAGCATCAGCAGATGTTTGGCAAGGAAGAGCCTAACTGTCATGAGCCCTGACGAGGAGGAGCTGGAAGGGTTAACAGACTTGGAAGAGTTGCCAGCCAGTTCCTCAGCTGAACAAACAGCAACTGGCCCATCAATCACTCTCCAGGCACCAGTGTCAGCTGTTGATGATCAATCTCCTCTGAGCTCTCCTCCTCCCATCTCAAGAGTTCGAAGCAGGCTCCGGAAAGAACTTTCAGAGCAAAGACATGAGGCACGCCGATGCGTCAGATCTCTCAGCCCTGAGTTCTAGCAGAGTCATTGCCACCCAAGGAGCAGGCTGATTGAGACTCCCATATAGCTCCCACCCAGGACCTGGTAATCTTGTGGAAGCAACAAGTCTATTCTCTGGCTTGCATCCTTGCTCTTTCCTGATCCTGACTTGCTTGATTTCCTTGGCACCCTGACCTTGTGGCTTTTGGACATTGACTTCTGATTCCGGTTTGTGATTCTGCATTGGTGACTTGGCTCCTGCTTGACTTCCTGGACTTTGACCTTGGACTGACTTTATTTATTTATTTTATTTATTCTATAACTTATATCCCGCCCTTCCCACAAAATGGCTCAGGGCGGCTCACGGCAAACGATAAAACAATAAAACAAAGTGCAGAGTTATTACATTTAAAAACCAAAGCATTTAAAAGCCTAAAAACCTTAAAATCTTAACATTAAAACTATACAGTATAATTCACAGAGTCTAATAAGCTACATTTATCCAGTCAGGCGTAGGCTAACCGGAAGAGGGTTGTCTTACAGGCCCTGCGGAACTGGGTAAGATCCCGCAGGGCCCTCACCTCTTCCGGTAGCTGATTCCACCATGTAGGGGCCATTGTAGAAAAGGCCCTGTTTCTGGTTGTCTTGAGACGGACTTCCTTAGGCCCGGGGATGGTGAGAAGGTTTTGAGTCCCAGACCTCAGTACTCTCTGGGGAACATGTGGGGAGAGACGGTCCCTCAGGTAGGCAGGTCCCAGGCCATATAGGGCTTTAAAGGTAATGACCAGCACCTTGTACTGGACTCGGTATGTTATTGGGAGCCAGTGCAAAGCCCGAAGACCCGGCCAAATGTGCCCCCACCTTGGGAGGCCCAATAACAGCCGGGCCGCGGCATTCTGCACCAGCTGCAATTTCCGGGTCTGGCACAGGGGCAGCCCCATGTAGAGGGCATTACAGTAATCCAAGCTCGAGGTGACCGTAGCGTGGATCACTGTTGCTAGGTCATTGCGGTCCAGGAAGGGGGCCAGGACTCCTGCTTGCCTGCACCCTGAGAACGTGACACAAACCAGTAAACAACTGGATGGGTCAGGACTTGGAGAAGGATTGCCAATTCTGGGTTGGGGAATTCCTGGAGATTGGGGGTGTGGCCTGCAGTGGGTGGGGTATAGGAGAGGGATCTCAGCAGGGTATAATATCATAGAATCCATCCTCCAAGGCAGAGTGAGTTCCCATGCAACTGATCTCTTTCATCTGGAGATCAGTTGGAATTCTGGGAGATCTCCAGGCCTCACCAGTAAGTTGGTATTCCTAGCTTGGAGCCTGGGTGTCATTGGCCATGAAATGAGAGATACATAGATAGAGGAACCCTGACTCTTCTGCCTCCTGTCAGTTGCCCACACTGTGGGTATGGTCAGATGGGCAGGTTGCCATGGCAGTATCTCGGCTTTAAATAAGCCATTTGAGTTTGGTGTGGTTTCTGTTGATCTGACAGAGCCCCCTATGTCATGGGCCTGTGGTTGGTTGTTCATATTGCTAACACATGGTAACCATGGCAGGCCCGTAGCTACGGGAGGGCATGGCCCCCCACCCAACCCCCCCTTGGGCCTTTATGGCCCCTCCTTTCCCCAACCCCCGCTCTCCCCATGGCCGGCCCAGTTTCCCCTGCAGGGCAGCTACCGAGCCCAGCCCCAGTGCTGCCACCACCTCCCCTGGGAACTCAGCCCACCACAGCTGCTCAGACGATGCTGCAGCCTCTTCGTTGTCCTCGTCACCCATGGCCACTCACCTCACCCATCGGCCAAACTTCCACGCCTCCGCTCTGTGCCCCCCATGTGCCTTTTGCTCATCACGCTCTGCTTGGGCTGGCCCCACCCCCAGAGCAGCAGGGATCCACTCCCTTACCTCCTTGGTGAGGCTGCATGCCCACAGGATGCTCCGGACAGCATAGTCGGCAGGGGAAAAGCATGCCTCTGGCTGCCTGGCCAATTTGAAGCTCTGGGTGGGTCGTGAATGTGCCAGCCTCCAGGCAGGACATATTGTGTGGCTCTTGAAGCCCTCACCACCCTGTTGACTGGCTTGGAGAAGGCATTTGTCTCTGTAGATAACTTCACCAAGCCAAGGAGAATGCATTTAAATTAGCTTTATTTCCACCTCTCTCTCTCCACATTTATTTGCTTCCGGGTTGGTGGGTGAGTGAGTGGGTGAATGGGAGGGGGAGGTGCCATGCGGAGGTGGACTGGGCCACCAGAGCGAAGTAGAGAGCGGGGGCCGCCGGGGGGGCCCTCCACCCAATTTTTTTTTCCATGAGCCCCCCCCCCCACTAGAATTTTCTGGCTACTGGCCTGAACCATGGACTCATGCTTGGGTTGGTTATTTTTCCTAAGTCCCACTGTGTATGTGCAGAAACAGACAAGCACACATGCACTCCTGGCCATGTTCTGTGGAGGCATTTAAGTGCATTTTGGAGTGGCAGATGGTGAAAAAAGGACACACCAGAAACAGAATGGAAGCATCTCACCATTCATGTATTTCCATGGCATGACCAGTCAATCAGAAACCTGGAAGCACTTTGCCAAGGTAGCCACTGGAATTTACTGGTAGCTATTTAATCCACAAGGGAGTCCTTTTAGTATGAGGTAGGTACAAATGGGGCATGGGAGCCAGATGTGTGCGTTTGAACACACCCATTTGATCTGGAGGGGTTTAGGCCATACTGCTTGTCAGGCCAAACTGCTCTTGTGATCCGGTGACTAGATATGGACTGAGTTTGCCTATGGATACTGTGGATCTCTATAATTGATGTAACATAAATTACATTCTGTCCTTTCCTTATATAATTTTCATGGTGTCAGCTCCCCTTACCCCTTATTCTGTGTCTGCTTGTAATTTCTTGTGCTCATGGAAATTCTAGGTGAGATTCAAGCCAGTGTGGCTAAATTTGTTCTATGCAATTTTGTTAGAGAGTGTAGTACAGAATTGTAGCTTCTAAAACAGTTCATTGTTGATGCCAAAACATGTGCAGGATGCAAACTTACCAATTGAAGAGTGGCTTTGGCTGCCTTCTCTGACTACCACAGTAGCAATGAAATAAGTTCCCGTGCTGCCAATATAACATAATAAGGAGTCCTGTTTAGTAATTCTAGAGATGGCTTAGAAATTCCATCGTTAGATCTGAAAACTGGTGTAGCTGCTGTTAAAATGTTATAAAGATAAAGGCAAACCATCATTCTTCTTAAGGGAAGGTGTCCATTCCTTCTTTCTGAAGTTCCATTAAAATGTTCTACTTCTTTATCTTTAAAAATATACAGGATAAAAAGCCAATTTCATGTTAATGATCAGGGAATAACTTTTCACTTTTGAGTGAAAGAATTATAACTCCTCTCCACCTTAATGAGAACAGTAAGTAAAAATAATTATTCATGCATGCTTGCCATCTCATTAAATATTTGATGTAAAAATCTCTCCAATAAAGAACCTTAAGTGGATATTTCTTTTTTTCCCTCTGTTGAGTTTCAGATGGTTTATTATTTCCATTAAGTGTTGGGATTTGATTGTTTAATCAAGCACCTTCAATCCTGTATATCTCTTACATTATGCTATTTAGTGATACTTCTCAGTTTGAACCAGGGTTGGGGTTTACAAAGTCCTGATTGAGACACACCTAAATTTCTTTTTTCTGTTTTTTGGCTTGTGTTTTTCTTTCAAAATTGATGGATGATAGGCATATTTTACAGGCATTCTTCATGAGCTAGGTAAAATACCACAGGTACATGCTGTTTCTCTGGGTTAGAAGGGGATAATTCTGTTTAGGATGGCACTGTCTTATGAAATTAACTTATTCCTTTTCCCCATTGCACATCAACTTTTTCCCTATTTGTAACTTACTTGCTTTATAAAGGTTTACTAAAAAGGCTTTTGCATATTTTTAGCACACAAAGTACCTGTTGTTTTGACTTTGTGTTGTTTTTCGATTCTGAATGAATCCAAATGCTACATGTCCACCCACACCCTCTCTGTGGCTTGGTCATTCATTGTTTGTTGTTTTCCATAGTCTTATCTTCAGAAAGCAAGTGTGGGTGCTGGCATTTCTGTGAGAAGTATGATTATTTGTTTTGTGGCAGAGTTCTTTTTACACGATGGACAATATCGTTCTGATGTTGCCACAAATTAAAATAAAAACTGGACATACAAACTGATTTGTGTGCTGTGGATGTGGATTTGAAAGATCACTGAAAATCACTGAACCTTGGAAGATCCTAAGTGAGTTCTGGATCTCTGATTTGATTCTTGAAAGCAGCTGAAGTAGCTGAAGTTTACTGCATCTGTTTGGTTGCCAAGTTGTTTTCACTGAAAAAAAGATGGCAACGAGACGAGAGCCTAGGTGCTAGGGCTCCTGCTAGTCTGGTAGCTTTTGCAACAACATGCTGCCAATGAACAACAACAACAACAACGCTGACATTATTGGGAAGCAAACAGAGGGGTGAAAATTTGACTTACAGTACAACGGCGGCAGTTTTCTGTCTTTGTGAAGAGTCGACTGGGAGTGCTGCTGGTCGGGCCGGTGCTGAAGTGGAGGCAGGGCGCGGCCACGGGCTGGAGTGTGGGGAGGGGCTGGGTGAGGATGAGGAGAGAAGCGTGGCACGGCGAGAGCACGGGCGCCAGCAGGAACACAGCGTGGCGCGGCTGGAGGCTGTTGTGGACGAAGCCCGGTGTGGTTTGGTGCAAACGACGCGGGCGGAAGAGGCAGACTATTTCCCGGTGTGTTCACTTTCGTGGGAGTCCTCCAGTCTTCGTTCTGTTTCTCCCATCCTTCTGTTTCTGCAGGCACTGCTGGGACGCAGCTGGGAACCCACGACCAGGAAGCCCTGTATGAGGCTCGAGTAGCATGAGGAGGCCTGGTGCATTGGGGTGCAGGGGGCTGGCAGTTAGGGAGGACACTGGGGAGGTCTCATTCCCCCCCCCCGGGTCGCCTGAGCTGTTGAGGTCCATCAGACCCCAGTTAACAACAAAGCCACATCTATATAAACTGTGACCGCACTTTATGAACATCTATAAGCATTGGCACTTTCAGAAGAGCACATAATATCTACCTCCCTACTGGTAACTCTGACTTCCACTCCACTCTCCACTGAGATAAATGTTTTATATTGCTGGCCACTAAAGGGATTAGAATTGTTATCAGTTATTTAATTAGATATATTATTTAATTGTTTAGCACTGCAGATCTATTATATATATTAACTATTGCTTAAATTAGGAGTGTGCCGGACAACTGGGGTTTTGAAATCGGGGGGGGGGTTAAGTTTTAAGATAATATAGGTGGGGGGAGAGGTCATCTTGGTATTAGCGAAGGCCATACCGGATGCAGGTGTGGATGCCCGACCTGGGGATTCCAGTGCTCCTGGGGAGGGGAAGGTATGACAGTGGGAGCAGACAGAATTATAAGAGAAGACAGAGACAAAACAGTGCTCGGCCTCTTTCCAGTCTGCATCCCATCCCGACTGTGACAGGCAGTGGGGCCAAGAGGAACAGCCCACCTCCGTCATTGGTGTTATGTAATGCCAGGTCCATAAATAATAAGACCTCGATCCTTAGGGAGTTCCTGCTCAAGCAGGATATGGACCTGGCATGCGTGACCGAGACCTGGGTGCAAGATGGGGAGACAGAGGCTCTTTCCCAGATGACTCCCCCGGTTTACTCGGCCTTTTACCAATCACTGGATGACACTTCCATCTTAGATCCTTATTAGTCGGGCTTCTGCCCAGGTCATGGGATGGAGACAGTGCTGGTCGCCTTGGAGGATGATCTCCAGCGGCATCTGGATCGAGGCAGCGTGGCGGGTGCTGATGTTGTTAGACCTGTCAGCTGCATTCGACATGGTCGACCATCAGTTACTGACCCATTGGCTCGCCAATGCAGGGATTAGGGGGTTGGCCTTACAGTGGCTTTCCTCCTTCCTTGATGGACAAGGACAAAGGGTGGCAATTGGGGGAGAGCTGTCCCAGAGGCACTCACTAGATTGTGGGGTGCCGCAGTGAACAGTTCTCTCTCCAATGTTATTTAACATCTACATGTGCCCCTTGCCCAGATTGCCCGGAGGTATGGGCTGGGGTGTCATCAATATGCAGATGACACCCAGCTCTATCTACTAATAGACAGCCGGCCTGACCGCATCCCAAAAAATCTGGACCTGGCGCTGCAAGCCATGGCAGGTTGGCTCAGGCTGAGTGGGTTGAAGCTGAATCCGACAAAGATGGAGGTCCTTTGCTTGGGTTGTGGCGCTCTGGGAAGGTAAATTCCTCTCCCGGTTTTTGACGGTGTGTCGCTGAAAGCGGCACACCAGGTCAAGAGCTTGGGGGTTCTACTGGAGCCTTCATTGTCAATAGAGACCAAGATAGCGGCCACTGCCAAGTCCAAGTTTTTTTATCTTAGATGAATGAGGCAGTTGGCCCCCTTCCTCGAGCGCCAGGACCTAGCAACAGTGATCCATGCAACGGTCACCTCAAGACTGGATTACTGTAATGCCCTCTACACGGGGCTGCCTTTGTGCTGAACCCAGAAGCTTCAGCTGGTGCAGAACGTAGCGGCTAGGCTATTGTTAGCGCTCCCGAAGTGGGAGCACATACAGCCGGGGCTGCGTGGGCTGCACTGGCTGCTGGTTGCATACCGGGTTCGGTACAAAGTGCTGGTTATTACCTTTAAAGCCCTATATGGTCGAGGGCCTGCCTACCTGAGGGACCATCTCTCCCCATATGAACCCCAGTGAGCACTGAGGTCAGCGGGAAAGATCCAGCTGAATATCCCTGGGCCGGGGGAGGCCAAATTGAAGAACACAAGGGAACGGGCCTTCTCTATCACAGCTCCACAGCTGTGGAATCAACTTCCGGATGAAGTGCAGGCCCTGCGGAGTCTTGACCAATTCCGCAGGGCCTGCAAGACTTCTCTCTTTTTAAGATGGCCTTCGCTGAATGCTGAGCAAATGATAGATTCGCTGCTATTGTATTCCCCCATCAATTTATTAAAAACATGTAATTTAGCACCATAACTGTTAATTTTAATAGGAATATCGATTTAAATGATGATTTTATAATGTAGTATTTGTTGAATTATATGATTTTATTGTATTGTATTGAACTAATATGTTGTGAGCTGCCCTGAGCCTGCTTCGGCAGGGAGGGCAGGATATAAATAAAAAGTATTATTATTATTTACAGGAAGCCCCTGGATTATATGGGAATGCCTAAAATACCTGATTTTATCTGTTTTAAAGGGAGAACATTGAGGTAGTTGAAGGTGGAATATCCATCTATACATTCCACACATGACCATTGTGGGGAGGAAATGGTGCTAAACTCTGTTTTCAAAATAGAATGGGAAAACTCACCACTGTGCACCATTCTCCATCTCCTCACGTTTTAGCCCTTCAAAGGCCTCCCCACCCCCACACAAACACACCCTTTGCTATCCTTCCTACCCTGCACTGTAGCATTACAGTTTGGCTCAGAAGGGAAAGGGAGGAGAAGGGAGGGGAATCCATGCTGTGAGGAATCCTAGCAAAGTAACATCTCATCAGTGGGGAGAAAGTAAGGGTAGCAGCAGAAGTGAGCCAAGCAGGGTTTTGTTTTACCAGGAATGCACAGGAACGCAGTTCCGGCTAGCTTGACATCAGGGGGTGCAGCCTAATATGAAAAAGAGTTCCTGCTGGAGTTTTTCTACAAAAAAAAGTCCTGTGTGAAACAATGATGATGCTAAGGGCTATGGCCTAATATGCAAATGAGTTCCCGCTGGGCTTTTTCTACAAAAGAAAAGCCCTGGAGCCTCGCAAGAACAGCAGTGTGTAGATGCTGTTTGCACATACTTCCATTTTCCCTTCCCACTGCTGCTACCATAATGGAGAAAAAATACACAACCATACGGTTATAGTGACCATATAACAAAATAATAATACAAAGTATAATATCAACAATAGTTAAGAATAGGAGTCCTGATGTGCAGGGGGTCGACTTGAAACTTCCTGCTTCACTCAGTCTTCATGCAGTCTTCAGTCTTCACTCAGTCTTCATGCATCCATTAATGGTGTATGTATTTATGTTTTGTAGTTGAATTAACATTAATGGAGCACCCCATGCATGAAGACTGAGCAAAGCAGGAAGTTGCAAGTCGACTCCCTGCACATCAAGACTCCTATTGTTATTAACTACTGTTGATACTACACTTTGCATTATTATTTTGTTATATGGTCACTATAACCGTGTGGTTGTGTATTTTTTCTCAGTCTATAAGTGACCTCTCTCCATAATGGAAGCATGTGTTCATGCCTCCATGTGAAATTTATTTATTTATTTCAATTTATATCCTGCCCTACCCCACCGAAGCGGGCTCAGGGCGGCTCACAACAAAAATTCTAACAATAAAATTAAGATTTAAAATACATTAATAATTTACACAATAAAATAAACGCAATTCATCAGTGTGCTATCCCACAGTCTTCCTTAAAATATTCAGATGCTGGTCAGTTGTATGCCAACCGGAAGAGGATTGTCTTACAGGCATTTGTGAAAGGGACCATGTATAGAAAACAGTATATTGTGCTATATATTGCTGAAAAGTTGCCAGGATCTACTGATGTCTGAGGTAACAGGATAAGAAATCATGAGGAAAAATTATCCTGATAGTTGAATATTATGCCATCCAGGAATAGACTGAAAACAGGGAGTTAAATGTTTTCATTTCTTTTTTCCTTTTCTTATCTGCCACTTGGTTATCCATGTGGTTGGTTTTTAAATGCATACTAGCATGTTGTTTCTTTGAAAAGTGCTATTATGTTTGGCTTATAAACATAAGCATTTGTCTTGCATGGCAAAACCATGGGTTGTTTCTGTGCTCATACCTAGCCCTCCAGCTATACATAAATAGCCCTATTGGAGATCAGGGTTTTTTTTTTATCAACAGAGTTTCAAATAAGCTGGGGAAGTGATCTGTGATTGGGTGTGAGAAGAACACAGAACTCTCCAGTGATCTGTCATTTCTGATTATATAGAATGCATAGGAGCTGACTGTTAATTTAAAAACCTTTCCTTCTCTAGAACAGTAGGGGAGGACTCATAACACAAGCTGGGAATATTTCACCTACTACAGATTTTTAGACAGAAGATCAATAAAACGGAGTAGCTTGAAAATATCTATAAGCATCTACCTTTAAGGGGAGGTTGGGAATTGTCTTCATGCTGACAGATTCTCCAATGAATTTGGTATCTGTTTTCTGCTTATTACAGAGGTCACTAGATAAAACTGAAAGAAGGATATGACTTCTTTTCCAAACTGACTGAAGGTCTAGTTTCCTCAGGCCTTTTTTAAAGCAGAAACCCACAGGAATGCAGTTCCAGGAGGCTTGGTGTCAGGGTGTGTGGCCTAATATGCAAGTGAGTTGTCTCCAGGGCTGGCGTATGGAAGTAGGCCAAGTAGGTGGCCGCCTGGGGGCGGCTCATGGGCCCGCCACCATTCGCCTCCTCGCGGCTGCCCACCGCCATTCGCCTCCCTGACCACCACCGTTCATCTCCCTGTGGCCGTCCGCCACCCTCCCCTCCCCCCCTCCATCTGGTCACCCATCCAGCCATTTTTTTCCCTTCACCCGCCGCCTTCCCCTGCCTGCCGCCATCCTCACCCACCCTCCGTGCTGGCTGGTGGCTCGGCAAAGTCCGAGGAGGCTCATGGCAGTGACTTAATAATTATGTCACTGCCACGCCCCCCAGACTTTGCTGAGCCAGCAGCCAGTGCAGGGGGTGGGCGGGGGTGGTGGCGGGTGAGGGAAAGTAAACAGTGGGCGGCCGCGGAGAGGGCAGTGATGTCATGTTGACATCGTTGGCATGCACCCGAAAAAAATCTAGGGGGCGGAGGTCAGAGATTCGGCCTAGGGGCGCAGGCACCCCCAGCCCCGGGCTTGGTTGCCGCTGGACTTTTCCCACAAAAAGCCCTGTGTGAAACAATGGTGATGTCAGGAGGTGTGCCTTTTTTTTCTTAAATATTTGTAGCTGACTGACAAAATCTCATGATCTCTCAGATGTCATATGGCCCTGCTGAATGAGGTATGAGCCATTTCAATAATTGACGCAGTTTGTACTTGTGATTTAAATACAGTATGGACAGTAGTGTGGAGACTCGTTTCGTGTTTTCATAAAATTAAGAATAATTTGATGAGTACCTAGAGAGCTGGATTCAAATCTCCATTCAGTGACAAAATCAGTAGGTAGAATTGAGAATAGTAGCAGTTCTTTCTAAACATTCTTCAGAAGAAATTGTAAGCGCAGCATGCATATGCACACTGTGAGTGAAGGAAATATTCATTTCATTTCACTTAGTTTATATCCTGCCCTTCCCACCAAAGAGGCTCAGGGCAGCTCACAACACAAAAGTTCTAACATAGGATTAAGTTTTAAAATACATCAATTTACAACATTTAAACAATAAACCAGTAAAAACAGTAAAACAAAACCATTTACCAAAGTACCATACTACAGCCTTCTATTCGAAATTTTCAAGTACCGATCAGTTGTATGCCAACCGGAAGAGGATTGTCTTACAGGCCCTGCAGAACTGCCCAAGGTCCCGCAGGGCCCTCACCTCTTCCGGCAGCTGGTTCCACCAGCAAGGGGCTGTGACTGAAAAGGCCCTATCTCTGGTCAACTTAAGTTGGGCCTCCTTTGGCCCGGGGATTGCAAGCAGGTTTTGAGAACTCGATCTCAGCACTCTCTGGGGAACATGTGGGGAGAGGCGGTCCCTAAAGTAGGCAGGTCCTAGGCCATATAGGGCTTTAAAGGTAATAACCAGCACCTTGTACCGAACTCAGTATATTATTCAGTATAATTATGCCATCTCTCATTTTGTATAGTATGGCTATAAAGATCAGGAGCCAGATATAATTTTTCCACAGACTTTGTGTGCCACAAGAGATATTTTGGAATATTCTCACAATACCTTACATGGCTTACTACAATACAGATTCCATGATAGTGTGTATATGATATTAAATTGGAACCTCTGAAGAAAGCCATTTTGGCTGAAACACGTCCGATCCAATTTCATTGGTTTATTGGTTCCAATTGGTACTACTAAGTGAATACTGTATTGTATGTTATGTGTACTATAAAATGTGCTACTAAGAGTTTGTTGTATTACATATAATATGTACTGCACGTTGTGTGACGTCTGTGGCCTAAAGGCCCATTTTCTTTTTAATGAAATTTTAAAGTGCACTGTATTATTAAAGTTCTATTTTGTTTAATCTTTTTAATATATGCTTAACTTTAGCCTTTTAGGTATCTATGACACCCTCATCTACTTCCCTCCCAGAGGCAAACTTTCCCCTCTGTTTGTCTTTCCCTCTTGTAACTGAGTTGCCCAAGTTGCTTTCTTATTTCCTGAAAAATTCTGGCTGTCTCATATTGTCACAATATAATATTTGTTTCAGGCTAATGAGAGTTTCTTAAGCTATTCAGAGTTACTTACAATCTTTATGCTGAGAGCAGGGTTGGGCACGAGCTTTCTCATGAACCTAAATTCATCACAAAAATTGCTCAGTTCGTGATTCATCAGCTTAGGGTTGTACGGTCAGGTCTGCCACAAACTCTCCATGAATCTCCATGGTTCTCACAGATGTGTGTGTGGTTTGTGTCAGCAGTTCATGCAGCAGATATGCTGGTGTCGATCAATTAATCATCAAAGCAACCGGGGGCGGGGGGAGATAGATTTATGCCGCCCTTCTGCCACCCTGGAAACACTGGTAGTGGCCTCCAAAGCTCAACAGGCAGTGTTGGTAGCCAACAAGAGAGCTCCCATTCTGCTCTATGAGAACGGAATGGATATATAGCCCCAGCTCACATCCAGCCATTTTTACTTTGCAGCAGGCAACTAGGCAGAGAAAGGCAGAGAGGAAAGGAAACTGGCATTCCTCGGTGTGAAAACAATGGTTTGGGGATGTTTGCTGCTTACTCAAAGCTCTGAGGCATCTGTCCTTTTGCTCAGTGTGAGCTAGGGTTGCCAATCCCCAGTTGGGAACAGGGGATCACCTGGTTTGTAGGCCATCCCCCCAGTTATCAGAATAACCCTGGTTTGGAGGGTTATCAGAAAGTGAGAGGGACGAAATGTCTGCTGGGCACTCCATTATACCCTAGGATATAATGGGGAACCAATCCATGGGTATCTGGAGCTCTGGGGAACTGGGGTTCTTTTTTTTGGGGGGGGGGTGTTTTTTGAGGTAGAGGCACCACATTTTCAGCAAAAAAGCCCCAAGTGTCAAAAAGATCAGACCAGAGGTTCTAATTCTATGAACCCCCCAAAAAGGTGTCTCCATCCTCCATTATTTCCAATAGAATGCAGGCATTTAAGAGGAGCACAATCCTTTTAAATGAACTCTTTCAGAGTTCAATTGTGCTTGTTACAACTTTGGTCCTGGCTCCACTCCCAAAGTCCCCAGATATTTTTTGAGTTGGACCTGACAACCCTAGTGTGGGCAACTGAGGATCCATACTCCCTCTCAGAGGGATTTCTCATCCTTTTGCCTTTTGGACCCTCAGATCTTTTCATTTTATTTGTTAGCTTCTTTGACCAATAGCTTTAAGCTCAAGATAAAACAAGACAGTAAATACAAAACAAATTACAAATAATTTAAAACCAAAATAGACTGACAACAAGGAGGAAAATCAATAATCATGATTACAAGACAAAATTAAATAAACGACAACCTAATATTAATGTAAAATTCTGTAAAAGTAGAGTTAAAATCTTAGTACATAATAGCAGTACAACAAGGCCTTCATTTTAGAGAGAACACTATTGACAAATACTTTGCCATCTCAATTTCTGTGCCTATGGACACCTCCCCCTCGACTTAGCATCATCAGCTGCTTTTGCTGTGCCTGCCCCTCATCTTGGTTTTCCAACTTTCCACCCCTCCTCCTGAGCTGGCCTCCTGCTAGATCCCCCCTTTTGCACTTTGTACCACAGGATCTTCAACTTCTGAGCCTTTGAGCATCCCCTCAGTGAGCTTTACGTCATAAATTACCCTTGCTGTGCTTGCCCCTCATCTTGGTTTTCCAACTTTCTACCTTCCCTGCTGCTCCAGACTTCCTGTTGATTCTCCCCTTTTGTACTTTGGACTCAGGGATCTTTGGGAGGAGGTGAGTGGGTGACTGCCTCCCAGGCTCAAGGAGAAGGACTGTCCATCCACAGCATTCATGTCTACAGGGAGGAGGCAGGCAGTGCTCCCCCCCCCCCCGCCAAGCCAGTCTTCACCAGACTTGACAGGCAGAGGGCATCCAGGGGAGGTCTGCAAGTTAGATGCCTCTAGCTTGCAGAGGGGGGGGGGCATTTGATACACTCCTGTTGAACCTGCAGCTGTGATTTCCCAAGAGAGCACTTTCCTGGGGGCACCTAATTTGTGAGGTTGGTACTCATCCCCTGAAATCCAATCCTTACCAAACTTAGACGACAGGTAGAGAGATATTCTGGGGAGGTCCTCTGCAAGTTTGATGCCTCTAGCTTACAGGGGGTGGGGTCTGTTCAACACACTCCTGAACCTGCAGCTGTGGTTTCCCCTGAGATAATTCATCAGTCTAGTTCTCACCAAACTTTCAACTCTGAGGTGACGTTGCTTTCACATTTTCATGGCAGATCTTTTTATGGGATGTTTTACCATTGCCTTCCCGGTCATTACACTTTCCCACCAGCTAGCTGGGTACTCATTTTACTGACCTCGGAAGGATGGAAGGCTGAGTCAACCTCGAGCCGGCTACCTGAACCGGCTTCTGCTGGAATCAAACTCAGGTCATGAGCAGAGGGTTCCGACTGCAGTACTGCAGCTTTACCACTCTGCACCACGGGGCTCTTGTGAGACCCCCACAAACCATGAAACAAGACGAACCTCCGTTTTTCCAGTTTGTGCCCATCCCTAGTTGAAAGGTTTTTGCGTCAAGGTTTTCCAAACACTCCAGCACACTTTGGGTGCATTCACCCTACACTAAATAATGTGTTTTGCAACTAGATTTTTACTGTGTAAGAATAGCAAAAGTCCATTTGCAACATGCATTATTTAGTGTAGTGTGAATGCACCCTTTCTTTGACTATTCTCTGAGTCTTTTGGTTTCCAGAAGGCTGGTATGCTCTTCCAGTACCCTTTCTCTTGAAACATCAGCACTCCACTTGAGTTTTTAACTGACTCTTAGGTTTCTACAGGCATTTTCTAACCACACCAGATCAGGGATCTCTGCATTCTTCAAAGCTGACTCCCTTTCTGACTGAATAGGGAATTCCTCTCGCTAGAATATTTATCCACTTTCCTTGGCCCAAATGGAAGTCTCCATCTAACTACCTACTTGTCCTTGCCCATTTTTACCAGTTCTCCTGTCTGTGTTAAACTGCTCTCAGTCAGAGCTGAATTCTGAATGAATTCTCCTTCCTCAACATTCAGTTCTAAAGTCTCTCTCTGTTCAGCTGATGCTAACCAATCAGATTGCTTGGAAATATGGCAAACCATTGTGTTGTTTCATGCACACAGGGAATATTATTCTGAGATACTTTGCAAATCCTTGAGAGTGTTGGTTCAGATTACCGGACATGAGATATAGTGATAATAGAAATAAGACTTCTGCTTCCTGAAGATCTGAGTAATTCTTCTCCAGTATGTTTTCTTATTGTTCACACTTGTCAGTTCAAGAGAAAATAACCTTTAATACTGTGGATATTGTTAGTTTAAGGGCACGTGTTGTTAAAGGGCATTTCACTGGGGATCTGGAAGGCCAAGTCCTGCTGCAGGCATTTGAAAACACATGTGGGGGGGGGGCGGAATCTCAAGACACACTGCTTTGTAATGTTTGAATGGACAAATATGAGTACAAGGTGTGTAAACTGTGGAGAAGGTCACAAGAGCTTTCTGAGATACAAGTACATGTCTCTGAATAGAGTCTGACTGATCTGATTTCTCAAAGGTGTCTGTCTCTGGCCATTTCTTGGCTGTTGGCCTGTTGGTTTCAGAGTATAAATACAAACATGTAACATTGCTCTTATTGCTTTCCTCCTGGACACACAAGTACTTGGTTAAAAATCAATTAACAAATAAACACTTGGGGATCCTTTTAAATCCAGTTGAGTTGGATTCATTTCATCTTTAGCTTTGCTCTCAACTTCAAATCATGTTCAGTAAATGCTGGGATATAGAGGAGGTGAAGTTCGCCTGCTGGCACTATTCCCCAGCCTCTCTGCCGAAAGTGTAGACAAAGCCCCCTACATACATAACTTTAAATTAATAGACTTACTACACACAGGCAAGGGCCCTGCCTTTGGTAGGATTCCTGGCCAAACAAACAAGCCTAGACATATATATATATATGCGTCTATTCACATGCACTGTTGTGTGGTATCACTATCACAGGTGGTTTTTTGATGGCACGGAGTCTTCAGCTGAAACTGCACCAAAATATGTGTATCATCGTTTCCGTGGGCTAACATGCTTAACATGTTAATGTAATGCAAATGTTTGATTCATATGCAAGCTAACCTTAGGTGGCATCCATTTGGCAGTCTCTTGCGCTGCTGGCTTGATGCTTTAATGTTGAAACAGACAGGAACAAAGTTCCATGGAGGCCTGCAAAATGAGCAGAGATACTTGAGCACCTGCTAGTTCAGCTTACATCCTTGTCACAGGTCACTTACAGAGAATTGTTTGCTCAGTGAGCTACTTGGATGCATCCAAATTAATCTGGTTTTGTTGTGTGGTTACACTGCTTTCTCTCATTTGTTGAACAGCATAGTGTAGTGCTGGTTGTCAGTCTTCAACTGAACTGCTGCTAAGGTCACCATTTAAAAAAAAAATGAAATTGTTGCTAGTACACCATGACACTGTTTGTGTGATTAGACAATACATCTACTTTTATAGTATCATAGTGTTAATCAGCTCAAACTTTTTAAAAGTAACTAAGTAAACAGATGGAAAACTGTTAAGTCACTACTTACTATGGTTTTTTGCAGCAGACCCCCTCCAGTCTGCCCAAAAGGCACACACTTGGAAGAAGAAAAAATTGTATTTGAATTGAGACTTACTAGTTAGGTGTCTCTATGTGTCTACAGTGTATGTTCCTTATCTGCTTCTTCCTCTGTTTACTGGAGACTTTGGAAGCTTACTCCATAATATACTTTTCAGGTTGACCAAATTAGTGCTATTATACCATGATACCTGGTATACTCCTCAATGGTAAAAATACTGCAATGGTGTAATTGTAGCAATATCATATCAAGTTATTTATTTTTTTAAAAAAATGGCAATTATATCAAAGCATAGTTTTTTGTAGAGAAAGCCCAGCAGGAACTCATTTGCATATTGCCACACCCCTGACATCGCCATTGTTTTGCACAGAGCTTTTTTGTAGGAAAAAACCCAGCAGGAACTCATTTGCATATTAGGTCACACCCCCTGATACCAAGCCAGCCAGAACCGCATTCTTATGCATTCCTGCTAAAAAAAAAAAAAAAAAAGCCCTGAAGAATTTGTAGGTTATTAGCTGGAACTGTTAGAATCAAAGATGTAATGACCTGGCAGTGTAGAATAAGTAGCTACTATATGGATTCCAAATTCCTCTGTGCAAACTTCGACAATGGCTATCAAGGCCACCTAGTCAGAGTTCACCTCACATCTGAATGTGAGAGCTGAGCAAGTAAGTTTTCTGGGATATTTTGTTTGTGTTGAAGTTCACAGCATAATCACAAAAATCACAATCACATTTTCCAGCTTGCCAGCACATACACGCATCTAGATTCCTAGACAGGTTGCCTAGAGTCAATCTTTACCACATGTGCCTAAATATCCATTTGGATTAGCACAGGAATTGACACAAGACACAGATGCTGGATGAGCCATTTTGGCTTCTCTGACATGTGGAAAGTCCACTCCATTGAAGCAACTTTTCTGTTAAAAGAAAGGGTTCCTCCCCCCTTCATTCTCCATCCCACAAAATGCTTTTTTCAAAGGCAGCCCTATAGTTAGCCAACTGTAGCAAGCACTCCTCACTGCCCCCCTCCACTTCACTGCTTTACCGCAGGAGAAATGGAATAGCTTCACAGTCAATTGTCAAACAATCACACAGATTAAAGTGGCAACATGACTTTAAGTTTCAAAATCTCTTTATCTCAGCTTTGCAGTTCCAGTAGGTGATATGAGCATTTAATGCCTGAGGTTGCCTGTGGAGCCACAGAGCAGCGGAGAATGACCTTGGTGGGTAAGCAGTCCAGAAGGTACGATGGCTTTTCACGATAGGGAGTTGAGAATAAACGAGAACCAGAGGGGTATTCTCCTCAGATGTTGGTAGCCTGGGGATTTTATCTCCCTGGGTTCCACTGAAGTCCATGCTTTCTTAAAGTGAATAAAGGTGAAGCCATATTTCACAAAAACAAGCACTTAAGAGTCTTTCTTCATGTTTTTGGTGTGGTAATAAATATTGATTTGTGCACTACCATCAGCCTCTTTCCTGATCTTCCAGTATATTCCTGTGATTTACTTGTATGGCTCTATTAGTAATCTGTTTCTGAATAAGACTGAACTTCATGCATGAACATAACATGAGGGCGTATTGCCCCAACTCATGGTAACATGTATGAGACAAGTAAATATCTGCTCTTTCCTACATCAATGGATACAAGAATTAGATTGCAATTCTGAACGGAGTTACACCCATCTATGTCCACTTAAATCAGTGGGCTTATAAAGGGGTTACTCTGCTTAGGTTTGCTCTTTTAGTGTAAAATGTGTGGAAACTTCAAAGATTCACAGAGAAAAGGAAATCCTATTTTCCTCCTCTTCATCACTGCCTCTGACTTTCCCACACACAATCTGGGTTTTGCTTCTCTCATTAGCTCCAACTTGGATCCCTTCATGCACCTTTCACCACCCCAGCTACAAATTGCTCAGCACCACTCTAGCCTGCCTCACTCTGTCTTGTGTCATAAAATTTAAACATCCAGGGCACAGTTGGTAGACAACCTATCAGCCTTGTTTTAGCAAAGCAGGTCTCGGTCTGGTTGGGTTGTGGATGCCTGACTACTTGGTAATCCTGTGTATACCGTCTTGAGCTCCATAAGCAGAAAAGGAAGACTACAAATGGAATAGTAAACTACAAAATAAATGCCATCTCCAATGTAAAGATAATAATAATAATAATAATAATAATAATAATAATAATAATAATAATAATAATAATAATAATAATAATAATAATAATAATAATAATAAAAATTTTATTTGTATCCCGCCCTCCCCGCCTAGGCAGGCTCAGGGCGGCTGACAACATTTCATAAAACATACAGTAATAAATAAGGCTTTCAATTAACAATATAAAACTTTAAATTTAACATCACTAAAAACCAGTCAATATGATTAAAATTTATCACTTAGTCTGACAGTGATGATGGCATTTGACGCTAGTTCTGTCAGTGTATACAGTTTACCGAGCGGTAATCCTTAATTAGACAGCGGTAATCCTTAATTAACAGCCTTGTTCAGCCGTCTGTATATACTAGCCTGAAGAGGGTGGTCTTGCAGGCCCTGCGGAACTGTTCAAGGTTCTGCAGGGCCCGCACCTCCTCAGGGAGCTGATTCCATAGGGCAGGGGCCGCGACTGAGAAGGCCCGTGCTTGGGTGTTCTGAAGTTTGATCTCTTTCGGCCCCGGGATAGTCAGTGTATTTTTCCCAGCTGACCTCAGTGCTCTCTGGGGTTCATACGGGGAGAGACGGTCCCTCAGGTACGCTGGTCCTCGGCCATATAAGGCTTTAAAGGTGATGATCAACACTTTGTACTGGACCCGGTATGTAATCGGCAGCCAATGCAGTCCACGTAGCCCCGGCCGTATGTGCTCCCATCTCGGGAGTCCCAACAACAGCCTGGCCGCCGCGTTCTGCACTAGCTGCAGCCTCCGGGTCCGGCACAAAGGTAGCCCCAAGTAGAGGGCATTACAGTAGTCTAGTCCTGAGGTGACCGTTGCATGGATCACTGTTGCGAGGTCCCGATGCTCTAGGAAAGGGGCCAACTGCCTTGCTCGCCTCAGATGGAAGAATGCTGACTTGGCAGTGGCTGCTATCTGGGCCTCCATCGATAATGAAGGCTCCAGTAAAACACCCAGGCTTTTTACCTGGTGCGCTGCTTTCAATGGTGCGCCGTTGAAAGCCGGGAGAGGTATTTCCCCTCCCAGAGCGCCGCAACCCACACACAGGACCTCTGTCCTATTTTCATAAACAGTTCATTAAATAGATGGAACAGTTCATTAAATAGTTAGCCATATGCTGCCTTTTAGTAATCCCCAAAATATGCTGATGGAGAAGGTTTGTCTAAGGTTGTCCCATAGTAGAGCTGACTTTGATATTCCCATTTTAAATCGAGTCTCCTCTTTAGCTCACATGGCCATTTTGGATACAGAAGTTGCTGCCTGCTACTTTTTTATCCAGCTCAGTAAAAATAGCATTTTCTTATAGTTGAGAGATTTCTTTTACTCCCCTTCCTCCTCCCATCTATCCTTCTTTACCTTGGCAACTCACAGATGAAGCATAGAGCAACTTCTGCTGTAGATGATAGCAGGAGAAACTAATCAATAGCATGGAAGATGAACTGGATATATCTGACAATTGAAATCTATTCCAAATGCATGGCAGAGATCCTCACAACCAAAAATGGCTCACGTTAACCCATTCTTATTAAATGTGAAATGTTATTCGGTAGAAACATTATATGTGTTGCTGCAGGTTTTACCTGGAACTATGCTGCTTGGAGCAGAAGCTATGGCAATTGTTTTATGGTTTATTGGCTGGCATTTGTTTGAATGCCAGCCTGGGTTATACTAAGAACTGGTTTATTTGCTCTTTATGACCACTGAATACTAGAAAATGGGAAACCTTTAATGGAAGTTCAGCATTGGAACACTCTTTATGCCCTGTGTTTTCCAGTGAGAACCCAAAGAGTCTTTCATCATTCTGCTATCCTCTTATTGCATCCTCACCAGGGCTTTTTCTTGAGCAGGAACACACAGGAATGCAGTTTTAGCTGGTCTGACATTGGGGAGTGTGGCCTAACATGCAGATAATAATAATATAATAATAATAATAATAATTTTTTATTTCTATCCCGCCCTCCCCGCCGGAGCGGGCTCAGGGCGGCTCACAACATAATGATACATTACATCGGTTTTACATAATAAAAACATAAAAACACAATTAAAACAGTTATAAATTATTAAAATTAACATAACAGTGTGGCGTTATAGCACTAGATTTTAGTGAACTTCCAAGAATAGAACATTCCAGCAGCATAACTAGCTTTGTCACTGATTCTGTCACTAGTTGAAGGCCATCCTGAAAAGGTGGGTCTTACAGGCCCTACGAAATTGATCTAAACATTTTAGGGCCCTCACCTCCTCAGGGAGTTGGTTCCATAGCATTGGAGCGGCGATAGAGAAGGCCCGGTCCCGGGTGGCCTTCAGTCTGGCCTCCCTTGGCCCAGGGATATTCAACTGGTTTTTCCCAGATGACCTCAGTGCCCTCTGGGGCTCGTGTGGGGAGAGACGGTCCCTCAGGTAGGTAGGTCCTCGGCCATATAGGGCTTTAAAGGTAATTACCAGCACTTTGTACCGAACTCGGTATACCACTGGCAGCCAGTGCAGCCCGCGCAGCCCCGGCTGTATGTGCTCCCATCTTGGGAGCCCCAGCAACAGCCTAGCCGCCGCGTTTTGCACCAGCTGCAGCCGCCGAGTTCGACACAAGGGCAGCCCCATGTAGAGGGCGTTGCAGTAGTCCAGTCTCGAGGTGACCGTAGCATGGATCACCATTGCTAGGTCACGGCGCTCCAGGAAGGGGGCCAACTGCTTCGCCCGTCGAAGATGAAAGAACGCGGACTTGGCAGCAGCCGCTATCTGTGCCTCCATCGATAATGAAGGCTCCAGAAGAACCCCCAGGTAAGTTCTTGCTGGGCTTTTTTTTTTTTTTTTTACAAAAAAGCTCTGTGTGAAACAGTGGTGACATCAGAGGGTGTGACCTTATATACAGATGAGTTCCTGCTGGGCTTTTTCTACAGTTTCCCAGACATCTTTAAAAATAATTTGGTAAGCAAGCCTTCTTGGAGAAGTTTCCTGAACTAGCTGAATACTGAGCATGACTGTTGAGCATGTGCAACTTGCATGTCTTCAAAGATGCCTGAGGAAAAAGGAAGGAGTGTTTGGGGCTTCTGGGAGATGGGAGATGGTGAGAGTTGAGAAGCAGCAAGAACGGTGGGGATTCATGTGGCACCTTGGCTTCATCTGACATTTTGCTGAGCTGCCACTAGTTCACCATAACCTAATAGAAGACCCAACCTCAACAGGACATGCTAGATCAACCTGTCATGTCCCAATGTGAGATATACCTAGAAGCAACACATGAAGCAGACCATGAGACAATTATGCTGTCTCCTCCAGGTATTCCTTCAGATAGACCCAGAGGCCCCTGCGATACTGAAGTGATGCTTCCTTGTGTCTTTTGAATCTTGTGGCTAAAAGGAATGCAAGAAAGCTGCATAATAGAAATTGCACTAGTAGAGAGAAGCTCTGCATGGAGGGGCATTAGAGCCACAATATGAGTGAGCCAGTGTTGTCAAGACTGATTGAGGAAGGAAAGGATCTGCAGTGGAGTCTCCCAAGGACATTTTGCGCCCCAGAGCCCATAAGAACTCGCCCTGTAAAACCATGGCAGAAGGAACTCATTTTACAACATTTCACAGGTAAAAATGAGAACATAATTGTTAACTCTAAAAGTCTTGTAAACAAGATCCCTATTTATGACTTCATATTATATGTTGCTGAATATTCAGTTCCATTTTCTGTTTGTTGTATCCTTTGACTGTAGTCAGTTTTCAACAGTAGCTTCAGTATGCAGTTGTGTAGGTTGTGACTTGGATGTTAATGTGCATTCAGTTTTTGTTTTCTTTCAGCACTGTGTGCTGGCTGAGTGGCCTTGCCAAACCCCAGATAATGGTTTGGCAAGATCCAAGGATCTGCAAGGTCCTTGATTAACAGTTCCCACAATTCTTTTGAACCTTAGAGTTGAATCATTTTGTTCCAACCGTACATAGTTCTGTTGTTTAAAAGCCAGTGTGGTGTGTCCAGTACTTTAGACATGCTTGAAATAGCTTTATGAATTTTGACCAATATGAACTTCATTCCAGCCACACTATTTTTTGTGACCGAGTATAATGTTACAAAAGTGTGTAGGGAACAGGATGTATGAATACAAATTTGCAGCAATAAAAAAATAATGTGATTTCTGACCTTCATCCTAATTTTATTTTTCCAGTAGAAGAGAACCAAAGAATAGTTGATAGGCTATATCTACTGCCACATTGGCAGCTGAGCAGTGAAAATGTCTTTTTTTATTTATTTTTTTTAAAAAGCTATTAATTTGCACCAATGGGGCCTGGTGGAGGGGACTGAAGGCAATGCATGACATACACCTTTATAAATCAATATGTTTCCTAAACAAAATAAGTCATATTTATATCATATATACACACAATTGCATTTTTATTGCATTACAGAATTGTATTGTCTAGTTCCCAGCTGCTATCTCTCTAGACATTATTGGACCTCAAATAGCATATGATGTATTTTTTTTGTAATTAGAGAATAATGATTTTCAACCACAACATAACATAATGGCATCGTTGTAGCAGTGTCAACAGCAGTAGAGGTATTTAATTGGTGACCATTGATTAAGGCCCTCACTTTTTTGTGGTGATATGAAAAGATATGCAGTTCAATTTGGTCCAGAAGTCTCCTTATGCAGAGTAGACTGGTTCATTTGCCAGTAACTACAAGGTCACTAAGATGGGGGTCCTGGCTGTTTACTATTGAGGATAAATTATTGTGGTGGGGAAGAACAATAGCATTTTTGTAGAATTTTCATCTGGAGTAGCCCAGTGTGGATAAAACAGTGCTAAATTTTAAATATTATGATTTGACCTTTGCAAAATCAATTGCCAAGTTATGAATGACATGCCATGAAAATTTAAGGTGCTTTGAAACTCACTAGGATTCCCTGGGATCCTGAGAGCCACTTGCATTCCCAAGGAAGAGAGCCATAAAATGCACCAATAGGTCAGAGAAAGCAGAGATGAATTTCTGCAGAGAGGTAACCATTTGCTCTATCTGGCAGGGAGGGCAAGATTGATCTGGGTATTAAAATGTGTAGGACACGTGCCTAGGTTGATTGGGAGATTGGGGTTCACCTTGTGACGTGAGAATGAGTTTCTAAAATCTGGATTGGGTAGAGGCTTCCCACTAGCAAAGCAGGAAGGGTTATAGAATATAACCATCCATATAGAATGGATTGTAAAGAATACCATCCATTCGTCTTTGTTCAGATGCTGTAGATCAGATTCCCCTATAGGGAACAGGTACGGGTCAGGATGTGCATTGTTCCACAGACATCCCGGTTGGAGGAGGGGGTTGTTGAGATATTTTGTATTGTTAAATTTAGTTTAATATTATACTTTTCTGTTCTTTTCATTAGATCTGTAACCCTATAGGCAAGACAGATCCCTCCACTGTCTTGTGCTCTAGTGTAATCTGTAGCAATATAGTCTTTTCACATGTAAGAGAGCAGACTGTGAATCAACTGTTTGCATGCTTTAGATCACTTGCTCACACTAAACATGCTTAAACAGACATTCAAAGGAGTGGGGCTGAAGTTACTGAAAATCTCTGTCCATTGTACTTGCTCAGAGGCAACATTTACTAAATGACCCCCAAGTCACTGGTAATGTGGGATGCTGGATTTATAACTGAGGGTGGTGGCACAAACAAGAGGATCAGACTTTCCATACACATGAACATGTAGCACACATGTAAGCACACATAGACCCAGCAGGGCAGGTTTATGACAATTAATGCATGTAACATTCTCTGTAATCAGTATTTCTGTGTCTCCACGTAGCTGTTTTCCAGCTTTGGTAGATGCAATGGAATACAAGATTTGCTTGTTCTGAAACTGGAAAATATGCATTACATTCTGTTAACACAAAATGGTGACCACACAGATTAGGAGGATCACACATAATGTGATCTCCCCTTACAAGCAGTCAGATCACCAATGACAACATCTGAAAACTGCCACATCGTTGTGAATATCTCTATAAACAGGCCAGTTAATTCTTTACATTCTCTGTATGACTGTTCTTGGAACAGTCAGGATTTGTGTTTGTGTGTGAAAACAATATTTTGAACTGGCCCTTAGTGGTTTAAAATTTTCCATATCTAGTAGCTATCGTTGTACCAGTATTAGTTTTGCTGGCTTAATTAAGAAGGGCAGAAACACTATCCTCAAATGTACAAGCAAGAGCAAAGCAGTTATCAAATGTATTGCAAAACACAGCATACGAGCACATATTAAGCTTATTATTTCAAGCAGAGTGCTGAAAGAGAATGCCATGACCAAATGGGCTGGGAATGCAGTGTTCAAAACCCATTTTGCCAGGGATCTCCCTTTATCCTTGATTACAGTTATTATCCCCATCCATGCACACTTTCCTGCAATATTATTAAGCATACGAAATTAGTTGTTAGCCAATGTTTTGCTTCGGCTGTTTGCTGTGATATGTTTGCTGTAATATGCTGCTGCTTGAATCTGTTAAGAGCTTTGTTATTTGCTCAGTTAAGCTGATGTTGTTTTTTGACAGAGGCCTGCAGTATGAGCTTCCACACAAAGTAATGTTCCTGCTCCTAATGTATGAGGTGCAACATTAAATTTATATCCATGAAATTTCATAGGACTATTCAGTTGCTATTTTATTCTTAGTGATAAGGCTTTGGCTTATCTATCATGCCCACGTTTTGAGACTTAGTTTCTAGCACTGAAACTCTTTTAATTTTTAAAATATGAGCCCAGAACTGGATAGGTCAGGGTTGTGGATCTCTTCAGATCTTGGAAGCTAAGTTGGTTTGGCCCTGGTTAGTACTTGGATGGGAGATCACTAAGGAAGTTCAGGATTGCTACGAAGAGCCGAGCAATGGCAAACCACTTCTATTAATTTATTGCCTTGAAAATTCTGTGGGGTTGTCATAAGTCATCTGCAACTTGAAAGCCAAAAGAAAAATACAATATTTTGCTTGGATCCTATGGATCATTTTTGCAGACAAAAAGGGTTCCTTCAGCTAGTGTTGCCAATCCCAGAGCTTGGAACCTATTGGGAGAAGTGTAAGAGTTTGAAGTTTCAATCTGATGAAATGCCTTGTCTTTAATGTGAAGCTTAGATGAAGTTTTCAGCAAAAACGGGGTCTGAATGCTTGTTTAGCTGCATGTCTGAAAAAATTTTTACTGCACATTTGGGAATTGAGCTTGGACTGAAGTCCATCTGAGAAGTCTTCTGCTGCTGTGGGAGCTGTGGATGTTTATCTGAGGAAAGAGAAGAACTATTGTATTTACATTTTGAACTTTACCTGTTGGACTTTTGGGTTTTATATCCTGTTCCCTGTTGTGTTTGTTCAGTTTTGTAATAATTTTGTAAGCTCTATGACCCTTTGAACAATATTAATTTTTATGTTCTAACATGAAATTATAGTGGCAACATGAATTATAGTAGTTTTCAGTCACTTTAAGAGAATTCTGTAGACACCATTATATGGAGGCGGTGCCTTTTACCTTTGCCAATCCCCAGTTTGGGGCAGGGGATTCCCTGGTTTGGACCCCCCCCCCCCCGCTTCAAGGTTATCAGAAAGCACTGGGAACTCCCTTATACCCTATGGAGACTGGTCCCTAAGGAGACAGAGCAAGAAGCAGATAACTCCACCAATGTATACTAGGATTTTTCCATTTCAAGAGAACTCTCAAATAAACCAGGCAGATGTTCAATCAGAAAAGCTGTTTATTAAAAGAGAAATAAAATTGCAAACCATAGACACAAACACACTTAAAACATATAAGCTAGCTAAGAGAAAAACAGAAAGAAGCGGGAATAGTTCAGAGAAAGGGGGCTATAAATACCAGGTCTTGTAGAGATCCACAAAAGCACGAGCAAAATGGCCAGCATTCCACAGAAGATAAAAATCCCACAAAGTGGGGTGCATGCTGCTGGTACTAGGAACACTCTCTCTCTCTCTGTCTCTCTCTCTCTCTCTCTCTCTCACACACACACACACACACACACATTGGTAGCTAGGTTCTCTTGATATAGGGCTAAATGCTCCCTGGGGCTATGTTGATGTGTCCGCCCAAAAACCAATATTTTGCTGGTTTGTTTGGAAATAGACAATGATTTGGGAATAACTTGATGTGTTTTTTTTTCCCCTGAGTTGGAATTTAGGTGGTAATGGTGCTTGACAACCCTGCAAGTAATGAATGGGAAAAGCTACCTGGTTTGGTGAAAAGGTTATTTATTTAGGGTAAATGGGTGAGGGGAAAGCGCAACTAGGATAGTTGATAAGATGAATTCAAAGAAGACAAGATTAATCCAATGTGAGGCAATGTATCTTGGGAGACCTATTGTCCTAAATTATGCATCCCTCCAGGGAGGGGAGGAGGTTCTTAGCTGGCCAGCCACTCTTTCTCACACACTTCTAAACTACATGTCCAGCGTTGTCTCTGGCTGACATCCATTTCATGTCATTTTGAGCCAGGCAGTGCATTGCATTTATGATACTTGAAATTTTACATATTTGTAAACTCTGTATACCAAATATATATATAGTTGTTTGTTCTTATGTTCTATAACTGCCCCTCAGCAAAACAAGGGATCTGACTTCTATCATATTGTTAAGGAAGAGTCAAGGAAGAAGAGGTTTATTCAGTGTCCTCAGCCCATATAGCTGAAGAGTGTGGCGCATGATGTCTCTTGGGAAGGTGGTATAGGGCTATGGAGGAGTACATAGTAGGAAGCAGAAATTAGTGACTGAGAGCTACAGGATAGGAGACACTTCAGTAGCACGCGGGCCGGGCCCCGCTTATATACAGCACCCGGAACAACCCCCCTCCTCCGACCAGGCCAATCCTGGTCGGTCAAACTTCCCGCCACATCTTGATGGGCGGGGCGAATGGCAAGCTCCATCCAGGGACCCAGGGGGTCGCCTTTAGTTGCGATCGCCATGCGGCCGGGTAACTTATGTTCAATACATAACAAGCTGCTTATCTGGTCTGTTGTGTTTCAGCTTGCGTTGCCTACCTGCTGTTCTGCTACAGACTGGTTGAACTCTAAAAACTGCATCTTTGTAAACCCTGTATACCAAATACCAGGGGCACCTCTCTTTTTTATGCAGCTTTCAACTTGCATCCTTAAAGCTTACACTGATAAATTTATAGTAGGGTTCTGAACAAGCAATATCCAGGCATCAGTAATACTCCTGGAGAGAGATGCTTTTTTTTGCAAGGGTCTTCTTGATCTCATTACAAAATGAATATGCTGCCATGTAATTCTTTGCTTTAGTTCACATGAACGCTTTTCTTTAAAAAAAAAAAAAGAAAGTTAAACAAAATACACTCTCTACTGAGCTCTGTGGCAGAAATCAATTCTCCCTGCTTAACTAACATCAAAGCAAGAATTGATTTTACTGATTTCTCCCTTGAGCACGGCTCTGTCATCTTAATTGTACATGCAAGAACTAGTCTGAAGTCCTAGGAAGTCTAAGTATCCTTTTTTCCCAGCTCTCTGCTAAAATTACTTGGCTATAGTAAAAATAATAAAAAAAAAAACTCAGAGGATCACTACATCTATTATTATGGCCAAGAGTCCCATAGAAGAAATGGTGTGGCCTTTATAGTTAACAAGAGAGTGAGGAAGGCAGTAATGGGATACAGTCTCAAAAATGACAGAATGATCTCGGTCCGTATCCAAGGCAAACCATTCAATATCACAGTAATCCAAGTCTATGCCCCAACCACTGATGCAGAAGAGGCTGAGGTGGACCAGTTCCACAAAGATCTACAACACCTTTAGAATTAACACCAAAAGAAGATGTCCTCCTCATCATAGGGGACTGGAATGCCAAAGTAGGAAGTCAAAGGTAACCGGAACAACTGACAAGTTTGGCCTTGGAGAACAAAATGAAGTCAAGAGACTAAGCTGGTCATAGCGAACACCCTCTTCCAACAACCTAAAAGGTGACTCTAGACGTGGACATCACCTGATGGGCAACACAGAAATCAGATTGCATACTCTGCAAAGATGGAGAAGCTCCTTACAGTCAGCAAAAACAAGACCTGCAGCTGACTGCGGCTCAGATCATGAGCTACTCATTGCAAAATTCAGGCTTAAACTGAAGAAAACTGGGGAAGCCATTAGGCCATTCAGGTTTTACCTTGATCACATCCCTTATGAATATACAGTGGAGGTGAAGAATAGATTTAAAGAACTAGAGCTGATAGAGTGCCTGAAGAACTATGGACAGAGATTCATGACATTGTACAGAAGACAGCAACCAGCACCATCCCAAAGAAAAAGAAATGCAAGAAAGCAAAGTGGCTGTCTGATGAGGCTTTACAAATAGCTGAGGGAAAAAGGAAAGTGAAAGGCAAAGGTGAAAAAGAAAGATTCACCCAACTGAATGATTTCCAGAGAACAGCAAGGAGAGATAAGGAGGCCTTCCTGAAGGAACAATGCAAAGCAATAGAGGAGAATAATAGAATGGGAAGGACAAGAGATCTCTTCAAGAAAATTGGAGAAATCAAGGGAACGTTTCGTGCAAAGATGGCCATGATAAAGGACAACAACGGTAGGGACCTAACAGAAGCAGAAGAGATCAGGAAGAGGTGGCAAGAATACACAGAAGATTTTTACAAGAAGAATTTCAATGTATTTGACAACCATGACATTGAAATCGCTGACCTTGAGCCAGACATTTTGGAGTGTGAAGTCAAATGGGCCTTAGAAAGCATTACTAACAACAAAGTGAGAGGAGATGACGATATCCCAATTGAACTTTTCAAAGTCCTAAAAGATGATGCTGTTAAAGTGATGCACACATTATGTCAACAAATCTGGAAAATGCAACAGTGGCCACGGGATTGGAAAAGATCAGTTTATATTCCAATCCCAAAAAAGGGTAATGCCAAGGAATGTTCAAACTATCGCACCATTGCATTCATTTCACATGCCAGCAAGGTCAAGTTAAAGATCCTACAAGCTAGGCTTCAGCAGAATGTCGATCAGGAACTACCAGAAGTTCAAGATGGGTTTCAGAGAGGTCGAGGAACTAGAGATCAAATTGTCACCATTCGCTGGATTATGGAGAAAAGAACGGGAGTATTGGGAAAATGTCTATTTCTGTTTCATTGACTACGCTAAAGCCTTTGGTTGTGTGGATCACAACAAACTGTGGCAAGTCCTTAAAGAGATGGGAGTACCAGACCACCTCACATGTCTCCTGAGAAACCTGTATAAGGGTCAAGAAGCAACTGTCAGAATGGGATATGAAACAATCGATTGGTTTAGAATAGGAAAAGGAGTTCGACAAGGATGTATATTGTCACCCTGCTTATTTAATTTACATGTGGAATGCTGGCCTGAATGAAGCACAAGCCAGAATTAAGATTGCCGGGGAAAACATCAACAACCTCAGATATGCAGATGACACCACTCTAATGGCAGAAAGTGAGGAGGACCTAAAGAACCTCTTGTTGAGGGTGAAAGAGGAGAGCACAAAAGTAGGCTTAAAACTCAACATCAAAAAAACTAAGATCATGGCATCCGGCCCCATCATACCTTGGCAAATAGAAGGGGAAGACATGGAAGTAGTGACAGACTTCACATTTCTGGGATCCAAGATCACTGCAGATGGTGACTGTAGCCATGAAATTAAAAGACGTTTGCTCCTTGGGAGGACAGCTATGGTGAACCTGGGCAGTATAATAAAAAGTAGAGACATCAACCCAGACTGTTCCCTGGAAAGTCAGATGCTGAAGCTGAAGCTCAAATACTTTGGCCACCAAATGAGAAGGGAGCACTCACTGGAGAAGATCCTGATGCTGGGAAAGACAGAAGGCAAAAGAAGAAGGGGATGGCAAAAGATGAGATGGCTGGACAGCGTTACAGATGTAACAAACACGAAACTGAGCAGACTTCGGAGAAGGGTGGAAGACAGGAGGGCCTGGCATGAATTTGTCCATGGGGTCGCAAAGAGTTGGACTCGACTGTGCGACTGAACAACAACAAAAATAGTAAAAATATTAAATGCCACTAGGATGAACCATAAGTAAGACAATGAACTGGTTCACAGGCTCAGCAGATATTTGAACGTTCTCATAACCCCTTCACAAATAGACCTTACTGTGTTGACATCTGTTAAGCCAATTGCCCTAAAAATAGCGTTCTGGGGAATTTAGATTGATGGGCAATCAGCCTTTTTGCGAGATCAAAAACCTATTATACAGAATGCATCTTCTTTGAGAATTACCCTCTTAATAACGAGGAGACTTGTTATAATAATAAGTGGTTTTATTATAAAATACAAGCAAACATACAAGAGTATAAACTCCTACAACATACATACAGGCCTAAGAAAACAGATATGAAATTGATAGAGGGGTAACATAAGGGTAAAAACATAGACAGGGTATACGACCTGGCTTAGGGTCCAGTCACAACTAGAAGATATGGACATGCACTGCAATGTGCCATGCCTGATGCTTCTTCCTTAGAGTAGGGAGGGAGGAACAATCTGGTTACATATTGCTCAGGCAGAGAGAGAGTGAGCATGGCTTTCTCTCAGGTTATATTATTTTTGGAAAGGAAAAGGTCCTCCCAATAAAGGGGCTGGCTTGTTGGTGGGCAGTATCTAGTCTATTCTGGGTACCTGATTGGATGCCCACCTCCAGCCAATGAGCAGACCTGATTCTGGTCACCTGAATGGACCTCCAGGTAACAATGGGACAGGGGGAGGCTCCAAAGTGGCAGTTTGGACAAGGGATGGGTGGAAGCACTGGAGGAGGGGATTAAACTAATATACTCAAACTTATCTAAAAAGGGACAATAGAGAGTAGAATTGAAACCTAAGATGACACCCGATCTATACAATGGCTCTGGTCTTGGAATACAGCTTCTCTTCCTCTTCTTCCTCCACTGGATGGTACCTTTCTTTGTCAAAAGTTCTGTTTGACAAAAACTTGGGCACGCCCAAGATAAGCTTGATTGCCTTATGCAGATATTTGCAACAGCTGTGGTGTACTTGGGCCTCTCGCTTCTCAGTCATGGAGTCTGGCAGTGCAGGAAAATGGTTGCTAGTGATGTTAGCCTACCAACATGGCTTTCATGGAAAAGGATGGAAACCATTTGCCTGGGCAGTTCCTGACAGCGCGGCTTCTTCCGCTGCAACAGCCGAGATTGTTCCTGCACGGAGCGGCAAGGAGCTGGTCTTTACTCTTGAATTGCACTCTTCCAGAGATATAGGGTGCTATCAGGAAGCTGAGGCTGTTAGTATTGGCATAAGTCTCTTAGAAAGTGGTTGGTAAACCCACATTTCAGAGCAGATGTGTGAGAGTTGTCTCTTCAGGCATCCTGGCAACCAGTGATCACGATGTCCATATAAATGAAAAATAGGAGGCTCTCCGTCACCCATCCACTATAAACATGCACATTTTTTCAGTGGGCAGGAACATGCCCTGTATGTCCCATGTCCCTTAAGTGGGTTGCCACACACTTAAGATAACCTGGGAGCATCAACCAGAGCCTATTCCTTTTCCATCCTAACTTTCAATTTGTGGAAAGTACTTCCAGAGGACTTGAAGGGGACATCATCTGTAGAAATTTTTGGAAAGGGCTGCAAAGTCATCTTATTTACCAGAGCTTTTAAAGAGGTGTAATCTTTTGGGTGAGGCATTGTTTAGAGTTTTATTGTGTTGGTTTTAAATTGTGGTTTTTAATCCCCCTTTTGCCACAAGGAAAGAAGAGCTATTAATATTGTAATCAACAACTCTAGCAAGTTTCACTGCTGATTACAAAAAGGTAGCCCATAAAAATCAAATTCCGTTACAAGACCTGATCCCTGATTCAGTGAAGATTATTCACGTGCTTTTGGATCAGTGATTATGGACATAGATGGGATGCTTGTTCAGATATGGACATTGTTTACTACACTGAAATGCTTTCAATGGGCTGTAAATCCAGATGAGCTTCCTACATCTACATTATAGCAGAACTAGTCACTACATGATAATGCATTTAGAACTGTCTCTGGACATTAGTGCAAATATTCACAAGAATGCCATGCATTTCACAATTGAAGTTGCCATTGAAATCATGATCGACTCATGGCAACCCTATCCATGGGGCATTCCAGCTAAGAGACAAGCAGAGGTCATTCACCAGAGCCTTTGCTCACACAGTAACCCTTGTCTTCTTTGTAGGGATGCTAGCCTCCAGGTGGAACCTGAGGATCTCCCTGAATTACAACTAATTTCCATGCAAAAGAGATCAGCTTCCCTGAAGAAAATGCATGCTTTGAAGGGTAGACTTTATGGCAATGTATCCCACTGAAGTCCCTGTCTTCTCCAGACTTCATCCTCAAATCTCCAAGGTCGTTTTCGCACTTAGCGTTTGCTCCCCTTATTCCACGGCGCAATTATGTCCGGATCCTTTTTCTTGTTTTCGCACTAGTGACTCTTTGCGGAGTCGCCTTCCCTGAAGCCCCGGCTCAAATCGTTTTCCCACTGGCATCGACTTGAGTTCGATGCCCTGTCAATCATTTTTTTTTTAAGCGCAAGTCTGGTTGCGTAAGGACGTACTAACGTACTAACGTAACATCGGAGCAGGCACAGCTGTTCCCTCCCCTTCTTTTCGTGGACAAACCGCATCACGTGTGCTGCTGCTGCTTATGGATTGGCTGCAGCTGTAGTATCCTCCACAGCCCTTTATGTATTAACAGAAGCATTCACAGTGGAGAATCCTAGCACTAGATTCCCCCCCCCAAATTCTGAAGTTGCGAAATATCGCAATAACGAAGAGAGAGAAATCGAGGGGTTTGTGTGTGTGTGTGTGTGTGTGTGTGTGTAGCAGCTTCTTCCTTTCCCAGCCTCGCTCCCTCCCGGGTGGCGAAGCTGGGATTTCCTCCGCTCTCTTTCCCCTCCCCGGCTGGCGCTTGCAATGGGGACCTGACTGATTCCTGCTGCCAGAGCTCCCCCCCCCCCGCCCCATTCTCTCCTTCCCCTTCTGTGGCGCGTGTGAAGAGCGAGCTCGCGTCTATTTTCTAACCGAGCGGAATGTAGCCAGGGAGAAGAATGCAGGACTCCAACTTCCCATTTTATACATGGCGATTTTGTGCAGGTCCAGAAATCCTGGTGGCACAGCTGAGGGAGGCATTCCCTTTTTAAAACACACACACACATGAACGCTTTGGCCCGCACCGGCACTAGATTCCCCCCCCCCAACAATGGTCGTTTTCGCATTATCGAGATAACGCAACAGCGAAATAACGCAACTAAAGTCAATAATAATAATAAAAAATTCTAACGAAACCAATTGAAGTGGCAATTGAGGCTATTCCAGGAGGGGGTTTTTTTCTATTTGTTAATTTCGAAATATCGCTATTACGCAAAACTGTGAAGTTTAAAAAAAAATGGCCGTGCCGGCACTTTGGGGAAGCGCCGCGAAAGGCTGATGATTGGCCAAGGGGGTGGATGGGGTGGGAGGACGGAAAGGGAGAGGGTGACGCCCACAAAGCAGTCGATCCGGCGTGGATGGATTTCCCACAGCAAACTCTGAGGAGTGGATCCGGTGTGGATCCGGAGGTTTTCAAAAACTCCGGAAGGAGGTGGATCTAGATACTCCGGCGTGAAACCTCTGCAGCGCCGGAGCAAACCGCAGCGCCGGAGCAACAGGTGGGAAAACCAGGAAAAGATCCGGAGGTAAATGGGGTGCTACGCCAGAGTAAACGCTAGTGCGAAAACGGCCCAAGAGTTTCCCCACCTGGATCTGCTGGCCCTATCCCCATCCCCCACTGGTGGCCAGGGGACCTGGCAACCCTACTCCCTTGGTGGTCTCCCATCCAAGTACTAACTGTGGCTAACCTTGCTAAGTTCCCAAATTCTGATGAACTTAGCTAAGCCTGGCAATTCAGGTTGCTCTCACAGCTGAACATCATTGAATTCAACCTGGAAGTTGGCCTTGTCTTTTGTAACACGGAGTGTGATCCAACCAAAACACTGTTAGATCTCCTTGAGATGCAGTGGGTGAGTGGGATGGTAAACAGGCTTAATTTTAGGTAGATTTTAGATAGACTAGTATAAGTAGTAATAAATCAAGTATTAGGAAAACCTTAGTAAATATGCATTGAATCAATCTGTAACATCATTTTAATGCCATTATACCTGTTACTTATGTCTTCATAACTGTATGTTCTTCAAATTAGGATTGCATCATTTCTACCTGTCTGACAGTGTGTCATGCATCTTTCCAGAGCACAGTGAAAGTTTCTTCTTCCAACGGGAAGAAGTTGATATAGTGAATGGAATAAAGGGAAATTATCCAAAATTCAGCATTCACGAAAGGACATATGGAATAAAATCTGAGTCACAAATGAGAGAAGGACTTGTTCATAGAATCATAGAATTGGAAGGGACCTCTAGGGTCATCTAGTCCAACCTCCTGCACAATGCAGGAAACTCACAAACACTTCCCCCAAAATTCACAGGATCTTCATTGCTGTCAGATGGCCATCTAGCCTCTGTTTAAAAACCTCCAAGAGAGGAGAGCCCACCACCTCCAGAGGAAGCCTGTTCCACTGAGAATCACTCTGTCAGGAAGTTCTTCCTCATGTTGAGCCGAAAACTCTTTTGATGTAATTTCAATCCATTGGTTCTGGTCCTACCTTCTGGGGCCACAGAAAACAATTCCACTCCATCCTCTATATGACAGCCCTTCAAGTATTTGAAGATGGTGATCATATCACCTCTCAGCTGCTTTCTCTCCAGGCTAAATATCCCCAGCTCCTTCAACCTTTCCTCATAGGACTTGGTCTCCAGACCCCTCACCATCTTCATTGCCCTCTTCTGGACCTGTTCCGGCTTATCTATATCTTTCTTAAAATGTGGTGCCCAAAACTGAACACAATACTCCAGGTGAAGTCTTACCAGAGCAGAGTAAAGTGATACCATCACATCACGTGATCTGGACACTACTTCTGTTGATACAGCCCAAAATTGCATTCACCTTTTTAGCCACCGCATCACACTGTTGACTCATGTTCAGTGTATGATCCACTAAGACCTTGATCCTTTTCGCACATAGTACTGCTAAGACAAGTCTCCCCCATCCTATAACCATGCATTAGATTTTTCCTACCTTAATGCAGAACTTTACATTTATTCCTGTTAAAATTCATTTTATTGATTTTAGCCCAATTTTCCAGCCTGTCAGGGTCATCCTGTATTCTGTTTCTGTCTTCTTCTGTGTTTGCAACCCCTCCCAATTTAGTTCATCTGCAAATTTAATAAGCATTCCCTCTATTCCTTCATCCAAATCATTGATAAAGATGTTGAACAAAACAGGTCCCAGGACAGATCCTTGAGGCACTCCACTTCTCACTCCTCTCCAAGAGGATGAGGAACTATTCACAAGCAGTCTTTGGGTGCGATCTGTCACCTAGTTACAGATCCACCTAACAGTAACAGGATCGAAACCACATTTTACCAGCTTGTCAACAAGGATAGTATGTGGAACCTTATCAGAAGCTTTACTGAAATCAAGATAAACAATGTCTACAGCATTCCCCTGATCCAGCAAGGTAGTCACTTTCTCAAAAAAAGAGATCAGGTTAGTCTGACATGACTTGTTCTTGAGAAAACCATGCTGGCTCTTAGTAATCACATTCATTCTTTCTAAATGTTCCAGGACCGACTGTTTGATGATTTGTTCTAAAACTTTTCCAGCTATAGACGTCAAGCTGACAGGTCAGTAGTTACCTGGATCATCTTTTTTTCCCCTTCTTGAAGATGGGGACAACATTCGCCCACCTCCAATCTTCTGGTACCTCTCCTGTTCTCCAAGAATTCTCAAAAATAATAGCCAGAGGCTCAGAAATCACATCTGCAAGCTCTTTTAGAACCCTTGGATGCAATCCATCTGGCCCTGAGGTCTTAGTTTCATTTAAAGAAACTAGGTGTTTATATACTATCCCTATGATGATCCTAGGTTGGAACTTCATACTCTCCTTATATGTTCTGTTTTTGCCATGTTGAGCACCGTTTCCCTCAGAAGAGAAGACTGAGGAAAAGTAGGAATTGAGCAGTTCCGCCCTCTCTTAATTACCTGTTCAATTTCACTTTCTTGCCCTCACAATGGGCCTACCATGTCTTTGCTCTTTTTCTTACTCTGAACATAAGAAAAGAACCCTTTTTATTGTTTTTAGCATCTTTGGCCAGCCTAAGCTCATACTGAGCTTTAGCTTCCCTAACTTTTTCTCTACAAGCACTGGTGATTTGTTTATATTCATCCTTGGTTATAAGGCCCTCCTTCCAATTCCTAAAGGAGTATTTTTTATTTCTCAAGTCTTTAGAGAGCTGTTTATGGAGCCACTTCAGCTTCCTTAGGCTTTTTCCATTTTTTCTTCTCATAGGAATCGTCTGTGATTGTGCTTTAAGTATTTCACTTTTAAGAAACTCCCACCCCTCCTGAACCCCCTTCCTCCTAAGTATTTCTGACCATGGGATTTTACCCATCATAGTTCTAAGTTTATCAGAGTTTGCCTTTCTAATGTCCAGCCTATAAGTCTGACTACGTATAGCTTTTCCCTTCCCTAAGACTGTAAATTCCAAAATCACATGATAACTACTGCCCAGGGTGCCCACTATTTCCACTTCTGCAATCAATTCTTCCTTGTTGGTGAGAATCAAACCCAAGATAGCAGATCCCCTTGTTTCCTTCTTCATTTCCTGGAAAAGGAAGTTGTCAGCAAGGCAAGTCAGGAATCTATTTGACTTTTCATTTTTAGCAGAGTTGGACTTCCAACAGATGTCCAGGTAATTGAATTCTCCCATGATCACTGTATCCCTTCTCTTGGAGAACTTTGCAATCTGCTGTAGAAGTATCTCATCCAAGTCCTCTACCTGACGGTGGTCTACAGCAAACCCCCACAATAATTTCTTACTCCTTTTATTTCTTACTTCTGTTATTTCTTACTCCTGTTATTTCTTACTCCTGTTATTTCTTACTCCTTTTATTTTTACCCAGAGACTCTCAACTGAGCTGCCATGCTCAGATTCACATATTTCCTCACAAGTATATACCTCCTTCACATATACTGCTATGCCTCCACCCTTTCTCATTTGCCTGTCCCTTTTAAATAAGTTGTACCCCTGAATCCTAATATTCCAGTTGTGAGTGTCATTCCATCAAGTTTCAGTAAGGCCTATTATATCATAGTCTCCCTCCTTTATTAGGACTTCCAGTTCCTCCTGTTAGTTTCCCATACTCTGTGCATTAATGTAGAGACATCAGAATCCATGTTTTATGCATCCTGACGGTTTAGTTTCTGTACAAGCCTGCAAGTTAACATTACTTTTTTTTAAAGTTAACATTACCTAGCATATGCGCCACTCTTTGCAAATCTTTAATGTTCTTATCCCCAGTTTCTGGCATCATACGAGGCTTTGAATTATTGTCTCGCTTCTCCATACAATTTAGTTTAAAGCCATCCTTATTAGGTTAGCAACGCTGTTACCCAACACCCTTTTTCCTACTGCCATAAGGTGCAAACCATCTCCTGATAGAAGACTACCATCTCAAAAGCATAAGCCATGGTTCAGAAATCCGAATCTTTCCTTATGACACCATCAACGTAGCCAGTCGTTTATTTGAAGTATTCTTCTTTCTTATCCTAAGCCACAGCCTTCAACAGGAAGCACTGACAAGAACACAACCTGTGCACCCAGCTCCTTCACCTTCTGACCCAGAACCACATAGTCTTTTCTAATACGTTCAGGGCTATGACAGGCAGTATCATTCGTTCCCACGTGGATCAGCAAGAAAGGATAGTAATCAGTGGGCTTAATAAGTCTTCCAATCCTTTCTATCATGTGCTGGATGCATGCTCCTGGCAAACAGCAGACCTCTCAGGATGACAAATTCAGTCGGTACACTTTGGGCTCCACCACTCTGAGCAAGAAGTCTCCAATCACCACCACCTTCCTCTTCCTATATTGGGGAGCAGAAGCTCCAGGCTTCTTATCCACAGGATCCTGAGAAACTTTCTTCAAGCTTCGTGGAGGCTGGGGAAGTAGCCCTTGTTCCAGTGGTTCAGAATCAGCTAATGTGGGGAGATCCTGGAACCTATTGCTGAGCAGCAGGGGCTCAGAACATCTCCTGATTTTCTTTCTCCTTCGGGTTACATTTTTCCAGGAACTCTCCTCCTGTGTTGGGTTCTCTTCTAATTGCTGAGATACCATTTCCTCTCCCTCCTCTTGTCCTTTCAAAAGGCCTCATGCATTTTGTCAAGAAAATCCTCACCTTCCTTTATCCACTGCAGTGTGGACAATCGTGCCTCCAGTCCCTGTATTTTCTCCTCCAGCAGGGCCACTAACTTAACACTTGCTGCAAGTGTAATTCATGCTACTCTCAGGTAGAAATACAAACATCCCACAGTCTTTACACATCACTTCCTCTGCTCTCTCACCAACCATACTGCTGTAATCCATTTCAAAATTTTCTTTATCCTCACTTCTCTTTAAATCCCACTACCAACTGCCACTTGAAACTAATTGTGGGTAACTACCCACCTTTCCACAGACCCCCAGTCCAAGAGCCCTTCAGCTGCACCTCTGGCAAGGAGGAGCCTTGCAAATTAAAGGCTCAACCCCCACCCAGCTCTGACTCAACAGTCAGAGCAACTGCAGAGGGTGGGGCCAGCAATTACCCCCAGGCAAACAAGCTCTCCTCACTCAGCAACAGCTACACAAAAGACACACAAAAGCAATCAGAAACCCCTCTCCAGCAGGCACCAAGCTCTCACACAGTTACCTCCCAAAGCAACCCTAGGTAATGCTCCCCAGCAGTTTTAGAAAAGCAAATCAAGTCTCACTCACCTTACCAGCAGCTCTGTTCTAGATCCAAACATCTTCTACTGCAGCTGAGCCACTTGTTGTTTTAATCTCCATGCAACTCCCTTAGTGTATACAAAAGAAAGCTTGATGAGTTCATGCTTGTAAATTTTGTTTTTGTCTAGCCTTGTTTTTGACTTTGATATTAAAAAGTAATGGAAATTGCTGTTTGAGCCAATTATCTTAAAACATTGTAACATTGCCTCTAGCACATTTTGATGGTCTTTAATGTTAATAACTGCCAGGCTTTCATATGTTGAGTATTACATCTGCATCTCCAAATTAACACTGATCAATTCGGGAAGACTCCTCTTGATTCCATTCCCACCCTGGCTTTCCAGTCATCTGTGTTAACTACTCTATGTGTAAATGTTTCCATATCCCAGTTTCCCAAATCCAGGTAGCCCAAATTTGCATATTATGCAAACCAGCAGCTAATTACGCAAATAAAAATGCATGGATTTGGACATCTATAAATTGCTTTGTGTGTATTCCTGAAATGTAACAAAAAGGTTGGGGTAGGAGCAATAGAAAGATACCTGACTGTTTGCCCATGTCAGAAAAGGGTGACTTTTATCATAAATTCTGCCTTTCTTCTCTGGATCAGAACACATAGCAAAGCATATTGGGGAGTGCTTTGTCTTACTTATCTTGCTCAAACAGCCATGGCGTCCACATGATCCTCAAGTAAAAATAGAAATTCCAAGTATGAGCTTTTTCCTCCCAATTTTTGGGCATGCAATGGTTCTAAAAATCTCAGGACCATCTTTTAGCTTAGAGTGGCTTAATAACCAGAAGAAATAACATTCAGGCTACAATTATTTGTGGATTTCAAATTTCAAATAAATTAACTTTCTTCACATCATCTTTCTTCATTCTTCAACATTCACACCCATACATAGTAATGGGGAATACTATGGCAAAAATTAAGTTGATCATCATAATAGTTTATTAGTCTCAAGACCAGGATAAATTAACTTCATCTTGGATGCCAGTAACACTTCCTTATACTTAAGAATCTTTTCTAGTTCCTTTATGGTTGCCCTTCCCATCCTCAGTTTGCTTCTAATTTCTTGGTTGCAGTCTCCCTTTTGATTGATGATGGAGCCAAAGAATAGGAAATATTTAACCATTTCAGTTTCTTCACTATCAACCTTAAAGTTCCTTAGTAGTAATTCCTTTTGTCTTGATGATGTTCAGGTGTAATCCTGCTTTGGTACTTTCTGCTTTAGCCCTTATCAAGAATTGTTTCAGGTATTCACTATCTTCTGCCAGTAATGTGGTATCGTCTGTGTATCTCACAGTTGTTATTGTTCTTTCCTCCAATTTTAACTCCATCATCATCTAAATCTGATCCAGCTTTCCTTATGAAATATTCTGCATATACACTGAACAAACAGGAAGATAAAATTTGTCCTTGTCTGACATCTTTGCCGATTGGAAAACATTATGTTTCTCCATATATTGTCCTAACAGTAACCTCTAATCCAGTAGCCTTTTGTAGCCTCTTGTACAGCAAAACGATCAGATGGTGTAGCATACTCATTTCTTTTAATCTAACCATAGCTTTTCATGACCACACAGTCAAAAGCTTTGCTGCAATATATGAAGCACAAACTGATTAAGTCACTTTTCATCTACTTTGGACTTCCTTTTGAATTGCAGAAATGCCACGTTTGTTTCATTTTTTCTTTGTCAAGTAAAAATGTGGCATACGTGCAGAAGAACCATTACTATTTTATTATAAAGCTGTTCAATTATTTTTGAAAGGCTAAAGCAACAGTATACACAACTGCATCCCAATCTGTAAGGTTAAATACTTATTAGAATGAGCTAATGGTGAATAAGTAAAAAGAAAAAAATTGTTGTAGCCTGCAAGCCCATCATTTATTTTAACTGCAGTGGATGTCATGAATCACTCTAAAATAATGTTGACATTTATACATTCAGCCAACATGGCAATTTCACAGCTAGTTCAATATATTGCCGCTTGATTAGAAGATTCACTGCAGCATATGCAGCCCTTTTTATCTGAGTCTTTACACATTGTGGTGAAAGTATCATGGCAAAGACTGATCCTGGTGCTTCTGTAATCTTAATATATTTTGTGTCTTGATGTTTCTAGCAATAGCTGTAGTTCTCTTACAGCAAGGGTTGTAAGAAACTGAAAGAAACCCCCTGAATTGGGGTGGAAGATATACACACTTTGTTTCAAAGTTGCCAACCCCTTGGCCCTCCATGTTACACTATGCTGTCTTCTAACTGCTTAGAGGGTGCAAAAGTAACATCGCCAAGGTGTATGAGGCAGAGAATGTTTTCCTTTGAATTTCCATGTTGACTATCCTAAACATGAAAGGGGAGAGGGAGTTAGATACTGTGGGATACTCCAGAGAACAATCTTTTCACTCCAGAACCTTTTCATCCTTCTAAGCTATTAAAAGAAGGGAGGGGGGACACAAGGAGATAATGTGGTACAAACAAATTATCTCCCTTCAAGAAGAACTCTCCTCCTCATGTGAACACATTGAAGCTGAATCCTGTGCTGCCTGGGATGCTATTCCATAGGAGGATTATTTTTTTGGAAGATCATTCTTCATATATTCAATAATAAGTGAAACATGAAGGCTTTCAGAAAAAGAAAGAAAAAGGTACATCCTCCTATGCCGCATTCTTTGCTTGCATGATTTGTCAGAGGTTGACTTGCATATAACGATTCCTCTTCAGGGATTGATAGGACAAGAACTGACTACATGCACACCAGAATATTAATAAAATGCATGTTTCAGTAGCAATCTTTGTTTGGTCACCTTCTTATATTCGGAACCACTACTCTTCAATTTTCACTTTAGGCTCAAATAGGCACAAGACTCTCCTCCCGGCAGTAAAGGTAGTGCAAACAAATTATCTCCATTCAAGAAGAATTCTCCTCCTCCTCATGTGAACACATTGAAGCTGAATCTTGTGCTAGCTGGGAAGTAGAGATGCCATTCTATAGGAGGGGACAGGGGTTCCCCCAATTTCACAGGCTTCTTCCTGTCACCAGCTGACTGGTCAGCTGGGGAAGCCCCACCCCCACCAGTGGCCACCCTTCTCCCTCCTTTCCTCCTGTGAGATTTAAAGGACCCTTCAACTGATCTGCGAGAGCACATGGCCTGTGTGCTCCTTTTCGAGCAGGAGCACACAGCCCCCGTTTGCAAAAAGCATTTAAAGGGTCCCTTCCATGGGGCTGTGTCCCTAAAGTGATGGTGTCACTTCTGTGTGATGTCAGTACATTGGGAAGACCCCGTACCTTCCAGGAATGCCCCCCAAAGTTCCCCACAAGACATGACCTGACAATCCTACAGGGAGGTCTAAGATTCTGCAATGTGTTGTGCTCCCTAGATTTGATGGAGCTCATCTGTCCCTATCCTGTTCTGTAAGTAGTAAGGGAGTTGTCTTGGTTCCAGCATGGCTCCTAGAAAAACAGATCAATGTAACTACAAAATGATTTTTATTATTATGTTTGGTTTGCAAACAGTTTTCTTGTTTGAAGCCAGCTGACATGACTATGCTGATCTATGCTGTAGTAACAGAGAGGGTGTACTTCATAATAATCTCAATGGGCCTACCCTTGAAGACAATTTGGAAACTTCAGGTGGTACAGAATGCGGCATGCTGGCTGTTGCCACATGTTAGCAAGCATCAGTGCACATATAACACTGCTGCTACAATCTATCTACCTACAATCGAAGTATCTGAAGAAGCATGTGTGCACACGAAAGCGCATACTTTGAATAAAACTTCTTTGTCCTCAAAGGTGCCACTGAACTCTAACTTTGTTCTACTGCTGCTATGAGTGTTTCATTGGTTATGTTAGTTTTCTGGTTCAGTTTAAGGTGCTGGTTATCATCTATAAAGCCGTTTATGGTATGTGTGGGGAAAACATATCTATTAGACTATCTTTTGTGATATGCTCAACCGGGGGTCATTTTGTAGGAAAATGTGCAGGAGCTCAGTAGCATATCTCATTTGCATATGCCCTAGGATCTGTGTGCAGCAGGGAGAGAACTCCCCACTGCATGCAGACCCTGGCTGGAGCTGCACACCTGTGAGCTCCTGCTGAATTCAAGCCCTGTGCTCAACTCAGCTGAAAACACTCTGTTGCAGATTCCATCATGCCAAAAGGTTTGAGCTGTGTCAGCTCAAAGCAGGACAGAACAGAAAACACTCCACCTGGTGGAATGGCATGCACAAGAACATCTGGAAGACTTCTGCAAGAATGACTTTTGTGGAGGGAGGTTATATAAAGCCAATTAATTATTTCTGAAGCTAATTGTGTCTGCTGGTTGAGGAGGGTTTGTATGAATTTGGTCTTGCTGTATGGGTGTTCATAGAACAAATACTTTGATTATACACTATGTTTTTATATAATATTTTAACTCACCTTGAATTCATACTACAGAAAAGTTAAAAGTAAGATAAATAATTATGCTCCCCTTGTTTCCAAACCTGGCTGGTCTTGAAAAGACTATTTGCACTGTAAATATATGTTTGTTTTATACTGTTTTTGAACTTCAGATGGATTTCCTTGGTGGTCTCTGATCAAAGTACTAAACAGAACCCAACCAACTTAGCTTCTGAGATCTGATGAGACCTGAAGTCAGCCCTGGCTTAGAAGGGTTGACTTCAGGGGGCAAAATATAGCTCCACTTAGGAAGGTACTTGTCAGTGCTTCTGCTCATCCTATTTTGCATGTACAAGTCCTCTTATCATATTATTTTAATTATGTTTATTTTATAACATTTTATTTACTTCCTCCAAAGAGTTCAGGGTACTTTCTGTAACCCCTCTTTTATCCCCCCCCCCAAGGTTGTGTTTATAAAGTTCCATCAAGTCACAGCCAACTAATGGTGACCCCATAGGGTTTTCAAGGCAAGAAGCCAACAGAGGTGGTTTGCCATTGCCACCCTCTACATATTGACTCTGGACTTCCTTGGTGGTCTCCCATCCAAATACGAAGAAGAAGAAGACTGCAGATTTATACCCTGCCCTTCTCTCTGAATCAGAGACTCAGAGAGGCTTACAATCTCCTATATCTTCTCCCCCCACAACAGACACCCTATGAGGTGGGTGACGCTGAGAGGGCTCTCACAGCAGCTGCCCTTTCAAGGACAACTCCTGCGAGAGCTATGGCTGACCCAAGGCCATTCCAGCAGCTGTAAGTGGAGGAGTGGGAAATCAAACCCGGTTCTCCCAGATAAGAGTCCACACACTTAACCACTGCACCAAACTGGCACTTAACCACTACACCAAATAAGACCCCCCCTGCTTAGCTTCCAAGATTGATGAGATCATGCTAAACTAAGAGATTTTCTCTATTCCCTTTCATATTATTAGTTGCTACCAGCGGAGGGGCTTAAATGCACAATGTAATGATGTTACCATATGAAGCATATATGAGCAGGACTTTTTTTGAGCAGGAATGCACAGGAACATAGTTCCAGCTGGCTTGGCATCAGGAGATGTGCCTAATATGCAAATGAGTTCCTGCTGGGCTTTTTTATGTGAGTATATATAGCAAGAGGATAACATTCAAGACAGTGTTGCCAGTTTAAAAAAAAAGTTTTGCATCCATGGGGTAGCTGCTACCAACTGATAGTGCTGTGTGCAGATGTGTGGTAATGGTACCAATGTCAAAGCTGCAAGAATGCCTTTCTTTGTATAAGCTAAATTATTGGCTTCATGGAATTATTTGAAAACTTCTATAGGATAATGGGCAGCAATGATGGAGATTTTAAATAACATACCAAGTTACAGCAACTCTATTTTAGCTGCCAAATTTGTGTCAAACAGAAGTTTTACAAGCTTAAAAAAAACTTCCAAAACAGTGCTGTTATATGATATATTTCCAATGAACGCTTTTAGAAGCAGAAGCAATTGGAAATGACTCTCTCAAACATCACAATGGCTTTAATAATTGCCGATTGTCAGTGAGGTAGACGTGCAAACAGAAGAAATGTCAGAGTCCATCAGCACTGCTTTATTTCTCCAGTTCACTTTCCTTTTGCTATTACTCACCTTGAATATAAAAGAGAAAAAAGGAAAGTTCTGCCTTTAGCTGAAATATCTATTTCCTACATTGGTTTGGGGTCACATCTTTTTTGTAAAGATTTTTTTTAAATTGTTATTATTTTAAAACTTCAGAATAATCTCAAAGCTCAATTATGGAAAGAAAAACATTCTATGCTTATTTTCCATCAGTCATTTCTATATTGTTCAAGGGTTTTCTGCCTTGGAATGGTGACCCTGAATGGTGACCCTGAAAATAGCTCTTTGGGCCTCTTGAGTCTTCTTACATGAATTCAGAAGAATGAATGGTGTTACTAGAGTGAATTTAAAATGTATTTACATATGAAATTTATTTTATCATTAAAAAAACTCTCAACAGTATTATATAAAATACAATTTAAGATAAAACAATAGTATTATGTAGTAATATAACAAAAATAATAAAAATAGGTGAAAATAACCACAACAGATATCTTAGCAATGCCTAAAACAGCCAGTCTTAACTACCTCTACTACATTTTTATCCTGTCTTTCATCCAAGGCGCTCCGAAAGCATCCTTGTCTCTCTTTTGGAAAACATCCATGGCTCTCTTTTTCAACAACTGTGTGAGGTAGCTTAGACTGAAAAAAGTGACGAGTCCAAAATCACCCAGTGAACTTCACGTCTGCAGGGATTTGGGCTTGAGTTTTCCTCGTTCTTCCTAATACTGTAACCACTATACTGTACTAGACTGAGTTATCCTGCCTTTTGGCTTGAACAGTTTTCATGTGGTATGGAGTTCTGTATATGTGGAGGCTACTATTTGAAAGCTCTAATGCTGTTGAAGGCAGTAGTGACACCAGTCACAGCATGCCCTTACTGGACCTCAACAAGTCAGGAGATAAATATAGGAAGTCATGTTCCTTCAGACATTTCATAATCTAGCTATAATGCAATGCTTTAACAATAGAACCATCACCAAGAGTTTGGCCTACAAACAGATTGGTACCAATAGTATGTCTTGAAAATATATGGTACCTCCTCTTGGTGGCTAGAAGAGCCCCGTGGTATAGAGTGTTAAAGCTGCAGTACTGCAGTCCTAAACTCTGCTCATGACCTGAGTTCAATCCCCGGTGGAAGCTGGGTTTTCAGGTAGCCAGCTCAAAGTTGTCTAAGCCTTCCATTCTTCCAAGGTCGGTAAAATGAGTATCCAGCTTTCTGGGGGGAAAGTGTAGATGACTGGGGAAGGCAATGTTCTGGGTTTGCGGAGGGGGTGGGTGCTTCCTCCGTGCCTGCCTGCCTGGCTTCAGCTCTGATGCTTACAGCAAGTGCCGGGATCGGAGGGCAGAGGGAGTGATCCTGGCGCTTGCTGTAAGCGTCAGAGCTGAAGCCAGGCAGAAAGGCACGGAGGAAGCATGCTGCCCTCTCCACAGCCGGTGCTCACAAAGCACTGGGTTTGTGGAGGGGGCGGGTGCTTCCTCCGTGCCTGCCTGCCTGGCTTCAGCTCTGATGCTTACAGCAAGCGCCGGGATCAGAGGGCAGAGGGAGCGATCCTGGCGCTTGCTGTAAGCGTCAGAGCTGGAGCCAGGCAGGCAGGTGCGGGGGAAGCACCAGGATCAGACGCGGAGGCAGCGGATTGCCCCCTCCCTCAGGAAGGTAGGTACCAGTACCTTCGTTCCATAAGACGCACACACTTCCCCCACACACTTTTTTGAGGGGGAAAGTGTGTCTTATGGTGCGAAAAATACGGTAGTTCCATGTAGCCTCTCTCACCCCCACCAGTCAGATCATTGTTGCAATATGCATATCACTGACTTCTTTTTCCATTATCAAGTCATAAAGGATAGATTTTTTTCCCCTTAGGAACCAATATGGCACTGAAAACTTTGCACGTGGGATGGCTGCCCAGGGAAGCTGGTAGTCTAGAACTTCAATCAATCTTGATCATGCTGCTTGGGTATAACCAGGTGTCCTGAAGTTCTTTCAATAATTTGGTACCCAAAGCACTGCCTCCAACCTTATGAACCACATGTGATATATAATCAGTCAGAAATACTCTGCTAAAGGAGGTTCCTTTATGATACGCAAAGTTTGTGATACCTGGAGTACAGCCTTCCTAGGTACCTCCCCCAAGTTATGGCACTTTCTCCCTTAGCAGGTTTGGTAGGTATAATCTTTTTAGTTCTTCCAGCATAATTTAAAGATGTAAGGAAGGACTGCGGCTCAATGCTACAACATTGGCTTAGCATGCAAAAGTCTCTGGCATTTCCAGTTCAAAGGATCAGGTGGTAAGTCATGTGAAAGACCTGACACCCTGAAAGGTTGCTGCCAGTCTGAGCAGACAATAGATTTTGATGGACCAATGGTCTGATTCATTATAAAGCAGTTTATGGGTGCGGTCAGACGTCCAAAAAACCCCGCTACGGGCATGAGTTGAGCCCGCAAGCATGTCGGATTTTACCCGGACGTTCACACATCCACATCTGTGAAGCGTGCTTAGCCCGTGCCCGTTCCACGCTGATGCGCCTTGCTCGCGGATTAATTTGCTAGTGCTTTTAATCCGGAACAAGACGCTTCCTGAGCGCTTCCTGAGCGCTCTGGAGCATCTGAACGGGCAATCGTTGCTGAGTCGCAGCAGTGCTTCCCGCTTCCAGCTTCCCGCCACAAACAAAATGCATATCACTGCGCCATCGAAGGAAGGAACTCGAAAAAATTGTTTATTAGCGGCTGTATTCCTAAGCTTAATTTGGGGGGGGGGAGCTTCCGAAACGTGCGTGCCCAGCCTTTTTTTTTTTTATATTTTAGTTTATTGCGTAATAGCGATATATCGAAATCTCGTATATATCGCCCATACTCGTAGCCGCCTCCCTGGGCGGCCGGGCTGTAGGCGGGGGGGGGGTCTGTCTTGCAAGAGGGGCTTATGGTCCATTGCTCAGGCAGGGCAAGCCGCCCTCCCCAAGCCGGAGAATCGGCAAACGTTGCTGAGCCAACTTTTTGCACCCGGCTTTTGCAACGGGAGGAAAGGCAGGAGGCGCCCAGGGAGCAGCGCTAGAGAGAGCTTGCAAAATAAAATAAAATAAAATAATAACCGGCGCTTGCAAAAAGATCCCACCCCGCACACGCCCCGCAAGGCAGAGGCAACGCTAATTCGATACAACGATATATCGAAACAAAAAAAAAAAGGTTTAAATAGCCGGAAACCCCGGAGGAGGAAGGATCTCGCAGGAGCTCAGCCGAGCCTCTCCCCGCACGCAGGGAATCCATGCGTCACCACCGCCGCCTCGGAGGGGCTGGCTCGCCTGGAGGGCTCCCGCTGCCGGCTGGGCTGGGGACTGGCCGGCCAGCCTTCCCCGACGCCTGGTCCCCTCCACTCGGGGATCGCCTCGCTCGCCTCGCCGGACACGCTCTTCCCCCTGCTTCCCCTCCGCCTCCGCTCCTCCGGCGCTGAGCTGCCGGCGCTGAGCAGCACCTGAAGACCCCGCCTTCCCCGCGCCCCCCTCCCCTCTGCCTTCTCTGGCTGGATCAGCAGTGCCGCCGAGCTGCAGATATGAAGAGATCCGCTGCTCTTTTGCTAGTTCAGCCCTGCGCGGCAGCCCGGGGGAGCCCTCTTGCCCGCACCCCCCGGAGTTGGAGCCACGCTTGCCTGAAGCTCCGGGTCCCACATCTCTCCCTCCCCCCAGGCAAACAATTAGTTGTCTTAGACGGCTTCTAAATCTATGGAAAGATTGGAACTCAGGTCTCAAAGGCATCCAAAATGTCAAGCTGCCAGGGAAACAAAAAAAAAAAAGGTTTAAATAGCCAGAACCCCCGCTACTGCAAATGCAGATTGCCGCCATCTGAAAGAAGTTCCGGAGGGCGCTGTGTGATCGAGCAGGGGACGGGATCAACACGGCATGCCATCGGAACAGTAAAGGAACAGCAGCTGTCTGATCGGGAAACAGGATGCGGCGGATTATCTGACATACGAAATAACGGCGCTTTAAAGATGGGTTGCTGATGGATTTAATGTAAGTGTGACCTCACCCTATGTCTTCATGTGTGATTCATGCACTAGTTCTGGATAACTTTTGTTAGTTGAAACATTTATAGTCTACTTCAGTGTAACATTTTGGGCTGGCTGACAAAGTAAAGTAATACAAAACTTAAACCAAATAATAGTTGAAAGCAATGCTAGAAGAGTGATTTAAAAAAAAAAAAACTATCCCAAAACTGAAAAAGAAAACTGTCAAAACCGTCAATCATTTATATCAACACCTGTATTAGAACAAATTTAAAGCATTAAAAATAAAACCAGCCAGCTTAGTAAAACCTCAGTTTCATGGACAGCATTGCTATGTTGATTGAGGTATATTGTGTATGTGTCCGTGCACACATGCACCTAACATGTTTATTGTGATGGATGTTTTATTGACTGTTTTATTTGCTATTGTCTGACACACTGAGTAACTATTTAAACAGAAAGTAGAGAGAGAAGTTTCCTAAATTAAAAAAATATATTTTGTGACATACATGTACTAATTTTCTGCCTGGTTCACATCTGGGATATATAGCCTTCCCACTGAGGCATTTGGATGATGCATTATAAACTTTATAATGCGTGTGCAGTCTAATGTATTAAGCTCATTCAAATCAGCTTAAGAAGACTTAATTATACCCATGGAGCAAGTCAGAGCTGTGACTGCCCAGATGTTAATTGCATTTATTTTGTTCTTAGTTGTAAGCTTGGTTTTTAATTCTTTAAGCAGTATCTGTCTATGGAGATATTAGGTAAGAGGACTTTAAGCTTGAGTTGGCTACCTGGTTGGACCCTCAGGAAACTATACCTGAAATTATTATCACTGTAGATAAAATATGTTTACTAGGCATTCCTGTTGTGGGGGATCTTCACTCCCCCCTACCACCATTGTGTGCAGTCACATCATTGCACAAACATTTTTTTAAAAAAAAACTTCTTTATTAAAAATATTTCCTTCCAGCTACACTAGTGACTACCATTGGAAATTCAATGGATAATTTTCCCAAATTAAAGCTGTGTGAGTCTAATATTTTCTCTGCCTTTTTGGAGTTTAGAACCAGTACTAGAACTCATTAGTGACGCTGAAAATGTCTCAAAAGCTAAACAAGGCCATCCTGAGCTCTAGGAGTGTCCATAGTGGCCATGTCTTTCTAAATATTATCTGTGTTCATGTTTAGGTCCATGCTATATAGTTTAGGTTCATGTTATATAGTTTAGGTACACAAGGTTCATTTTGTCATTGTAATTTATATGTCATCTCTTCTCTAAGAATCACTGAAAACTCTATTGTTTTATATTAATACATCCATCAAAATTGCAGCGTTAGTAAAACCTTTATTGTGCCTAGTAGTTGTTGCTACGGCTTTTTTTGAGCAGGAACATAGAGGAACGCAGGCTGGCTTGATATCAGGGGATGTGGCCTGTTTACCCAAAATCAATGAGCTGTTGTTAATAATATTACTTTTTAAAATTTTAATTGGTAGAGACATATGATGAATATCATTCTGGTTTTCAGTTCAGCACATTGCTGCCATACAGGTTTTCAAAATAGAGCTCTTTAGATGTTTTCTCAGCACCCTGAAAGTTTTCATGGCAAAGACCCCACTCATGCAGTTGGCTTATTTAAACATTCGCCCAGCCCTACTGGAGTAAGTCACAAATAAGTAGCTCCCATGCAATTTGAAGAACATCTAAAGGTCATCCCAGATTGCCTTAAATACAGTTACTTTCCTATATCCTATTCTTTCAAACAGCAAATATGAATTAATGAGTCATATATGATGCAAAAAAATAGATTTTTGTGAAGTATTTTTCTTGTTATATATGCATTCTGACATTTGTGTAATTGATAGAGGCAAGTGATTTCATATTCAATTTCACTCAAAACTCAAGTAAGACTATGTTTCTTATTTTAGGATATGACTAGTACTGCTGCCTATGACAAATCAATATGGCTTTGTGGCCAGAAGTTTCATATACTATAAATAATAAGATGACTACATTTGTGAGGATGACATCAAACTGGTCAAGTGAGTGTGTGGTTTTGTCTTAGAGAAAAGTGAAATTAAATGGGGGGGGGGGGGCTTTATCTGCAGTCATTTGTCAGCTTGGTTCATCTTCTGATATGTTCCCCATGGCTTCTAGTTAACCTTAGGACTCACATCCTACTGTATTAAACCCTTTTCATCCTGTTACATCTATGCTTAATTTAAGTTAGACTATCACGGTGAGGCTGCCTATGAAGAATTTTTGGAACCCTAAGAGGTTTCAAATATGCCAGCTAAGTTGTTAACCAGGAGTCAGCAAACTAAATGTTTCTTCCATGAAAATTTAAAGTTTTAGCCCTAAATGTAATAGGACTATACTAGCTGAAGAACTGCCTTTCTATATACATATCAGGGGGCAGGGCTCTTTTTCTAGCAGGAGCACCTCTACATATTAGGCCACACCCCCTGATGTAGCCACCCTTTCTGGATCTTACAGTAGGCCCTGTATTAAGAGCCCTCTAAGCTCATGGAGGCTTGGCTACATCAACGGGGGTGGCCTAATATGCAGAGGAGCTCCTGCTAGAAAAAGAGCCCTGCCAGGGGGTCAAACATCACACAAAACCAAAGCTAAGATTAACTACAATTTATTTCCATGATTTCATGTCCTTGTTTAATGGACCCTAACTAACGATGGTTAATAGAGTGGCCTGTGTTCAGATGGTCATAATTTACCCTAGTTTAAATAAACCATCAATTAATGTTGTGCCTAAAACAAGCCAAAGACTGGACTGTGGGTGCGGGGGGGGGGGGGATCTGCTTTGAATTTCATCATATCCAGGAATTTACTAAGTAGTTTTCGATGACCCATTCTTCCCTCCACAAATATTATGAGAAAGAGGGTACTGACCTAGCTTGCAGAGCTATTGCAATGACTGTTGCTACCATGGTTGTGCCAGGAAATCAAAGGGATTTTCCTAAGCAATTGTTTTGGGCTTGGAGTGAGCCTTAAATGGCGGGGACAGAAAGTGAAGGAAGGTCAGCCTTTCAACAGAAATGACCCTGGACACAACAACAACATTACAAAGCTGGGGTTCCATCATTACAACAGTCCCAAATCCTGATCTCAAACAAAGAAGTAACAAATGGGAGGGAGATCAATAACAAAGAACCACTGGGGGGGGGGGGAAGGAGGAGGGCAGGAGTTGTCCCAGTCCAATGCTTGCCTTCCACAGGGAAGCTGTGCTAACTAGACCCTCCTCTAGTTTCTTGGAGCTACTGGTAATGGCTTTCCTCAGTAGTGCAGTATCACTGCCCTTTTCCTGCCACATTTCTGTCTTTTGAGGGACAGAAAGCTTGGTGAAGGAATGAGCCTACCTGGCCATGCATCTTCCAACCTTGTCACAGTTCCTGTCTCAAACCCTTCTGTGATTAGTGTAAGAAAACGTGGCTCTCTCCCAAAGTTCCTATAGCTGCTCTAGCTGACCAAGGCTCTGTTAGTCAGTTCTTGGCAGTTAATGGCCTTTCAATAAAGCTATGCATTATTGTTATTTTGTCTCTGCATCTTTGTCAATATTTTTCTTGTCAAGTTTTCAGTTATTCCTAAAAGAAATAATGGATGGATGGGTTTGAATGCCATGTGCTGTGATCATTGTGTCCATGAGGGCATGCGATGTAATGCTGGTGGGTGTCATCATCCATTTGGTTAATGAATTAAGGATGCAAAATACATCGTGCTCAGTTATGTAGGAGCAAGCCCCTTTGAATTCAATGGAACTTGCTTTCAAATAAAACATGAATAGGATCGGGCTGCATAATTTCATCTGCAATGTTGTGCTGGCAAAGTTTGAAACAAAAAAACCCAAATAATCAAAATAATTGTTGCTACAGAGCCTCTTTCTCTCCCTCCAATTATCTCTGGTGCTGAAAGCATCTCATATAATTGCTTTATTTGTTAATTGCTACTGATTATGTAGATACTGCTCTTGCTGCTGGAAGCACACACTGAAGTAATGAACTTAAAATACTGAAAAGTCTGTTACATCCAAATTCTGAGTGTTAGGGTGATAAGGGATAGCACAGTTGGAACTGTCCTCAAATGGAAAGCTGTAACATTGGTTATTTCTGTGTGTGTTGTATTGTTATATTGTGTTTTTCGTATAAGCATGTAGATAAGCATGATGGACCCCTATCACTGTGAGGCAGATTTTCCCACCAAAAGTTTTGTTCCCCACTGTGACTGAGCAACTCAAAGTAGCATGTCAATATTTGTGGGTTTGAGATCCAGTATGGTGTAGCAGTTAAGAGTGCAGACTCTAATCTGGGAGAACTGGGTTTGATTCCCACTTCTCCAGATGCAGTTGTGAGGAGAGGAAGGCAAGGAGATTGTAAGCCGCTCAGAGACTCTGAGTGAAGAGCAAGGTATAAACCTCCTCCTCCTTCTCCTGTTTGCCCCACCCTGTCACACAGGCTTTTAGCCCAGCCCAGGAACATGATGGGAAAACAGGAGCCCTCTTCTTTTACCCTTTGAAATGGCACTTAAGACTGTGTAACATCCAAACGGAAATCTTAAGTTTATATAACAGGCAGAGGATGAATAGGTGTAGTCAGGGGTTTGAAAAACTGAGTTAAAATTTGTTGGTATTTCAAAATATAGTTCTTTTAACAGTGATTTTGATGCTTCTTTTCTTGTTTTCTGAGCTCTTAAAATGTTTCTAAAGAGTTTCCTATAATAGTGCAGTTTTCCTGGAGTTTCTTTCTTTCAGCACCTAACTTGCTTATTTATTGAAATTACAGTTTATTTCTGTCTCCTGAGTTGTTTAAAACCATTTTTGCTTCATATCAGACCTAGGGTCTGATTTTTGCTTCATATCAAATATAGGATCCTCCTCAGAATCAAACCTCCAGAGAAAATTGGGCAGCAGTAACAGAAAATATAACCCTGTTCCTTTTTACTTGAGAGTTTCAGCACACTACCCAATCACTCTCGCCAAATCACCATTCCAGTTCTGGTGTCTGTGTAAAGTGCCAGTTACTCTCATGGGCCTTTTGGCAGTGACTGAACCTGCTGTGTTCTGATACTGATTTGCCCCCCAAGGTCGGAATGAAGAGTCAGACACAATGCATTGGAATAAAATTTGGGCCACTTTATTAATTAACAGCATAAACAGCAAGGGAACCCCACCAGCGGCCTGGCCAGGGCTAGGGGTCACCGCGACTGCTCCCCTGCCATTAACGGGCGAGAGACCCAGCCCCCCAGCCGGAGCTGAGCAACTCAGCTCCCTCCAGGCAGGCCCAGCAGGGAGGCCCGCACCAGAGGGCCCAAACCCAGATGCACGTCTCGGCAGAAAGGCACCCTCTAGCCAAGCCTCCTGGACAGTCTGCAATCTCCAACCCGGGTCTCCAAACCCCAAGGTTGTTCATGCCAGACCCCAAATTCCCCAAAAGGGGGATGCTTCGCAGTCCTCCCCTAGCCGCATAGTATCCTAAACCCCAAAAACCTGCCACCACTAAGGCCAAGTCTCTACTTAGGGCTTAGTGCCCACCGGGAGGCCCAAAGCCACCTGCAACCCTTGCTGCAAATCTCTCAGGAAAAGCATGTTACCCTTTTCCGAGAGATGGACCCCATCCCCCCTGTAGAAGTCAGGACATTTCACCGAAATGTCCGGATGGGGCAGAAAGTGGCCCAACCCCCTTTCCAGCGCCTTTTTAATCTCCTTGTTTGCCTTATACCTGGCCCTCTCTATAGCTGCGGGGTCCAAAGCACAACGCCACACCAGGTGGGGCAGCATGGCTGACCACACAATGATGGTCCCCGGCCATCGCTCCCGAATGTGCTGGAAATCATCTCGGGCTTGCCAAATTAAGGCCTTGCCCTTCAATAACCCCAGATCATTACCACCCAGATGAACAAGTAAGATCTGAGGAGGAGGACCCATCCTATCAGTGAACAATAAAGGCAGCAGGCCCGGCCACTTAAGGCCCCGATGCCCCTGCCATTCGATAACAGCATGCTGACTGAGTCCCAGCTGAGAGCCAGCCGCAGTTCTCCGTGCTTGAAGAGCAGCCCAAAACACGTGGCTATGGCCGCAGATGAGAACTCGGCTCCGGCTCCTCTGGCCAGGAACAGCAGCATCTAAAGAGAAAGAAACAGTTAAACACAACCAGAACAATAAACATCCAACCCACAAGCCACTCACGGCCCGAAAAAAGGTCGCACATATGTCTTATAGGCTGAAGAACGCCACCGGCCCAACCTCTGAATAGAGGTGGAAGGATACCCCATGGCGGCCGCCGTAGAGGCCGCCCCGATCCTAAAGGGGTGGGTCCCAAACCGCACTCCTGACAACCCCAGCTCACCCAAAGCCCGGGATGTCACGGCCCAAAACTGATGTCTCGTTAATGGCTTACCATCCACATGCATAAACAAAAAACCATCCATGGGGCCCCTGACTGCTAAATAAGCAGCCAACGCGGTAACCGGGCAAAGCTCAAGCTCGGAACAACTACCAAGCTCGAGCGTAGTACCACGCTGCCACTGATCCGTCTTGGAACGACGAACAGTAATGACTGCCTTACCCCCAGACAGCTGCAAGTATCCTGAATGAGCTATTAATATATTTATGTCTAATCTAAAAATAACACAAATAACAATCACCATGTTTTCTTGCAAGCTGTTATACTTTGTCAAAGAAATGAAGAACCAAAAATTACACTTCAAAGTATGAAGTACCTCAACTTAAAAAAAAAAAACCTTAAGAGATAATGGGTTGTTGCTCAACTATTCTGTTTTATGTCAGCTTCTGTCCAAGATGTCCACACCAGTGATACTCAGAAACCTCTAAAAAATTGTGTTAGCCTTTTTGTTGTTCAGTCGCACAGTCGAGTCCAACTCTTTGCGACCCTCTGAACAAAGTCATGCCAGGCCCTCCTGTCTTCTACCATCCTCCGAAGACCCTGGAGAGCCGCTGCCAGTCTGAGTAGACAATACTGACTTTGATGGACCGAGAGTCTGATTCAGTATAAGGCAGCTTCGTATGTTCGTATGTTCAATGTTAGCCTTAGGAGTGTTAGCCTAAGAAGTGTTTAAATACCTGCCAGTTCACATTGTGTTCACCAGTCACAAGCAGGGAGCTGATTTTTTTGTCTTTCCATTTGGAGGTTCATGAGCAGTTTGAACCTGTTAACTGGGTAACTAGTCACCTATTCAAACAGTGCAGTACAGTGCAGCCAGTCTTAAGTGTTCCCCAATGTGTGCCCGATGAGAGTTCTAGTTTCTCCCTATCTCCACAAATCTGTTGTCACTGCATGCCCTTCAACAGCCATCTGTATAAATAAATAGAGAGCCAATCAGTTGGTGAGCCAGTGATTACATTCTGTTTTTAAAGCCAGTCTTATTGTTAAAGTCCATACTGTTTTGCCCATACGCTCTTTTGCATGACATTAGAAGAAGTGTAGTTCCCTTCTTAGGTTGCTTACATTGTGATCTTCTGCAAAGTTACCAGGGCTTTTTTTGTAGCATATTAGGCCACACACCCCTGATGTAACCAATCCTCCCGGAACTTACAGTAGGCCCTGTAGGAAAAGCCCTGTAAGCTCTTAGGGAATTGGCTACATCAGGGTGTGTGGCCTAATATGCAAAGAAGTTCCTGCTACAAAAAAAGCCCTGGAAGTCACTATAGCCTCCACCCATTGAAATCAGTGGGCTTAAGACTGGAGTAACTCTGCACAGGATTCTGCTGTTAATTATCTGACCTTGACCATCCATGACACTAACAGAGAATCAGTTTCATCTGCTGCACAGATACCAGTAACTAGGCCCATATCTAGGATTTTTTTTCTGGAAGAGGTGCTGAGGAATGCCCATATCTAGGATTTGTGGAAAAGGGCACAGATGAATGCTAATTTAATTAACAAAGCATAAAGCAGAGAAGAGAAGGGTTGGGGACCAGGGGAGTGTGTGTCTGGGAGATCTGGAAGGGGGCATTGTCCCCATGGCTTCTGCCTGGAGCACATGTGTGAAAAGGAGAGCTGTTCATTTAAAAAAAAAACTCTTTGGAGTCCATTCTGGGAGTGCTTGTGGTTCATATTTATGGTGTCAGTTTACCATGAAGGATTATAGAAGCTAACAATGCTAAAGAAGATTGCAGATAAACCAGGGATGGGACAGAATGAGAGTGTTACCATTTTCACACACAGCTTACCTCGCAGTCACAATCCTGTTCCCTCCGCAGTGTCCGGTCAGATTTCCCACCATCTGCGCCGGAGTTACAGGAAGTGCCGCGGCTTTTGTGTAGCAAACGTAAACCGCTAAAACCCAGTTTACGTTTGCTATGCAGAAGCTGTGGCACTTCCTGTAACTCCGGCACAGATGATGGGAAATCCGACCGGATGCTGCAGAGGGAACAGGATTGTGACTGCAAGGTAAACTGTGTGCGAAAATGGTATGTATTAATGAGGAAGTAGGGTGAATGTATACTAAGATCTTTGGTCCCTCAGGGATTCAATGAAAGTCTGGATTTTCTACATATGTTTGGTCATGGCGACTAAGCACTTTTGGCATGAGTACAGGCCCTTTAAGATCTAAGGAGGTGTTACAGCATATCTAGCAATGAAACATAGCCAAACTTTGTTTCAACTACCTTACTGCTCAAGGTGGAAAGTGAATAATTTTGAAAACAGTGTGTCACCAATTTTGTTGTTCATTATTTTATACTGATTTCTGTGCCTGAATGTTTCTGAATTGAAATTTTATTGTAATTTACTATAGTGTTGGCTTTTATGTATCATGTTCAGTTTTGTAATTACAGAAATTGTCATAACTAATCCAGGTGGATTGCCATGTTGGTCTGAAGCAACAGAATAAAGTTAGAGTCCAGTGGTACCTTTAAGACCAACAAAGTTTTATTTAAGGTTTTGTGTACATACACACTTCTTCATATACATAATTAATGTTAGGTTTGATTTTTTTGAATGCTATATTATTCTTAATTAATTGGATTGCAGTTTTACCTTATATTTTATACTACATCACCTGAAGAAGCAAATTATAAAATGTGTATGAATCCACAAGAACTTAATACATATTATTTCAACTGGCAGCTAGTTTTCTACATTTTTTCACCCTGTGAGGTTGGCCTTGGGGCAACCCATGAAAGAGAGAGGGGCTAGATTTTACCCTGAGGTGGCAACATCAGGGAAAAGAGGGACACAACAGTAGCTAGTCCTGCCTCTAACCTTGATGGAGATCACGACAGCGCTCCCTTTTAATTTGCAGTAATGGGAATCTCCAATCTACCATATTTTTCTTTGGGTGAGATTTGATGGCAGCTCTAGTTCATGGAGAAAGCTTTGTGTTCTGCTCCCAGGTCTAGCATTGAGCTCTTTCTCTTCAGGGAGTTCAGTTTAGATGCTTTAGCACTTTAGAAATAGGTTGGGCTTCCTCCAAATATGTCTTCATTTGTCAAACAAAACAAAAGTCACACTTCGACCCATGAGTTTGCCTAGCTCATGACTGAAGCAGTGTTCATCCTGAAATACAGCCAAATATATTCTTATAGTACTGACTACTTTTCAGTTGTTTTGCAAGTTTTTTAATCTTTCAGGCCTCAAGCGCCTGTTCTTGGTTGCTGATTCTCAGCTAGCCTAAGTATTGACCTAACAGCTCCCAGTAGTGCAATAGCTTCTTGAAAATTACTTGGCACTCTTGACTGAAATTGACAACTTGTCAAGAGAGAAAATAAAAATCCAAATGTAAGGACGATTTGTGTACCAAGTAAACTGTGAATGGCCGATTAGGGTGATGTTTTAACATAAACGCTTTGACAAGCGTCCTTTTAATAAAGTATGTTTTCCTTCATTTTTTACTGAAATTGCTTTAGCCATTGATTCTCTATGTCCATTTGAACTAGGCTTTCTGATTAGCAGGCATAGCCTAACATCAAGCAGAATTCCAAGTGACACCTAGTACAGGCTTGTGGTAGAACAACCCTGCAGGCCTTCATTTTTCTATGTGGAAAAAGGTAGTTACTTAGCTGGTCCTGGTGTCAAGCTGCTGGACCTCCAAAAGGAGTCTACCTCTCCAGCTTTATCCTATCCATTCTGTTTCACCCATAATATTTACTCTCACATGCCACCACCAGGCTAATAGTTAGAGGTATATCTGTCTGGCTCCCTGGATACCAGATCCTCTTTTCAAGTTTAGAATTCCCTCTTCCTTTCAACTACCATGGAAGTAGGGGACAACTTTGAAAATATCACATGTCAGAGATATGCACAAATGAGCAGGGTATCCCTATCTGTTTTACGCAAAGACCAAAGAAATGCAATTTCAAGGGGGGGGGGGCGTAATATCCTTTATACTTGTCACAGCAAGTAAAAACATGCAGTTCAACAGTGAAAACTGTAGCATCTGAACACGGGACAGCTCAAATAGGTATAAACAAAGTCCTCTTTCCCTAGGTCTAGCATTAATGCATAAGATGTTAAAGAGATAGGCAGAAATACTTGAATGGGTCCAGAGTTGTTATTCAGACTCTGCTCACATCAGGGTCCCCCCACCACCACCACCATCTGGCCTGGCACCTCTCTTCAGACCACATGCCAGTGTGTGTCTCCTTCAGAGTCTCCAAGACGTCAGCATGCCTCTAAGATGCCTCTTCTCTAACACATCTCTTCTTTCTACTGCTCAAGTATGGCTGCTCCTTTTTAAAAGAGGACAGTTTCTTCTTCCCAAACCTCTCCTACTGGAAGTTCACCAAGCAGAGAAGGAACACACAAGACCTGGCTTTCTTTTGTTCTCCTGGGCTGCATTCATTTCCATAATAATAATGGAAATTCAGCTGATCTCTGCAGATTGGAATGTCAGAAGTATTTGAAAAAGGTCAAGTGGCTGGTTCTACTTACATTTGTGTAATCACATTACTTACATTTGTGTGTGTTGCATGCCATCAAGTTGCTTCCGACTTATGGTGATTCTCCAAAAAGTCCTACCATTAATAGCCATTCTCGGGTCTTCAAAATGAGGGCTCTGGCTCTCTTTATTGAGTCAATCCAAGAGGCTCTTTTCCTGCTGTCTTCATCTTGTCTTTTCCAGTGACTCTTCTCATAACATGACGAAAGTATGATAGCCTCAGCTGAGTTATTTTAGCTTTGAGGGGGAGCTCAGGATTGATTTGATCTACAACTCATTTATTTATATTTTTGGCAGTTCACAGTGTACATAAAAGTTACTATCTTCCAACTCCAGATTTCAAATGAATTAACTTTCTTCCTGTCAGTTTTCGTCAACATTTATTTATTTATTTATTTATTTATTTATTTATTTATTTATTTATTTATTTATTTCTATTTATATCCCACCTTCCCCGGCAAAATAGGCTCAGATGGGTTTCTCACATTTTGACTCTAAGATCCTCCCAGGTATCAGATACAAAACACAGGCAAGTCCTACGGAAAAGAAGACCCAATCTTAAACTTGCCATAGGAATCTATAAGGGGCGGGGGGGGGGGGGAGAGAACTAGGTAAGTCATGAGTATGCTTTCTCCCCTACTTAAAAAAAAATACAGATTCTAACATCTATTCCATGACCCCATATTAACTCTGTATCAAACTTTTCAAACAGAAATACAAATTCTTATGATCCTGACTTGTACAATAACACTGTTTCCCCCTTTGTTTATTTTCTTTTCGAGCTCACTTTTCTTTCAATGAGGTTAGGGCTGTTTATATAGCAAGTCAGAGGTCTGAGGGAAAAGAACCAGCATCAACAAGAGAGCTGGGCAAGGGTCTGAAGCTAGATCTATCCAGTCTTAACATCCCAAATCCTTCTTTTTACTCCTTTATACTACATCAAATAGTAGTTGCACCCAGTCCCCACACTGGCCACCTGCCTCACATGCCACAGGAAGGTGAGGATTTTGTTTTGTTTTTAGTCAGCAATTGAACTATCATTATAATGGTATGTCAGTATGTCCATTACTGTTTTAAAATAACCATCAGGAAAAGCTCCTTTCTGTAGCATGGCAGGGGAAATGGCTGCCATGAGAATTTGGGCAAGGAAAATACAAGAAAAGCTGCCATTTGCAAGCCCTGTTGCCACTGTGTGGCACTGGCAGCAGCTTTGACAATGAAGTGTCCCTAGTAAAGTCCTGCTGTGAGGAAAAGGCCATCTGCTTGGATCTGAACTAGGGTCTTACCTGGCTGCCTGTGGGGGAGAGGGGACTATCCTCACCACCCCAAAGAGCCCAATCACTGCCTGATGCACCCAGCACAATGACATCACCTGGAATTGACATGATTGCTCTAGCAGTTTGGTAAAAAAAAAAAAAAAAACCCACTATGGTGTCATAGAGGGGTTTTTTTTTAACCAAATTCTAGAGTGTCCCCATGTGAGGAGCTCTTTGGGGGTAGGGTTCTCCCTGCTGGTAGGTTGGAGGTCCCCAAATTGGGGAAACCCCACTCACAGCAGGAGGCTGGGAACCCTAATCTGAACAGTGTTTCTTTGCAAAAGAAGGCACTTTCACCAGTTGAGACTTTTTCTCATTCCTCCAATCCTACTGCAGATCTTTACTTTGCCCTTTCCCAGAGTTCCACCATTCCCCAGAGGCTTGATTGGAAGGGGCACAGCAGGTGGAAGTCAGAAAGTCTGATTTCCAAGTTTGCTACTTGCACCAGGTAGAATCTGAGCCAAAAATCCTCCATTTAAAAAAGAATCATGTGATCAAGTCTGTGTATTTTATACACAGAGATCATTCCAGTTTTACATCTTGTATGATTAATATCACAAAACAGGAGAGCAGCTGACATGGCAAAGAAATTCGCAGTGCTGTTTCCTACTAATTCAGTTGCTCAGATCTTTACTTCTAGCATTTAAATAAACTACTGTTTAGACAAGTTTTTTGTTTTGTTATGTTGCTGTCAAGTTGCAGCCAACTTATGGTGACCCTGCAGGGTTTTTAAGTCAGGAAACGTTCAGAGGTAGTTTGCCATCACCTGCCTCTCTGTAGCTACCTAGGTATTCCTTAGTGGTCTCCCATCTAAATACTGACCAGGGCCAATCCTGCATAGCTTCCAAGACCTGACAAGATGGGGTTAGCCTCGGCTATCCAGGTCAGGGTTAGATTAGGGTTTCAGGTGCCTCCTGACAACTGGCAGGAGGTGGGATGGAAGAAAGACAACTGGGAGCCACAGGGAGCCCCAGCCAATATATAGTGATGTGTCTACATAAATGACCACATGACCTGGAAGTGATGTCATCATGTTCGGTATATCACTTTGGTATATGGGCAAAAACTCTATGGTAAATTTGGCTTCTACATAGAGTTTTTGCCCAAATACCTGAGTGTTATCCTGACATCCCAGATGTAATGACATCACTTCAGGTCACGTGGGCAGTGACGTAGATATGTATTGCATATCAAAATGGTTTCGGGGGGTAAGTTCCTCCCTGCTGGCCAGCTGATTGACAGTGGGGAGGTGGGGCCTAACAGCAGGAGTTCCCCACCTCCAGCAGGGGGCGGGGTCTGATTGGGTAGTTCAGTTCAGAATCTCGAAATGTAATGACCATTTCAGTTCCTTGGGGTTAGCCCTGGAACCAGATTTTAGCTGGGACTTATGTTTTTAGCATTCGTAAAATGCTCCCCCCCCCCCCCTCATTATCGCTGGTTGTTATTTAAACTACTGCTGTATAGGACTGAGTTACATGTAAAGATTCTTAGGTCTAGGTTCTGGTATTTATTTTACACATCGAACACTGAGACTATCCCATTATAAATTGTGATTTTAATGCATTGGGAAGTAAAAATAAACAGATATCATGATGGTTATAGCACTCCCCTGGCTCTAGAAACATGTGCCATACTAATATCAGCTCAGAGATGCAGAAATGCTTTGGAATGGAATTGATATCAGCTTAAACTTGCTATCAGTTTCTCTCTTAATCGCTTCTGCAGATTTTAAAATATACGTGTGCACATGCATATACAAGTAAGTATTTGTATCTGTCAGAGTTTATCCCTTTCATAGTTTTACAGGGGTTTTTTTTGTGCAAGTGTATTAAAATAGCCCAGGAATTTCCATACTGGAAAATCTTTACCCCAGGCTAAAATCCAGGCTGTCTATATTCTTAGCAGCCATCAGCAGGAGGGGGAGGCGATTAAAAAAATACAAACTTCTGAGCAGTGAAAATTATTTGAAAGAGTAATCCGCCACAGGTAACTTGGGGTTTCCATCCGCTACTAGGTTTCTATTCCTGGCAGCTCAATGCCCTTCAAATGTTGCTAAATTAATACTTGAACATTCGCCTGGATGTTTGCTAAAAGAAGCAGACTTGCTCCCTCACTTGCCATGGGGATTTGTGCAATTGCTTTCGACCTTTTTTGTGCAATTGCTTTAGACCTGTCTTGCTTATGATGACCCACCGCAAAAGAGAGAGAGAGAGAGCCCTTTGTTATGAAGGAGTTTTGATAGTCTTTGCCTTTTATAAACAAATACGCCAGACAGTGATTGCAGTTTGGACTGAAGCACAGCCATGCACTCTAAAGCCCATGTTCAGTTAGGTTGAATTAGGCTTAAGCCTCCCAAAGAAGATGTATTTCAAAGCTGATCCGCTGTCCTTTCTTCATTTCAGGCTCTCCATAGGTTTCATCTGGTAGCCCGCAGGCAAAATGCACTTAATGAAATATGGAAATTCATTTTTCAAGGTTCTGTTGAGAGAAAATGTAAATCTGCCCATGAGGCGCTGTCTTCAACCCTGTTTTACATTTTGCATTGTGTTGCATGGGGAGCACACAGTAGTTTCTTCACTCAGAATCATAGTGATTCTGCTATAGTTTATTTTTTCCATAACTGCTGTACATGAAGCTGAGTTTGCAAATCCAAAATCTGAGTTTGCAAACCCAAGAGCACTTTACAAAAACTAACTACTGTTTTTGTATAGTCAGGACAGTAGTTTCCGCTGGCTTATCTGATAAATAGTAGTAAACCTTAACTAGCAATTAGGATTCAGAATTTTTCACAGATACATGTTCATGCTTTGGATTCTCACAGTACTTTCTCAGCATTTGAGGCCAGTTCACTCATTCACAAAGTCAGAAATCCTGTATAAATACTACATGATCAGTGGAGGCTGGTTCATTAGAACCAATGAGGCTTAGGGTTGCCAGCCACCACCACCCCACCCCGCCGGTGGGAACAGGGGAATCCCCACGTTTGCAGGCTCCAGCTGATCTTTTCAGGCCTACTTCCAACTTCCAATTCCTACTTCTGATTTCAGGCCTACTTTCAGTTGGTGGTGATGGTCTGGTTTTTGGGCAAAACTCTGCTTTGAAGCTGAATTTTCCATGGAGTTTTGCCCAAAACCCAGGGTGTCTCCCCCCCCCCAACCAGAAGTATGCCCAAAACTGGAAATAAGCCTGAAAATGCCCAACATCACTACCTGTTTCCCAGAAGAATGTCAAGAGAACTCTGCTGGCCAGGTAAGTTGACCTGGCAACCTTACTCTGGCTACCTTAAAGAACTTCCCCTCCTCCCAAGATAGTCCAGGGTATGGCAGGCTGTCAGCTAAGTCTTGCCTTGTCTTTAACTTGGCATTGCAAGCAAGCAATTACTTCCTCACAGGATCGGAAGGTTTTCCTTCTCCCTTTAAACTAAGTCCATCCATACCAGTACATTAACTAATTGAGCTCCCTCTGAGGCTTTGATTGGTAAATGGAACCATAACAAATAACAATCCATTAACCAGACCTCACAGTCTTTCTCAAGGAAGAGGGAAGGGAAGAAAAAAATGGACCAATTAAGGATTCTCTCAGATGGAGAAACTGGATGGCTAACAAGACCCAAATGAAACTGAAGTAGCATCTCTTTAAAGGTTCTATTTTCTCCATTGTTCAGAATTAGGCCTATACAATGGATTGAATTCTAAAGTACTGCTGCTACTGATTTTTTTTTCCTCTGAAACCAACAACACTTAATCTAATGTATGTAGTTAATTATCCAGTGGCCTTTGATTTCTACTTGATATGATGAAAGACCTCTTTGCTTTGTGTTACTTTACAAATGTGTTCTTAAACTACAGGCTGGTGAGTTCTGGATCAACTTGAGACCTGCAGTGCTCATATCCTTCTTTGTCTCACAACCCTTACTCTTCTGTGTTAAACAGAGGGTGCATAATATGGCTGGATTTATTTCTTCCATTGCATAATCCTGTGTTGCAGAAAGAGAGGTTGCATTAGGTTGGCACTTGAATTGGTAATGGTGCTTTCATATTTTCTAGAATCGCAGTAAGGGAGGAGGATGGTTTGCACCACCCAAAAGGCACATGCAACATCACTGGACAGCTCCCACTCTCCTGGCCTTCCACAAACTATGCAAACCTGAACTATTTGAGAGAACAATTATGTGCAGATAGCAGATAGTGCAGATTTGCACTATGCAAAATCATTTACAAACTTACTTGGATAAATAGATCCAAATAGGCAGCTGTGTTGGTCTGAAGTAGTAGAACAAAATAGGAGTCAATTGCACCTTTAAGACCAACTAAGTTTTATTCAGAACGTAAGCTTTCGTGTGCATGCACACTTCTTCATATAGCTTATAAGTAGGATCCTATTATGTAATATCTGTACCACTTAATGTGTCATGTTAATACTTATGCTGTACTTCAGTTATTTCTGGTGGTTCCAGGCTTCTAAAATCGCATTGGTTACTGAATGTCTCATTTGGAGAGCCAGTTTGGTGTAGTGGTTAAGAGTGTGGACTCTTATCTGGGAGAACCGGGTTTGATTCCCCACTCCCCCACTTGCACCTGCTGGCATGGCCTTGGGTCAGCCATAGCTCTGGCAGAGGTTGTCCTTGAAAGGGCAGCTGCTGTGAGAGCCCTCTCCAGCCCCACCCACCTCACAGGGTGTCTGTTGTGGGGGAGGAAGGTAAAGGAGATTGTGAGCCGCTCTGAGACTCTTTGGAGTGGAGGGCGGGATATAAATCCAATATCTTCTTATCTTCTTCTTCTTCTTCTTTGGTTGATTGTACTGACTCAGTAGTTGTCAACCTCCTGATATTACAACTGATCTCCAAACAACAGACATCAGCACCTGGAGAAAATGGCTGCTTTGGAGGGTGGACTCTATGGCAATGTACCCATCTGAGGTCCCTTTCTTCCCAAAACTGTGGCCTCCCCAGGCTCCAGCCCCCAAATCTCCAGGTATTTCCTAATCCAGAGCTGGGAAGAAGAAGAAAGAGGAGGAGGAATCAGATTTATATCTTGCCCTTCACTCAGAGTCTCAGAGTGGCTTACAATCTCCTTCCTTTCCTCTCCCCACAACAGACACCCTGTGAGGTAAGTGGGACTGAGAGAGCTCTCTGAGAGAACTCTGACTAACCCAAGATCACCTAGCTGGTTGCATGTGGATGAGTGGAGAATCAAACCTGGTTCTCCAGATTAGAGTCCACCACTCTTAACCACAATACCACAGCTGACTCTCTGATATGGAAGTGTCTTTCCATCAGTGGAAACAAACAGTAGGATACAAGCCACTGTGTGATGAGTCCCACATGCCAACTGCCACTTGAAATCACCCTGAGAGCACAGGCATATGATTATGAACAAGATGGTGAACACTCTTCCCTCTGGCTGATCAGTTTGTCTCAGCTGATTGGAATATTGCTAAGTAATGTGTTGTGTGGTCCATACCACTACTTGTCTTTGGCTTATGGACATATAGGCTACTCATCACATTAGTTGATCTGTGTGGTGAACATTAGGGTTTGTAGAATCTTTCGGGATCAAGTGCCGTGTTCTACTGGAGAAAGTTTTCCTTCCAGACGTTTCGTTCTCAGCTGCGGAGAACATCCTCAGTGGCGTTGCAGCCGGAGCAGGCGCTCAGACCTTCTTGGCTGCTGTGCATTGAGTGGGGCCAGGGCTGCTGGAGAGCTGCTATTTGTAGGCTGGAGGGGGTGTGATGAAAGGGCAGTTGGTTTGTGGATGTGCCCATTGTTTGGTGGGGCTTCCTGGAAGGGTAGTGATAAGGAAACTGGCTGTTGAATGTGACCATTGTTCTGTGTTAATTGCTGGGAAGGTTGGAAGGGGTTTGAAGATAAGAAAGATGGTTGTTGACTGTGCTGATTGTTCTGTGGAATTTGCTGGTTGTTCTGAGACTTTCTGCAATTTATAGTCTGTAGGGTGTTTTGCAGAGGTGGGTACCAAGATTGGTGGATGTAAATGCCTTCTTCCTTTCTGTTAAAATTGTGCTGGTGTTTGTAAATCTCAATAGCTTGGTGTGATGAACAGTTTTCCCATGGTGACTCTCTTCTCACTATTACAAAGTGTAGCACTTGCTGTCATGTGGGAACTCATGACAGCTGAGAGAGACTGCTTGCTTGTACCTGGTATTCATGGAGGATAGTGCTTCAGATCATCAGGGGTTTCTATAGAAGAGTAGCATTACATATTAAAGTGGGCCATGGAAAATCACCAGATCAGGTGAAATAGAGACTGCCCCTAAACCTTCAATAGAGATTTATATGACCTGGATAACCCAGACCAGCCTGATTTCATCAGATCTTAGAAGCTAAATATTTACTTAGTACCCTGCTTAATACTCAGATTGGGAGACCAGCAAGGAAGTCTAGTGTTGCAACGCAGAGGCAGGCAATGACAAACCACCTCTGAATATCTCTTGCCTTAAAAACCCTATGCCATCACCATATCAGCTGCAAAAAAGATGTCAAAGGTTATGTTATGAACATTGGAATTAATGTCCTTCCAGCCTTATTAGTGAAGCCCTTGTTCAAGAAACAGATACCCATACCATGACTGTTATCTAAGTTGTTAATGTAGATATTTTTAGGAAATTACGGTTTTTGTAATAGCCTACTTACAGCAGGAAAGAGCCCCGTGGCGCAGAGTGGCAAAGCTGCAGTACTGCAGTCCTAAGCTCTGCTCATGACCTGAGTTCGATTCCGGCGGAAGCTGGCTTCAGGTAGCTGGCTTGAGGTTGACTCAACCTTCCATCCTTCCGAGGTTGGTAAAATGAGTACCCAGCTTGCTGGGGGAAAAGTGTAGATGACTGGGGAAGGCAATGGCAAACCACCCTGTTTAAAAGTCTATCGTGAAAATGCTGTGAAAGTAACATCATCCTAGAGTCGGAAACAACTGGTGCTTGCACAGGGAACTACCTTTACAGCAGACAGAAAGGCTCACTTTTGTCCTCATCACATACACATAAAACTGCCTTATACTAGCGCTATCAAGATGACCCATCTACACACAGACTGACAGCATAAGGTAGGAGAACGGGCATGAATGTGCTGACCCTACCCCCTGCCGCCACATGATTACCATGGTGTGAATGCTTAAAAGAAGTGTCTCTGGCCAGCAGGGACTCTCCAGAGACCCAGGCAGAGGGCTTTTCCATGATCAACTGTCAGATCCTTTTAACTGTACATGCTGGGGATTGAACCTGAGACCTTCAACATGCCAAACAGATGCTCAGCCACTGAGCCACAGCCCTTCCCTTCCCAATGGTAGATAGTAGTGCGGGGCCTTTTAGAGCAAGCATTGGAGCACTTCCATTTTAGTGCTGAGGAGATTATGCAATGGATATCTTGTAAAATTAGCTTTAAGATTTAATGTCTTTTTTCCCCTTTCCTTTTTTACTTTGATGAGTTAATTGTGAGATTTGGGGCATGTATTTTAGATTATTAGCCATCTTGAACATGAGATAAAGCTGATGATTTTATTTTTTTTTTAGCAAGCAAATAGGCTGTAAATACTTCATTCCATTAGTCAGCTGTTAAAGACATGCACAGCATTTGTATCCTGGGGTTTTCCTTGCAGTTGTGTACTCCTTTAGCTTCTTATCACTGAAAACAATTGAAACTTTGCATGGAACTAGCTTTTGTTAGCAGCACAAAAGAAAAATCTTACGGAACTGGAGAGGGAATAGGTTGTACCTGAGGCTCTGTCTGAATAGTTCCAAATCACATAACCTAAGAATGCCAGTTTCAAGAAAGCATGAAAACTTTAATGGAAAGCAGAAAATTTCTTGAAGCTGATACAGGTGATACGATTAAAGTCAGAACGATATACCAATTCATACCAGCCATGTATGTTAGACCTACTGTATTACTGCATTTCTTTGGTATTTTTCATACTTGTCAGACTTTATGTGATCATCTACGGTCCCAAACTATCTGCTTCTTGAGCATAATCCTGACCACTACTGGAAAATTTGAAAACAATTCTTGTCAAGTACTATAAGCAGGGCTTGAATTCAGCAGGAGCTCACAGGAGCACAGCTCCTGAACCTCAAGCTGGGATCTGTATGTAGTGGGGATCTGTCTCCCCACTGCACACAGTTCCCCAGGCATATGCAGATGAGATATGCTACTGAGCTCCTGCACCTTTCTTTGTACAAAATGACCCTTGACTATAAGCACAACAAATAAACAGAAAAGTACTGTGAGCACAACAGAACTTCTGAAGGGTCTGAATTCAAAGCTTGACCATGAACTCACTGGACTCTTATCAGCTCGCCATATGCTGTTTCTTCATTAGAATACTTATTAACCCAATTTGAACCAACAAAACGAGTCACCAAGGCAGCAATAAAGGATAGAAACAGAAATAATTTTTTTTTATGATCCAGAAATAATTTAAAAAAAAATCAAAAATATTCAGTAGCAAAGCCGCTTTTTCAACAATGCCATGGCAAAAAAAACATATCTAGCCATTAAAAAAATCTAAACCTTGGGGACCTGTTTGTTGGCTGAAAGATGGTTAATGTGTACTAAATAAAAACCCTCTTAATATGAATAAAAGCCCTCTTGAAAAGACAGGTCTTTAAAATACGCAAGGAAGCCTTGGGAATGCAGCCGCTCCTGTTTCCAGGGCACTGTTTTTTCCAGAGATGGGTATGCCAGCAGAGAAGTTTCCTCTTTGGTTCAAGCAACTTGAATGTCAGATAGGGATCCCAGTAGGGATGGGTATTGAACCTCATTTTTATGAGTTGGTGCAGTTCATAGGTCAACCACGAACCAAATCATGAACCTACACAAACTGATATGGCAGTTCATAAAATGAACCAGTTTGTATGGGTTTGTGAGCCATTTAAAGTTTAAACCGCTGCTTTTTGCTCCCTGTGAAAGTGGCATTGTGAGCTATTTTAACCCCCTGGTTCTGTTCCATACCACCTCAAAGCAGCGGGGAGCAAGTCAGATGGTTGTGGCTCAATTTAATCCTCTTATTTGGCTCTCCCTCCCCCTTAAACAGTTGGGGAGCATATTAGGAGGGTTTAAATGGCTGGGAACCCTTTAACCCTCTAGTTTTGCTGCTCACTGCTTCACAGTGTGAGAAGCAAAAACAGAGGGTTAAATATGGGAGTGGAGTACCGACTTCCAGGGTTGGAAAATGCCGAGTTGAACTGCTTCTCAGAAGGGGAGCAGGCTGGAACTTCTGTTCGGGGTAGTGGAAGGCAATTTAATGCCTACTGCCTACTTTTCTCAGTTAGAGATCAGTCCAAGATATGCACAGGAAACTTTGAGGAGATTTACCTTGGCTAAAAGGGAGTCCTGGGGGGGGCTCCTTTGAGGCTTTGAGGGGTCTCCAGAGATGAGTTGCATTTTCATCATCTGCAGAAGTTTCCAGAGTCATTTATTTGACATAAGTTCGACAGGATCTTAATCTTTGATACTACTAAACATCTAAAGCTACACAAGACCGGTGTTGATCTGGATAACTACAGAAAAGGTACAGATCTCTATCTTTCATTCCGGGACTAATTAAAGGTAAACAAAATAAAATGGTGGGAAATTAAAATCTAGAAAGCTTGAAAGAAGGGGCAAAATTTGGACTTTGTAAATTTAAAGGACAGTGCTAAAAAGTGGAAAGGAATTTATTGTTTTGTCTACTTGCGATTTTTGAGAAAAAGCCCCATCATCATAGAATTGCAACTCCCACAGTCAACACAGGAAATACGTCAAGTATCGTGAGATCTCTCTACCAGCGAAAATGGGATTTGGTGGCAAGTAAAGCAGGAAGCATTGGATGGAAAAGGGAAATCATTGAAGCAGCCAGCCTACTCTAGGACTATACAATCATAGAAAAATATCGGCGGCCATTGCAAGGAGGCTAAAGTTTAAATAAAATGTTTAAAGTGTTCGGGACATTAAAAATTGGGGAGCCGACAGAGGGGACATTTATAAGGTAAATGCTATTGGACATTATTGTTAATAACTATTTTAGAAGCCTTTAGAGAAAAAAGAAAAAAAATTTAAGTGAGGCAGAAAGTCACAACCACCATTTTGGAGAAAATAAAAACTTTAAAAATTAATATCTGAGCCCGGGAGGCTCTGAGGATGGTGAAATTAAGCTTATTGAAGAAAGCAAGCTTCACTCTTTTAAACCTGATAGTTGAAATTTAATTTGGTGAGGTCAAAAATTTCAGTGTTTTTACATGTCAGACCACAAGCAAACCCGAGCAAGTACTGCTTCACTGGAAAAAATGCATGACCAGTTAGATGCAATGGAAGCCAGGATAATGAAAGAGATGAAGGAGATGATAACTGCTTCCAAAAAAGAAATTAGAAAAGATATTGAAGAGTTAAAAAAATATATAGAAGATCTCAGAAATGAGACTGTGGTAACAGCAAAGAAAGTGCATGAGGTGGAAGGGAAAGTGAAAGTACATGATTCCACCTTGTTAAAAATATAAGAAAAAGTGGCAATTCATGACTGCAAATTGATGGAGACCCAGATACGTCTGAGAGGAGTACCCGAGGATGAAGAAACTGATTTGAAAGAATATGTAATAAAAATAATTGCGAAATTTTTGGAGGGAGATCCTGAAGGGACTAGAAATATGTATGACTATATGTATAGAGTGAACTCACTTTATGCCAAAAAAAAAAATAATTTACTAAGAGATGTGATTATAAGATATATGACAAAAGAAATGGTGGGAAAGATCATGAATAAAAATTCTGAAAAGACAATGATAGTGGGAGGCAGCAGAGTAAGAATTATGAAGGAGTTGCCAAGACAAGTGATAAATGACAGAAGAGCATACAAGAAACTGACAGAAAAATTACAGGACAATGAAATGAGGTATAGATGGATAATACCTGAAGGTTTGAGCTTTGAACTTCAAGGAAAAAGGATTACAATTACAAACACACAGGAACTGCATAGATTTTGTGAAGAACATAAAGAATTTGCACCATGATGGATTACAAATTATTATCTTGGAATGTAAATGGACTAAATTCACCACAAAAAAGAAAGGCATCATTTCATTGGATTAAAAAGCAAAATTGTAATATAATTTGTCTACAAGAAGTAATATCAAACAAAAGGATTATAAATTTTTATGGAATAAGCAATTAGGACTAGAATTTCATTCATTGGCTGAACAGAAAAAAAGGGGAGTGATTTTTTTATATTAAACAAGAATTGGAGCCGAAATTAGTGTTTAAAGATAAAAATGGAAGATTTGTAGCAGTAGAAATAATAATAAACGCAAAAAAACCATTGTTATTGGGACTGTATGCACCAAATGGAGCAAAGGATGCTTTTTTAAAAAAGACATTATACAATAATTTGATGAAATGACATATGATCAAGTTTTGATAATAGAGGATTTTAATGGAACAATCCAGAATACACTGGATAGGTCTGGGGGAAAAAATAATAAGGAAGGAAAATTGCCAAAGTCTGTTTTTGAATTGGTCAAACAAGAAAACCTGGAAGACATATGGAGAAAATTTAACCCTGAAGTACGGGACTATACCTTTTTTTCAGCAAGACATAATACTTTTTCCACAATTGACATGTTGTGGGGAACTAAAGATTTAGGCCTTATAACAAAGAAAATAGAGATTTTACCTTAAAAAGGGGGCTGATCATAACCCAATAATGTGGATTACAAAATTGTCTAAAAAGTCGAGAAGATGGAGATTAAATGAAGATTTACTACAGAATAAAGAAATAGTGACATCTCTAGAAAATGAAACTAAAGTTTTCTTCCAAATAAATGATAAAGAAGATATAGAATTTCAGACAGTGTGGGATGCTTATAAAGCAGTAATGAGATGAACATTGATTATATTGAATAAGAAAGACAAGACGGCAAAAGAAAAACAGATGTTGGACATTCAAAATGAAATAAAGAAAAAAGAAGGGGAACTGAGAAAAAGACCAGGGAAAAAGAAAATTATGAGGAAGATTACAATATTACAAACACAAATGAGACATTTGTTAAATAAAGAACTGGAATGGAATCTGAAAAGTTTACAGCAGAAATCTTTTGAGGGAGCAAATAAACCTGGAAAGTATTTGGCCTGGCAACTGGAAAAAAAAAGAGAGAAAGTAAAATTATTAATAAAATTGTGGTTGATGGAAGACAGTTGGTAGATCAGGAAGGAATAAAAAGAGAATTTTTTAAGTACTATACCAAATTATTTAAGGGTGTTAGAATAAAGAAAGAAAAAATGGAAACGTATTTACAAAATATTAAAATAGCACCTTTAACAGAAAATATGAAAAAAGTTTTGAATGATCCAATTGAAAAAATAGAAATTGAAGCAGCGATTAATGCAATGGAAAATGGAAAAGCACCTGGGCCAGATGGATATACAGCTAAATTTTATAAAATCTTCAAAGAGGACTTAATACCGAAACTTCAGAAATTGATGAACATTATAAGAATAAAAGGGAAAATACCTAATGCATGGAAGGAAGCTGTTATTTCGTTGATTCCAAAAGAAGATAGAGATGTCACGAATGTAAAAAATTATAGACCAATTTCACTATTAAATAATGATTATAAAATATATACAAGAATATTGGCAGCACAGCTTAAACATCAAAGATTTCAGGTTTTCACGGCTGATAACATCATTAGGGTTTGTAGAGTCTTTCGGGATCAAGTGCCGTGTTCTACTGGAGAAAGTTTTCCTTAAACATCATTTGATAAATTTTATAAAAAAGGATCAAGCGGGGTTTCTTCCCAAAAGGCAAATAAGAGACAATATTAGAACTTTTGTAAATATCGTGGAATATTATGAAAGACATCCAGAAAAGGAAGTTGCATTATTCTTTGTGGATGCAGAGAAAGCATTTGATAATTTAAACTGGGACTTTATGTTTGCAGTAATGGAGAAAATGGAGCTGGGGGAAAACTTTATAAGGATGATAAAAGCAATATATACTGAACAACGTGCAAGACTATGTATAAATGCAGATCTTACAGAAAATATGACAATTAGCAAAGGTACAAGACAAGGCTGTCCGCTTTCCCCACTGTTGTTTATAATGACTCTTGGAATTTTACTGATGCAAATCCAAGAAGACAAAGAAATAGAAGGATTAAAAGTAAAAGGATTTACTTATAAATATAGGGCATTTGCAGGTGATATAATGTTTATAAATGAAAATCCCATACAAGTAACACCTTTGTTGTTAGTTAAAATACAAGAATATGGAGAACTGGTGGGACTTTATATTAATAAAGAAAATCAAAGCTTCTATGTAAAAATATGCAAATAAGCAAACAAAAGGAATTGCAGAAGCTAACGGGTTGTGAAGTTACCTCTAAGGTAAAATATTTGGGTGTGGAGATAACAATGAAGACTATTGATTTGTTTAAAAACAATTATGAGAAGCTATGGCGTAAAATGGATGAAGATATGATAAAATGGAATAAACTTAATTTGTCATTGCTTGGTAGAATAGCTGCAATTAAGATGACTATTCTGCCAAGAATAATGTATTTGTTTCAAACTATTCCAGTTGTGAAAGACAGTAAACAATTTAATAAATGACAAAGGAAAATTTCAGAGTTTGTGTGGGTTGGGAAGAAACCAAGGATCAAAATGAAAATTTTGACAGATGCAAAAGAGAGAGGAGGATTCCAATTACCAGATTTAAAACCATTTTATGAAGCAGTTTGTTTAGTGTGGATAAAAGAATGGGTGACGCTGTTAAACAAAAAACTCTTAGCGTTGGAAGGTCATGGAAATAAATTTGGCTGACACGTTTATATGTACTATGGGGAAAAAAAGATAGATGACTTTTTCTCTCAGCATTATATAAGAAACAATTTGCTAAATACATGGATGAAATATAAGAAATATGGGGATGAGAGAAAACCGTTATGGATAGTGCCAGCAGAAGTAATAAAAATAACAGCTGAGACGGGTGAAGAAAAGTGGCTGTCATATAATCAACTATTAAAAATACAAAGTGGCAAAATAGAATTGAAAACTGCTGAAGAGCTGAATAATAAATATGATTGGTTCCAAATGCAACAAATAAAGAGTTTGGTGAAAAATTATATTAAAACTGAAGGAATAAGAAAACAGCAAATAGAAATGGAAAAAGTTCTGCTTGGAGACAATGAAAAATTAATTTCAAAATTATATAAATTACTCTTAAAATGGTCTATGGAAGATGAAGTAGTGAAATCTCAAATGATTAAGTGGGCAATTAATGTAAATAAAGAAATACAGATGGAAACTTGGGACTATTTGTGGAAGAATTCTATAAAGCTTTCGACATGTCATAGTATTAAAGAGAACTGTTTTAAAATGATGTATAGATGGTGTATGCCTCCTAAAAAAGTTGGCAAAGATGAACAATAAGATGCCAGACAGATGTTGGAAATGTAAAAAAAATGAAGGTTCTTTTTACCATATGTGGTGGACTTGTGAAAGAGCAAAAAAGTATTGGCAGATGATTCAACAAGAAATTTCTAGGATCTTGGGATACGAATTTAAGAAAGTTGCAGAGACTTTTCTGTTGGGATTACAAATGGAAAAATTTCCAAAAGAAGATACTTGGTTTCAGCTGCTAGGACATTGTATGCGCAGTTGTGGAAGCAAGAAAAAATACCAGAGAAATCGGATTGGATTGTAAAAGTTATGACATGGAGTGAAATGGACAAATTAACAAGAATTTTAAGAGACTATGACTTAGAAATTTTTAAGATGGAGTGGAAAAAGTTTAGAAGATATGTAGAAAAAGAGTGGAAAATAAATGGACATTGGACAATTTTTGATAATGATTAAGTTTTAGAAGGAAGAAGAATATTAATCTTGTTTTTATTAGTTAAGGGTACCTTTAAATATTAGTATTTTAAGTAAATAACACCGGCGGGGGTCAAGTAACAGGTGGAGGGGTGGTTAGAAAGTAATATATGGGATAGATAGAAAGAAGTTATTAATGATGCAAGAAATAGATATTGTTACCATATGTTACTAAATAAAATTGTTTTAAAACTTTTTAAAAATATATGGGAGTGGAGTACCTCCCAAGGGGCATTTCACTCCTCCTTTCTTTTGGCTGCAGTTTTCCATGGCCAGCAGACAAGAGGGGGTGAAGTACCCTTTGGAGGCACTTCACCCATTCCTTTCACCCACTTCACCCACTTCCTGCTCCTGGCCGCTCCTCTGTTTCTTGTGAAGAGCAGAAAGCAGGGGCAAGCCCAGTCTTTCTGCTTTTCATGAGCCACCATGAATTGCGTCAAAGTTCATGGAAGAACATCACAGTACTTCAGTTACTGAACTTTCATTCACAAACCATGAACCGGCCAAAATTTGTGACAGTTCATGCCCATCCCTAGTCCCCCAGTGCATGTCCTAGGTAGGCCAGATAGTCCCAAGCTTTAAAAGTTAAAAGCAGCAGCTTGTATTAGGTCTAGAAGCAAAGTGGAAGTCTGTACACGTGGAATATTGTAGGCTTAATAAGATCAAAGAAGTACATCCCAGTGAGGATCTTCTGTGCTGCATTTTGAAGCTATTGCTGCTTCTGAACTATCTTCAAAGTCAGCCCCATGTAGATGTGTTACAATAGGAAAGTCTGGATGTTACAAAGCCAATATGGTGGGTTAACGTGTGATAATTGACTAGGTGGGCCATGAAAATCAATTATTTTATGTCCTGGTGATGTCTAAGGAAAGAGAAGTCCTTCAAAAGTTAGAGGGCTTTGTGACGTATGAAAGTTAGGTCATTGGCACAAGCCTTTTCACCGTATAACTAAAAAATGTTTTAAAGAAACAAAGTTCAGAATGATCAGAAGTTCCAGCTAGGATGTCAGAGTTCTCAAAGTGGAGAAGCTTATGCTGCCTACTTTTCTGAAAAGCCTAGAAGGACTGGGTTTTATATATCTTTCTATTGATCTCTGCCATAACACACATTTTTTTTTTTCTTTAAAAAATGCCTTTAAGCCGAACAACAGCTCCTTCAAAAAACATTTATTGATATGTTTCTTTTGCTTTGTGTCCTTGTCATAACAGGAACATTGGAAAGAAAGTGGCAGGAGGAGAGATCTCTGCAAATGTATCTTGAGGGCAAATGCACTGAGTTGGCTTTGTGCTCACACTTGAGTTATTTATGTAGGAAAACTTTAATTTCAGGAAGAGGTTATAGGTTGAGTAGGAAGAACTAGCACAGTTCTTACAATAGACTGAGAAGAGAAAGTGCTCCATTTGCTCAGTCAGTCAGTACCTTTATTGACATAAATTAAAATCAGACAAACCAATATTCAGCTATACAGAGTACAATCAAAATCAGTTATCTCTTTAGCACGTTAATATTATATTCCCTGGTTCTCATAATTGCTCTAGTAGTGTGAATATGTTGGGGGGGGGTGGAAGTAATCAGTTGGGAGTCTGCCTTTGAGCTATTGAGGAAATTTTGCTGTGTACTCGGTAGGGATTCCAGCCTCCAGGTAGGACCTGGGGATCCCTCCAGAATTACAGCCAATCCAGACTACAGAGATCAGTTCCCCTGAAGAAAAGATTTGGAGGGTGAACTCTATGGCATTGCACCCCACTGAGGTCCCTGTCCTTCCTAGGCTCCCCTCCATCCTCATATCTTCAGGAATTTCCCAACCGGGAGCTGGCAACTCTATCCCCCTCCATCCTCCACCAGTAGTTGTGTGTGTGGGGGGGGGACCTAGCAATCCTAGTACCAAACAAAGCTGCGGGGGGGGGGGGAGAGAATCAGGATCAAATTCCCAGCTAATCAGCTGGAAGCAAGGTTCTGATCTGTCATGGGAAATTGTGGTGCCTCGTAGATTTGGCTGAGATGCAGCAAATTGGGTGAGAGATCAAAAACTCAACTGATTTCCCTTAACTTCTCCTCACCCCACCCTGTTTGCATGGGCTGCACAAAACAGGAAGGAAATGAGCCATTTCTCCTCTCCCTTTTGCAATGGAGCAATTAAAAGCATTGCATCTGTCCTTGCCCAGATTGTCAGGAAAGGTGAGCTCTTTCTGCTATCCCTTTTGTGATGCAGAGATTAAATGCATTGCAACTATCCCTGCTCTGTTTATAGGGAGGGAAGAGAAATTAACTCTTTCTTACCTTTATGAAGATGTTGTTTTTGCCCGTGCCCTTAAAGACATTAAAGGCATTGTTTGTGTCCATGCCCAGCTAGGAAGGGAAGGAAGAATAATAAACTGCTCTTCTCCTGTTTGGAAGACAGATCAAAAGCATTGCTTCTGTTCTTGCCCATCTTGAAGGGGAGGGAAGAGCTTCTTTTTGCAAGTTCACTGTGTAGTTCAATCTCTTTCCCATTAAACCCCAGCATAGAGTTTGCCTTTTCCATGGCTGCTGCATGCCAAATCAACATTTTCATTGTGCTGTCCAGTATAGCTCCCAAGGTCTCTCTCAGACCAATTCCTCACTAACAGTTGCTCTGCCCCCAGACTTCTGCTTTCCCCAGCTCAAGCAATCAGTTCGCCATCAGTTGCTGCATGGGTGCATTTTGACCTGTGGCTCCCTCCCAATTGCCCTTGCAGCTTCCTACTCTTGTTTTTTTTAGAGATCCAGAAACCGCAAGGGAACTTGGAAGGAGCCGCGGGTCAAAATGCACCCATGCAGCAACTTATGGGGAATTGATTGCTTGAACCAGGAAAAGCAGAAGCCCAGGGGAAGAGCAACTGCTAGTAAGGAATCAGCATCACTCTCAGCCAGTTCAGACCCCATCAGAATCTATTTTAAAAGTTCAGGATGCTTAGCTCCACTGTGCATTGTCTCACACTTGCCTACGCAGAACTTAATTTGCTACCTTCCTATTCACTCATCCAGTTTGACGAGATGCTCTTCCACTTTTTAGCCAGTCCCTGGTACACATTACTTGTACACGTACAATGCAATGCCTATTGCTGGAAAGTTGGCTGTAAAATTTTCAGACTACAACAAGTTTATTTGAGATTGCTGAGGTGTTAGTGTGGAAAAGACTCCCAGCTGATTCCCCATCATCTGTGAGTGATTTTATCCACAGGTTTTATAGCAGGAGTCCTTGGTTTGAGGAGGACTATCTTCTTAAGTTAATTTGTGGAATAGTAACTATTTCTTTTAGCTGGTACCTGAATAAGTCTGAAGGGAAACTTCTAAATACATGGAATTTTTGGTGCCCTCAGTTGACCCTGAGGACATTTATTATGAACTCTACATAGTTCTTATGGAGTGAATGGAAAATTTTCTCTAAAACTAACTTCTTCAATAAACTTTAAATTCTTCATTAGCATTTGTCGACTCACAAACACAGTTTTGCTAATGAAGCTGATGAGGGCAGCGAACATATACACTAAAATTGCATAAAATGGTGTAAAAGAAACATACTACTCTGGATTACCAGCCATTAGGTGGTGGCTGGAGCTCTCATTATTACAGCTCATCTCCAGACAAGAGAGATCAGTTCACCTGGAGAAAGTGGACACTTTGGATGTTGGACTCCATGACATTATGCCCCAAACCCCACTCTTCTCAGGCTCTACCTCCAGAATATCCAAGTATTTCCCAGTCTGGAGTTAGTGACCCTCCCAACCGTGGAAATGAAAATGCTCATGTCAACATACATTGGGCAACCACAACTTTTGGTGTTAACAGAACAGATTTTTTTTCATGCTCAGCTCATGGCAGATTGTGAGTGTCCCCATTTAACTTTCCTCATGTCCCCATTTAATTTTCCAAATCTTCCCCAGTCATGTTTCTTTGTAGGGAAGGTATTCTAGCCTTTTAATCATTTTGGTTGCTTTTTCATCATCTTTTCCAGCTTTGCACTGGATTCTGTAACCAGAATTGTACACTGTATGATAAATTCAGCCAGTGGTGTTTTATTGATTTAGATAAAGGGCCTATTATTCTAGTTATAGTTAATCATGGGCATGGAGGGGTTTTTTTTAATTACTTCTACACACTGAGTTGGCATTTCTGCTGAGTTCCCCACCATAATGTCAGATTTCTTTCCTAGTTTGTCAGTTTCCATTCAGACGATGTTAAAGAATATGTAAAATCTGACTTTTTAAAGCTCCATTGATCATGGAATCTCACATCTGTGTTCACTGGATCTTGCTTAAATGAACTTTCCACAAGACACTCCAACCAATAGTTTGGTAATTATGGAACAATATACCCACGCATTATCTAGTATTAGGAAATGGGACAGAATGGCCCTTGAGGGCCAGTGTGTTGTAATGGTGTGAATGTCAAACTAGGATTTGGGAGACCCAGGTTCAAATCCCCCTTCTGCCATGGAAGCCTGCTTGGTGACTTAGGGCCATTCACACCCTCTTAACCTACTCTTCCTCACGGAGTTGTTCAAGGATAAAATAAAGGAGAGGAGAACAATATAAAGCGCTTTAGGGCCAGCCAGGGTATAAAGGAAATAAATAAACATATGAATCTTGGGAGGCTTGCAGAACTCTGGGAGGCAAATAAAGATTCAGGATTTTGAGCAGTCCCTTCTCCCCACTTGCACATCTGACAGCCAGAGGAAGAATATTGTTTTATGCTTCTCACCCTGCCAGGAGGATAAATCATAGGTTTCTAGCCCAGGCCCTTAAAAAGTGCTGCACAACAAATAGGAATCAGACTTAATGTTAAGCAGTTGGACGATGGTCATCCAGAACAAGGGCCTCATGGAGATCTGTGACTTTTTTGTATGTATATACCAAAAGCCAGAGGTGTTTTTTCATGTCCTAATTTTTTACTTCTGACTTGGCGGGAGGTCCATTTTATGATAATGCTTCACACTTGGTGGATTGCAGTGGATTAAAGGTTAAAGCCCACTGGTCTGGCGGATGGTGGAGAGTCATACTGTGGCATAGAAGGGCCTAAATATTGAGTCATTCATGTGGATCTAATTGCATCCACTCTCCATCACTTACTTTCACTGCGTTTGTGTGTGTGACATCTCTTTCATTTTAAATCCATTGTTAAGTAATGTTTCAGATGAAAAGAACCCACGGCCCTTAATTTAATTTAACAATGTGCAACAAACTAGGTCTGCTGCATTGAAATTTGCATTCTCAGACTGGGGGAAGGAAGAAGGCTCCCCGCTAAATTTATCAGCATTGAGAAAAACCACATATACCTCGTTCCTTTTAGATTTAAAACAAGCTTCTTTTTAAAAAAAAATAAAAAACGGTTGCCAGTTTATTCAGGTGTTGTAGTGCAGGTTTCCCTACCTTGCTTGCCAAAAACAATGTGGTTGACAGAATCCTCATGAATATACATGCCCTTTCCTATCTGACCTTGTTTCAAATGATTTGTCTTTAATGAAGCAAGTTGTGTATATTTAATAGGCATTGAATATTCTACCCAAATGCACACAAAGTTGTGTGTTTTAGTCTTTGTTTCAGTTCTTTGCTTGGAAAGTTTAGTTTTCAAGTCCATTGCACTAAGAGCTGCAGAGGAATGGGTAACATTATTCTCCTGAGATCTGGGAAAGGGTCCTGGAGTCTCCCCGTTGGATTATTTTCACCACCTTGAATCGCATTGGTACGGAAGGTCACTTAAGATCTAAGCACACCCTGCTGCAACAGAAATGCTACTGAATCAATGGGTATCTGTGGTCCTGCTATAGAATAAATGTGCAGGGTTTCATTTCTGTTTTGAGTTGAAAAAAGGTGAAGTCTCAGTAAAATATAAAGCTTATATATGCTCAACATTAAATTGCAAAAACGAAAAAGCGGAAGCTGTGTATTTTTTCTGAGTGTTTACAGTGGTTGTTTTTCTCCGCCTCATAATAACTAGTAGCATTAGCAATACAGGTGTGGTGGTCACCCAGCTTTTATGCAAAGGAATTTGTATGCTGGCTATGGAAATTAAATGGTTTATAATGATAGCTATGCACTGTGCAGCCTGAGCGTTGGCTGGAAATATATTGTGCTTTCAAGGATTAATCACACGTGATCTGAAACACAGAGAGATTCAGAGCAGTTTTGTCCGGTCAGTTTTCTTCTAAGTACAGACTATTGGAGATTTGCCTTCACAAAGCTTGGAATTAGGATTGCCAACTTCCAGGTGAAGGCTATAGTTCTTCTAGAATTACTACTGATGCTCACATTACAGAGATCAGTTCCTGGAGGAAATGGCACCTTCAAATGGCATTACATCTTTACTGAGCCTGTTCCCATTTTTCCAGGAACTTTGCAGCACTACCTAAAATGCTAGCATCATCATCACAAGCTACTGAGAGGCCTTAGAACCCTCTCACATGTTTTTATTCCACCAGTCCTCTCAAAGAGGAGTACAGGGCTGTCTGTGTCCCATTTTACCCTCGCAAAAACCCTGCGTGGTAGGTTAGAATTATGAGATAATCACTGACCCAGGTTCATCCAGTAGACTTCAAGGCAGGGTAGAGATTTGAACCCAAATGTCTCAGCCCTGGACTTATGCTACTGGTATATAATGAGTTCAGCCACCTTTGAGGTAAGAAAGAACAAGAGCAGAACTAAACACAAACAGGCAACACCACTCCTTTTATCCATTTGGCCTGAGTTAACCATACCCCCTTATGTGGGCAGCAATTCACCCTATTTGTCTCTCCAGGATCTTTCATTTGCATTTCCTGAGAGAAATTCCTTGCATCCTGATCGGCTGATTCTAAAACAGCTAATTGGAATCTAAGCATCAGGATCCTGGACGGCAATGAACTATGCTTCAAGGTCAAAAAACACATAACGAACCAGCAGTCAAAACCAATGCACAACAGCTTCCTAACCATAATTCGACAGTAGCTGTCTACACTAAAGGCTATGTCACACTTCCACTAACAAACAGGGAGGCAAATCTTTACACATATGGTTGAAACAGGTGTGAATATTCTCCACTGTGGGTGGTTATAGTAGTTTCTACACCTCCATTTTTGTCAGGTTAATTTTTTCAGATCGTATTGACTAATTGCAGTCAAAGTAAGCATGCCATGCACTAAAGATTGTAATTCTGCCATGGAGTTGTGAGTACAGCTGGTGATGCATATTGGCAGGGGAAGTATTTCCCTGTCAATCTGTCAATGAGCTAGACATTTTTAAAGCAATAGAATTTTACAGTCGCCAGGTGGTGATCCTTGAATCTTTTGGAAGTTATGTCATTGTTTCCTTGGCGACTGTGTTGTTTCTATGCAACAGTGGGATAGAGAGAGAAACAACTAGAAAAACTATAAATAAAAGTCCTAGTAACTTTTGAAAGCACAAATTAGAAATCAGGTCAGGATGATAAGTGATGTGAGAGACTATCATTGCTGCAAAGAACTGATCCTCACAGAACCCCTGTTAAGTTATTGCATCACCATCATGATTATGCTCTCTTCTCATTTGTGTGGCGCCTACTGTTTCTCTAAGGGTGGAAGGGAGGTATCCCCTCCAGCATTTCTCTCCTGCTAGTAGAAACAGCTGGCAGTGCTCATGCACTGCACATGTTCTGCATTGTTGTTCTTTCTCCATCCTCGAAGCTATAGAAACGTAGCTTCTTTCTCAACTTTACCTGCATCAGTTCCCTTCTTGAAAAGCTGAATGGAAACTGTGAACTGCAAACATCTCAAAGCAAGATACAGAATTGTATATTTTTAAAAGAAAATGTTACAGAAAAATATTGTGTGTAAAGTATTACTGAATCAGCAAATGTAGCAATTGTACTATCAGATGAGGAATTGGATTAATACCCTTTCTAGGACTGATTAATACCCTTTCTAGGACAGTGAAGGTCACTGAGTGACCTTAGGCCAGTCACACACTCTTAGCCTATCTTATGACACAGTGCTGTGAGGGTAAAATGAGTGGGAAACCATGTATATTGCCCTTGAACTCTTTGAAAGAAAAGTGGGATTTTTTAAAAAAATCCCAATTTAGCAATAGATCTCATTGAGGGACCGTGAGTATCACACTGTCTTGTCCAAAAATGCCTCATAGGACTAATGTGATGATAAAAGAAGGAGGGAAACCCATTTATCAGTTACAAACCTATGCTTTTGAGAGGAAGGAGGGAAGACTGTTAAGCCAAGCAAAGTTACTTCTGTTGTAGCCTGGGGAACAGATAGGCCAATAGCAAATTTATGGGGAGACACTATTTGCACCAGTGGCTTTTTGCCAAGGAGTGGGGGGGGGGCTGTATATGCAGCTACCATGATTTGTATGATGATCCTAATTTTTAAAGTGACCTCCAACATTTTAGTAACTGCATGTACCTCTCCCACATGAATGGCCCAGCTGTAGACTGCCAAGGTCCCCACACATTCTTGCAGACCATAAGCAAGGAGGAATCACCTGAAGTTCTATCATGGGTGCTTCTTGAATATGCAGTAGTGCTGTGGTGGATGCTTCTCCTCATCAAGGGATTATGATCAGCCATGTAGATGGAATCCTATAATAACAGGGTAGGTGAAAGATTGTATTGTGACTAGAGAGAAACTGTGGAATGGTGGCTTTCCCCCAGGAAATCCAGCACAGGGACCCCATACTAACAGAGGGTGCATTCACACACACTAAGTAACGTGCTGTGTAACTGAATTTTTACTGTGTAAGAATAGGGAAATCTACTTGCAAACAGTTGTCATGTGAAAGCATTTGGGGTCCTGTACCTCCAGATATAGTTAGACCTTGTTCTCACTAATGATGAAAGAATATATTGGAGCTGGTCTTCTGACAGCAAGTGGAGCCTCACATAAGTAACTGTATTCCCATGTAAGAAAATTCCCTGCATAGTGAAATCTAGTATGTCAGGGAGCATGCTAGGCAATAAGCTTTCAAACTGCAACTAGTTTTCCTTGTGGAGGGGTTTGCTCCCTTTGTCCCAAAAGAATATTTGATCATGTGACAAAAACCACCCCCCACCTACAGTCTGAAGTTAAGCAGTCTAGATTTTTGTTTGTTTTTTGTTGTGAAGTTGCAACTGTCTTGTGGTGCCCCATAGTGTTTCAAAGCAAGAAACTAACAAAGGCCATTTGCCATTACCTGCCTGGTATTCCTTGGAGGTCTCCCATCCATATACTAACCAGGGCCAGTTCTGCTTAGCTCCTGAGGTCTGGTGAGATCAGGCTATCCTGGCCTATACAGGGCAGGACAGTCTAGATATAGGATTGCCAATTTAGAAAGAAGGCCTTAGGAAGCCAGATGAGCCAATTTCAGGTAAGATGAAAGCAAAACTGTTTTACATAAATTACAGATGCAAAAGAACAGCATAAATCACTTCAGGGCATACTCATTAGCTCTATCATTATGGATGTTTCAGGGGGGAAAAAGAATCTGCCCCACAGGCTGCTTAAAAAAATTAAATATGCTATTTCTGTTTTGAAAACACGCATCTGAGGACACACAGGCAGTCATTGGGGTGGCATGAACTGTGTAAGAGAGAAGGCTCCTGTCTTAAATAGTGATGGTGAGAAAGCCATTTTGCCCAATGTGGTTTTTTGCATAACTAAGAGAGATAAAATATCCATGATTTTAAAAAAAACACTTTAATCTTATGACTGTCAAAGGAATATTAATACTCTGAATTGAGCCAGGAAAAAGCTGAGTTGGCCAAAATTAAGTTGTCTGGCACTGCAAAATATAGAATGCCAGGTATGCAGATATGTAACAGAAAACCTAGGGGGGAAAATGGCTCAGGTGGATAGAGGGTGGAGTAAGGAACACAATATATATATAAAAGAACTTCTTCACTCCTAGTCAGGCTGATTTTTCTGGAATGTTTTGTAGTACATACCAAATATTAGATCCGTGGGTTAGTAGTTTTCACAAACGTGCCCTGCCCTGGTTTTGAAAAGAATATTCCCCACATGAATACGTAGTTTGCAAAAACAGGGTTTTTTATTCTGGACCAGAGTGCATAAGTTGCTGAGAAATAGCATGTTTGTGCATTCATGTGTGTGTGTGTGTGTAACTACGGTTGCCAAGTCTGTGTTGGAAAATACCTGGAGACTTTGGGGGTGGATCTGGAGAGAGGATGGATTTTGGTGAGCATGGTACAGTGCCATGGAATCCACCCTTGAAAGCATCCATTTTCTCCAGAGAAGCTTATCTCTGCCAGTTGGAGATCAGCTGTAAAAGTGGGAGATCTCCAGACTCCACCTGGAGGCTAGCAACCCTATTACATACAGTGTTGACATATATAGGAATAGTCACAGATTATTTACGGTGACCCTTTAGGGTTTTCAAGGCAAGGAATGAACACAGATGGTTTGGCATTGCCTGTCTCTGCATAGCAACCCTGGACTTACTTAGTGGTCTCCCCTCCAGGTACTAACTGGGGCCAACCCTAATTAGCTTCCAAGATCTGTTGAGGTCAAGCTAGCCTGGGATTTTGGGGTAAGGGTTTTTAGACAGTGGTTATTCATATCACCTACTGGTAGATCCTTTTGAATGGAGGTTCCAAAAATTGAACCTGGAACCTTCTGCATGCAAAGCAGATGTTCTACCACTGAGTCATAGAACCTCCCCCAAATTTGTCAACCTATTAAAACATGAGCAGCACTGAGCTGAGATTCTATCAATGCTGGACGTATGGGCCTTGCTTGGGCAGATTCAAGTTTATATTCCTGTCTGTACCATTGTCAGTGCACTCCAATTCAGTGGACAGCTTGTTGCTTTCCAACTCAGTAGAAAACAGGCAAAACTGTACCAGGACTCTTAGAGTCAGTGGCACAGAAGACAGACTAGCATGGCACCATCTCATACTTCGGTCTTTGGTGGCCAAAAAAGTTGGCCACTGCTGAATTAAAATATTGTGGAAATAAAGGAATCACAGGAATACGTAATATCTGTGACTGTAGTATTAAAACACAGAATGAATGCCAGGTAGATAAGACCAAAGCAACATGAATTTCAGAATATTCCACTTTGGTTGAACCCACCTATTACGATATTAATGAAATAAGGCAGGAGCCCCCAGCAGAACCAGAGCTGTACTTGAAAGTCTTGACAGCTCATGGATTTATCATCATCCAATCTGCAGCATCAAAAGTCAGTGGAAGAATTAAAAGAACCAAGAGAATATTTTTTTTCCCTTAATATCTAGGCATGGGCTGTTGACCAGAGTCACAGGAGCAGTTTTGGAGCTGTATACCTCTTGGAAAAAACAAAGATTGACAGAACTAGGAATATAAGAGCCTCCAGGCAGATGTGAAGCTTCGTGGCAATAAACAGTTTGACAACACTTTTCTGAAAAGACAAGCTGGAGACTAGGCACTAATTTAATTATGCAAGCAACTCAAAGTCAAGAGTTGTTTATTACAAGCTTGAGCCAAACTACTGCAGATTTAAGGCCATAAGTACTACAGGGAGCCATTGATAACCCCAGTCAGTATTGATTTCAGCTTTCCTGGCTGGATTCCATTAACTAGGATGGACCTTGGAACAACTGGTCAAGCACATTCTCCCTAGCTTTTTATCCTTGTTAGTAGGCAAGGCAATTTAAATGGATCCCTTGGAAACTGATTGTAACCGTCCCACTCTTCATCAGAGGGCGAGATTTCTAATAATTTATTATTCAGGGCTGATGTACACAACCTAAAAAAGAAAAAAAAATCGCTGTTGCTCACTAATGAAGATCCTTCTTTTGCACTCATTTACTGAAAACAGAGTAGATACATGTGTGGCACTTCAGCTGATAAAGACATACAGAAAGTTAAACCCCCTGTTTTTGACTTTAAAGTATGCAAGTGAAGAAGAGAAGTTGGCCTTGCACCTACCATCTTCAAGAGGGACTGTATTTTGACAAGTATGTTTCAAAACTGATGTTTTGTTCATACATTCTTTATTTGGATCTCTGTACATGAGCAGAGATAAAAATGTAGTATAAAAAATGGCACTTGCTCTAAAAATCAAATCCATTTCCAAAAGATGCTGTAAGGATCCTTTACAGTCCAAGCTAAGGATACTTGAGGGACTGCCTTCACCCATGTTACACATCTCCTTTTTCCTTAAAATTTAGTGCAGAGTACCCTATCATAACTTACCATGAGAGCTGCTCAAGCAAAGTCTTCAGAACTCCTGATATCAGATTCAGCCTCTTTACCTTTTCCTATCAGCAGAGGAAGGCTGAATAGATAGAGCCATGGATACCTCTGAATTCCGTTTGAAACTTGGAGACGCTCTGCAGAGCCCATGTGATCTGAATCCAGATTCCTGTCTGAGCTCCCAAAGCTGCTGTTCTTGAAATGCTAAGTCTAATTCAATGTGAATTATAGCTTTTGGCTTGCCAAAATGAATAGCAACCTTGAGATGCCAGCAAATATGAGTTGAAATAAAAAGTGGTTGCCCTTCTCGATGCCATTTAACACAGGTCAGTAGGTTTCATGTGCGAGTTACAGAAGGGGAAGATACAGAAAGAGAAAATGACAGCCAATTCCAGATGGATCAGATAAAAGCCTAGGAAATTCTGCAGAGGCAAAGAATCAGCTAGCTTTTGGAAAGCTAGTCCTATGAACTATGGAGAATTTCCATTGCACTGTAAAGCAGACATGAATCTAGTTTGCAACTTACAGTAGGACTTAGAACCGATCTGTGCCATTCCTCTCCATTTGATTCCATTCTCTGTAATCACCACCACCATGCCTACACCAAGAAAGGTTCTGTATCAGCTGCTTCTCATATGAATGCAGATGGATGTTATTATGATCAGGTCCCTGAAACCACGGTGACTGTTTATTTGCCCAAGGGCAGGGGGATCAGAAAAAACAGGAACCTGGTTTCAGTGAGAATACCAGACCATTTGGCCTACCTGCCAAAGGGGTATGATGAGTGCATCATAAAACCTGGTGGGGTGGGAAGAGAGACAAGGGCAACCTGCAAGAGGGCTTCATTGACAGAGAACTGAGCAACTCCCACAAGGGGCAGAATTTCTAACTGGACTGGGGGGAGGTTTTCACCAAAGCATGCAGAGGTGAAAACCTAAAAAGGTAAAATCTTCTTTTGTTCTGGGTTTGCCCAGCTGTTATTAGCAGTTGGCCTTATCATCCCCAGTAACAGCACAGGGGTGTTGGTAACTGTTTTGGAATGCAGCTTAGCTAGATTGATATTTTCCTTTTATTTCTTTATATTTGTATTCTAGTATGATAACTGTATTCCGTTACCATATATATACTTTAGTTTAATCTTTAGTAATAAAGTTTGTTTCCTGTTTAAAGAAGCAGACTGTGTCTGAAATTCCACCCACATGCTGAGGAGCACTCCTACACACTAAGGACATGCACACACATGGCAAGCTAAAGTAATTTGAAGCTCTGCCCTTTGTACTTGCTCAGAGGACAGCCTTACTAGGGTACCCCCAAAGCGCTGGTTACTTCAGAGGCTGGGTTTTATATCTTGGGGTGGTGGCAACAAAGATGAAATTGTTTTGCATACAGGCAAACACTCAACATGCATATGAAAACACATAGAACCAGGGCGGGAATAAAACAAATGTGACCCCAAAATAGATAGCTTTGAGTCTTTCCATTATCCAGAGAAGCTCTCTGCCAGAAGTGAAAGGGAAGGATGAAGTAGTAAAACTGTTGCCAGGTTCTCAGGGAACTTGCCTTTACTATTAATATCCTGGCCACATCTTGTGAGGAGTGCTTCTATACTAAATCTCACAACAAAGTAGATCAAATCAACCAGGAAGTATGGACTGCTTGGATGAGTTTGTGCGGTGGTATCATTAGTACCAACAGTTTAATATGGGTAGTAGGGTTGCCAGGTCCAACTCAAGAAATATCTAGAGACTTTGGGAGTGAAGCCAGGAGACTTTTGAGGTGGAATCAAGAGCAAGGGTGTGACAAGCATGATTGAACTCCAAAGGGAGTTCTGGCAATCATATTCAAAGGGACTGCACACCTTTTAAATGCCTTCCCTCCATTGGAAATAATGAGGATAGGGGCACCTTCTTTTGGGGTTCATAGAATTGGACTCCCTAGTCCAATCTTGTTTAAACTTTGGAGGGTGCTTTGAGGGGCAGCACATGATGCTATGCTAAAAAAATTGGTGCCTCTACCTCAAAAAACAGCCCCTCAGAGCCCCAGATACCCATGGATCAATTCTCCTATGGAAAAGTCTTCATAGGGAATAATGGAGTGCTAAGCAAACATTTCCCTCCACTCCCCCTGCTTTCTGATAAACATGAAGTGGGGAGAGGGCCTCCAAACCAAGTGATCTCCTGCTGCCAACTGGGGATTGGGAATCCTAAAGGGTAGCATATATGCATAATGCAGTCATGCTTCTTTCCATAATAGCAATAAATCAGAAAGGTCTAATTCTGTTATGGGAAACAGAACTGCTGTCCTATCTGTGTGTATTCATAGTGTAATCTTGGCCAGGCTGCATGCCTTCCACATGGTGCTCTTAAGACAATTGGAGATGTCAGAAGATCTTTTCTGTGTTCATCCAAGGCTCAGCCAGATTCCTCTAAAATGTCATGAAAGCCCTTCCCCATTGTTTTCACTGAGCAGTTGGTATTTGACATTATTGGTATCAGAAGTTACAAGCTGTTTTATTTTCAGTCCCTTTGCTAATACTCCCTGGGATGGAATCCACCCCCCCCCCCGGTAATTCCCATTGTAATTTTTCAGCAAAGCCTCATTGTAGGTAGTTGCTATGATACCTCAAGGACTTAAATGCTAATTTGGGAATCATTTTGAATCTTTTTTTTTTTTAAGGACTTTGCTTACCATGATTTGTAGATACTTGCTTGCAATTGTCATGCTACAGGGACAATTCTTTCTTCATGTTGCCAAAATGAGGAGAGCTAGCATTGTTTATACAATCAATGGCATGCAATGACATCTTATTTTTAGGCTCAGGTGAAGTCCATTTTGCCAAATGTTAATGTTCACTGTGTAACTGTGTTATGGCTATCTCCAAATATCCTTCTCTTGGCTCAAAACTTGCAGGAACAAAGATTTCACTAGAGGACTCCACAGACACTTTTTTCTTTGGTACTGGAAGCAGTGACTGTATTCTCTCTGGCTTCCAGGTACCTTTTTCCCCCAACCTCATTCGAGCAAAGAGATAGCCAAGTGATGACTTGATGCCTTTGCTGATATTTGGTTATGTGATGAAATCTGAAGCCAAAACAGATTAGGGGGTGATGTTAACCTACTCATAATTCTGACATCTTTTGCATAGCACATTTCAGTTTAGCTCCAGTACCTATGAAAAATTAGACACCCATGAATATTTTCATATGTGATGGTATCATATTTTGTACAGCTATATATGCAAACAGAGTTGACTGTGAAGAAAAAGGACTTAATTTATTAGGGACAGTTATTGGTTCACCAAAGTCCGAATGTTGAAAAGATTCATCCCCCTATGGTTTAAGGCAGTATCCTTTGTAGTGCTCCCAAGCCCAGAAGACCCCAGGCCCAGCCGTTACAGGCTTAGAGCCCATCTCTGTAAATTTCTGTGTGATGGCCTCTAAAGCAGTTTGAAATCCCTTAGGCTGACAGATGCTATAGAAATGTAAACTAAGATTTTTCTTTTTAACATTAGTTTGCAAAGAGCTATTTCTGAATTATCCCTGGGCATTTTGGGGAGGGAAGAAAAAACAAATTAGGGACATCTAAAGCTTGCATCAAGGAAGTGCCTCAAAGCCATTGCAATATTTTTTTCAAGGACATGTAAAGGACAGTAAAAAGGATGGAGTTCACTTTGGTTACTGCTGTGTGCAGAGCCAAATAGTGTGTGGAGGGGGGTGAGAATTCAGGCTCACCATTTTGCTAAAGCCATAAGGGACAAGGTAGAGTAATTTGGGAGTGTTATTGTAATCCTCAGATACACTGTTAGATACAAAGCTAGGTAATTTAATGCAACTATGAAGAGAAATAACTACTAGGAAGGTACAGGATGTAGCTTCTTGCTGTTATAAAATGCAAATTATACCTATGCATATGCCTGTAAAGGCACAGAGGTAATGGAGGATGGGGTGATATCCATATCAGCTCCTGGTGCAAATTGTAGTAATAACCTTCTGTCATATCAGATTCACTGAATGAGCTGAAACCAATAATTTGCCATCCTACCTCTGAATCTTCCTTGCTATTAGAGTCATTATCTACCTCTCTCAGTAATAGACTAGGAGATTATTCGGATAAAAAACCAACAAGTGCATGTCTTTCTACTTCTAATAAAACCCATGCCCGGGTATGCGAGTTCCAGAATTAAGCAGTTTTTTATATGAATGTTTGAAGGCCAGGATGCTCCAGTGGCTAAAGATTTGGAAGGCTGTACTGGGGTGCAGGGCTCTCTGATAGAGCACATGTTTTACATACAACTGTCCTGTGTTTGTTCCATTTTTTGTAGTCCACCTTCCTTGCTGAGACTCAAGGCAGATTCCACAAGTTAAAATGATACAATAGGAACCACATAATACATAAAACACTGCAGTAAAAACTGGATCACAAAATTAGAGAATTCACTAGAAAACTGTATAATACATACAATAAAGTACAATTGTGACCCTGAAGAATACAACAAAAACAGTATAATATATACAGTGAACAATGCAATGAAAACTGAGTAAAATTTCACAGATGATAACCTACAAACCCATTCTCTTCATAAAAATCACCTTCGGAGCTATTTTGTTTTACACATTTTTCAGATAAAAGAATGGGAGCCTTTCTGAGCTAAATGGATAGGCTGTCCCACCAGATGGGAGCCACAAGAGAGCATGATGGAGTATGGATAGCTGTCAGTCTTACCTAGGTGCAAGGTGCATCTTTAGAAGCTTTAAGTCTTCAGAAGGTTGGAACTCTGACATCTGTAGTTCAAAGAGTCTACAAATAGCAGAGCTATGAAAGATATCTGCCAGAGCATTTATAGTATCACTGATCCAGGACAGTCAAAGTGGAGATGGAGCATGTGTAAAGCAGCTTCATAGGCTGATCTAGGAGGCACCAGCCAAGTCCCATCTTGATCTTCAAACAGTTTCCTGTCTGAAGAATTAGAACAATTGTAGCCTTCTTTACGGATCCAGTGGTTAGCAACTGTTTTAAATTATGTGAAATTATGTGAAAATTCAGAGAATGAGTGCAACAAAGAGACAGTATAAGAAAGCCCATATTAGGTTAATATTAGTGATAACTGACATGTTGATTAATAATCCATAAAGTATCTGCAACCAAAAAAACAAGTTGTGAGGGAGGGAGGAATATAGACACACACACACACACACACTGATAACTGTAGAATCCTGATTACCCCTCCAATATACCTTAAAATTTTCGTTTTCTTTTTTTTTAAAAAGAGCCATATTTGTTTCTAAGGCAATAGGTTACAGAACGCTGGAGCAGGTGATTAACTGTGAAATCCTACCATTCTTATCTCATTGCCTTCCATGGATTTAGAAGGGTATAATTTGGTTAAGGATTGCACCATAAGGCTGCAGTGGCCATACAAAGCTGCCTTATACTGAATGAAATCCTTGGTCCATCACAGCCAGTATTGTCCACCAATTACAGATCCACCTAACAGTAACAGGATCCAAACCACATTTACCAACTTGTCAAAAAGGACAGTATGTGGAACCTTATAAAAAGCCTTACGGAAATCAAGATAAACTATGTCTACAGCATTCTTCATACCAAGGTTATGCCCTAGTACAGAACCGAAGCTACTCCCTACAACACAATTAGATTTAAGCAACCAATTGTATGCAAAATTGCAGACAAAACATTTTGCATGCAATAGCCATGAAAAATGAATCGTTACCAATAAATCTGACACAGTGACGACACAGTATTCCCTTTCTCTCAATTGTTCCAGAATTTGTTTCCAGGATACATTGTGCCTTGTCATGTTCCACTTTACTTTAAGATTATGATTAAATCATGGTTTAAGACACAAGCAAAGAAACATAGTAGTGATTGTGTAGGTCTTTCTACATATCTCTCTCCTACAAATGCTGTAAGAGTACTCATAATTGCTGGTTCAACTCATTAAAAACTCCATTTCGAATTTACTTTTTGCTTCCACAAATTGAACGTGATTCACATACAGGTATACAAAAATGTGAGTGTTTCTGTTATAATTACTGCATTTTTCAGCATAATTTTTGTCAGTCATATACAAATAGCATAAAAATTATGTAAAAATGGCCTGAAGATAGTGTAAAAACTCAGGTCTATTATCAAATGGTTATGAGCCAAAGAATGACAACACATGAAGATGAAAATGATCAAATGCAACAGAGAATGAAAACATAGAGAACATGAGCCCTAGGAGATCACACCAGCAATGCACCTAGTGCAGCTTCCTGTTTCACACAGTGTACAATCACTTGTCATGTGGAGGACCAACAAACAGGGCTTAGAGATCTAGACTTTTCTTGATGTTGCCCCCAGCACTGAGTATTCAGAGGTTTTACTGTCTCTGAATATGGGTATAACCCCTGATGGGCCTATCATCCATGAATCTTTTATCCCCTTATGACACCATCTGTAAGCTCATAACCCGTACGCTAGTACTGAATTCCAAATGGGCACAATCCCATATTCCTGCTATATAACAAAGGGTGTGTTCAAATGGGCAGCAAAAGCCACCCCAGGGACAGCAGGTGTGCACACACAAAAATCCCCTCCACATGCTCACATCTGCTTTCCATCCCAATCCCACCCCCAACCCATCCCCGACTCACCTAGAGCCAGCTCAAAAAGATGCCACCTGGACAGCCTGGAAGTGCCCGTAAAGCACATCAGGAGCAGCGGATGGTGGGCATGAGTACTCTGGACGCTCCCTCAGGGCACCCGCAGCCCATCCCTGGATGCTCCGGGGCACTCCTCTTTCTGCCAGCTCACACTTGGGCTGGCATGCTGCTGCCCTGAACCAGTGGTCTGGACTCAGCCAAAGTGTATTTTAATTGAGGTCAAAGAGATATAGTTTGCTTTTCTTGGCATGTTTGGACTCTACAAGTGTCTGTGTCACATCAGAAATGGGCATGATTTCAAAATGGCACCGCTGAATGAGCCCTACATTGTTGAAGAGATGGGACACTTCTGCTCATTCAGGAAATTTTTGTTGCTTAAGGAATTGAAGGCTGATTGTGAAGCAAAGTCTCTTTAGATTTAGCTTAATGTCAGGAAACTAATTTAGCATTAAGAACAATTTATGTCCAGGAGCTCCAACGCAATATGTTGAGGGTGCCTTTTGGAGAAAATAATAATAATAAATTTAAATAAGCTTGTGGCTGGAACAGCTTCTAATCCTTTGCCTCAGAGCCAAACTACATTGTCTCTTCTCTCCAGAGACAGCTTTAATACCTTCCTGTACTTTGGTGGGGGAGGGAATGGGAGAAAGATGCTCTGTTCAAAGAATGTGATTTTAGGGAAAATTAAGTTTTACTGGTCCTTCCATACAAATTATTCAGCATTAGTTACATTTTGCCATCTACAGTTGGATTAATCTGCTGCAGCCTAATGAAGTGCAATTTGTAAATGAGCTGTTTGTTTCTCTGAGAGGATCGCCTCAGTCTTCTTTTCTGTCAAATCTCCTTCCAGTTGCAGCATTGTTAATCAAGGATGTCAAAGTCTAGCTCTTTTTAAATTAGGGAGGCATTCTAAAGTTGTCACTCCACTTGGCTCTTTTAACGAGGAGTGTGAAAGGCAGCCATTATGCGTGCTTTATAGAAATTGTTTCTGAATTTTCAAGGTTTCCCTCGCCCCTCGCAGCCATGAGAAATCAAGAGTGTGCCTACTGTAGTATGTCTTCCCCAACACCATTAAAAAAAACCTCCCAGCAATCAGGTCTCTTGTAGAACGTTTCTCAGGCTGACATTCATCACGCTTTACTATGGCAGAGGGTGAAAGCAACAAACAATTGCTTGATGATGATGAAAAAGATCAAATGCAACCTTCCCCCCCACCCTCAAAAAACAAACAAACTCAAACCTTTACCTTGTCTTCCAGAGACTTGACAATGTTATGTGGAATACAGGAGGCCAGCTAGACCTGAAGAAGGTTCAGCTAAATATTTACAAGAGAGCTACAGCCACCAGGCTTGTCTGTCACATGACCATTTCTGTTATTTTCTACGTCTTCCATTTTCTCGGTATGTGTTATTTTTAAATGTGATTACATCATTTCAACTCTTCTTGTTTTGTTTTTTGTGAGTATTAAGATTAACATGATCTTAAATTTCTGGTGTTGTATTAAGGCTCAGATTCTAGTTTCCTTTTCTGTTTGCAGAAGAGGTGGGTAGCTATTGGCAATTCCTCCTTTCCATCCCTTTGTCTGATTACTGTCAGCATTTGAAAACAGAATATTTAGGGACAAAGGAGCACAAAATATAATTGCAATCAAGACACATTTTTGTATACCTGTAGTCTGAAGCATTCTCATTGCGTGTGTTCAAACTGCCGTCAAGTCACAGACAAGTCATGTTAACCCCAGCAGGAGGCTTTCAAAGCAAGTGAGAAGCAGAGGTGATTGGCCATTGCCTTCCTCTGCAGAGCCTTCCTTGGAGGTCTCTCTTCCAAGTACCAACCCAGTTTAGCTTCTGTTATCTGATGAGACTGGACTATAGCAGGGGTGGCCAAACTTGCTTAATGTAAGAGCCACATAGAATAAATATCAGATGTTTGAGAGAAGGAAGGAAGGAAGGGAGGAAGGAAGGAAGGAAGGAAGGAAGGAAGGAAGGAAGGAAGGAAGGAAGGAAGGAAGGAAGGAAGATAGGGAAAGGAATCAACTTTAATTATAAATGCATTCTCCAAGCTGCCAGATGGCTTGACTTGGAGAAGTGATTTAAAGAGACAAATGCCTTCTCCAAGATGGCCAATATGTGTGAAAGAGCCATTCCTCCTCTCCGAAGTATCCTCATTACTAGACATTAGCTGTGATCACACACACTAAATAATGCACTTTCAGTCCGCTTTCAATGCCCTTTCCAACTGGATTTTACTGTATGAACTGGCATGATCCAGTTGGAAAATGCACTGAAGGTGCATTATTTAGTGTGTGTGATCGCAGCCATTTATTCTGCTGACTCCAGAGACAGGAGCCAGAAATTAACCTGCAAGCTGGGCATTGCAAGCTGTGGCAGACTGGATTAAGCTGAGTGGGTTGAAACTGAATCCAGCGAAGACAGAGGTCCTTTGCCTGGGTCACGGCGGTTTAGGGAAAGGGGTCTCTCTCCCAGTTTTTGATGGGGCGCAACTGGTAGCAGTGCGCAGAGTTAAGAGCTTGGGAGTTCTACTGGAGCCTTCCTTGACAATGGAGGCCCAGATAGCAGCTACTGCCAAGTCCGCCTTTTTTCACCTTAGACGGGCGAGGCAGTTGGCCCCCTTCCTGGAGCGCGGCAACCTGGCAACAGTGATCCACGCAACGGTCACCTCGAGGTTAGACTACTGTAATGCCCTCTACATGGGGCTGCCCCTGTACCGAACCCGGAAACTGCAGCTAGTGCAAAATGCAGCAGCCAGGCTGCTATTGGGACTGCCTCGGTGGGAACATGTGCAGTCCGGGCTGCGGGAGTTGCACTGGCTGCCAATTGTTTATCGGGTTCGTTACAAGGTGCTGGTCATCACCTTTAAAGCCCTATATGGCCGAGGACCTGCCTACCTTAGGGACCGCCTCTCTCCATATGTTCCCCAGAGAGCACTGCGATCAAGCTCAAAAAATCTTCTTGAAATCCCTGGGACAAAAGAAACCAAATTAAAAACTACCAGAGAACAGGCGTTCTCTTCAAAGGCCCCCAATGGTGGAATTAACTGCCGGAAGAGGTGCGGGCCCTACGGGATCTTAACCAGTTCCATAGGGCCTGCAAAACTGCCCTCTTCCAGCTAGCTTTTTAAGACGGAACTCCTGATAATATCAATAACACAGAGCCATCTTATACATAATTTGATTGTACCATAATGTCATACTGTTTTGTTGGTTTTATTGTTAAATTATTAATTGTATTATATACTGTTCTATTGTATCATGGTTTTACCATGTCTTGTTAGCCGCCCTGAGCCTGCCTAGGCGGGGAGGGCGGGGTATAAATAAAAGTTTATTATTATTATTATTTTGGCAGCGTTGCTTAAACACCCACTGGTTTGGTTTACATCCTGTTCACTGGTTTCAAAGAGGTAGCTAAGTTTTCCAATGACCAGTTCAACTGTATGTTGATGCATTCATGGTTGTTTGGCACACTGCTTCACTGTTTTGCTTCCTAAACTTGCAGTACAGAGCAGTTGGCTTTTTATGCATTTTGCTGCACAACTGCTCCACTCAGCAGGTAGTTGTTTAAATAGGCAAAACTGTCAAAAGCCATATAAACCAGTCATAAATAAATGCTGTGTTTTAATAAACTCCTACTATTCTGGGTTTGTCTGCATAGGCCCTAACTAGTATCTAAACAAGTTTGGTAGGCATTCACAGCTGTTCAACACAAACCAAACACACTGGGTGATCAGCTCATATCTGACCAACACTTTTGTAGTAGTAGAAGAAGAAGATATTGGATTTATATCCCGCCCTCCACTCCAAAGAGTCTCAGAGCGGCTCACAATCTCCTTTACCTTCCTCCCCCACAACAGCCACCCTGTGAGGTGGATGGGGCTGGAGAGGGCTCTCACAGCAGCTGCCTTTTCAAGGACAACCTCTGCCAGGGCTATGGCTGACCCAAGGCCATGCCAGCAGGTGCAAGTGGAGGAGTGGGGAATCAAACCCAGTTCTCCCAGTCTGCACACTTAACCACTACACCAAACTGGCTACACACTACATTTCATGTTCAAACATGTATTGAACATATTTGTGGCAAAATTCACAGTATCCCTACTTTGAGGCTACCCTGGAATTCTGTAGGGTTTATTTTATTAATTTTATCTTTCACCTCCCTTTCTCACTAAGACTACAGAAAGGCAGATTACAAAATTAAAAATAATCAGGCAGCACAAGACTTCTAGTTAGGATTGCCAGGTCTGACTGAAGAAATATCTGGGGACTTTGGGAGTGGAGCCAGAAGACTTTTTTTTTGGGGGGGGGGGGGTGGAGCCAGGAACAAGGTTGTGACAAACACGACTGAACACGAGTTCTGGCCATCACTTTTAAAGGGACTGCACACCTTTTAAATGCCTTTTCTCCATTGGAAACAGTGAAGGATAGGGGCACCTTCTTTTGGGGGTCATAGAGTTAGACACCCATTCCAATCTTTTTGAAACATGGGTGTGTTTTGAGGAGAGACACTGGTTGATAAGCTGGAAAATTTGGTACCTCTGCCTCAAAAAACAGCCTCCCCAGAGCCTCAGATACCCACAGATCTCCATAGAGTATAATGGAGTGCCCAACAAACATTTCCCTCCCCCCACCTTTTCTGATGACCCTGAAGCGGGTGGAGGGCCTCCAGATCCCCTGCCCCTAACTGGGAATTGGCAACCCTACATGATCTAGTAACTATGCTATGGGACAAACATTACAAAATCAGATGACGGTACTGACAAAAAAGTACCGCATTAAACACATGAACATATGAAGCTGCCTTATACTGAATCAGACCCTTGGTCCATCAAAGTCAGTATTGTCTACTCAGACTGGCAGCAGCTCTCCAGGGTCTCAAGCTGAGGTTTTTCACACCTATTTGCCTGGACCCTTTTTTGGAGATGCCAGGGATTGAACCTGGGACCTTCTGCTTACCAAGCAGATGCTCTACCACTGAGCCACCATCCCTCCCCTAAAACACATGATCTATCATAAACAATGCAGAAATAGATTTCGAAAGCAGAAGACAAGGTAGCAAAAGCAAGAAATGCATGCAATGAATAGTACAATAAACCTCTATCCTACTCTCTTTATAAAAGCACCCTCCTGAACCATTCCATTATATAACAGACTATTTCCTTCATTAAATATGCCCTCCTAAACACTTCTGATATGCACATTCTGTGGAAAGATAGAAACATGGGAGACTTCCTGACCTCCTCAGATAAGCAATTCTTCGAGATCAAGTCCTGCAACAGAGAAAGCTTTGGTACAGGCAACTGTTGTTTTTACCCATTTGCAGTTTACTTTCAAACTGTCAACAACAATAGAAAGAGAGGGGGTAGGTGCTTAATATGAACACCTGGGAGAGCTCTGAGATGTTTCTTCATACATAAAATATTTTTTGACAAAGGCCATTTACTGCAAAAAAGAAATGGAGAATGTATACATTACAAGCGACTGAAGAAATCAAGTATGAGGTCAGTTCTTGGAATTAGATGAAGACAGAAGAGCTCTGTTCACCATGATGGATCATGCTTGTTCTGTTGCTCCACTTCATTAGTGCCACTGTCTAGCCTTGTCAGTTCAGCAACATGCAAAGACTTTCTTCTTGTTTCCTCTGTGAGCAGTATAAATGTGCATTAATGTAAGGTATCTGGTGTTCCCTGTAGTTAGTGTGAGCTAGCTCACAGTTTTTTAGCTCACACATTTTTGTTTTAGCTCAGGAAGGATGGCCCCAGAGCAAACTAATTTATGCAGTAGCCAAATCACTCACTCATAACTTTAATGCCAGTAGCTCATAAATAAGAATTGTTGCTCACAATACTCCACAGCTTACAGGGAGTATTGCAGGTATCCAAAAGTTATCTTCAATCTTAGTTAGTAGATTTATAAAATGGAAGGAGGGGGACAAAGTTTTACAGTTTGCCTCTCTGCTTTACATATTACCACAGAGCAAGGGTGGGTAGAAAGATGTTCTCAAATCATTTTTCTATATATGTAAATGCATATACATATATGTGCATGTGTATTTATGTATGTATATATAGTACACAAATTATCTCTTAAGCATACAATTTGAATGTGAGTAGAGAGTTTTCTTCAGCTGTGTAGCATCTAGTACAGGGGTGGCCAAACTGTGGCACAGAAGCCACATGCAGCTCTTTCACATATATTGTGTGGCTCTTAAAGCCCCCACTGCCCCATCTGCCAGCTTGGAGAAGGCATTTGTCTCTTTAAATCACTTCCCCAAGCCAAGCCAGGAGGTGGCTTGGAGAATGCATTTAAAGTTGCTTTCTTTCCACCTCTCCCTCCCCCACATCTATTTCTCTCTGTCCTTCCATCCATACCTCCCTTCTTGTCTTACAGCTCTCAAACATCTGATGTTCATGTCTTGTGTCTCTCAAACATCTGTGTGGCTCTTACTTTAAGCAAGTTTGGCCACCCCAATCTAGTATAATGTTATGTTTTTAGTAAACTACCACCCTATATGTATGTTGATCTACCCAATTTTTATTCCACTATGTCTCTAAAGAGCTCAGGGTGGTTTATGGGTCCTCCCTTTTATCCTCACAACAACTCTGGGAGATAGGATAGGTGTTAGATTGAGTGAGTAAACCAGTGAGTTTCATGGCAGAATGGGGAAACGATGGTGGTCTCCCAAGCTCGTTGCCCTAACCCCATAGCCTCTGCCCTCACATGAGCTAAAACTAAGCATTTACACTGTACTTACCTAGTTTCATCCTGCCTTGTATTACTTGCTTCCACTCCTCTCCTCCCTACTGATATTTAAATGATAAGTTCCTTGGAGCAAGTATTTTGTGAAAGGGTGGTGACGTACATTATTCTGAAAAGTGCCCTAAAGACTATAAACTGCTGTTTAAATAATAATAATCTTAGGCTCTTGAAGAACCTTAAATTACTGTTCCTTTCTCTGTCTCTTTTATTGGCATTTTAAAATAATATGTACTTGTTTATATCAAATGTACAGTTGTACGCTTATTCTGGGGTGAAGGAAATCACAAATCTGCATGATATTGAGTTGTGACATTTCGATTTGTAGGTAGCTGACAAGTCAACCAGCTAATATTTATAAAGAAAATTGGATTTTGATTTCTATTGACCTGCTTTACATTCTAGGTTTACTCACACGCACAGAAAGAGAGAGAGCTCCACTGAAGTGTGAATAATATGTAATACCATATTTTCTGACCCAATATCTTTTAAGAATTTTCTTTTCCTCCATGAGACTGCTGGTAAGTGCAGTATGCCTGATTTATGCACTACGGGGTCCTGAGGCTGGCTGATATCGAATGAAAGAGGACATGTGCTTTAAGCCAGGAACAGCGACTAGAAGAGAGTGATATGGCTCTTTCATGCTCCCCACTGTTTTATTCCATAGGCCACCTACTTTAGTTGGCCCTTTGCCCATTGTTTTTCCTCCAGTTAATAATGAGAGCTAACAGCTGCCTTGGTAGCTGTCGTTTCTCTTGACTAAGCTAGTAGGACACTCTTGATTGAGACAACTTCTTTGGACCCAGGGGTGATGTGGCAGATGCGGTTCCATGTGGCCAAGTGCAAAGTAATGCACATTGGGGCCAAGAATCCCAACTACAAATACAAGTTGATGGGGTGTGAACTGGCAGAGACTGACCAAAAGAGAGATCTTGGGGTCATGGTAGATAACTCACAAAATGTCAAGACAGTGTGCATTTGCAATAAAAAAGCCAATGCCATGCTGGGAATTATTAGGAAGGGAATTGAAAACAAATCAGCCAGTATCATAATGCCCCTGTATAAATCGATGGCGCGGTCTCATTTGGAGTACTGGGTGCAGTTCTGGTCGCCGCACCTCAAAAAGGATATTATAGCATTGGAGAAAGCCCAGAAAAGGGCAACTAGAATGATTAAAGGGCTGGAACACTTTCCCTATGAAGAAAGGTTAAAACGCTTGGGGCTCTTTAGCTTGGAGAAACGTCGACTGCGGGGTGACATGATAGAGGTTTACAGGATAATGCATGGGATGGAGAAAGTAGAGAAAGAAGTACTTTTCTCCCTTTCTCATAATACAAGAACTCGTGGGCATTCGATGAAATTGCTGAGCAGACAGGTTAAAACGGATAAAAGGAAGTACTTCTTCACCCAAAGGGTGATTAACATGTGGAATTCACTGCCACAGGAGGTGGTGGCGGCCACAAGCATAGCCACCTGTGTGTGTGTGTATATATATATATATATATACACAGCAGTCAGGAAAAAGCCAGTCATATGGAACTGCTGATCTTACTGCTGACCCTAGTAATAATTGGCAGCAAATCTTTAACTTTGGGAATGGGATCATTGGGGGGGGCGCTCTACCTGCAGGCCACATTGAAGGCCTTGGTGGGCCGGTTCTGGCCCACAGGCCATATGTTTGACACCTCTGACTTAGAGGATGGCAGGGAACTGTTCCTGTTTGCAATAGAGGATAGGACTTGGAATAATGGATTTAAATTATGAGCAGAAAGATACTGGCTGGATATTGGGAGGGGGGAGTACACTAGAAAAGGAACAGTAGTTCAGTGGTGGAACTGGCTGCACGGGGAGGTTGAGAGATGAGCTCCCCTCGCTGGCAGTTTTCAAGTAGTGACTGGATGAACACTTTTCATGGATGTTTTAGAATGATCCTACACTGAACAGGGTGTTTGACTAGATGGCCTCTATGGCCCCTTCCAGCTCTGTGATTCTATAACTGGAGATCTCAAACATGAAGTTGCCTTATACTGAATCAAACCATTGGTCCATCTGAATCAGTATTGTCCACTCAAACTGGAAGTGGCTCTCCAAGGTCTCTTTCACATCACCTGCTGCCTGGTCCTTTTAGCTAGATACCAGGGACTGAACCTGAGACCTTCTGTAGAGGTTCTTCCACTAAGCCACAACACCTCCTACAGATAGCAGTGGAAAAGTGGTGGTGCTATTTATTCAGTAGAAGTGTTCAGTATCATGCAAGAGCTTTACTTCTGGGGCTATGTTGCTTTCAGATCCTTCCAAATCTGTAAATCTTACATTTTTACCCAAAACAAGCTATCAAAATTATAGTGTCCATTAACTGTTTCTCATGCCAAATCATCAGGCTAACCAGTTTGTATACATTCCCAAAATCCTAAACTTTTAAAACAGTTCATGTTGTATAAAAGGGAAACCCACCCAAAGCAGGAACATATAATATAACCCATCACTTATAAGCTTCTCCAGGGAGTATTTTTTGGCTGAAAAGCAGACAAAAAAAATCACAAATAATAATCAAGAACTCCAATAATGCCCATCATAACTGTTCTTGTAACCCTTGATTGACAACATATGCAAATCCTTATTTTGGTACTAAGATTCTTAGCTCCTTAGATTCTTTTGGTCAGTGTTGGCTTAACTAGTTCCTACAACCACACATAATTTAAGTAGTGTTCCACACAGTATTAAGCATAGCCAACTCTTAGAGTTTCCTGTGGGACTCAGAGTATCTCATGATAGTGAACATTGTCCTCTTTAAGCACATCCAGTTCTATAAAACATTTCTGAATAAGAAGATGAAGAGTTGGATTTATACCCCACCTTCACTCGAAGTCACAATGGCTTACAATCTTCTCTTCCTTTCCCCACAACAGACACCCTGTGAGGTAGGTGGGGCTGAGAGAGCTCTGAGAGAACTGTTCTTGAAGAACAGCTCTGACAGAGCTGTGACTGACCCAAGACCATCCAGTTGCTGCATGTGGAGGAGAGGGAAATCAAACCCAGTTCTCCATAATAAGAGTCCACCAATCTTAACCCTACACCAAACTGGCTACAGTGGCTATACTATGGCTAATGTATAATCCTTTATACATAATTCCCTTGTGGTGGTGGCAAAATCGAGCATCCTTGTTGGTTGGAACCTTTCTGCATGAACTATTGACTCATGAACCATCTGTCACCATCTCTGGCCTCCCATTGGCTGACTCCCCTGCCCCTGCCTACTGCAGGCCCAGGAATGTTGAACAAACCACCAAAACAGTCTTACCTCCGAGATAGGCACATCTCCATTGCTTCTCTGGGTTTTCTTTGTCAAGCAGCCTCAGAAAGGCCTGCTACTCTACTGCGGCCTCACTAAAGGCCTCATGGTTGCTGCCAGCAACAGACCTCTGCTGCCCCATCAACAGTCCACACAGATGGCCTCCCAGCACACACTGCCTCTGAAGGCCACCAAAATAGGCAGGGAGCTACTGCTGTAATGCAACTTGGCAGCTAGGCCTGCCACCGCCAGTAGCGTTTCCTCAGAGGACATTGCTGTCCCAACTTTACTGTCTTTCCTGCCTCATTCCTATCACTCCCTCTCTCTCTCCTCCATGCAGCCTCCCCCAGGATGGTTGGCTGATGAGAAACGGTTGCCAACTCCAGGTTGGGAAATTCCTGGAGGTTTAAGGGGTGGAGCCTGGAGAGGTTGGGGTTTGAGGAGGTGTGGGATCTCAGACAGGGACAATGCCATAGACTCCAAACCAACAATTTCCTCCTGTGGAACAATTGTTGCCAATCTCCAAGTGAGGACTAGAGATCTAGGGTTGCCAATCCCCAGGTGGGGGCAGGGGATCCCCCGGTTTGGAGGCCCTCCCCCTGCTTCAGGGTCGTCAGAAAGCAGGGGGAGGGGAGGGAAATGTCTGCTAGGAACTCTGTTATTCCCTATGGAGACTTATTCCCATAGAAAATAATGGAGAATTGATCTGCGGGAATCTGGGGCTCTGGGGAGGGCTGTTTTTTGGGGTAGAGGCACCGAATTTTCAGTATAGCATCTAGTGCCTCTCCTCAAAATTCCCCCCAAGTTTCAAAAAGATTGGACCGGGGGGTCCAATTCTATGAGCCCCAAAAGAAGGTGCCCCTATCCTTCATTATTTCCTATAGAAGGATGGAATTGAAAAGGTGAGACGTCCCTTTAAATGTGATGGCCAGAACTCCCTTTGGAGTTCAATTATGCTTGTCACACGCTTGTTCCTGGCTCCGCCCCAATGTCTCCTGGCTCCGCCACCAAAGTATTCTGGCTCCACCCCCAAAGTCTCCAGATATTTCTTGAATTAGACTTGGCAACCCTATAGAGATCACTCAGAATTACAACTGCTCTCCAGATGGCAGAGATCAGCTCCCCTTGAGGCATGTACAGGGGTGAATGCCTTCGCTTGAATGGGTGGGAAGACTGGAAGGTTGGGAGGGCACTCATGCAGAACGTTTTTCTAGAGCCCGTTGTATTTTTTTTTTCCCCACAATGGGCCTCATTCCTAGTGCATCATATTTTGTTAATGGGGGGTTCTTGTATTCCCATGAGATATATGCAAAGTAGTTTGAGTTAAAAGTTATATCACACAGTATAGAACAGACAATGAAATGATTGCTTTTTTCCTTTCTGAACACTGGTTGGCAGACTGAAAATGTAATGGAAATCTGTATAATACTTGGTTAACTGGAATTTTTTAAAGTTAATGTGATTTTAAACTTTGTATAATTTTATGAAATGTTGTTAGCCGCCCTGAGCCCACCTTGGCAGGGAGGGCGGGATATAAATAATTTTTTATTATTTATTATTAATCCTATGCCAAGTGATTCCAAACTAAACCCATTGGTTTCAATAGGCTGAAATAGTTTGATATAGGATTGCTTGCCATTTTTTACTGACCATTATGGAAACTGAAGGAGCAGCACTGAGCAACCTTGCTAATTTCCATGACTTAAAAAGAGCCAGATCAACATTAAAAAAGTACCAGATCAACATTAAAATATTTTGCAGATCTACTTTGGCAGGCCTTTCAATTCTGACATCAAAGTGGACACTGAAACAGCACAATTAACAGTATATAGTAACACATTTTGCCATCTCAGTAGTTGCATCTCACTCTTTCTTGTTTCGATTCACTTAAGTACATGCCACTTAGACGAGAAGAGATAACTTTAGCACAAAAAGGAAACATTTCAATATGTTTGCAATTAATGGATTTGTTGGTTAATTGGTGATCTGACATCAAATACTCATTCCTTGCTTGCAATTTAAATACAGATCTTTCTTTACCCTTTCCTGATGAATGCTAACATATCCTTCCATACTTGAGAGCCAAAAGTGAACTTGGCCTTTTGTTACTTTAAGAACAAAGGCCTTCATCTAAATGTCCTTTTCTGGTTTATCAGGACATAGGGCTTTGTTGATAATGAGGAGTTAAAGCACTCTTCCTGCAAGGGTGGTGGTGTTCAGTTAAGAAAAAGATGCTAAAGGGATGAATTCATAGACCTTTTATAAATTATGCATAGTCCAGAGAAAGTAGAGGTCAATTTTTCCCCCTTCCCTCTCCCAATTAAACTACTGGGCTTTATTCTCAAGGCATATGAGAAGTACTTCTTCATGCAGTGCATGATTAGCTTATGGAATTTACTGCATGAGATGAACTCCAATAACTTAGATATCTATAAAGGAGAACTGGATGAGTCCATAGAGGCTAGATCTATCAAACAGCTCTTACCTGTGACGGCTAAGAAGAAGAAATGGTTTTTACACCCTGCTTTTCTCAACCTTAAGAAGTCTCAAAGTGACTTAAAATCACCTTCCCTTCCTCTCCCCATAACAAGCACCTTATGAGGTTGGTGGGTCAGAGAATTCTGAGAGAACTGTGACTGGCCCAAGGTTACCTAGTAGGTTTCATGGGGAATCAAGCCCAGTTCTCCAGAGTAGAGTCTGCCACTCTTAACTATTATAAAATGCTGGCTCCTAGCTAAATGAAACATCCACATTCAGAGGCAGCATAGCCCTTAATACTATTTGCTAACAGGCAGCAGTCTACACTTCATTGGTAGAAAACAAGATTCTAACAGGCTAACATTACAATTCAGTGTATTCTACGTAAGGAATGGGACTTTTTCTGAGTAGCTTGTTCAGGGTCATCATTTCAGTTTGGCTCAGGTACTTTCCGTTTGGGCCATGGGAGCACTGGAATATGCTTCAAAGCAGTTTGTAACTTCACCTCTTGAATACAATTTGTATAATTTTGCAGTCCACCAGAACATCTTCTAGACTTCTTGTTGGCAATTTGTACTATATGCACTTTTTTCTTCCGTTCTCAAGGCATTTTTTTCCTGAAGACTCCTGGTGGCCTCCTCTGACCCTTAACATATTGCATTTAAAACTCCCATCATTTAAAATCATCCACTCAGCAGTGTTTCATTTTATGCACCCTCAGAATTATTTTATTTTGTTTCACAACATGGAATAATATTAACTAACATTTTTTAAAATACAGCTGACATTACCTAACTTGAAATTGCTTAAGTCATTTTGTTTCACTGGATATATTTTCTTCCTATCTAATCATAAGAGTGTAAAAACAGGGACCCCCCCCCCAAAAAAAGCAATTGTCCATTAATGCTACATCTGATTTTCCAATGATTTTCAATATTTTCCTCTTCTCTATTTTTTTATTCGCAGCCTCTGCTATATAGTATCCTAATTTTTAGAATTTTATTGAGGGTGGAGTGACTTCTAATGTTAGTTTCCCCATAAACATTCTCAAGATTTATACATAGAACCATTTTTTAATGTGAGGTTTAAGTGTTGCCAGTTACTGACCCAAAAAACTCAAGCACATGTTAAAATAGTCAAGGTTTTAATGAGAGTCAGATGCAGAGTAATGACCTAGCTGAAGAGCTATTGCCAAGAATAATACACATACAGAAAAGGCCAATAGTACAGGAAACAAAAAAGGGTGAGCAAGGTTAAGGTCCCCCAAGGATCTGTTATGATCCCCAGGCTTTGATGTAAATGTGAAACAACTTCCCTGGGTACTCAAGGTTACTCTGCTAATTCAAACCATTCCCATAACTATCAGATAACCAGCTCCCTGCAATAGCCACCCTCCTGCACAAGTTTAGAAAAATGTTACAAGCACACAAACACTACAATACAGGATGAATGTGTAAATACTTGGCAAGACAGTAAAGCAAATATATGAACAACGGGATGAATGCAATAAATGACCAGCATAGTGAATCCATGACAATACAATGTGAGCAGGACCAGGAAAACAACTGTCAGGGAACCTGACATATTCATTCATTCATTCATTTGTTTTAAAATATTTTATGCCACCTTTCCACCCAGTTGAGGCCCTCAAGGTAGCAACAGTTGAACATTGAAAACCAATTGTAAAACCGATACATCTAAAAGAATTAAAATAAAACCTAACCCCAGTCCTATATGTGGAATTCAGAAGACATTAATGCCCTAAATCTAGATACGTAATCCTTTGTTTCTTTTTGACTTCTCATGGATTTTCATTGTTACATTACAAACAGTGACTAACTGTGCAACCCTTAGCAGAGTTGCACTTCTCTAAACCCATTGACTTCAAAGGACTTTGAAGGATTGACTGCACTGTGAATCTTGTCATCATGAGTAATATTGATGGCCCCATAGTACCAAATATCATGATCATGGCTTGCATGTATGGGCATTTTTATCCAGCCCAGACAGTAGGGAGCAGGGTTATAGTCAATGGACCTTAGAAAGCCCCTTCCATTAGTGGCCCAGTTTGCCATTAATGTGACCAGTGCCAGGGCTCACCTAAGCAAAATAAGTCTGGTTTTTTTAATCAGGTGACCAGCCATATTAACAGATGTGTGGCTCAGACGTGCATTCAGCTATCTGGCTGTGCCATTTGTGCTTTTAAATCTATGCCATTCTTCCAAAATGGTAAAGATGCATGTTTTGGGTCACTTCCTGTTATCCATTGTCAGAACTTGGGTGGAAAAAACGTAGTTAGAAATGACCTAAACAAGAGGGCAAAATGTAAGAGGAAGTACAGAAGCAAACAGGGAAACCACAAATATGGGTCTGGAGGGAACTACAAAAAAGTAAGATTAAAAAGCAGTGGAGATTTAGATTAGGATAACAAAGCTAGTATGGACCAGTGCTTGTAAACTGGTTTAGAATCTCATGAGTGACCTTAACAATTTTGCATATTTTCTTATTGTCCAGGCTAAATTCACAGCTAAGTAGTCCAATTGCTGCTTTGCACTCACCAAAAAAAAAAAACCCTTTCTGTCTGGAGTGAATAATATCTCAGTAGCAGCATATGATTCCCACTGAATGTAACTGGCAATTGAAAGCTATTCAGCTTTTGTCAAGACAATAATTTTTTGAGGGAAAAAATCATGTCTTCAGTTCAGTTCAGGATTATCACATTCAGAACAAAATAATGTCTGGAATTGATCAAGAATATGAAGAAAATGAAATATGTATGTGGGGAATAATGGTAGATTGATTAGAATCCTATTAGAAAGGATAAATTCTCTGTATTCATAAATGAATAACTGGCCCTGCCACGCACACACACACACGGGGAAGGGGGGAGAGAGGGGGAGCTAGAATTGGCTACTACATTCTTTGAACAAAATAGTGAGCATCTGTTAGGAAGAGAACACAGATAGAAATACCAAGCCCTTGCAACTTAAATGTGCAACCTATTTGGAATCATTGCTTCATATTTAATAAGAACATAAGAGAAGCCATGTTGGATCAGGCCAATGGCCCATCCAGTCCAATACTCTGTGTCACACAGTGGCCAAAAAACCCAAGTGCCATCAAGAGGTCCACCAGTGTGGCTAGAAGCCCTTCCACTGTGCCCCCTCCCAAGCACAAGAATACAGAGCATCACTGCCCCAGACAGAGAGTTCCAACAAAAAGCTGTGGCTAATAGCCACTGATGGACCTCTGCTCCATATGCTTATCCATTCCCCTCTTGAAGCTGTCTCTGCTTGTAGCCGCCACCGCCTCCTATGGCAGTGAATTCCACATGTTAATCACCCTTTGGGTGAAGAAGTACTTCCTTTTATCCATTCTAACCCGACTGCTCAGCAGTTTCATTGAATGCTCACGAGTTCTTGTATTGTGAGAAAGGGAGAAAAGTACATCTTTCTCTACCTTCTCTATCCCATGCATAATCTTGTAAACCACTATCATGTCACCCCACAGTTGATGTTTCTCCAAGCTAAATCCTAGGTGGCTGCCATTAACAGCTGACCTACACTCTTTTTCCTGGATCATCTTTTTAAGAAATGAATTTGGATGCCCTTCCCCCCATATCTGCCACCTCCACTTTCAGTGTTTAAAAGTTACATAGCAAAAAATCAGACATTTGAGTTGAGATCGGGGCCTTTTTTTTAGCAGGAACACAGTTCCAGCTGGCTGGGTGTGATTTAATATGCAAATGAGTTCCTGTTGGGCTTTTTCTACCAAAAAAAACCCCTGGTTGAGACTTTACTAAGGTATTTCTATGAGCCTTTGGTAACTCAGCTAATTTTGCAAACACTTCTCAAGACCATTTATTGAAGAGATGCTGCTGACAGTGCATGTATAAAAAGCAGGGAATGCAATCTTTCCTTTGTTGGTCATTTACAGGATGTATCTAACTGTGTAGGTACAAAGAAGAAATAAACTGCAAGAGATTTCATGCTTTACAATTTAACGACCCAGCCATGACCACAGGTGACACTGCATTTTAATTTGTCTGTGAGATGACTTAGTTCTTAGACTGGGGGAAAGCAACTGCAGTTTGAAATGATGTGGCCTTGTAGCACAAGAAGCCTTTCCACACTTAGGGTTGCCAGGTCCTGCCTCCTCCCTAGTCGGGGACTTCGGGGGGGGGGGCATTCCTGGAAGAGGCAGGGATGTCCCCAATGCAATGACATCATGCATCATGTTGGGGGGACAGCCTCATGGAAGGCACCCTCAGAGCAGCCTTGCAAGACCAATTTAAAGGGAACCTTCCCTTTAAATTGTTTTTGCAAGTGTGGGCACCGGTGTCCAACATCCTTGAACTCCGAGCGGCAAATTCCCTATCCACACTTCTCCAAGGAATAAGAAGTTACAGGGGCAGCAATTTGTTTCCTTAAAAGGAAAGACCTGCTGGAGAATTCTGGCATTTTTGTAATATTTGCTTTATTAACAGGTATAGAGCTAAAGCAGAAGTGATGCAAAGGGGCACTACCACAGTGCAGCCAATTAGCTCCCCCACATTAGATCGCAGAGAGAGGGAGAGAGGGAGATCCTGCAGCCTCAGGGTGCTTCACCCAACTCACAGCACTATCTGTCTTCTGTGACTTGTGAAAGCTGTTTGTGCTTCATACACAGGCCCACATTTGCCCCTTCCTTTCACCTGCGCAGTGAAATCCTTCAGGCCCTGATGAGCGCTTGGACAGAGCCATTAAGGTCCACTGAAGAGTGATCAGCCATTAAGAAACATTGCTGTAACTGTTCTCTTGAGCTCAGGTTCACTCCAGCCCATAGCACAGAACCATTTACAATAGCTAGAGTCAAAATTCACACCACTATGTCAGCTAAAAAAAATGCAGCAGCCTGCTTGAAGACCCTGAACAGCACTTACATAAACAACAAAAAATTTTATCCAATGTGTTTTAAAAGCTGTTTCTGAGTTACAGGCTCTTTTTGTAGCACCTAAAGTGATATCGCTCTGACCTGAATGGTCAAGGCTAGCTTGATCCCATCAGATCTCAGAAGCTAAGCAGGGTCAACTCTGGTTGGTGTTTGGATGAGAAACCACCAAGGAAGTCCAGGGTTGCTATGCAGAGGCAAGCAATGGCAAAACACCTCTGTACACCGCTTGCCTTGAAAACTGCAGGGGTCACCATAAGTCAGCTGCAACTTGATAGCACTTTCCACGACCACCAGATTTATATGCTTGGATTGGTTATTGTCATAGAACCAATTATTACCTGTTTTTCCACATAGGGTCATGTTTAAACCCAGAACTGTCCCAGTCTCCTAGAAAAAAGAGAAGTAGAGAATTTGAAAACAAAAGTAGGATGTGGGTGTGAAGTACACCTCTTTCAGCAGTGGTTTACCATATAGTTAATCTATACAGATACTTCTCTCTCAGCAAGGGCCCAAGTGACTGGGGATGAAACACTGGCTACCTGTGAGCCTTCCAGCAGCAGAGAGACTTTCTGGCAAAAGGGAAAAGACAACAGAGGAAATGGAAAAACAAAAGAGTTCAACAAGCTCTGAATGGAATAAAGTATAAATTACAACTCCCCCTAGATCTCCAGTGGACTAAACATTCTATATCAGTCTATGCTTTGCCTCAGCCACACCTTCCTAGGATTGTCAGTCCCCTGTTGGGAGATATTCTGCTCCCATCTCATTTCCTGGAGAAAAATGGCTGCCAACAGCCAGGTTGGGCCTGGAGATCTCTTGGGATTAGAACCAGGGCTGGCCCTAGAGAGGCAGAGCAAAGCCAGCAGATGTGCAGCAGCTGGCTGGCTTCACTTCACCTCCCTTCCAATCAGAGGGGAGGCAAAGCAAAGCTTTCCAGTCACTGCACGACCAGGATATTTGCTTAAGGCACCAGGGGGGAGGGGAGCACTCAATTTGGCACACTCCCCCTGGCCCAGCACCCTAGGCAAATACCTAATTTGCCTAGTGTAAGGGACAGCCCTGATTACAACTAATCTCTAGAATACAGAGATCAGTTCCTCTGGAGAAAATGGCTACTTTGGAGGCTGGACCATATGGCATTTGACCCTGTTGTGGTTACTCACCTGCCCAAACCCCATCCTTCCCAGACTCCATGGCCAAATCTTCAAGAATTTCTTAACTCAGAGTTAGGAATAGGGTTGCTAGCTCCCAGTTGGGAAATATCTGGAGATTTTGGAAGTGGAGCCTGACTGAGGAAGGTGTGCTTTGGAGAGGGTAGAACCTTCAGTTGGGCTCCCAAGCAGCCATTCCCAAGCAGCCATTTTCTCCAGGTGAGATGATCCCTATTGCCTGAAGTTCATTTGTAAACCCAGGAGATTTCCAGCCACTACCTGGAGATTGGCTATCCTAGTTAGCAACCCTGTTATAGAATAATCCAGGACTTTCCATCTCTTGGTACCAAAGATTGCCCTTCAATCTTTTTTTTTAGACTACATCATTCAAAATATAGTCTGTTGCATCTTTTGCAGAATGTCCATCACCCCCACAGTCACTTGTGAGCAAAGAAACTTTGTCCACAAGAGGACATTCAGTGGATTTTGAAGAAATAGCAGAATGTTTCTGTTTAGAGCAGATCTGTTGTTGAAGCGGTACTAAAAAAAAAAAGGTAGTCCCTTGTGCAAGCACCAGTCATTTCCAGCTTTGGGGTGACATCACATCTAGGCAGATTTTTTTTATAGGGTGGTTTGCCATTTCCTTCCCCAGTCATCTGCACTTTCCCCCCAGCGAGCTGGGTACTCATTTTACTGACCTCGAAAGGATGGAAGGCTGAGTCAACCTTGAGCAGGCTACCTGAACCCAGCTTCCTCTGGGATCAAACTCAGGTCATGAGTAGAGAGCTCAGACTGAAGTGGTACTAAGCAGCCTAAAAAGCTGCTGGGGGGGGGGGCAGAAAGAACTAGGTGCTTGAGGACAATCCTGTTGACAGTATTGATGATAACTATGGTGGTTTTCTCCAGAAAAGACCCAAGCCCTAGGAATACCAGCCTCCCCTGGGGATCCCCTAGAACTACAGCACATTTCCAGATTGCAGAGATCAGTTCCTCCGGAGAAAATGGATGCTTTGAAGGGTGGAATCTATGGTATTGCACCCCACTCAGGTTCCTGTTCTCTGCAGACTCCTTCCCCAAATCTCCAGGAGTTTCCCAACCTGGATGTGATAGCCCTACCACTCCATCCCCCACCGGTAACCAGCAGGGAGCTGGCAACTCTAAGCCAGACCTGGATAGAAAGTAGCCTGCTCAGAATCTTACTAAAGACTATTAAATGGGCCTCGGTCCCACAAAACTGTTCTTAGTATTGGTCCAGCAATTGTTTCCATAGTTCTAACTGGTCAACTGAAGTTAGTGGGCAGCCTATCCTTTCTGTCTGTGGTTCTGAATGGCTCTGAACAAAGGAGCAGATGAGCACAGATCCTAAGGTTCGACATGCTGGTCTTGGCAGCTCTTGGCATTGGTTGGCCTATTTCTGTGGTCATTAAATCTTAATGTAGGAGGTGATTCCTGTAGCAGAGGGCCTGGAACATGTTTCTTGGGAAATACATTATTTCATTAGAAAGACAGAGTACACTCTGGTTATTACATTTTGGAGATTCAAGTTGACGAAAAACTCTTGTCCTCTAAGCTCTTTGTGTAAAATTCCTGCCGATTACATTCAGCTCAATTCAAGCACATTCTGTGTCGTGAATAAAGAGAGAGTTAATGCAACCTTTCTGAACTGTATTATTCGTCTTAAAACAAACGTACTTTGCTCACAGTGACAATTATCCCAACAGTTCTAATGGACTAAAAGAAAAAAGAATTGTGTTTACTGTTATCTCTTCACAGAATTTCTCAAGCTGTCTGTGACTCTTTAACAACAGGGCATGTATTTTCTTATGCAAAAATGCATTAAGTTACATTAAACACACTCACACATGTGCAAAATAGAGCATTAAAGCAACTCTGTTTTGGCAGGTATGAAAACAACTGGCTGTTGGGGTTGTTGTTGTTGTTTTTTTCATGTAGGCAAAAGAAACAAACAAGTATTTTAGCTGCTTTTGAAACATATTTCAAGAGAAATTACTTCAAGGGAAGGTAGATTCTAGAATTTAGTGTTGTTTTTCAGGATTTGGCAAGTTTATGAGCAAAATCCAGGATTTGGATTAAAAGCTGATTCCCACCCCGCTTCCATGGCCATTTAATGTAAAGAATGTTAATTTCAGATATTCGGACTCTTTTGGTAATGTTTTTTACCTGTTAAATAATAAAGTGTCTCTTTGGCAACATAATTCTTGGTAACACAATAGGAACAAGTGTAGAATCTGGAACATTCTAGCATTATGTATACTAATGACTGATTAACATATATGGATTACTTGTTGCTCCACATTTGATTGTTGCATGCTTGACTACTTAAGTGTGTGGCTCAGTTCTGATGAAAAGCCACTGTATTTTATAGAGCTACAAAAGTCTCTCTGTTGTGCAGTGTGGCTCATTCACACTTAAGTAATCATTGAATGTTGCAGTGATCAGACAAGGAACATACATGTGGAAACAATCTCCAGAACATTCCCATATATGTATGTGAATTTATAGACACAGAGAGAATGTGTGTTAAGGTGACTACCTGTAGCTGGACATAGAGTCTTCTCTGTGGTGGAACCTGTTTATGAAATGGTCTCCCCAGGGAACCATATCTGGCACCAACTTTATTCTCTTCAGAGATTCAATAAAGATTCTGCTGTGCCCAGATGTTTTTCACCGTTGATTCTCATTCCATGTATGTCTGTCCCTAGTTATCAGAGGCAGTGCCTATTTTATGACACCTGTCCCTAGTAAATCACTGTCTCTATCCTTGGTTTTTTAAAAAATATCCTCGCTAAAATTCTGAATTGCTGGTCAGTTTCATTTCTGGAATCTCTGGAATCTAGATCTTTGAAAGAAGGTGGTGTGTGCATCATGCCCATAAGCACATATATCTAAACAACTTGTCATTTCATGTGTTAGTGGTGCTGACTGTTTGATAATGGATTTAAGTCTTCAGAAGACAGAGTGTAGCTACTTGCATCAATTCTCCCACCCTACTGCAAACCCCTGTGCTGAAAGGTCAGTGGATGGTTGTATAGGTTTGTCAGTTCTGAGTACTTAAATATGATAATGAAGGGGTAGAACAATAAATCCTGAGTAAAATATATGTATTTAGTAATTTTTTTTAAGCTAGAGAGAGATTTTGTTGTATCTTAAATAGAAACAAAATAGTTGATATGTATACTTGCTTCTTTTTGTGGATTGGAAATCTTGTTAACTTTAGAGGTTATAGAGGTTTTTTTATTACAGGTCGCACTATATTTTTCTACAAAGCCCATTAAATGGCCCATTGGGTTAAATGTGTGTTTGGTGACTTGGATTATTTACGCTGTCACCCTGAGTGGTTTGGTTGGAGCTATTAACACCCTTTATAGATAGTTGAAAGTGAGGAAGGGGAGGGGGGAGAGCTTAAAGATTCTAGCTGGTTTCAAGTGAGAAATGACCTTCCAGACCCAAATGCTTTCTTTTGAACTATTACTGTCTTAGGTGTAAATCCATTTGAAGGAAGGACTCAACATTTGTTCTCTGAGTTTCAGTCCAAAGTGATTTTTATAGCTAAGTTATAAACCCCTAAGAATAAAAGAGCTTAATGAGGTGGAGAAGGAGGGAATCCAGAGAAACCTTTCACTGTGTCCTACCTTGGCAGGTACTGCTCCAGTGATCCTTTCTTCAAACTCCTAGCAATAAACAAACTGTCAGAGATCACTCAAACATTTTCTTTCCAGTCCATAGCTATGTTGCATTTTATGCTGAAGAGGCAATAGATGGAAAGGCATGTGATCACCTGTGAAAATTCAAGATCATCATTTTAGTAAGTACGGATGGATTAATTGTACCTTGTACCTTCAATGGGAACTACAGCCTGGGGGTGAGAGAGGAAAGATGAAGCAGCACTCCTGGGTTTGTATGAAGCCATGCTATAACTACTCCAGCAACCTTTGGAAGCACTTTGGTATTAACAGATTACAGGGACTATGGATAATATGAATGCAATCCTGGCCTGCCCTGCCTGCTGGAGATTCTGGGGGGAAAGGCAGACTTTACTGGGATAGTATATGTGTGCACTCTGCCCACAGCCAGCAGCATCCTGAGGATATAGCTGATGCATTCTCTTGTGGGTGGTCAGGACCAGCAGTCTTTGTCTCCAAGAGATTCCTCCCTTATAGGGGCTGCTAATTCTTGCCAGTCCCTTGACTGCAATCACTGTGTTAAGGCAAGTGTCACAGGAAGGAAGTGCCTACCACCACCATCCCATCAGATAAAACTCCCCAAAATGGCTGAAGCCCCTGGACTAAGGCCATAGCAAACTAGAGGAACATCTACTTCCCCCAGCACTGGCATATCTACTCATCCATCCATCATGTTTTCAACAACCAGCTGTAGCCTGGACAGTGCAATGGGTAGGCCAAGACCCCCAGCTTCAGTTCCAATTTCCTCACCCAGAACAGATTGTCAACTAATCTGTGAGTTTTTTAAAATTAATAATCATCTGCCCCTGTCATCTAGCATACTGCAAACAGCCCAATCCATTTCGGGGCACAAAACATGGTGTCTCAGTGGTACAGATGACAGCTTCCCTCTTGATCTACATCCACTACAAATGTGTTTTTTTCTGCCACAAATCCTACCATTTTATTGATTTTCTTACTTACTGCACTACCATGTCTTTCATCCCTGTGATAAAGTTTGGGATCCTTACTAAGCTAGCTTATGAATGAGTAGTTCATGGGTGGTGATTTTGGATTGAGAAGCTACATAACTTCATAACTGCAGTCCTCTTTTATACAACCATCTGACTTCCCAGTGTGTTCTCCAAGAATTATTTCAGTAGCACTTTTCATGGAAATTTTTCATTTTTATTATTTTTTAATCTTCATCCCATAGATATGTTTTCAGGTAATGGCTTTTAACATGTCGCATGAGTGGTGTGTATGTATAGATGCTTATTTTTGCTTCAATATGTGAAGTGAACTTTAAAGGAGATTCATCAAGGGCTTTCTTGTATATTATGAAAGCAGTGTACATGTGTTACAGCTTTTGGAATGTTGGACTAGAGCTTTGGAAATGGAGGTTCAAATCCCTGCTTTGCGGGAAGCTTGTTTTAACTTCTTATACTGTTCCTGAAATCTGTAAATAGAAAACTAGGAAGAAGTGACTGAGAGAGCAATAGCACACACACACACAAAAACTCTTTTCTGGATACTGTAGCAAATAACTTTCAAAGTGTCTGGAGCATTAAACACAGTTTCTCAGGAGAGATGATCTCATAGACAGAAAATGTATTTCATCTGATTGTGAGGCACTCTTAAGTACAGATAAGCACATCCTCCTTCTCCTCCTCTCAGTATAATAATAAGGATGAACAGAATGTTTCTAGGCACTGTCGTTTGGGCACAATAGTCTTAACAATGGCTGAAAGGGGAGGGAAAAGGGATCTGGTTGAATTTGATCCCTGTTAGTGATAACGATGACATGGGTGGCTGCCAAGAGCTGGCAAATGAGGGATCAGCGGCAATCCCCTGTTTCTTACTTGGATATTGTGATACCTGAAGCTACAGCAGAAGGTAAAATCTTGTCACATGAGCTATGCTAATGCAGTCCATCCAGTCTGTGATTTGTGCTGTGTGCTTCATGTGTTGACCGGAGAAAAGCAAAGCTTCATTCTATTCTGGAATCCCAGAACAGAATGAGCATTCTGTTCTGAAAGTTAATTCTGTTCTGGGTTCCCAATATATGTATAGTGTGAGAGAGAAAAGAGGGTGATCAGATTGGTTATGTGGGGTGCCACAAGTGAGAGTTCTGCTCTTTCTCCCTTTTTTTCTCTGAACAAAATTTTATTTGGTATTTTTTTTACATAAACTTTATTCTTTTGTATACCCACAATCATTTGTGCTGTTTCCCTGTCTGGGCTAACTATTTTGATGTCACATCTCAGAGGATATACTACAAGATCATACAGTCTTGATGCTATTTTGTGATGTTGATTCATCATTCATTCTCCATTTCACAAAAGTTTTATGACTTAAAGATTTTCTAAGAAGAAAATGAACCCAATCCTCCTTCCCTTTCCCCTGATCATCGTGGGAAAAGCAGAGGAGAGCCCTGTAATTCCACATTGTTGCTGCCTTTGTTCTCAAACAAAATATGGGAGAAACGACTCTATCCATTTCCTGACCTTTACAGGGGGGGGAGCATGTGTAGGGTTCCTAAACCCCCTTTTGTTACTAAAGCCCATCGTTTTGACCCCAAGGTTTCCCTGGGAGGGGGGGGGTCTACTGACCCATGGAGGGCAGTTTATAAAAGGCTGAAGCAGGAGTGGGAGGCAGAAAAGCTGCCATTCATGCAGCAGAGTTCAGTTTGTGCTGCAAAAGGCCTTGTTGAGAGAAATTATACAATGCTTTGTAATCTCAGATACTCAACTGGGTGACCAGTGGAGAGTCCAATTTGTGTGACCAGGCACAGAAATTTTAACAAAAGTCCTCTCATTTTAGTCTTCCAAGCCACAAATGACTAACATGGGGTTGCACAGCCTATATGAGCTACTGACCAGAAAATATGTGGTCTAGTAGCATGGGCAGACTTCTTTCCCAGTTAGTGTTTACTCCCAGATGTCTTTCCTATGCTATCTGAAGGAAATAATATTCTATTTCAGCACTTTCTCTGAGATCCAATGACCTGGTGCAGTCGTTCAAGCAGCTTCTATATAACTAACTACAATTAAGATTTTTTTGGGGGGGAGGGGGGGTTAGCTCCTAACAGATTGTTTTCTTTTCTTTTCTTTTCTTTTCTCTTTTCTTCTCTTCTCTTCTCTTCTCTTCTCTTCTGTTTTTGCAGTTAAATTTTAATAAGTTTACAAGTTAGCCTTGCTGAGTTGTTGCATTCCCGATTTTTCACTGGTAGAAAGCAAATTCAACTCCTTAATTTCAGTCTGTGAGATAAGAAACAACTAAGATGTGAAAATACAGAGACAGGAGCCAGCAGGTTGGCCAAGCAGCTGGGCAATCACCTAGTACTGTTGATCTTAAGGTCTACAACTGGAAGTAGGCTAGCTAACAATATTTCATGCATCACAATCTTGCAAAGGTAGTTGGCCTGTTTGGTACACAGGGAAACTGGGCCAGAAGGATGGTAACTTTCTCACAGCCATTCACTGAACCCATGGTGGTAGAGTCAGGATTTGAAACTGAATTTTCTAGCTCAGACTGCATTATGTTCTAATGACTTTCACCAGAAAGTTGTATTTTAAAATGGGTAAGTTAGGAGAGCTGCAGAGAGCTGCATTGTGTCCTAAATCTCTAGAGGAACAATGGTGATTAAGTATAGTTGTTTTTTCCCTCTTCCTAACATTCTTGAATAGACTCTATTACCTATACACACTGCCGTAGTTGAGGATAAATTGCCTCACTAAGCTCTATTATTCTGTGGAATGGTAAGAATAACAAGCTGAGACACTGATGAACTCAGGGGAAAATATGAATAATACATTATTGCTCACACTGAATCAACAGTGTGATGACTAAATGACACCAGAAACACACAACTTGGAGGAAGAAAAGGAAATTCTATGTGGGTTTATGACAATGGAGCTAAAGATGGACATCCTGAAATGAGTGCTGTGTAAGGCTTTTGGGAAACGAGGTTTTAGACCACGCACATGACCTGACAGACAACTTTTGAGATGTGAGAATTGGGCATTGTTATTCTGACCAGATTTCCAGCTTCAAATCCTGTGGGAGAATAACAGTAGGTTTTAAGAGAGGCCTACCAAAACAATAGATGCCTATTGGCCTTGTCCTGTGACATCATGGTATTGATTGCCATGGCCTGTTCCCCAGATATCTCCCATAAAAAAATATTCTATGGCCTATGTTAAAAGCAAAACAGTTGCACAAACCATGCTAGCATAAACAGACTGTAGGCTCTTTCCCCATTTTTTAAATGAAGATATGTTTGGATTTGAATTTAAAACAATGTTAAAATTGTCTTACTGAGTTTGATTAAGAGTCCATTCAGTCCTGCATGTCACAGCAGTGGCTAATCAGATACCACGGAACTTTCACAGGGAAGGAATGAACTGATTGGGCTCAGCACCCAGAAATAAGAAATACATTGGCTGCAATAGTGTAAAATCCACATGCTTTATTATAGCCATTTTCCATTGATCAGTATTCTAGTATCATTTGATCCTCTCCATCTATAAACAGAAATGGAGTAATGATGGAGTGAAGTAGGCTGCCTGAGTCCTATGGGTCCCAGTTCCTATAGGCATGGAAAAGTGAAGAACAACAAGTTTTGGAGAGTATGATTCAGAAGCAGGTATCTTGCTAATATTCATTAAATATTGTATTTTATAGGCTGGAGATAAATAAAATTGTGATTCGTACTATAATATATATATTGGGGGTGGGATAAAGGGAAATATTTGGGGAAGTACCTGTTATTCTTTGGAGTCATCCATGCCTTCACTGTAATCTGTACTGTATTGTATACCTATATATGTTGTTAGCCTCCCTGAGCGTGCTTCGGCGGGGAGGGCGGGATATAAATAAAATTTTATTATTTATTATTATTATTAATCTTAAACCTTACTGATTTCTTACTTTATTGGCTTAGTAGATTGGGGAGAATCATGGATTGACTATGCAAAGGACTGTCCACTTGTGAAAAGAATAATTCAAACAAATAACATTCTGTCTTTTCTTATGATTGTTATATTCCATCAAAAAAATGAAAAGATGCAAAATAAAGATGCAAAGATCAGGGTCAGATTCCATGATCCATCAGGGAAGATGCTGTTGATGCAGATTTCCCTTGCTTTTCTCAGCCCATTATGACTTCAAGAAAGATTATTTCTGGGGTTGTAGACTGGGAGATTGTCATGGGGAGAGAAAAAGAGTCCTATAATTATCTGCCAGATAGAGGACTGGGGTGGCCAGAGCACAAGTTACTACCTAAGGCCACTTGGTGAGTGGAGGACAGAGATGAAAATTGAACCAGAGACCTCTTGGATCACAGCTCCTTCTCTTAATCACTATGCTATTCCAGCTTCCATGGTTTACCTGTCTCAATCGCTTCACTGGGCATCCTCTAAAATTATTCATAATTCATAATTCAATCAAATGGAAGGATGGCAGTCTTACATGTTCCCTACTATAAATAGATACTAGTACCTACTAGGTGGGTACCTAACAACATAAGCAAGATGTCTGCATCTTGTGTTGTAAGAGAGGTGTGCGGACAGCTCCAGTGCTGAAAGTACCAGGAAAACATTAGATACATTACTAAGTGAACTCTAACAGTCCTGCAGTATGGGATTTTGATTCATTTTCAGTACTTACAGCACTTCTGCTGTATAAGCAATTGAAGACTAAGAGGGAAGAAATGTGTAGATCATGGGCTGGCATATGTATATATCAGTCATACCTTTAAAAATGTATTGAAAGTGGCTTTCCATTCCATTGAACAACTCTGAATTGGCAACATCTCTAGCTTCTGATCTCCTTTGACAAAGACAGAGAAATGGCCACCTAATTCAAGCTGTAATCTTCAACTTGCTAGGAAACAAATCACAATGAAATATACCATCTGTGTCTTTTATTTTATTGCAAATTAAATGTTGTACCCAAGAAGACACTCTCCCATTTACATTGTTACTGTCTGTCATGACAGCTAATCACCTCCATGATCAATATGCTTTTGTCTTCATTTACCATGGCAATTTTGTCTATCCCATCAACCATTCCATTCCACAAAATTCATTTCACCAAGTTTACATCACACAACAATGTAGCTCCCCCCCATAGAATTTTGCTTTCCTACAGCTACCTTTTCATTTTGTTAATCTTTATTTTAGGGAGGGGATATGACTATCAGGATGGGATTGTCAAAGAATGGTAGAAGTGCAAGTGGCACACTTTTGAGTGATTTCATTCCTGTCCTGATTTTTAACTCAAAATTCTAAGGATTGTGTTGTGTTGGCTATGAACTATCAACATTTGATTTACTCTGGTTTTTCTTCAGAACATATAAGTCTTTCACCTTTTGCTTTGAAAACATCTACATTATACCTTATTAAAGCTGACTTAGGGTTTGTATTTTTGTACTAAAACATGCAGGAAATGTCAGTCAAGTACAATTGCTTTCTCAGATTTGTGCTCCTGAGATTCCTCCCACCATATATTACCTCACCCATTGGTATAAATCTTCCCCTAAACCAGCATGTATACAGAGGGTGACGCAGCTGTGACAGTTCCTGGAAATGTGACTTCCCCTGCAGCAATACTTTCTGGAATAATGTGTCACCATTAATGCCTGTTGGCAGTGCCATTATTTCTTCTTCCCATGATTCCCTCAGGAATGGTGCAATACCAAAGCAGTGTGGTATGGTCCAAAGGCTTATGGGTTTCCAGGAACACCATCCACTGAAAGGGACTTGTGTGAAAACCCATCCATAAGTGCTGATTGACTATTATGACTATAAATGCTAGAAGGATAAATGTTGATGCATGTAATAGGGAAATGTATGATGTGAAAAAACTGTGGTTCAGTCCTCCAAGGGTTAATTAGTACGGGAGCCCCATTCAGAATGAAGAACTGTTTACTTTTCATGCAAGCTACAGTGTTTCATCTGGGTGCTAATTGCACCTGATGGAGCCATTACTTTGTAATAAGAGAAACCTCTTTGCTAATTCCCCCAGTGGTTCATTAAAAAGACAAGGTAGTGCCTGAATCTTGCTACCAGACAAGATCCCCTGCTTTATTTATTTCTATGCCATCCTTGTGAGGAAACAATGAGATCAGCAAACACCCATGCATCACTGCTTTTGCAAGGGTGCTGTGACTTGAAAACTCAGAGTTAGGTGTGTGTATTCGGTTCGGCCAAACCACATAGACCACCGAATCACCCTTGATCCAGAAGTATAAGGCACCGTATACTTCCGATTCCATTTTCAGGCCACTAAACGGGAGCCGTATATGGCTCCCCGTATACTTCTGTATAGATATTCGGAAGTATACGGAAGTCAATGGAAAAGGTGGGAAAGGAACTTCTGCAGCCTCAGGGGAGCTGCTTGCTTCCTTTCCCACCTTTGGAAGCCTTTTCCCGCCTCTCCCATAGCCTCCCTGTCTACTTGGGTATCCAAGTAAACAGTGTTCTCTGGCCAATCACAGAGCAGTGCTATTTTTTGAAACTGCTCTGTGTAGGGTCAGAGTCTGCCTGGCTGGACTCCATTCCATTGCTGTTGTGTTTTGTGTTGGTGTGAGAGAGACATTGTGCTGCGCTGGCCCTTGGCCTCAGCTGCTGCTGCTCTCTCTCAGCCTTTCCTGACCTGCCTTGAGAAGAGAAGACATCTAAGGTAAGACAGTCTTGGGGGTTTTATTTTTATTTTAGTTAGTAAAAGAACTTTTTAAGAATCAGAGTCCCTTTACTTATCCAGATTTGGGTGGGTGAGTACTGGGTAGCTTATATGGGATTAGGAGGTTCTGCTGGGGTGGGGGCCTGGGGTGGGGTGGGGGGTTTGCCAATTTGCCCGTATCTTACTTTAGTGAGAGGACTTATAAAAGTGCAGTGTCCTTTTACTTTTCTTGATTTGGGTGGCTTGGATTTCTTGGGGTTAGAGTGAAGGGGGTTTTTTTTTGGGGGGGGGAGGTTGGTAAAGTTCCTGTATTGTTAAAAGTTAAGTTTTTTACTGTTTTAAAAGGATTCTGTGTTTGATTTGTTGCTGCTGTGTTGTGCTGCTGGTGTTCCTTTTCTCTTCTGGTTCTTGGGGGGGGGGGCTGTTTGGCCCAATTTTCATTGTGTAATAGGCCACTTTTTTAACAGTTGAGTTTCTTGGCCTTCTCCTGTTGTCCCTTTTCCTGGTTCTGGTTTTTTGGGGGGAGGAAGCTGGCACCTGGGTGAGAGACCAAGAACCAGCAGGCTTGTTGTGCTTGGCCAGGTCTCCCCATGTTGTTTGGGGCAGGGCTGGAGAGCTGGCATCTATAGATTATGTGTTCTGTGGCAGGGAAGCTGGAACCTGGGTGAGAGACCCAGAACCAGCAGGCTTGTTGTGCTTGGCCAGCTCTTCCAGTGTTGTTTGGGGCAGGACTGGAGAACTGGCATCTGTAGATTGTGTGTTCTGTGGCAGGGAAGCTGGCACCTGGGTGAGAGACCCAGAACCAGCTGGCTTGTTATGCTTGGCCAGCTCTCCCCGTGTTGTTTGGGGCAGGAGAGCTGGCATCTGGGTTTGCTGCAGCCAGGTCTGCAGAGCAGACCTTGAGCAGACTGTGTTTTGTGTGGCAATGACGTTGGCAACTGGGTTTATATTGGTTCCAGGCCTGCAGGGTTCATAGAGTAGATAGAGGGATGTAGTGCATTTGGGTCCTATAGAGATTATCTGGTGTAAAGTTATGTTTGGCTTTGGGTGCCCCAGGAATTGGACCCCCTGGTCCAATTTTTTTTTTTGCCTTGGTGGGTTTTGTGTGGGACAGTACCCTGAAGCTGCACAGCAGTTTGGGGGGCTCTCCTCAAATCCTCCTGCTCCCCAGAACCACTTTTCCCACGACAATTACAGTGAGGAAGGGGCTCTAATTGTTTTTTTCTCACCATTGGGAGCAGTGTTCCTTTTGGGGTGCCCACTGATGGGTGCAGTCTTTTTGGGCCAGGGGGGTTTCATGCTGGGGAGTCCCCTGAAGCTGCCCTGCAGTTTTGGGGCCTCTCCCTCAAACCTCCCTCTGGCCAGAGCCACTTTCCCCACAGCAGTTATAGTAGAGGAAGTGGCTAATTGGGCTTTCCCCATCATTGTTGGCAATGGGCCTTTTGGGGAGCCCAAAGACAGGGACCCCCTGGCCCAATCTTTTTGGGACTTGGGGGTTTTATAGGGGAGAATTCCCTGCGGGTTCCCTGCAGTTTTGGCGGCTCTCCCTCAGGCTCTCCCCCTGCCCCCCAGTAGCCTCTAATTATGCCCTATGTTGCCATTGATTTCACTGGCCCATAGGGTATAATGATGGGATAGGGACACCCTCTTTGGGTTCCCCTGGAATGGGACCCCCTGGCCTAAACTTTTTGGGACTTGGAGGGTTTGTAGGGGAGAGTCTCTTGAAGGTCCCCTGCAAATTTGGGGGCTCTCCCTCAAACCCCCTCCTCTCCAGGTGGCTTCCAATATACCCTATTTTGCCATTGATTTCAATAGCCATAGAGTATAATGGGGCCATATATTCGGAAATAGCCGCGCATCTACCGTATATGCAGCTATTCCGAGTACGGTAATAGGAAATACACGGTATTCCGTATCTTTTTGGCCCCGTGTATTTCCGAATCCGTGTAATTCCGTATTTATTTATTTTTTGCACACCCCTACTCAGAGTGAGCGAGATCCAGGAGGTCTGGAATGCCTAAACACCTTTGTTTCCCAACCACAACAGTTGTCTCTGGAACAGAGTTAAATGTGCTATACTGTTTGAAATGTCTGTAACTTCGTCAAAAAGGTGCTTTATGCAAATAAGTTGTCAAAATATTGCCAGTTAGGAAGTGATGCAAAGAAATCCTGATAAAGAACAAGGTATTTTTTAAAAAAATTACATAATTGTCATTGCATTTCATAGCATTTATTCTTACTTCGGTGCGTTACAGATTTTTCAGTTTGATCAGAGGTTGATATGGTTTCCACAAAAGGGTGTGATCTTCACATGCAGCTTTCACATGCATTGATACACGCAGAGTGTGATCTCCTCTGCTCCCCCATCAGTACATTCTCATTGAAAACACCAGGGATTTTCTCCATATTGTAAGATGTTGAAATTGGTACCATTTCTATCAAAGATACCTGAACAAGAATAAATGAGAACTGACTTTATTTTCCATCCCTGTTCCCAAACACTGGAAATCTTACTACACAGAGAAGACATAGGTCTTCCTGTTTTGCCCAAGTGTACCATTCATCAGGGATCTTCACGGTCTTTGAATTAAAGCACACAGCAGGATAGACCTTGAATCTTGATGCTGGATCAGTGGCTACTGTTATATTTTTAGTATATCTTCTAATGCCATGATCCTAAACTTCTGGGGGAAAGGAATTAATAAAAATGGCCCCCTTTTCAGCAATAATTTGCACCTCAGAGGAGAAGATGGATTGAAAACTAGGCTATCAGACAGATGTGGAAGGTGATAGATTTTTGACATGACTATTTCAGAACGGCAGTCAATCCAGAATCAGTACAGTGTGTACATTCCCATAGCTGTGATTACTGCATTGGAAATGTGATGTCTTTTAGTAACAACACTTGCTGCTGAAATTATGGAATGAAGGCAGCAACCTGGGTGAGACTAAATGTTACCACTGGCTGGCCATTCATGCATTTATGGAATTGTTCCTCTGGAGCCCCCATATGAAGCCATTCCTGTACCAAAGCCATGGATTTTGCAGATATCCAGTTTATACATTAATTTTGCCACTAGATTATTTGTGATTTTACTTCAACACAAACAATAAGAGTTTCCTTGCTCACACAGATCCACAGCTGGAACCCTACATGATCCCATTCAATTATTTGTCTCCTCTTCCAGTCCACATGACAACCGCCAAGACTCTTTGGGAAGGTACTGCTAGTGTATTTAAGCTGTGGTTTAGAATACACTGAACAGGTTTACGTGAGAATCCACACCACTGCCTGAATAATTTGCTTTTACTTGAAAGAAATACTAGCAGCACAAATCATGTCTAGGCCAGAATTTTCACCGGTTGAATTTTGGTAATGAAATTCTGTAGTCCTGGTGTTAGAATTTATAAACTTTAATATAAGTGCTGGCATTTGCCAAGGAAATTTGTTCCTTTACCTGGGAATAAATACTTATTCTAAAATGCTGTTGTTGAAGAATTATGATTAATAGATGAAATGTATTAGTTGCTCGTTCTATGTGTTATCACTCAAGCAGATTAACTCAATAAAATAGCTAGATTCAAGTCCAGGAGCATCTTGGAGACCAACAAGATTTTCAGGGTATGAGTTTGTGAGAGTCAAAGCTCCTTTCATCAGATGCAAAGGGAGGTCTAGCTGTTCTACTGCAAAGCAACATGGCTACCCTCTGAAACTATCCTCAATAAAACAAAGTGCAGATGGTGATGTAAAAGGCCAGCAAGTCATATTGACTTCTGGTGACCCCCCTCAAAGGGTTTTCAAGGCAAGAGACAGATGTGGTTTGCCATTGCCTGACTGTGTACAGCAGCACTAGACTTCCTAGGTGGTTTTCCATCCAAGTACTAACTAAGGCCAATCCTGCTTACCTTCTGAGATTGGATGAGACTGAGCCAGCCTAGGCCATCCAAATCAGGGCTTAAAACCACTTATGCTAGGTTAATTTATCAAAATCCAAGAAATCCTTTTTTGAAAGCCTGAGGTAACCAACATTCCAGAGAGAGGACACTGCCACAAAGAAAGCTATACTCCATATTCTGGCTGCTCCTATTTCGGGGGTGGGGGGGGGGGAAAGGAAGGTATACAGAAAAGGTTATTCACTATAGGTTTGAAGCAAGGGAGAGCAGCATGAAGAAACACTGCCTTTGTTTTACAGAGCCCAGGTTAATTAGTATGAATGAAGAAACTTAAAGCTATTTACAGATAACAGAGGGAACATTTTCAGAGGTCACAGCACAACCTTTCTTCAGCTTTCTTTCTCTCTGTTTTTCATCAGAATTAATAATGTATCCTTTTACATTATTCATAGGGACATATATTTTAATAGGCACGTTCTCAAGAGACTGTTGCCATGTAGATAGCAAGTGCAGCTCTGCTGGCCAAGAATGACCTGCAGTTTCCTAGTTTAAAGGTCCTCGCCAAAAATGCCCTTGCTGAAAAATGCCCATCCCAACTGAAAAAAAAGATATAGTTAAATTTTCGTTTATCTGGAACTCTGCAACTTAATGACTGCACTGCAGATCATAGAATGTGATTTTACCACCTAGCACACTGTGGGAGCATCTCCTGGAAAATCCTGACCACCATAGTTTAATTTAACAGCAAGGCAACTACAGCATATATGGGGATGGGGTGGGGAAGCATCAAGGTCTGATCTAGGCAAACGGAAGTCCTTTTCAGTCCACTTGTAGTTGTATAAATAGCAAGAAGAAAAGTGTGTGTCTTCAACTGAGGAAAGGGTTACTCAGTCTGATTGGTAACAAGTTTCAGAAGTCAAATCCAAGAAAGTTGGGGGAAATCTGGTGGGAATGTTCCTTAATTAAAAATATACTTTCCCTAGGGAAGTGCTGTGTTTGATTTCTTTCTCTTTTTTTACCCAAATCAAGAATTAAATCAAATGTTAGTCCAACTCTGCAGGGAAACCCATATTTTAAGAAATGCTGTTTGCCCTTCCAGGGAGCATGAATGATAACACATGTTAACCATGTCTTAAGGCTTGGAGCAAATTCACTTCCACAAAGTAGCAGAGCCTCTCAAAGGAACCAAAAAAGGGAAATCATGGCAGATTAAAGCTGACAGGGAAAACAGAGCTCTGAGAAGGAATGTCCTTGTTTTTCTCTTGAAGGAATAACATATTCCTTGCTCAGTACATTTTTTTTCCAGTACTCTTAGTACTCAAAACCTGAGGGATTATATGTCAGATTATTTCAATTAACCTACACATTAGAGCGCAGGGTTGCTGGGTGTAATGACTGCATTCCTGGAATTTAAAAAGCAAGTATAGTGCAACTTGCCCCCTCTCATATAACTGCAAGGTCTCAGGATATGGGAAAGCAGGGGGGAACTGATTGGGGTGAGTGGAGTTTTTATGGGCTACCTTTGCTACAGTAAAAGCCCTATGGCACAGAGTGGTAAAGCTGCAGTACTGCAGTCTGAACTCTCTGCTCATGACCTGAGTTGGATTCCGGCAGAAGCTGGTTTCAGGTAGCCAGCTCAGGTTGACTCAGCCTTCCTTCCTTCTTTCCGAGGTCGGTAAAATGAGTATCCAGCCTGCTGAGGGGAGAATGTAGATGACTGGGGAAGGCAATGGCAAACCACCCCATAAAAAGTCTGCCATGAAAACGTTGTGAAAGCAACGTCACCCCAGAGTTGGAAACAACTGGTGCTTGCACAGGGGACTACCTTTAACTTTCTAACCTCTGGGTGATGAGCTCCATCACTACTGGTGGGTTCAGGCAGCTATTGGAGACAGTATTGGGATTCACAGTTAGGGGCAGGTAGATAATGAAGAGGGTAGTTAGATAGATGGAAGAGGGGGATAGATAGGTATTTAAACTGGGTAGGTAGAAGGAGAGACAGAATATAAATCCTCAGCAGGACAGCTTGAACAATCTCAGCAGATCTTGCAGGTGTAGCAGTTAGGTCAGGGTAGGATTTGGATGGGAAGTTTAAGGTGGCCACACAGATGCAGGCAATTGCAAGCCACCTCCATTCACCTCTTAACCTCTCAGTTGCACCAAAGTTTAGCATTGATTTCACAGCTAAATTGTGTAATATCTAGGATGTGTTCAGCGAAAAGGCAGTCCTCATTTAGCGGTTCTGTACCTCAAATTGAAATTGAATGATAAGACGGAATTCAGCACAGTATGCTTAATTTTGAATGACCAAATTCTGCCAAAACTGAGGCCAAGTACCATATAGAAGTCTGTTTTTTCTGCATTCAACAGAAAGAGGGAATGGCAACAACCTGAATCCAATATTTGATACCTTTGCTTTAAGAGTCAGTCTAAGCAATCTGAAGCATTTTATGTTAAAACAATTTTATTTGGTAACATATGGCAACAAATTATATTTCTTGCATCATTAATAACTTATTTTATCTATCCCATTTATTACTTTCTACCCACCCTTCCCCCCATTACTTGGCCCCCGCCGGTGTTATTTACTTAAAGTACTAATGTTTAAAGGTACCCTTAACTAATAAAAACAAAAATTAATATTCTTTTTTTCTAAGACTTAATCACTATCAAAAATCGTCCAATGTCCTTTTATTTTCCACACTTTTTCTACATATCTTCTGAATTTTCTACTCCATCTTAAAAACTTCTAAATCATAGTATCTTAAAATTCTAGTTAATTTGTCCATTTCACTCCATGTCATAACTTTTACAATCCAATCCCATTTCTCTGGTATTTTTTCTTTCTTCCACAACTGCGCATATAATGTCCTAGCAGCTGAAAGCAAGTACCAAATTATAGTTCTATCTTCTTTTGGAAATTTTTCCATTTGTAGTCCCAACAGAAAAGTCTCTGCAACTTTCTTAAATTCATATCCCAAGATCCTAGAAATTTCTTGTTGAATCATCTGCCAATACTTTTTTGCTCTTTCACAAGTCCACCACATATGGTAGAAAGAACCTTCATGTTTTTTACATTTCCAACATCTGTCTGGCATCTTATTATTCATCTTTGCCAATTTCTTAGGTGTCATATACCATCTATACATCATTTTAAAACAGTTCTTCCACAAATATTCCCAAGTTTTCATCTGTATTTTTTTATTTACTTTAATTGCCCACTTAATCATTTGAGATTTCAGTACTTCATCTTCCATAGACCATTTTAAAATAATTTATATAATTTTGAAATTAATTTTTCGTTGTCTCCAAGCAGAACTTTTCCCATTTCTGTTTGCTCTTTTCTTATTCCTTCAGTTATAATGTCATTCTCCACCAAGCTCTTTATTTGTTGCATTTGAAACCAATCATATTTATTATTCAGCTCTTCAGCAGTTTTCAATTCTATTTTGCCACTTGGTATTTTTAATAGTTGATTATATGATAACCACTTTTCTTCACCGATCTCAGCTGTTTTTTATCACTTCTGCTGGCACTATCTATAAGGGTTTTCTCTCATCTCCATATTTCTTATATTTCATCCATGTATTTAGCAAGCTGTTTCTTATATAATGGTGAGAGAAAAAGCAGTCTATCTTTTTTTCCCATAATACATATAAGCGTGACAGCCAAATTTATTTCCATGACCTTCCAACACTAAGAGTTTTTTGTGTAACAACATTATCCATTCTTTTATCCATACTAAGCAAACTGCTTCATGATATAATTTTAAGTCTGGTAATTGAAATTCGCCTCTCTCTTTTGCATCTGTTAAAATTTTCATTTTAATTCTTGGTTTTTTCCCCACCCACACAAACTCTGAAATTTTCCTTTGCCATCTATTAAATTGTTTACTGTCTTTCACAATCGGAATAGTTTGAAACAAATACATTATTCTTGGTAGAATGTTCATTTTAATTGCGGCTACTCTACCCAACAGTGACAAATTAATTTTATTCCACTTTAACATATCTTCATCCATTTTACGCCATAGCTTCTCATAATTATTTTTGAACAAATCAATATTCTTCATTGTTATCTCCACACCCAAATACTTTACCTTGGAGGTAACGTCACAGCCCGTTAGTCTCTGCAATTCTTGTTGCTTATTTATTTGCATATTTTTACATAGAAGTTTTGATTTTTCTTTATTAATACAAAGTCCCGCCAACTCCCCATATCTTTGTATTTTGGCTAACAACAAAGATGTGACTTGTATGGGGTTTTCATTTATAAACATTATATCATCTGCAAATGCTCTGTATTTGTAAGTAAATCCTTTTACTTTTAATCCTTCTATTTCTTTATCTTCTTGAATTTGCATCAGTAATATTTCAAGAGTCATTATAAACAACAGTGGGGAAAGTGGACAACCTTGTCTTGTACCTTTACTAATTATCATGTCTTCTGTAAGATCAACATTTATACATAGCCTTGCACTTTGTTCAGTATATATTGCTTTTATCATTCTTATAAAGCTTTCTCCCAGCTCCATTTCTCCATTACTGCAAACATAAAATCCCAATTTAAATTGTCAAATGCTTTCTCTGCGTCTGCAAAGAATAATGCTACTTCCTTTTCTGGATGTCTTTCATAATATTTTACAATATTTACAACAATTCTGATATTGTCTCTTATTTGCCTTTTGGCAAGAAACCCCGCTTGATCTTCCTTTATAAAGTTTATCAAATATTGTTTAAACCGTTCTGCCAAGATTCTTGTATATATTGTAGTCATTATTTAATAATGAAATTGGTCTATAATTTTTTACATTCGTAACATCTCTATCTTCCTTTGGAATCAACGAATAACAGCTTCCTTCCACGTATTTGGTATTTTCCCTTTTGTTCTTATCATATTCATCAATTTCTGAAGTTTTGGGATTAACTCCTCTTTGAGGGTTTTAAAAAAATTAGCTGTATATCCATCTGGCCCAAGTGCTTTTCCATTTTTCATTGCATTAATTGCTGCTTCAATTTTTATTTTTTCAATTGGATCGTTCAAAACGTTTCGCATATTTTCTGCTAAGGGTGCTATTTTTATTTTTTGTAAGTACTCATCCATCTTTTCTTTCCTTATTTTAACACCTTTAAATAACTTGGCATAATAAAGAATTCTCTTTTTATTCCTTCTTGATCTACCACCTCTCTTCCATCCACCGCAATTTTATTAATAATTTTACTTTCTCTCTTTTTCTTCACTTGCCAGGCCAAATATTTTCCAGGTTTGTTTGCTCCCTCGAAAGATTTCTGCTGCAATCTTTTCAGATTCCATTTGAGTTCTTTGTTTAACAAATGTCTCATTTGCGTTTGTAATATTGTAATCTCCCTTATAATTTTCTTTTTCCCTGGCCTTTTTCTCAGTTTCCCTTCTTTTTTCTTTATTTCATTTTGAATGTCCAACATCTGTTTTTCTTTTGCCCTCTTATCTTTGTTATTCAATGTAATCAATATTCTTCTCATTACTGCTTTATAAGCATCCCAGACCATCTGAAATTCTACATCCTCTTTATCGTTTATTTGGAAGAAAGCTTTAGTGTCATTTTCTAGAGATGTCACTATTTCTGTATTCTGTAGTAAATCTTCATTCAATCCTCATCTTCTCAACTTTTTAGACAATTTTGTAACCCACTTTATTGAGTTATGGTCAGCTCCAATTTTAGGTAAAATCTCTATTTTCTTTGTTATAAGGCCTAAGTCTTTAGTGCCCCACAACATGTCAATTCTGGAAAAAGTTTTATGTCTTGCTGGAAAAAAGGTATAGTCCCTCACTTTGGGATTAAATTTCCTCCATATATCCTCCAAATTTTCTTGTTTGACCAATTCAAAAGAAGACTTTGGCATTTTTTCTTCCTTATTATTTTTTTTCCCCAGACCTAGCCAGTGTGTTCTTAATTGTTCCATTAAAGTCCCCCATTATCAAAACTTGGTCATAAATCAGTTCATCAAATTGTTGTATAATGTCTTTTTAAAAAAGCATCCTTTGCACCATTTGGTTCATACAGTCCCAATAACAACTTTTTTTGCATTTAATATTATTTCTACCGCTACAAATCTTCCATCTTTATCTTTAATCACTAATTTCGGCTCCAATTCTTGTTTAATATAGAAAATCACTCCCTTTTTCTTCTGTTCAGCCAATGAATAAAATTCTAGTCCCAGTTGTTTATTCCATAAAAATCCGTAATCCTTTTGTTTGATATGCACTTCTTGTAAATAAACTATATTACAATTTTGCTTTTTAATCCAATGAAACGTTGCCTTTCTTTTTTGTGGTGAATTTAGTCCATTTACATTCCAAGATAATAATTTGTAATCCATCATGGTGCAAATTCTTTATGTTCTTCATAAAACCTATGCAGTTCCTCTGTGCTTGTAATTGTAATCCTTTTTCCTTGCAGCTCAAAGCTCACACCTTCAAGTATTATTCATCTATACCTCATTTCATTGTCATGTAGTTTTTCTGTCAATTTTTTGTATGCTTTTCTGTCATTTATCACTTGTCTTGGCAATTCTTTCATGATTCTTACTCTGCTGCCTCCCACTATCAATGTCTTTTCAAAATTTTTATTCAAGATTTTCCCCACCATTTCTTTTGTCATATATCTTATAATCACATCTCTTGATAGATTATTTTTCTTGGCATATAGTGAGTTCACTCTATGCATATAGTCATACATGCTTCTAGTTCCTTCAGGATCTTCCTCCAAAAATTCTGCAATTATTCTTATTATATATCCTTTCAAATCAGTCTCTTCATCCTCAGGTACTCCTCTCAGACATATCTGGGTTTCCATCAATTTGCAGTCATGAATTGCCACCTTTTCTTGCATTTTTAGCAAGGTAGAATCATGTACTTTCTTTCTCTCTTCCACCTCTTGCACTTTCTTTGATGTTACCACAGTCTCATTTCTGAGATCTTCTATATTTTTCCTTAGCTCTTCAATGTCTTTTCTAATTTCTTTTTTTAGAAGCAGTAATCAGGTCTCTCACCCCTTTCATCATCCTGGCTTCCATTGCTTCTAATTGCTTTTGCATTTTCTCCATTGAGGCAGTCCTTGCACGGGTTTACTTATGCTCTGACATTGAAAAAAACACCAAAAATTTTGACCTCTCCAAATTAAATTTAAACTATCAGGTTTGATAGAGTAAGGCTTGCCCTTTTCAATAAGCCTAATTTTTGCTGTCCTCGGAGCCTCCTGGGTTCAGATATTAATTTTTAAAGTTTTTATTTCTTCCAAAATGGCAGTTGCGACTTTCTGCTTCCCTTTAAAAAATTTTCCTTCAAAAGGCTTCTAAAATAATTATCAGCAATAATGTCCAATAGTATTTACTTTATAATTGTCACCTCTGTCAGCGTCACCAATTTTTAATGTCCCGAACACTTTAAAAACTTTGTTTAAATTTTGACTTCCTAGCAATGGCCGCTGATGTTTTTCTATGATATTATAGTCCTAGAGTAGGCTAGCTGGTTCAATGATTTCCCTCTTCCATCCAACACTTCCTGCTTTTCTTGCCACCAAATCCTGTTTTCACTGGTAAAAAGATCTCGTGATGTTTGACGTATTTTCTGTATTGACTGTGAGAGCTGCAAATCTGTGACGATGGGGCTTTTTCACCAAAACTCCAAGGAGACAAAACAATAAATTCCTTTCCACTTTTTAGCACTGTCCTTTAAATTTACAAAGTTCAAATTTCGCCCCTTCTCCCCTTCTTCTTCCAAGCTTTCTGAATCTCTATTTCCCACCTTCTTATTTTATTTTGTTTAACTTTAAATAGTCCCAGAATGAAGATAGTCATCAGTACCTTTTTCTACTGTTATCCAGATCCAACACTGGTCTTGTATAGCTTTAGATGTTTAGCAGTCTCAAAGAAGGTTAGGATCCTGTTGAGCTTATGTCAAATAAATGACTCTGGAAACTTCTGCAGATGATGAATATGCAACTCGTCTCCGGAGACCCCTCAAAGGAGCCCCCCCCCCCCCGGGACTCCCTTTTAGCCAAGGTAAATCTCCTCAGAGTTTCCTGTGCATATCTTGGACTGATCTCTGACTGAGAAAAGTAGGCAGTAGGCATTAAATTGCCCTCCACTACCCCGAACAGAAGCCCCAGCCTGCTCCCCTTCTAAAAAGCAATTCAGCTCGGCATTTTCCAACCCCAGAAGTCCAGCAATCTGAAGCATTTTAAAAGGATGTATAATAATAACAGTAATAATAGTAGCAGTCATAATAAGATGCAGAATAGCAGGGCTGGCTAAGCACCCGCAGGTGTATTTTCAGTGTGAATTCCCCTGGTGAATTACTCCCCACAAAGAATGGCAGCTCAGCAACAGAGCACCTGCTAGTCACGTGGCACATAGTTCAAACACTCAGTATGCTGATGTGGCTAGATATGGTGGGGGGCTTGCACTCACTAAAGTCACTAAAGCCAATTTGGCGTAGTGATTATGTTTGCGGACTCTTAGTTGGGAGAATGGGGTTTATTCCTCACTCTTCCACTTGTGGCTGCTGGAATGACCTTGAGTCAGCCATAGCTCTTGCAGAGTTTTCCTTGAAAGGGTGGCTGCTGTGAAAGGTCTCTCAGCCCCACCCACCTCACAGGGTGTCTGTCTTGGCGGAGGAAGGTAAAAGAAATCGAAATTGGGAGTGGAAGGTGGAGGTGTAAATCCAATATCATCTTTTTCTAAATTCCTTTCTTCTAGCACAGCAGGTCTCCAAGTAAGCTCACCAATGGGACTACAGTGCTCTCCTTAAGGCTTGACCTACTGCATCTTTCTCCACACCTGGCTGGTGGTCAGCAGCAGAGATGCATTTTCAGAACCAGTCCTTTTCTCAGAGGCAGGGTCCTCCAGCGGCTCAGGGAGATCTTAAAATGAGTGGCTGTAGGTCAACAGCCTGGAGGACAGGAGAGGAGCAAGCGGAGGTGTGGCATCTGTACCACCTCAGCAATACAAAAAGGTATCCATACATGCACTTCCAACAAGGTGAAGTCAGGGGACTTTGCTGCATGATGGATCATTGCCAGTGGGGTTGGCCCAGGCATTAAGGGTTTGTGGATTCCATCACATCAGGCCAGTGGCCCCGTCACCACAAGCAGCCACACTACTTTCATAGGGATTCAGCTGGGGCCCTTTGTGACCATGAAGTGAATGCGATCACAATTGCTGTCTTTGAGTCATTCAATGTGCAGCTTCGAGGCCTGTACACAATTGCCAGGGGCCACATCAAAACACATCACATGGGCTCTCATTCGTTGGCCCAGTGGAGTGCATATGGGAACATGCCTTGCCATGCAGTGCCAATTGCACAGGGCATGGCTGTGGGTTCACCTTTCTTACCACATCTGCCTTATACACGCACTGGCTGAGCCATCACTTGGATTGAAAAGCACTTAGATGGGGACATTCTATCAATATAACGTGCTGGAATGGGTAACAGCAAAAAGATATAGTCGGGTGTAGCAGTGAGTTCGGCAGCAGTTCCACATGGGAAGGTGACGATAGTGAGATGTCCAGGTATTGGCAACTGGCCATGGGCTAGGTATTGAGAACAGCTTCACAGATACTGCATTTCATCTTCAGGAGGCAAGGTTCTGTAGCCTGGCACCGGTGGCCAACCTTTTGCCGCTTTTCCCAGGGTGATTCATCGTAGGTATGGCCAGGGCTGGAAGCCTGGGGTCCCTTAGCACATGGCACACCAAAGGGAGCAAAGCCTTGCAAATAGAACCATAGTAGTATTATAATTTAATAATAATAATAATTTTTAAAATCCATGGCTCAGAGAGTGGTAATTGTTCTCTCCTTTAACAGTTATCTGCCCTTAGCATACCTATCAGCCTCTTTCATAATTTTTCCTACTAGTCACACAGTGGGCATTGATATTAATGTCACAGATGCCATCTCACCTCCATGGGAGAAGGTATTCAGTGCAATTTTCTGAGAAGCTCTGTAACATTACCTTCTTCCAGACCAGCCAGAGACTCCTGACCATACATATTCCATTTAAGAACATAAGAACATAAGAGAAGCCATGTTGGATCAGGCCAACGGCCCATCAAGTCCAACACTCTGTGTCACACAATGGCAAAAAAATTTATATACACACATACACTGTGGCTAATAGCCACTGATGGACCTGTGCTCCATATTTTTATCTAAACCCCTCTTGAAGGTGGCTATACTTGTGGCCGCCACCACCTCCTTTGGCAGTGAATTCCACATGTTAATCACCCTTTGGGTGAAGAAGTACTTCCTTTTATCCGTTTTAACCTTTCTGCTCAGCAATTTCATCGAATGCCCACGAGTTCTTGTATTTTGAGAAAGGGAGAAAAGTACTTCTTTCTCTACTTTCTCCATCCCATGCATTATCTTGTAAACCTCTATCATGTCACCCCGCAGTCGACGTTTCTCCAAGCTAAAGAGTCCCAAGCGTTTCAACCTTTCTTCATAGGGAAAGTGCTCCAGCCCTTTAATCATTCTAGTTGCCCTTCTCTGGACTTTCTCCAATGCTATAATATCCTTTTTGAGGTGCGGCGACCAGAACTGCACACAGTACTCCAAATGAGACCGCACCATCGATTTATACAGGGGCATTATGATACTGGCTGATTTGTTTTCAATTCCCTTCCTAATAATTCCCAGCATGGCGTTGGCCTTTTTTATTGCAGACGCACACTGTCTTGACATTTTCAGTGAGTTATCTACCACGACCCCAAGATCTCTCTCTTGGTCAGTCTCTGCCAGTTCACACCCCATCAACTTGTATTTGTAGCTGGGATTCTTGGCCCCAATGTGCATTACTTTGCACTTGGCCACATTGAACCACATCTGCCACGTTGACGCCCACTCACCCAGCCTCAACAGATCCCTTTGGAGTTCCTCACAATCCTCTCTGGTTCTCACCACCCTGAACAATTTAGTGTCATCCGCAAACTTGGCCACTTCACTGCTCACTCCCAACTCTAAATCATTTATGAACAAGTTAAAGAGCATGGGACCCAGTACCGAGCCCTGCGGCACCCCACTGCTTACCGTCCTCCACTGCGAAGACTGCCCATTTATACTGACTCTCTGCTTCCTATTACTGAGCCAGTTTTTGATCCACAAGAGGACCTGTCCTTTTACTCCATGTCTCTCAAGTTTTCTAAGGGTGGCAGCACACAAGGAGTGGCATGGTGCACGCTTAGCTGACCCTGAGTGGCCTAGGGATGCACTGAGGCTTTAGGCAGGTTACACTGGGGCAGCTGATTGTCAACAATGTCTATTCAGTTCTAGAGACGTAGCATAAGGGGCATGGAGTTGTGGGCACACTTTTGTGCACCGACTGCTGATAATTCAGTCTACTTACAATGTCTGTTCAATTCCAGGGAGGCATCATAAGGAGCATGGAGTTACAGGTGCACTCTTGGCACATGCTGTTGACAATTTAGTCTATTTACAATGTCTATTCAGTTCTAGAGACTCAGAATAAGGAGTGTGGAGCTGCATCATACGGAGCATGGAATTGCACGCACACTCTTGATGATGATTTATTCTATTTACAACGTCTGTTCAGTTCCAGGGAGGCAGTGGACGCGGTTGCAGGTTGCAAAGAGTGAGACTCGACTGTGACTGAACAACAACAACAAAAATTACTTAGTGGCCTGTGCAATGTGCCTGCAACCGCATCCACTGCCTCCCTGGAACTATTCCTTGAAATTGGAGTCGGGAAGTAGTGTGCAATGCCGTGAAAGGCTGTTGGATATTAATATAGGAATAGTTGTTTCGGGAGTAGTTTTCCTTTGCACTTTGTGATACAATGAATTTTCTATGAATAATTAGCTATATAAATAATTGAATTTCTAAGTATTTGAGGTTGATTTAATGTGAATGCCTGTGTGGCTTTCCTCTCCTGCTCTACCTTTTCATGTTACTCTGTTTGGTTGCTACATCTCCAGATGATGGCTGGAGATCTCCTGGGATTGCAGCCAGTCTTCATGGGATAGAGGTCTGCTCACCTGGAGAAAATAGCCACTTCAGACGGTAGTTTCTATAGCATTGTACTCCGCTGATGTCCCCCCTCTCCTCCAAACCTGCCCCAAATCTCCAGATATTTCCCAGTCTAGAGCTGGAATGCAACCCTACTGGGGATCGCTGCTCTAAACTCATCAGTTACATTTAGTATTTTTTTTTTCTCAGACCTGTATTCTGTACTTTTAAGCTGAAAGAGATTTTGCTGATTATGTTACTGATCACTTAAGAAATCTGAATCTTTGACTGGTAGCCTGAGGAAGAGATGGAATACTTAGTTCACTCAGCTTTTCATGTATTGCATTCTGCTTTCAGAAACCTTCACTCATTAAAAATAAGGCTCTAGAAATTTGCATCCTGAAAAAAATGCCTAATTGAAAATTAACATTTGTTTATTTTGGTAAATAATCATGAGGCTTTTTGAAGACTGGCATACAAGAAATTCAGGTCTTAATATGAGAAAATGACTTCAAAAGAAAGTAGAGTAATAACCAGCACTGATTCCCATGTGTATTTGATTAGATTTCCCCCCTTCTTATTGCTATTAAGCAAGTAAAAAAATCTGTTTCTGTCCCATGCTTACTCCTGAATTTGTCCCTTTCCTTGTCTGATATATGGTCTAAAATTTCTTTATGGTTACACCGTTGCTGCTCCAAAAAATAAAAGAATATGGTGAACTGGCAGGCTTTTATGTAAATAAAGAGAAAACAAAAATTTTGTGTAAAAGTATGTCAAAATCTAAGCAGATGGAATTACAAAATTTAACAAACTTTGAAGTGGCCTCTAAAGTTAAATTTTTACGTGTTGTGAGCCGCCATGAGCCACTTCGGTGGGAAGGGCGGGATATAAATCAATATATATATATATATATATATATATATATATATATATATATATATATATATATATATATATATATATATATATATATATATAAATAAAGTATTTAGGAGTAGAAATTACAACAAAGAATATTGACTTATTTAAAAACAGCTATGAAAAGCTTTGGCAGAAAATTGAGGTGGACTTACAAAAATAGAATAAGTTGAATTTGTCTATCCTGGGTAGAATATCGGCAATAAAAATGAATGTAATACCAAGAATAATGTTCTTGTTTCAAACTATACCGATAGTGAAAGAAGATAAACAATTTCATAAATGGCAGAGGAAACTTTCGGAATTTATTTGGGCTGGCAAGAAACTAAGAATTAAGATGAAGATCCTGACAGACGCTAAAGAAAGGGGAGGCTTCCAAGTACCGGATTTAAGACTATATCATGATGCAGTTTGGTATGGATTAAGGATTGGATAGTGTTATTAAACAGAAAATTATTAACATTAGAAGGCCATGGAAAGGTTTTTGGTTGGCATGCATATTTGTACTATGGGGAAAGTAAAATGGATGGTTTTTTCTCACATCATTATGTAAAAAGTAGTTTGCTTAAAAGTTGGTTGAAATACCAAAAATATGGAGATGAGAGGAAACCGCTGTGGATTGTGCCAACGGAAGTAATAAAGTTATATTCGGATATTGAGGAAGAGAAATGGTTACCATATAAACAATTGTTAAAAAATACAAGGAGGCAAAGCGGAATTAAAATCAGTGGAAGAATTGGATTATTAATTTAATTGGTTTCAATGGTTACAAATTAAAAGTCTGCTGAAGCAGGATATTAGGAATGAAGGAATAAGACAAGAACAAACAGAAATGGAGAAAATGCTGTTTGGTGAGGACATAAAATTGATCTCAAGAGTATATAAACTGTTACTGAAATGGTCTACAGAGGAAGAAGTGGTAAAATCTCAAATGATAAAGTGGGCAATTAATAGTGGGCAAGGAAATTCAGATGGAACAATGGGAATATTTGTGGAAGAACTCTATGAAAATATCGACATGTAATACCATAAAAGAAAATTGTCACAAAATGTTGTATAGATGGTATATGACACCAAAAAAACTGTCGAAAACAAATAATCAGATGTCTGATCGATGTTGGAAATGTAAAAAACATGAAGGGTCCTTCTATCATATGTGGTGGACTTGTGAAAGGGCTGTACAATATTGGCAAATGATCCAACAAGAAATGTCAAAGATTTTGGGATACAAAGTGAAGAAGGCACCAGAAATCTTTTTGTTGGTATTACAAATAGAAAATTTTCTGAAGCAAGACAAAACATTATTTTGGTACATGCTTTCAGCTGCACGGACATTGTATGCGCAGTTGTGGAAGCAAAATAAAATTCCAGAAAAATGGGACTGGGTTATGAAAACTATGCACTGGAGTGAAATGGACAAATTAACCAGAACACTAAAGGAAATTGATATGGAAAAATTTAATAATGAATGGCGAAAGTTTCAGAACTATGTGGAAGAACATTGGAGAGTGAAAGGACACTTGGTGATATTTGATAATGGATAACTTGTTTATTGGCTATTTTTAATTTACTGGGAAAATAATGATAGTTAAAATGAGAGTATGAGAAAATATTTTGTTCTTTCTTAAAAGATTATAAAAGATAGATAATATGATTTAATTTAGTAATATATTGGATCATTAATCGAATGAGGTAATAACCATAAAGAAGTATAAGTTCTTTTTTTCTTTTTAAATAGTTTTTTTTTTAAATGTTAAATTACCTTTATTGCTTTTATATTGTAAGTAACACTGGGGAAGTCTTGAAAGGGAGGAGGGAAAGTGGAAAATGTGATGCAACATATTGACTTCCATTTGAGAGAAGTAAATGAAATAGTGATATATGTTATAGAATAATAAAAATTGTTTTTACAAAAAAAATCCTTTTAGGTTGCACTTGTAAATATGTAATTCTTTTTAGCAGACAGAAAACAGCTGGTCTGTTACCTTGTCAACCATTCAGTGAACATGGAAGCAAACGCACTACTTTGGGGTTCACAGTTTACCTCCTGCTGGCACTGTATATCTGAGAGGGGGGGGGGGGAGAACACTTATTTTGATCTTTTATTAGCTAGTTCTCCAGACATGGTGTTTGAATGGCTTGCAAGAAACCCAATAGAGCACTAAATTACATTCAAATCATAACAGGACAATATAACCATAGAAGATCTACATTTGTTTTGCAGTCTTATACAGGGTTTAAGTCTGGATGTTTCTGAAAGGGTTTTGGCTCACTGGGATGAGTATTTTCAAGGGCAGTTGTTTGGGTGCTATTTAAATCTGTTATTGCTGGCCATTCTAATGGTTACTCTTTGATATTTTTATGATGTATTGGTTTTACCATTGTTTATACCCCAGTTGGGTTCTAGTTTCCTAGTAGAAAGATGAATGTACAAACATTTTAAATTAATAAAACAGACAAAACAAGTAGGTATACTTTTTTTTTTTACAATTTTCTGAAAATTCCTCTTTATTTCAAGCAGCATTTATTCCCTCCCCACATTCCCCAGTCTATAATCACACTAATGTGTTCTGTACTGCAGTTTCCAAACTGAACATGGGTGACAGGCTTATTGAACATACTCTTTTGAGAAAAGTCCGTTATTTAAAACTGTAAGCACTGATAACAAAGGTACATGGTGTTATGTTGGATTTGGACTGAAGATATCTGAATTCAAATTCTCACTTAAACACTTGGGCAGGGGTTGGATTAGTTTCCACACTCCTTTCCAGATGTTCTCCAATGATAGAATAAACATGGTGAGTTGGAATGACATCATAGCCTCAAGTCCCTTTCCAACTGTTTATGTTCATTGGTATGTATACACAGAGCCTTACATGTGTACAGAGAGCACTGCAATCAAGCTCAAAAAATCTTCTCGAAATCCCTGGGCCAAAAGAAACCAAATTAAAAACTACTAGAGAACAGGCGTTCTCTACAAAGGCCCCCCAATGGTGGAATCAACTGCCAGAAGAGGTGTGGGCCCTATGGGATCTTAACCAGTTCTGTAGGGCCTGCAAAACTGCCCTCTTCCAGCTAGCTTTTTAAGCCAGAACTCTCGATAAGATCAATAACACCGAGCCATCTTACACATAATTTGATTGTATTATAATGTCATACTGTTTTATTGGTTTTACTGTTTAAATTATTAATTATATTATATATTGTTTTATTTGTATCATGGTTTTACTATGTCTTGTTAGCCACCCTGAGCCTGCCTATGGGGGGAGAGCGGGGTATAAATAAAAAGTTTATTTATTTATTATTTATTTGTTCTCGTGAATCGGTCACATATATTAGGAAGATGATGCATCCAATACCCATAATCACAATCTCATGTGAACTGGACAATGCATGCATTTTCCATGTGAGTACAACTTCCATTCATGTGAACCACAACCTTGATTTTCCAGAGTTCTGATCGATGTGAATGAAAGCTATATCCATATGGAAAACTAATGCATTTCACAGTTCACATGAGACAGTGACTGCATGTATCGGGTACATTACAAGGAGCAGTGCAAAGTTGGTAGTCTCTCAATTTATGTGGATGGGATGGGATGTCTGCAGAGAATTGTTATGACAAGGAACCAAGGGAGATCAGGGGTTCCCATACTTGTACACATGTACATTCTAGGCACATACCATTGACTATGCATAGGTTGAGATCAGAGCATGCTGCCATAACTCTGCATCTTTATCGTGGTCTCTGTGCAGTCCCACACATGGGTTTTCCGCCTGGAAACAAACCCAACCTTGGAGAATTCAAAGCTAGCTAGGCATTTTATTTTGGCGCTCATTCCCTCTCGATCTGGGGAGCAGGTATCCACTGCGCATGCCTGGAACGAGGGGAAGGCGCTCCATCCACCCAGTTTCTTAACCGCCACTCGGAATAGACCTACCTTGTTGCGTCTCCTCAATTCTCCATGACGACCTCTTCTATCTTTATTCTTCGACTGGTATTGTTTATCTTCATTCTTCGTACTACCATTAATCCTTTAAAAAAGAGAGAGAGAGACACTTTATCTTCTGCTTTGCTACTACTCCTCCCTCCCCCCCCCCGGGCATATGGAAGGGAAGGACAGCAAAACAACTTTTAAAAAATGCATTCGGTGTGGGACCAAAATTCCCTCTACCAATGGACACTCTTTATGCATATTTTGTTTGGGGGAGGCCCACAGAGTTGACACTTGTGTTCACTGCAGTCAATTTGGAAAACAGGCCAAAAAGAATTGAACTGCTCGACTCAAAAGCCACATTTTGGAATCCTCTCTGCGGCTTGTGATGCCCCACGATTCTGGGTCTCATACTTCGCCACCTTCCCTAACTACACAAAGGGATGTGGTTTGATTGGCAGCTTCCGTGGCATCAGTTCCCAGCAAGCATAAGTCCGAAAAGCGCTCCAAGAAATCTGACGACTCCAAAAAAAAACACCAACCGGAATCATCTTCCAAACATTGATCGGATTCGACAGCATTGAAATCCAAACCGAAGACCGACCATAAGTCTTCGGATTCAAGACCCTCCGACTATACCATGGCATCTACTAACGCAGCGACCTCGCACTCGGTGATGGAGGTGGCCATGACTGTGGTATCATCGGCACCATCGTCTCCTAATGTTCCAGCGGAACTCTCGGCTCCCACCAATGTAATAACTGACGAAGTCATTCACATCCAATCGTGATCCCCCTTTCCACGAATCACTGCCAGCCGAGATCCTTGCTGCTGAATCTCTCGACCTACCACTTCAACTTCAAGGACAGTGAACTAATCTTCTTGGACTCCATTCATTCCGAGAAGTGTCGGCGCCACATAGCTTTAAGGGCTCAGACGTCTCTCCGCTATATCGAGTCTTCAACCCAAACTCATGATCAATGTCGTTTACGATCTCCGCTGCACTGGTCACCACGTACAGAGATTTTTCAACACAAGTCTATGCTGACCCATGGTCTCCAAGCCGACGCACGGATCGCTATTATTATAGTCCTTCGTGGTTCGGATCACCTTCACCTCCATGTCGGTACTAGCAGCACTATCGGATCTCTTGATCACCTTCCTTTGAGCCCCATCGACCTCAGTACCGCGAGGAAACCTACCAGCCTCGGTACCGTGAGGAAATTTACCAGCCTCGGTACCATGAAGAAATCTACTACCCTTGACACCATGAGGCTTTATCTCCACATTGACAGAGGCATTACAACCAGGAATCGAAACCGCGATCACCAGTGGCCTCAACTTCTGCTGCCCAGTCCACTCCATCTAAACAACAGATAGAACAACTTGGCTAACCTACCCATCTGGAAAAGGCTATATCGATACCGACTCAACCTTTACATGACCGTCCTACTACACCTATGGATGCACCTGAAGAATCTGACTCTGAACACTCCGACCCTTCATGATCTGCAGGATCCGCACCTGTATCACCTATTTCTGACATTAATAAACCGGCAGATCTTTTACCATCTGAGGGCTCCAAGGCATATTTAGACCTGCTGACCAACATGGCTAACACTTTAAATATCAAGCTCACTACTGATTTGCCTAGAGTATCGGATGTGGTCCATGACTTGGTCCACGCTGACTTACCTGCTGCATCTTTCCTCCCAATGCTTCCTGTTCACCTCGAGGGCCTCAAAGAACTGCATCGGTTCCTTCTGCATCTAAGAGGATTGAATCATTATACAAAATCCATGCACCGGATTCTAAATTCCTGTTCAGTCATCCTGCACCCAACTCCATAATTGTCCACTCTTCATTGAAGTCCAAACAGACACAACATCCGGTTCCACCTGAGAAAGAAGGGAAAAAACTCGACACCCTAGGAAGAAAGATTTATTCCCTTACTACTGCTACCGCTAAGATTCATAATTACCTAGCATACTTTTCGGCTTACACTTTTAATTTAACTTCACAGCTAACTACATTGGTTCCTTCTCTACCTGATTCTGCGCAGAAGCAAGCATCACAACTCCTACAAGAAATTTTCTGGGTTAGCAAACAACAGATTAACATGGTACGCCATGCTGTTGCTTGTTCATCCAAGACCATGGCCACATCCATCACCTTGCATTGCCATGCCTGGCTTCGATCCTCCTCACTGCAACCAGATATTAAATTTAAAATCGAGGACCTGCCCTTTGATGGTCAGGGTCTCTTCAATGCAACAACCGATGACATCCTGACTACTGTTGATGATAGCAGAAAAAGGGCTTAGGAGACTGGGAGTCAGTCAACAACAAGCTCAACCCAAGCGGCAGAGAGTTTGGAAACCGTCCTACTATAAACGTCCCCGCTCACCAAAACAGGGCGACTACTGGATGCGCAAAGGTCCACCAACCAAACAATCTTTCCATCAACGGCCTCGTGCACAGACCACAAAGAAGATGACTCCCACTTCAAAGCAATCTCTTTGACTTTCTAGCACTATCTCCACTTCTGGCACAACATCCATCTGATACTACAAGACTTCTTCCATTTTACCCCATATGGGAATCCATAACTTCAGACTCCTGGGTCCTGGCAATAATCCACAGAGATTACACCATAGAGTTCAATTCTCCCCCAAAGTTCCATCGTTTCATACGTACCTCTCCATCTCTTTCACTTCTATCGGAGATCTGCACCTTGCTCGACAAGGCAGCCATAGAAACAGTTCCACCACAGTTCCATAGCACAGGGATCCCGATACTTCCTGGTACCAAAGAGAGATGGAGGACAACGTCCGATACTGGACGTTCGCAAACTCAATCGCCATGTACAGAACAAAAATTTCCACATGATTACCCTGCAGTCTATCCTTCCATTGATCAAAAAAAATGCTTAAATGGCACTGATAGACCTTCAAGATGCCTACTTCCATCTCACCATCAAGCATCATCACAGAAAATTCCTGAGGTTTGGCGTCGGGGATCAACACTACCAGTTTTGCTGCCTCCCCTTCGGTCTCTGGACTGCACCAAGAGTTTTCACAAAGTGCATGTGGGGGGGGGGGGCAACACTTCAACAACAAAAAATTTCCATATATCCTTACATAGACAACTGGCTCATTGTGGCACAATCCAGAGAGCAACTTCAACAAGACATCTCTACCACTCTGCTTCTCCTGTCCTTATTGGGCCTTCAAGTCAAATTGTCAAAGTCCAATCTGATTCCAACACAGGACATTCAATTCATAGGTGCACGCCTATCCACGATATCCTACAAGGCTTACCTTCCTGTAGACAGAGCCAACCGCAGTCAGTCTCTGGCCTCTACCATCATGTCACACCCTACCCAAACAGCATTCATTTTTCAGCGCATGCTGGGACTTATGGCTGCTATGACCTCTGTCCTATGTTTTGCAAGACTCCACACAAGACCTCTGTAACTATGGTTTGTGCAAACATTCCGCCTGCATCTACAACATCAAATGACTTTACTCACCATTCCACACCACATTCTCAAATCCCTCGAGTGATGGAGAACAGAACATCATCTTCTGGCAGGAACGCCATTGATACGGACACCTCCGTCGGCCATTGTCATGACCGATACTTTGAGATGGGGTTGGGGAGCCCTCTTTGGAACTCTGACAGTGCAAGGGCAGTGGACAGACTATGAGAAGTCTCTACATATCAACTGTCTAGAACTCTTGGCGGTCCACAAAACACTCAAGTCGTTTGTACCATACCTTCGCGGTCTGCACGTCCAGGTCTCCTCAGACAACATGGCCACTGTATTTTATGTCAACCAACAGGGGGGCACTGCTTCCATCTGCCTGCTTCCATCTGCCTTTATCCCTCTGGCATTGGAGCATTGCTCACAACATATTCCTGACAGCTGTACATCTGCCGGAAATCCAAAATGTTTAAGCGGATGCACTAAGCCGGCACCTTGTAAACGATCACGAATGGACCCTCAACCGCACCTACTTTCAGAGAGTCTTCAGGTCCTTCGGGTTTCCGATCATAGACGTCTTTGCCTCTCCAGCAAACACAAAATGCCCACACTTTTACACTCAAGGCCCTCCGTCTCCGCAATCCGCACAAGATGCTTTTCTCCACTCATGGTCGGGACAGCTCCACTACTTATTCCCTCCGATTCCAATGATAACCAGAACTCTTCAGAAATTCCAACTGGATTGGACCAACTGTATCCTCATCACTCCCTGGTGGCCCCGTCAGCCATGGTTCACCACACTCCTACTCCTATCACACAGTGTGTTCCATCGTTTCCCTCCAGTTCGAGACTTAATCTCCCAACAAGAAAGGAAAATCCTGCACCACAACCAGCTCTTCTGCCTGAAAAATCAATTTCTAGATTCTCCCCCCCCCCCGAAGTCCGACGAGTCCTCCTCAACGCCAAAAAGCCGTCCACTAGGAAATCCTACTTACAAAGGTGGAAGCGTTTCTCAACATACGCTGCTCAACACAACTTCCTCCCTGAGTCGTCCTCTATAGCCCAGATTCTGTCGTACACCTTGTTTCTATCAGACTCTGGTCTCAGCTACTGCTCCCTGAAGGTTCACTTGGCTGCTATTTCAGCTCTTCATCCACACTTTGAAGGACACACTGTCTTTTCTCATTCCACAACAAAACCCCAGTGATGTTGGACAAAAAACTCTACATAATCTTGACATACGTAGAGCCCTCGCATTCTACATTGATTGGACATGTCTCTTACAGAAAGTTTCTAGACTTTTTGTAGCCTATGGGACACATAAGCAGGACTACAAGATCTCAACTCAGAGATTCTCGAAGTGGGTTGTGTCTGCAATTGCCTTATGTTACCAGCTGGCTAAACAACCCTTACCTGAGAGCCAGTTTGGTGTAGTGGTTAAGTGTGCGGACTCTTATCTGGGAGAACCGGGTTTGATTCCCCACTCCTCCACTTGCACCTGCTAGCATGGCCTTGGGTCCGCCATAGTTCTGGCAGAGGTTGTCCTTGAAAGGGCAGCTGCTGTGAGAGCTCTCTCCAGCCCCACCCACCTCACAAGGTGCCTGTTGTGGGGGAGGAAGGTAAAGGAGATTGTGAGCCGCTCTGAGACTCTTCGGAGTGGAGTGCGGGATATAAATCCAATATCATCTTCTTCTTCTTCTGAACATTTGCGAGCTCATTCCACTCGAGCCATTTCCGCATCATCACCCTTCTGCAGAGGCGTACCAATGGAGGACATCTGTGCTGCTGTGGTCTGGTCTTCTCCAAATACGTTTGCCACGCACTACGCCCTAGACGTTCATGCACGGTGTGACGTATCCTTCGAGCAGGCTGTACTTTGCTCCATTTTTGACTGACGCCTTCAGCTCCATGCCCTGTATGTACAATATTTCATGTCATTTATATGCATGTTTAACACGTGTTCTTTCATCCCTGAACCAGCATCCACCAACCGTGCACTCCAGCTTACCAGTCACCCATGTGTGCGACTGCACAGAGACCATGAGGAAGATAAACAGGTTGCTTACCTGTAACTGATGATCTTTGAGTGGTCATCTGTGCAGTCACACACACCCACTCAGCGTTCTCCACTGCTAGTTTATTCTTCTCTCTAATATAAATTCTTCTCTATACAGCGGCTAGAAGAAACTGGGTGGGTGGAACGCCTTCCCCTCATTCCAGGCATGTGCAGTGGATGCCTGCTCTTCAGATTGAGAAGGAATGCACGCCAAAATAAAATGCCTAGGCTAGCTTTGAATTCTCCTAGGTCGGGTTCATTTGCAGGCGGAAAACCCATGTGTGTGACTGCACAGATGACCACTCAAAGATGCTCAATTACAGGTAAGCAACCTGTTTTTCTGCTTCCTGTGCATTTATTCTGTCCCTTGTTATTGTCTGAAAAGGGCTCTTCTTTGAGTCTAACCTGTCTCACAGTTAGTGTGAGGGGAAGGTGCACTAAACTCCATGGACACCACCCATCTTGAAGGAAAGCAGAGACTGCAGTCTATCTCTGCATGAAGGAGAAAGTAGGTGAATAGGTTTTTGCTGGAACTTATGCAGGTGCCATAAATTAAAATGATATATACTCTCACCAAGTTGCAGAATGAATTATTGGCTCACATATACTCTCACCAAGTTGCAGAATGAATTATTGGCTCACACAGTCACTAGTGCAACCTCACCAGAATTATTTTTTTTTAAAGTGCTTGCAAATGTTGGAACGTCCACAGTAGCTTTCATCCCTCCCTCCCCTCTTCCCTTTCTACTGAACCATGTAATTAGCTAACCCAGCTCTGATGAAATGACAGCCAGCAATATTTCTTTAATTAGTGCCATCTTCACAATTTTATTCAAAATAGCCCTCCATGTAATTACTGATACTTGTTGAGACAGATTATTTACTGTGGAAGGTGGTAAATGTGCAGAATGCATTATGGTCTCGGAGTTCTAGGGGAAGTCTGATTTTTGGAAGGGGGTATAATTAAAATACCCCCTTTGTATACAGAAAGAAAGGTAGGCTTGTCCAGAGGTGGAAGATAAATACACTTTCTCTTTTGAAACCAATGGTGTTTGCCCAGACTCCTATGAATTGACCATAGACCCTTTCATAATAAAAATTCACAGTTCCATTTTTTCTCCATTACACATTGCAGCAAATTCCCATTGGATACCTGTGACTTTTTCATATCTTCTGTTTATTAAATGCTGTGGTGGCAACTATCCAATTTCTTCTGAGAGGAGAATTCACTGGTGTGTCAAGTTCTCCATGGTAGACTGAAAAGTATGAAAAGAAGGGAGGACAAGCAAAGAAATAACAGGAGAGGAAAGTATTGCCTTTAATTCTGTTGCAAGTTTCAGGCAGTTGGGCTTTTTGTTGTTGTTTGTTTTTAATTATTGCAGTGAAACTTCAGCATTTTGTGCAGATGGGTTCCTTGCCAAAGGAAAGTCCTTCCTACACATGCATAAACACAAGCTATGTGGAAAAGAGCATTCTCTTCTGAATAGCAGCTGTTTCTTGTCTTCTTTTTGAAAATTCATACATAATGACAAGTTTTGTGGATTATAAGGGAGCCACTAAATTGGCTTCTACTAACTATATAACTTTTTCTGCTTATCACACTTCAAAAGAGGCAAGTTATTCATCCATCTTTAATTCCTAATTCACAGGCATGGAGATTTCAAAGTGAATGAGATGCTGGGGAAAGTGTCAGTTTCCACTGAAAGGCTCGGAAACCACTAATCCAATTTCCATCCATGAAGAGTCATTCAAAAATTCCATGGCATCTAAGGGAATATTGTTCTTAGAATCTACATCCCTTCTACTGATTGAATCAAAGCTGTCTGCCCTTCTGTTACATAGCAGCAACTAAGCCAATGAGTGGTAAGGAATCTCTCAGTCAAACACAGACTTAGTGCTGGTCTCAGAATCAGGCAAACCCACATAGAGCAAGACTCTTCATGAATCCTGGTCCCTAAACCATTTAGGATTTTATAGGTCAAAGTCAGTACTTTGAATAGTGCTTAGAAGCAAGTTGACAGCTAGTGCAGATCTTTTAGCATCAGCAATGTATTATTTGATCAGTATGTTTCAGCCAGTATGATAGCTGCCTTGTTTTTTTAACCAATTGATGTTTTTGTTTGTTGAATTTATGAAATATTAATGTCCCATCTTATCTCTGCAAACCAAAACCAGCTAACAAAACCCAAATTAAGAGCAAGTGTTCTTGAATAAGGTATTGTTTTTTGCCTCTTTTCCTTCTTCCCATCTTAGTGCTGATAGCCCTCTTTCAGGGGGTACCATTTGAGTTCTGGTGGTACTGTGTCAAAGGGATTTCACTGAGGTCAGGCAAGTTTCTCAGCAATTCTGAAAGGCCTGCTCAGGAATGAATTAAAATGAAATTGTGAACAACAGGCATTTTTTGTTCTTACCTTTTCATACCTCATAAATAGCCAGAAATCTAGACACTCTCAGGGGGCAAATATCCTTTCTCTGGGTCCAATATAACTTTATAACATGGCTCCATATACATACAGACTTGCATCCTAAAAGAAATTCTTTCATGAAAGAAAAGTCTCGATTTTTGAGATGATAGCGGCCACACCATAGTTCTGTAACCTGAAGTTTGGGATGGATGATCCTGGGCCCTAGTAAAGCATGCCAATGCTCGCCCATGGTTGGACCACTGCTACTCTGGAAGAACAAGCATTAGTGGTCTGAAATACAGAGGAGGAGATTGCACTCCCTTCCCCCCTTTTTCCAGATCTGGGAGAGCCATGGGGACAAGACTAGACAGCCATGGGGAAAGCTGGCCACTTGTATCTAAACAAATGCATTCAAGTTGCTGTTATTTGTCCCCACTTTCATGCTGCTTACAAGTGACATTGAGTAGCTTAGAGCTAGCCCTCTCAACCGGCCTTGAAATAGGCTTTCCAGTCTTGTTGAGCAAGCAGAGCAGAAACAGGATGCTGTGTTCTCCCGTGGCAAGATGCCAGGACTCCTCTTCTGTTTATCATCCCATCCCTCCTGCTACAGTAATATGAACTCTGTTTAGTCAACTTGCTGTGAAATCAGCCTTTTATGTATGATTTTTTTTCTTGTTGAAAGCCTGGCTCTTTTTGGCCCTGCCAAAATGGGATGTCTTTGTTTATTTTCATGCCTGCTGTTAGAATGATGTCTTGGATCCAACTGAGGAAGGAATTGCATTGTTGAATTAGTACTCACTCTAGAAAGAATGTGACTTTGCTTATTTATCTTCTATGTACACACAAGGGTTTTTTTCCATTTGTATTATCTTTAATGGCTTTTTATTGTGCTGGTCCAGCCAGTCACTATCCCGTACACCCTTGTTCTTTCCCATGACGTGCTGCCTTCCTAAGTTTCTAGACATCTAGACTGAAAGCTGTATATTACTAATTTCCTCACTTTAACATAGATTTAAATTGCTCTACTCCTTGAACACTGGGAAGCCACTTTAAAAGAGTGTGTGTTTTCAAAGGGTTTCCAAGGTTCTTGATTTGAGGGCATTTAAATAACATAACATAGAGTTTTCAAAATGGGGTTCCATACAGCTATGAGAAAATCCGACATGATGGACAACTTCATATAAAAGACTGCTTGCTCACCACTGTTGACCTTCACATTATGTGTTCCCCTCCACCAGGGAAGTTTTCTCTGTGTGTTTGGATGAATGAGGCAATGCTGAAGGTCCACCAGGCCTGTTCAGCATCCTGCAAAAAATACGCACCAGAGAATCTGCACAGAATCCTCTTAAATACTCAGAGGTTCCATAGAGAAAATGTGAGGATCCAAGGTTGCCAAATGCCTGCTGAGAGTGTGAGATCCAGCTTTTCCTCAGAAATTATGTCCTTTTGAGGAATTAGTGGAAACCATCACAAAACCATAGAGTTTCTGTTGATTCCTATAGAGGATGGATGTTATTTCCAGGTTGTTTCTGGAAGTGATTCACATCATTGCTAACAACTGCTCCCCATCCCCTCCCACCATCTCCTGTTGGTTACCAGGCCATGTATGGCAGCCCTAATTGTCCTATTGGTAGTAATGCCATCTTTAGGGCTCATGCATTGTTCTGTGTTTTTTTAGTTGGCTAAATTCTTCCAAACTTTTTCCCTCTCTTTAATGGGATACAGCGTTAACCCCAAGGATTCAGTACCATATTCTTGCTTTAGATACCCTTTACAAAGGTATTAAACTTGCACCGTTTTCTAGAACAGAATCAAAATGGTGCTACTTGTGAGATCAGCCACAAAAACAACATGAAAGTGGTTCAGAAGTGAGATATGTCCCCTTTGGTGGCCTTCATGTACGATAGCTGTATTTAACTGAAAGACATACCTGCAATAAAGATGACTTAGTCCCTGAGGCCTATCAAATGTTTGTTAATATACTGAATCAGTGAACAAATACCTCTATTATTAAGGGGAACATCATAATGAAGTGTATGATCTTTCAGGTTTATTGCTGAATAGCGTGAGATCCTTGTCCTCGTGCTCTCTGGTCTTCTGGTCAGAGCATACGTCTTGAGCTTCTGGTCAGAGCATACGTCTTGAGCATAACTTGGGTTTTTTAAAAAGTTACTAATTTTCATTATTTATAGTTTGTTTTTCTCATTGAAACTAATTGCCATTTTATGTTTATTTAGCTTAGTTTTAATAGTTTTAATAAGGTGTTTTTCTTTGGTTTTAATAGCATTTAAGTCAGACATGTTATATTATGTATGGTTTTGATCTGTTAGACACTGTGGTGAGGGCAGAAAGATGAGGCATTTTTTGAGAAAATAAATAAGGTGATGGCAGTCCAATCAATACAGTACATGATGTAAGTGCATGCAATCAATACAGTAAGATATCTGATAAGCAAAGTAATCGGACTAGGATTACAGCAATCTAAACAAAGCACATGTATTGGATGTATTGGATGTGATATGTTAACAGTGCCAAAAAGTGGGGATATCAATAGAAAAAAAAGCAGTACGCGCAAGATTAGACATCCAATAAACAGAGAGTATATACTATACAGAGCACTTTATCCCGCAACCCTATTCCCTTTATTAAATCATTTTCTGGAACCATTGCATTAGAAATATAGCACTATTGACTTTATTAAAATGTGTTTCTAATTTACATAGTTTGCAGAATACCGGAAGTATGGAAGCCTTCCTGATCTTTTCAGGCAGGAATGTTCCAGGAGGTGGGGGCCACAGCAGGGAATGGACATGCACGGGCATTTGATGATCTTATCCATTTGCAGGATGGTTGTAGTCTATTGTGTAAAGCTGTTGTGGCAGGGAATAGGATGACAGGCAGTTCTGCAGACATAAGGGTTCAAGGCCTTTGTTATATGACAGCCAGTTTGTTGAGAGCTTTGTTATATGACAGCCAGTACCTTGAAGAGAGCCAGTATCTGATAGGGAGTCAGCAGAATAATCGCAGAATGCCAATAACTGATGAGGAGTCAGCGGAATGACTGCAGAATGCATGCTGCTCTTATCTGCTGATGGTAGCTGAGCTGTGGCATTTTGTACCAACTTGAGGGGCAGACCTATGTAAATTGCATTACAGCAGTATACTTTTCAGTGTTACTGTGGCATGGATCCTGGTGTCCAGATCAGTCTAGTCTAGGCTTTGCGCAGTGGCAGTATCATAGCCCATGAGGTCTAGGTAAGGGACCATCTTCTAGGCTAAATCAGCTTGGGGGGGAAAGCATATTTTGTAGCTGCTCTAACTCAGATTCTCCAGGTGTAATGCTGGGTCTAGTATAAGCCTTGGCCAGGGGTCCTACTGGACACATTTTCTGGTGCCCACTGAGTGTTTGTAGAAAAATACTCAGTAGAAAAAACAAAAGAAAAAGAAAGTGGATGGTGATAGGTGGGGGTTTAATCCAGCAAGACTTCTGATTGGCCACTAAAGATCTGATTGGCTCTGCCACCAAAGCACAAGGATCTTCACTGTGTAATTGAAGGTAAGCTGTGGCAGTAATTTTGTGGCTGGGTCTACCTCCTACCGCAGCCATTTTATAGCAGCCATTTTGGGGCTGTCCCCAACTCCCTGTGTCAGAATTCTGAAGGTGCCTGCAGGCTCAAAAAGTTTGGGGACTCCTGCCCTTAGCTGTTAACTGGATCAGCAAGGGTCATCTGTGGGAGAGAGGCTGCCTCAGTTTGACATAAGTGGTTGATGGCATAACCTCCCTATCTTGTCTTCTCTTTCCTCACAGGTGTTTTGGTAGTATCTTTGGTAGTACCTAAGAAGTTGGGGAGGGCCTACCTCAGCCAGATTCTGTCAGACTTCAGAACCCTTCAGCCAAAGTTTCTCTTTTAGACATGGTGGCCAGTTTAGTAGAGCTGCATAATATTTTTTCCCGTTCTTAACTAAGTTCTTTGATGTTTTAAGTATCTTATTAGGACTATCTTTGAACTCTTAGGAAAATGAATCACATTATAGATCCAAGTCCTTGTTATTCTCACATTAAAATTATGCATGTGGTTTAGGTATATGTCATCTTGCAGCAATGTTCATGTATTCCTCAGGAGGTGTTAGATGAAGGACGATGCTAGTGAAAACACTTCTACGAAATCCTGTAGTGTATGTGCATGCAAGAGATGCTGTTTTTGCTTCTCAAACTCATTACTTTGGGGTCATTGATTTTTGTCTTTCCTTTAATTCTGTGTGTGATTAGACTGTGAGTCGTATAGAACAGCAGCCTGTAGCCTTCCTATGCAGCCTCTCAACTATCCACAGTATAATATAGTTTTAAAAGACTTGGTGGGTTAATAATTGCTCTACGAATTGAATATTGCTAATAATGTCACACACAGACCCCATCTGTGAATTTCCTCACCAAATGAAAGGATTATTAGAAACCATATAAGCAATAAGAGAAAATTGGATCATTTCCTCTAGAAAGCTTGTTCTAACTTCACTCTCCAAGTCCTAATGTATAAAATGGTTCTTCCATCTCCCATATACAATAATTAATTCTGTTTGTAATGGGAAAGTGGCTCCATAACAGCCTTTGAGACACAATATGGAAATCCAGCAGGGGACATCTCCTAACTTTTAATGAATTAATCTGCTTTTGGAATTAAAAAAAAAAGTTAAAGCAGGAATGAGAGGTGATGTGAATTTCCAAGGAGGTCACGGTTATCTTTCAGCATTTGAAAACTGCTATAAATTAAGCCAGGCAAGTGAATTTTGAAAATCTCTCCCAAGTTACAAAGAGGAATTACTTCCTTTATTAATACAGATAAAGATAAAACGTTCATATTCCTTAATCAATTCTTCTTTGTGTGGTTGTGTTTTTATACTGTTGCAAGGACAGAAGCACTAACTCTGTGTTCTTCAACCTTGCATAGGATTGAATCTGATGGATCCATTCCACTAACAATCAGGGCTTTTTTCTTTCTTTTTTTAGCAGGAAGAAACAGAAACATAGTTCTGGCTGGCTTGACGTCAGGGGATGTGGCCTAATATGCAAATGAGTTCCTGATGGGCTGTTTCTTTAAAAAGTCCTGTGTAAAACAATGGTGATGTCAGGGAGTGTAGCCTAACATGCATATGAGTTCCTGCTGCGGGTTTTCTAAAAAAAAAAACCCCTGACTTGTAAAAGGTAAAGATAGGGGCCTGCATATCTTCGGGACCGCCTCTCCCCATATGAGCCCCCCTGGGCACTGTAGTCAGTTACACAACATCTTCTTGTGATCCCTGAGCCTAAGGACGCCCGTCTGGCTTCAACAAGGGCCAGAGCCTTTTCGGTCCAGGCCCCTAAGTGGTGGAATGAGCTCTCACTGGAGATCCGGGCCCTGCGGGACCTATCCAAGTTCCACAGGGACTGTAAGATGGAGCTCTTTCACCAGGCTTTTACTTGATCCAGCGGGCGGCATCCTATGAAGCCATTATTACACCAGCGTCCAGCACCCTACCATCAAGGTGCGCAAGCTGTGTTGAAAGCTTCCAGCCTACACGATGTTGTGTGGTTTGTTGTACTGACTACTGCTCTCAAATCTGATCAACATTTTTGTGGTGATGATGTTTTGAAGTGATTCATTTCAATGTTGTTTTAATGTTGTAAACCGCCCTGAGCCCGCTTGCGGGATAGGGTGGCGTATACATTCAAAAATTAAAATAAAATTAAATAATCCCCTGTTCTCCCAGGTTGTTCTTGGCTGACTTGCCATTACCTTCCCCAGTCATCTACACTTTACCTCCAGCAAGCTTGGTACTCATTTTACTGACCTTGGAAGGATGGAAGGCTGAGTCAACTGTGATAGTCTCCTCCAAAACAAGGAGTTCATTCTCTTTATCCTCCATTTTATTGTAACACAGTTGTTTTAAATAACAGAGGTTAATAATAAAAGTAGTTTCCAGCTCAGCTTACAGCACAGATCTTTAAAATCACTACTATACTTAAACAGTCATCTTCCACTTAACGACAGCTAGAATCAATACAGAACAAATATGCAACAGCAATGCCCATTGGTAGGGATGGTTATATAACTATAAAACTTTCTTCCCTTTAATTAAACCTGTAATATAATATTTAGGAAGGCACACAATTTGTTAACTGAAGGTTTTTGGATATGTCTTAGAATCACAGAGTTAGAAAAGGCCATGGTGGCCATCGAATCCCCTACTCAGTGCAGGATCAGTCTAAAGCATCCCTGACAAGTGTTTGTCCAGCCGCTTCTTGAGGACTGCCGGGGAGTGGGAGTTCACCACCTCTCTAGGCAGCTGATTCCACTGCTGAACTGCTAGGTGTGGCTGTGTGTGAGAGGAGATGCTGAGCTCCCCACTTCCCAGATTCTGCCCCCCCCCCATACACTTTCCTTATCAGACTAATAATGACAGTGCATTATCTTCTAGTAGTCAATGGGTTAGGGTCAGTTGTGATCTCTATCTTTCTCTATCTTCTTCAGCTCTTTAAGTTCTAATTTGAAAGCACACATGAGGTAAACAAGTTACAGAAACAGGGGGAAACAGATGGAGGATTGACCAGAAAACATAAACAAGAACCAATAATTGCTAAAGAGAATTTACTCTTAAAATACAGACTCATTTACTTATAGACAAAATTTCAGACAATATCATCAACCATAACTCTCTGTCATTTTCAACAGGTTGTTCCCTTCCACCTCACTGAAAAAGCTACCTAGTAGACTGCAGTAGCAATGGAATGAGTAAATGGAATCATCATGCTAAACCAAGAACCCCAGATTAGCATATTTTCACTGCATTTCTTATTGTAATCATGTTTGAATACAGAAGGTTATTGCTTTTGCTTCTGAATAGGTCTATCTGTGATTTAGATTCAACGTTTTGCATTGCAGCCCTATTTTGCTCATTATTTATACTTCATAGTATCTGATGGGGAAACTGAAGCACATTCTACGTTTTTCGTTTTCTCCTTACCCCTTTGCTTTTTATAACCTTTGCTCTTTTCATTTTCTGTATGTGAAATGAACTAATCTAAAGCTATAGAATAAGTAGATGAGGGTGGGAACCAAAGAAAGAATGGGATTCATTAAGCCCGTATGAGGTAGGGAAATTATGTCAAAACTTGAAAAACAAAACAAATTTTGAATGTGAACCTTTAGATTTTGAATTGAACCTTCCAGGATAAAAATCAATGTATAGGTGCTTTGAACACTTTGGGTCAGTTCATGGTTTGTGAAATGAAGTTCATGGCAGGTCAATCCCCATAAACTTTCAAGCAGTTTGTGGCAGTTTCTGGATGGACACATTTCCAGACAGACTGCCTCCACTCTATCTAAATGTTTGCCAAACTTCAAAGCAATATAATTTGGTGGTCATGTAAGGAGCATCCAAGGGGGTCCCCTGTGAGTTTGGTGCCTCCAGCTTGCACAGGATCCATTCTATAGACTCCTGAACCACCTGAACCTGTGCCCATTCATGCTTGAAAGTTCATGGCAGTTGACCTGCCATGAACTTCATTTCACAAACCGTGAACTGGCCAAAATTTGTCATGAACTTTAGTTTGTGAGCCAGTTTGTGTTCACCCCTATTTTGAATCTTTACAAATCTGTAAAATAGGCCTATGCCATTATCCTCATGTTTGACATGGGAGGTGGACTGAAGCTTAGGGGGAGATTGACTTGCCTCTTGAGTGAGTTCTTAGAAGTGAAGTTTGAACCAAGGATGTCAGGGATCATAGATTCTATTGGGTTCCACCATCCGTGCATTTAAGATATGCTTGTGGTCCTTAGGGATGCTCTTTCATTCACTTCACTGCTGTTATTTCTCAAGCACCTAAAACCAAAGCCACAGGCTGCCCCTGCAACTATAAGATGCTTATGGAAACACCTGCCTTGGGCTATTAGCATAACAGTAGGGCTGCCAGCTAACCAGAAGAAAATACTGGCCCGCATGTCCTATCACCTTTAACAGCAGTTAATCAGCAGAATCGGAGCCTAATGGACCCGGAACGGTTCCAAATGGCCCTGCGGGATCCCTGGCCCCCTGGCAATTCCCTTGATGACCTGGTGGAGGCCTGGCAAAACCGGCTATCCAGGGCAATCAATGAGATCGCACCTCGACGTCCTCTGCGCCCCCATGTGAGGCTGGCTCCATGGTACACCTTGGGGTTACGCCAGCTGAAACAAGGGCTCAGACGACTAGAGAGGCAGTGGCAGCATACTCGTGACGAAGCAACGAGAACATCCTACAGAACGTTTATGAGGTCTTATGAGATGGCAGTCAAGGCCGCGAAGAAAGCTTACTTTGCGGCCAGGATTGCGCCTGCAAATTTGCGCCCAGCACAATTGTTTAGAATAATTGGAAATCTTACTGCACTGCCTCAAGGCAGACCAAATGTGAGAGAATTAAAGATAGGCTGTGAGGCTTTTGCGAAATATTTTGCAGATAAAATCTCGTCGCTCTGCCAGGACCTGCCTATCACATTGGATACAGTACAGGAACTTGAGGCTCTGTCCCTGTCTTCCAATTTTGTTCTGGATCGCTTCGACCCACTCAGCCTGGAGGAAGTTGACAGAATTCTCTCTTCCGCACGCCCAACAACTTGTGATTTGGACCCTTGCCCCTCTTGGCTGATTAAACCTTGCCAAAGGGAGCTTAGATGTCCTTTATGGGACATCATAAATAGATCCCTCTCTGAGGGACGCTTTCCAACACCCTTGAAAGAGGCTATGATCCACCCCCTCCTGAAAAAAAGTACAGCAGACCCGGCCAAATTGGCAAATTATCGACCGGTCTCTAATTTACCATTTCTTGGTAAAATCATTGAGAGGGCAGTGGCGTTGCAGTTGCAGGGTTTTCTGGATGACGCTTCCATCCTAGACCCTTGCCAGTCCGGCTTTCGCCCAGGGACGGAGACAGTAGATGACCTCCAGCGGCATCTGGACCAAGGCGGCGTGGTGGTGCTGATGCTATTAGATCTGTCGGCCGCATTCGATACGGTCGACCATCAGCTACTGACCCGCCGCCTCGCCGACATAGGGGTTAGGGGGCTAGCCCTACAATGGTTTTCCTCCTTCCTCAAAGGACGGGACAAAGGGTGGCAATCAGGGGTGAGCTGTCCAAGAGGCACACACTAGATTGTGGGGTGCCGCAGGGAGCAGTTCTCTCCCCGATGCTATTTAACATCTATATGCGCCCTCTTGCCCAGATTGCCCGGAGGTATGGGCTTGGGTGTCATTAATATGCAGATGACACCCAGCTCTATCTGCTAATGGATGGCCAGCCTGACTGCATTCCAGGGAACCTGGACCTGGCATTGCAGACTGGCAACCTGGCTTAGGCTGAGTGGGCTGAAGCTGAACCCAACGAAGACAGAGGTCCTTTGCGTGGGCCGCGGCGCCCTAGGGAGAGAAATACCTCTCCCGGTTTTTGACGGTGTGCCGCTGAAAGTGACGCACTGGGTCAAGAGCTTGGGAGTTCTACTGGAGCCTTCATTATCAATGGAGGCCCAGAAAGCAGCCACTGCCAAGTCGGCGTTTTTTCATCTGAAGCGGGCAAGGCAGTGGGCTCCCTTCCTGGAGCGCTGGGACCTAGCAACAGTGATCCATGCAACGGTCACCTCAAGATTGGATTTCTGTAATGCCCTTTACATGGGGCTGCCTCTGTGCCAAACCCGGAAGTTGCAGCTGGTGCAGAACGCGATGGCTAAGCTGTTATTGGGGCTCCCGAAGTGGGAGCACATACAGTCGGGGCTATGCGGACTGCACTGGTTGCCAGTTACTTACCGGGTTTGTTACAAAGTGCTGGTTATTACCTTTAAAGCCCTATATGCCCGAGGACCTGCCTACCTGAGGGACCGTCTTTCCCCATATGAACCCCAGAGAGCACTGAGGTCAGCAGGGAAGAACCAGCTGGCTATCCCCAGACCAAAGGAGGCAAAACTACAAAATAATCACACACGGGCCTTCTTTACCGCACCTCCACACCTATGGAACCAACTCCCGGAAGAAATGCGAGCCCTGCGGAGCCTTGACCAGTTCCGCAGGGCCTGCAAGACCACCCTTTTCAGTATGGCCTTTGCCGACTGAGCGACTGACGCTAGTTGACTTCTATCACCATTAATTTTATGAACAGAATTAGCACCAGAAAATATCTGTATTTGTATTTGTTTTAAATTAGAATGTTTTTAAGATTAATGTGATTTTAAACCTTTGTATAATTATATGGATATGTTGTTAGCCACCCTGAGCCTGCTTCGGAGGGGAGGGCGGGATATAAATAAAATTTTATTATTATTATTATTAATCACCAACTGGAACTTTTCATAGCCTGTAAACGAGTGTTATTACTTTCTATTGTCTGCAAAGCAAGTTGCTGTTAAATGCATAGGACCCTACTGAATAGTTTTTAATCCTTATTAGGGTTTGTAGAATCTTTCGGGTTCAAGTGCCGTGTTCTACTGGAGAAAGTTTTCCTTCCAGACGTTTCGTTCTCAGCTGTGTTGAACATCCTCAGTGGCGTTGCAGCCGGAGCAGGCGCTCTGACCTTCCTGGCTGCTGTGCATTGAGTCAATGGAAGATTCAGAATGTAACTTTCTTGTGCTTGCAGCACACGAAAGCTTACGTTCTGAATAAAACTTTGTTGGTCTTAAAGGTGAAACTTGACTCCTACTTTGTTCTACTGCTCTGAGTCCCCTTCAGGTAGTTGAGGGTGGGGTAGAAATGCAATCTCCTCTTCTTCATCTCTGATTGCTGGTTTGATATAATAAGTGCAGATCTGCTTATAGGCTCCCCTAAGAACACACAAACACCCTCCCCTGAACACACACACAAACGCACAGAGGTTTTTTTTTTAATTCATCCGTGAAAACTTCTTTCTTATTCCCTGGTGAGGAATCTGACTACTTTCTGGTTTTGTGTTGAGGCTAAAAATGTCTTAAGCACTTAATTTCAACCCAGGTTTGCAGGGAGGGAAACACCACAGAATAATATGCTGGATTTTTTTTCTGTACACACACACACACATAAAAAATAAGGGTGAAAAAATTATAATTTTAAAAAATTGACCTGTTGTGCTCCCAGCATCATCTGTAGAGGTACAAGTAATTGTTGCATGATTATATATTCTCATCAGCCTAAAGCATAAGAGTAATTGAGTGAAAAAAATCTACACATTATGGAAACTGATTACTGCCTTTGAGCCATAATAAACAATGATGTTCTCATAGTGATGGTGCTAAGCAGTAGAACAAATGAGAGTAGGCTACTTGAATGCACAAGCGCGGAATGATTAGCAACCTCATGTCACACCCTAGTAAATAATTTAATCATGATATTGTCCACAGAGTCAGCTGCTGAAAGGTTGAAATGGGGGGGGGGGGAATTAAGGTATAGATGTGTCTTGTGTCTTGCCTAAACTGCACAGGCGTTTGGCTGGTATACTCAACTCTTTCTACATTGGTTAGAATTGGATGCTTATTGCAGTCAGTTCCATGGTTATATCTAATGGTAGAGGGCTGCCTCCACATCTGGATCTATCTCATGAAAATGCCATAAAGTTGCAGGTGACCCTGCAGGTTTCTCAAGACAAGAGCCATTCAGGGGTGGTTTGCTGTTGCCTGGCTCTGCGTAGCGACAGTGTAGTTCCTCGGTGGTCTCCCATCTATGGCAAACCTTGCTTAGGTTCTGAGATCCAACAAAATCTAGCCTGGCAACTGAGGTCAGAGCATCTTCCTTTTGCTTTATTTTCCTGAACGGCCTGTAAGACTTATTGTGGTGTTAGTACAGGTCCCCCTGAATAAGGACTTTTATTGCTCCGGGGTAGATATTTGCATAATAGGGTAGTTAAATTGAGCATGCCATTGATTTCTTAGTGCTGAGTGATGCAATTCTACATTTTTGCAGTGCAAATTACAAAATTATAGACTCATCTGTGGGCACCCTTGCTACTGCCTGAAAAATTGAGCATTTAATGGATCAAGGCCAGACATTAGTCAAAAATTAATACTTGTATCAGAAAACATGGCAATTATGCTGTTAAACATACATTAGTAGTAGAAATGAGAAGGCTCCTCTCTTTCCAAAATGGCTCGGTTATTCACAAAGCATTTCACTAGATCCAAACTAGGAATAATGAAGAGTTCTTGTGGGAAATGTGAAAGAGGTTACAGAAAACCTCACTGGTTCAACTATTAGAGAGAGTAATGGGCCCAGGCTCACCCAGTGGACTTTGAGAGTGACCCAAGATGTCGGCCCATGTCCTCCTAGTCTTACTCTGATACTTTAACCACTGTACCTCACTGCCCCGCCTCTCTCTCTCCCTCCCTCCCTGTTTTTTCTGTGTTGTGAAAAGTCGGTCCCTTAACATTGTCAATATTTTCCATTGACACAATGAAAACAAGAATAGTGGTTCATGCCAAGAAGCATTCTTGGCATGACAACATCCATTTTGAATTAACCTGTTGTAACCATGATTATTTGCTTTGTTTGTAGGGCTTGCTGACTTGCTAATCTACTGTGTTATGTCTGTAATGATGCATAAGTAACTTTCCACTCTGGGAACGTGGTACAAGTTGCTACCAAGGTCAAACCTAGAGACTTTCTCTTCTGAGAATCCTGATTCAGCTAGAACTGATAACAAAGGGGGTGGGGGTGCTTTCACTGGTAGAGAAAAAAGGCACTCAGAATTCAAGCTTGTAACTGTTTGCATACAAGGTTATATGTAATTGCCTGAGCCTGGGGCCTCAGATTCACCAAGACACAGTCTTGGAACTGTAACGTCTTCATATAATGAATAAACCTTGTTTAATTACATCATAGAGGTGATCATTGATGGGGATTGTGCAGCAATTGACAGTTCAGCCATTTCAAAATGATGGAAGACTTTTCAACCACTAAGTTTGTAAAATTGGTTGGGCAATAAGAAGAAACAGAATGCAAGATGGGGGAGGTACCAAAGAAAATTCCAGTTATGAACTCAGCTCCCATTAGCACTGTGTTGATGAGGCACTAAGGTAGCAGAACTTTAAATGATGGAACTGAGGGGAAAAAATAATTACTAAAACGTTGTTTGATGTAATTACTCTTGTGCAAAAAGAAAATCAGTTATCTTGGGGCAGTGGGAAATCAGGACCACTCAGAAAATGTTCTGTATATAACAAATTACAGAGTGCTTTTGCTCTGTCAGTGCACTTTTCCTAGAGGTAGTGGAATAGTTGTCACTGAGTTTTAAAAGCTTGCAGCTGTATGCTTGAATGTGAGGATAATGTACACTGCCACAGTTGGCACGTAATCCCTGCCATTGTATCAAACTCATGATGAAACAGAAGAAGCCGAGCATCAGCTGTGCTGTATGAAAAACCAAGCATAGCAAAGTTCGCTTTGTTGCATGGCAGGGAAACTGCCTCCGAGGACTGTGCCAAAGTTTATCCAACAAAACATGAAAGCTGCCTTTACAACGCATCTCAGAGGGTTTTTCCCTCTCATTATTTGAGACATTTGTGTGCAAAACGCCCAGTGTGAGAAGCAGTGAGATTCTAACGAGTGCCAGATGAGGCCCGAAAACACCCTCAGGACTCTCAGTGCAGCTCTCGATGCAAATGCTACTCACATTGGCCCATCTCATTAAGATGCGCAAGGTTGCTCTAGCTTGGTGGTTTCATTTTCACAAAGGCTGTTACCTGCCTCAGTGCTCTGAGGAGTATAGCAGGTAACAGCCTTTGTGAATAACTAATAAGCAAATAAGACTTTTTTTTTTAATCCATGAAGGGTTAATGCAGAATGTAGGAGGAACATTGTTGGAGTTCCAGTGGAAATCAGGCCTGTTACACTGATAGTTGTGTAGGAGGGAGAATATTAGTAGATGCATCTTTTCAAACTCTGCATGGCAAGTTACACTCGCCCAAATGCCCAACCTTATGAGAGTCTTGTCTTTCTTTGCATCTCATCACAGGATGTGATATTGCCTTGTCATAGGTGCTACTGTAGAGATGAGTACAGCTATACAAACACATTGAAGTTCCCTTTTCTGCTATTAAAAGTACTGGAGTCTTGTCCTCTGTTACCCCTTATCACTCTACACCAGGCCTCACAGAGCTTGTGATCCACTGAGCTGAATTCTGCCCAGCAGCTGTGAATGGCAGTCCCTCTGGCCTTTGTATTTCTACAGCCTCACCTTTGCGCTCGCCTGCCCGGCATAGCAAAAACTGGGAGGCTGTCAAGCACCTATCAGGCTACAATTTATGACAATGGGCAATTTTCTCCCCCTCCCAATATTTTAGATGTTTTATTCTTGTTTTTTGGATCCCTCCCCCCCTTCTGTTCCAAACAATTTTGTCCTCCTGACTCTACTAGCAACCTCTTTTGACCATCTAGCCCTATCTGTGACATGATCCCTCAGCATATAAAATCTATTGAGATTTTGTGTAGCATATCAGTGGCATAAACCCAGAATAAAGCCCAAATATCCTTTCCTAGTATCCACACAATACTATAGTTTTAAAGTTTTAAAAATATATAGCACTGGCTGGTCTTTGGGAAGCAATACCGTTAAGTAACAGGCTGTCTAACCAATTGTCATATTAAAACAATATAACAGAGGTAGAGGTTCAGGTATTAGGAGCTGTATCCTGAGGTAATTTTCACATCAAAGAAATTTTTTCTCAACAGAACAAAAAGTTTGACAATTAAATTGACTGTACTGGATATATAACAGGTATGTCTGGAAAGCTAAGTGCCACTTCCTGTCTATGAAACCTGTTTACAGAAGATCACCAAACTGTTACCTATCACATGTATTATGAGCCTTCCTAGGTGAGATTAGGTGAGGTGAGGTTGACTAGCTGCTACAACAGTAAACCTCCAAGGAGGGGGCTATCCAACTGTTAGGACAACAGCTGTCTGCTGTTTGCTATGCAATTGTTATGATTCCTATTGTGGTCTTTTGCAAAGACAAAGAAATGTTGCTCCTCTTCAAGTAAAGATGGGAATTGTAGTCATAGTTGCCCAGCATATAAAGCTCTAAAAAGAGGAAAGGAAAGCATTTATACCCTGGCTTTTTTTTTTTTGCTTTGGGTCCCCCTTAGAAAGAAAAGGCACAGTATAAATGAAGTAAGTAAATAATAAAATACTCAAATTTCTGAGGTATTGCTGTAATCTCCATGATTATGTAAAGTCATGATACCTACTGGCTAATTAATGCCTGTCGAATTACTAGCACCTGCTAATTAATGCCTGTCCAATTACTAACACCTGCTTCTTTTCTGCCATTAAAATAATGTTTAACAACTACCAGAAAATTGGGCGGGGGGGGCGGGTTAGATGCTGAACATCCCTATTGTATGAGTGTAGTAAGATGGTTCATATATCCTTTCTCAATTTGGGGAAAAATAGTAGCAAAAGCATAGAGCCATTTTGAGCCATATGTAGGGCTACTAATCCCCAATTGGGACTAGAGAACCAGTGTGACTCTTTTGGTTGCTTAATCCCCAGTGACTCCTTTGGTTGCTTAATCCCCATTTGGGGGCAGGGGATCCCCTGGTTTGGAGGCCCTCCTCCCACTTCATGGTTATCAAAAAGCAGCCGGGGGTGGGGGGTGTTGAATATCCGCTGGGCACTCATAAGGTATAACGGAGAATTGATCTGTGGGTATCTGAGGCTCGGGGGAGCTGTTTGTTTGTGGTAGAGGCACCAAATTTACAGCATAGCATCTGGTGCCTTTCCTCAACTCCGCCCTTCCCCCCAAGTTTCAAAAAGATTGGGCCAGGGGGTCCAATTCTATGAGCCCCAAAAGAAGGTGCCACTATCCTCCATTATTTCCAATGAAGGGAAGGCATTTTAAAGGAGTGTGGCTGGAGGCTGGCAACTCTATTGTTCTAGCTACAGTTGGGGCAATGAAACACAGCAAAAGCCACTCTTTCCTTTGACAAGCTATTACAACAACACACCAGAATCCCGGTGATAGCTTTTGAGATCTCAGGTGCCTAATAGGCATTTACTGATTGCCCCTGTTGTTAATTTTTCCATTCATGTAAAATACATGTAGCAGCTTTCATCTCACAAACTTTATAAACCCTGTGAAGTCTGAACAAGAGAAGCTGTCTATGTTCTCAGGAAGTTTGCTGAATGTTTTCAAGCTGCGACTTTACTAAATGGGCTCTGCGGAAACAAGTAATACTTTTAATAGTGTTTACAAAGCATGAAACAGGAAATAAAGTCTGTAGTGGCCTCCTGGAGCTGTGTTAAAAATGGCTGTGAAATTTCTAATTGGTTAAGAACTGCTGGATGTGTTGCATGAAACAACAGATTGTCTTAACACTGAGGAAACCTTCCTGCGATGCTGAGGGGTGCCACCTCTTTTTTTTTACATGATTTCTCATTTGCATTCTGTGCTTTTGCCAATTCTGTTAGCGTTTTGCAGAAATCATATCTATTAATGATAATTTTTTTTCCTGGCTCTGATTACCGGCATGTGGACTGCATTGGAGACAAAGTTACTGAGGTACCAGCTGTAAACTGAACAAAGCTTTATTGTGTGTGGGGAGGGGGAAAGCACACTGAAAGAAATGGGAGTTCCTTTTGGGTGTAATGAATCCCTGTGAGGTAATTATTTGCTGCTGTTAAAGAAAATGATGTGAAATCCAGACTACTTTATTGTGCACTCAAGGGTATGTAAGCAGATTTTTATCTGTAGTAGGTTCATTGGTTTGAATGTATACAAGTTTACAAATGCTGAGGATCTCTACTGACAAATCCAGACTTTTATATGTGAAGATTAAGGCTTACCTGGGGGCTTTTTCCAGAGTGGGATGGAATCTCCAGGCATTTCCCAGCCTAGAACTGGCAACCCTAGCACCAGTAGCTCAGATCCAGTCAGTAATTACAAAGAGGGAAGGGTCACCCATCAGCTCTTTCACGCAGCTGTTGCCTAGGCTGAGTTTGTCTTGCTATTGATTGCCACTTGTTGGTTGCCAGCCTCCAGGTGCTAACTGGAGATCTCCTTCTATTACAACTGATCTCCGACAAAGATCAGTTCACCTGACTAGGGTTGCCAGCCTCCAGGTGGGTGACAGGAGAAAGCCCTGAGGTTCTGTGATAACCAGCCTCCAAAGAAGCAATAAGACAACTATCCAAATTTACAAAACAAGCTTCTATAATATTCCAAACACTCAGCAAACCATCGTATAAACATACCCTGATATACAGAACACCTAAAATGAAAACAAAGGAAGGACATAGCATTTGAACATTCATGATAAACAGTCCCACGTAGATGATAATAAGTCCTTCCAAATTCAAAGGAATCCTCGGTCCAGTTCCTCCTGAGGAGACCCTGTAATGTAGCTGAATGGTTTCAATTCCAAATGTATTAAGTATACAGCATCACACAGCGATGAGGTAGTACTTTGTATTCCCTCGTTTCACTAGAAGCATTCAACAACTTTATCAGACCACAGCAAGATTTCAGTTCTTTGCACACAGTTAAGTTACAGTTTTCCAAAAGTTACAAAAACTGTAACTTAACTGTGTGCAAAGAATTGAAATCTTGCCATGCTCTGCTAAAGTTTTTGAAAGCTTCTAGTTAAACGAGGGAATATAAAGTACTACCTTGTCGCTGTGTGATGCTGTGTACTTAAAACATTTGGAACTGAAACCATTCAGATACACAACGAGGTCTCCTCAGGAGCAACTGGACTGAGGATTCCTTTGAGTGTGAAAGAGCTTATTATCGTCTACGTGGGACTGCTTATCATGAACTTTCAAAGGCTATGTCCTTCCTTTGTTTTCACTTTAGGTATTCTGTATATCATGGTATGTTTATAGGTTGGTTTGTCTGAGAGTGTTTTGAATATTATAGAAGTTTGTTTTGTAAATTTGTATAGTTGTCTTATTGCTTCTTTGGAGACTGTTATCACGGAACCTCAGGGCTTTCTGCTGTCACCCACCTGGAGGCTAGCAACCCTAGTCAGGTGATCTTTGTCGGAGATCAGTTATAATAGCAGGAGATCTCCAGTTAGCACCTGGAGGCTGACAACCTCAGGGCTTTCTCCTGTCACTCTCTACTATGATTCTCTGTTTGTTGCACAGCCTCCAGAAGGGGCCCGGAGATCTTCTGCTTTTACAACTGATCTCCCTCTGGTAGAGGTCAGCTCCCCTGGGGAAAATGGCTGCTTTGAAGGGTAGAATCTATGGCATTGTACCATGCTGAAGTCCCTCCCCTCCCCTCCCCAAACCCTGCCCTCTTCCAGATCCACCCCCAACATATCCAGGTATTTTCCAACACAAACTTGGCAACCCTAAAATGGATGCTTTGGACGGTGGACTCTATAGCATTATGTCCCACTGAAGTCTTTCCCCTCTCCAAACCCTGCCATCTTCTGACTTCACCCAAAAAGTCTCCAGGCATTTCCCAGCCTAGAGCTGGCAACCCTAGCAGCAGCCCACCAGGAACTCCCCTAGTAAGTTAAAGGGCGGATCCACTTGTGTCTTACACAATCCAAACTCTTCATGCTAAGGGCAAGGTGTATGTTTTTCCTGGATTCAAGCTTGAGATGTGTGTCACTGTTATACCGAAATCACTCCAGCTCATGCAAAGCCTGAGTCATTGTCCAAACCGCATCTGAAATCCTCTGTGATTCCAAGAGCTGTTCTTTTTGCCTATAGCTGAAAAGGGTGCTACCATTGCCATTTTTTTCCTATGCCATGGAATATGACTACTGCACTCACGTCATGAGAGAAGCAGACAGCAACCTGCTTTTGAGATTCAGTTGTTTAATGCATTCCATTAACTCAATGCAGCCTTGAAATCTACTGGTAATAACAAACCGGAGGGCAGTCAGAGTGAGATAACGCACACCTTGCTGTGTCTGCAGACTGCCTCTGGAAAAGCGAATGGGCAAGTGGTCTGTCTTTTTTCTTTCTTTTTTTTAATCTTCATTGCTCATTTCAGTGGAATGCTAGATCAGCTAGCTCAGTGCTCATTAACTAGCAGGGAGAGTCAGTTCCTCAGTTCTCTTTGAGCCTTATTGTGCTCACTTGGCAGAGGCCTCACAGCTTGGCAGTTAAAATTAAAAGTTTCCTCTGAAACAAACCAATTGAACATTTCTCTAGTTCTTCCCCTCTACCCCCAATTCCTTGCCTCCTGTAAGCAGCCTTGAATTCTTCCACCTGGATATCTTTTCACGAACTGCCAGTGTATAATTGAGTTGTTTATGAGTTTTGTTAATTAGCTTATAGAGATTAGTTGAATTGATTGGTTTCTGAATAATATATTTTTTCTGGCAAATTAATTAAGGGTGGTTGTTAGGGTAGGATTTATATTTAATTATTAGCCATTAGAATTAAATGAAGTATCTTTGCCAATTAATGAAAAAAAGGGAGACTGTGGGTAGGGCTTGACTGGGTTGATTGACTTGAGAACTGGCAACTGGCGGGGCGGAGTGGATTGGGGAGTTATTCAAGGGTGGTGTTAGTTGTGTATTTGAAGTGGCTACAGCAGAAGTAGCCACCAGTGGGGGATGACTGGCCTAGGGATTCCAGTGCTCCTGGGGAGGGGGAGGTATAACGGTGGGAACAGACAATGATATAAGGGAAGGAGACCGAGACCAGATAGCGCTCGACCACCTTCCAGTCTGCATCCCATCCCGAGGGTGACAGGTAGAGGGGCCAGGTTGAATGACTCGCCTCCGTCATTGGCGTTATGCAATGCTAGGTCCATTAACAATAAGACCTCTGTCCTCCGAGAGTTTTTACTCGAGCAGGATATGGACCTGGCTTGCGTGACTGAGACCTGGGTTCGGGAGGGAGACACAGTGGCTCTCTCACAAACAGATCCCCCGGGCTTTCACCAATCGCAGACTAGCGGGCGGGGGGCGGAAGAGTGGCCCTATTCATACGAGAGGCTTACTCCTTTAGGGGTCTCCCGGCCCCAAGGATCGAGGGTATTGAATGTGCCAGTCTGGCGTGGGAGGTTGGAGAGGGGTTGGTAATTTGGCTGGTGTACCATCCGCCTAACGCACCAGCCAACGCCTTACCATCCCTGATCGAGACTGCAACAGGCTGGGCATTGGAGTACCCAAGGCTGGTGATCCTGGGTGACTTCAATGTCCATGCTGATGACTCAGCCTCTAGTCAGGCGATGGACCTAGTGTCATCCATGGTGATGCTAGGACCCTCTCAACTTGTTACATCCCCCACCCACCAGGCGGGACACATGTTAGACTTGATCTTTGCGGCCGGGGTTATGGTGGATGATATAACCGCAGAAGCGGTGCCATGGTCAGACCACTTTGCCCTTAGGGCTCATGTGGATGCTCCACTCCAAACCCGTTTAGGCGATGAGCTTATTATGGCTCACCCGCGGAGCCAGATGGATCCGGAACGGTTCCAAATGGCTCTACGGGATCCCTGGCCCTCTGGTGACTCTCTTGATAATCTGGTTGATACCTGGCACAGCCGGCTCTCCAGAGCCATTGATGAGATCGCACCTCGATGCCCTCTGCGACCTCACACTAAGCTGGCCTCGTGGTATACCCCGGAATTACGCCAGCTGAAATGAGGACTCAGATGGCTAGAGAGGCAATGGCGGCATATTTGGGATGAAGCGACTAGAACATCTTATAAAGAGTTATGAGATGGCAATCAAAGCCACAAAGAAAATATACTTTGCGGCTAAGATTGCGTCTGCAAATTTGCACCCAGCACAATTGTTTAGGATAATCCAGAATCTTACAACACTGCCACAAGGCAGGCCAAATGTTAAGGAATTAGAGATAGGCTGTGAGGCTTTTGCGAAATTGCAGACAAGGTCATGTCACTCCACCACGACTTCCCCGCCACATTAGATATAGTATGTGAACTCGAGGCCCCGTGCCTATCTTCTGGTTTGATCCTGGATTGCTTCAACTCACTCAGCTTGGAGGAAGTTGACAGAATACTGCACGTCCAACAACCTGTGATCTGGACCCATGTCCCTCCTGCCTAATTAAAGCTTGCCAGGAGGAGCTAAGATGTCCTATACGGGACATCATAAATAGATCTCTCTTGGAGGGCCTTTTTCCAACACCTCTGAAAGAAGCAGTGGTCCGCCCCCTCCTGAAAAAGGCTACATCAGATCCAGCCGAATTGGCGCATTACCGGCCGGTCTCAAATTTGCCCTTTTTGGGCAAAATTATAGAGACGGTAGTGGTGTTGCAGAGTTTTCTGGATGACGCTTCCACCTTAGATCCATACCAGTCCGGCTTCCGCCCGGGCCATGGGACGGAGATAGTGCTCGTCGCCCTCATGGATGATCTCCAGCGGCATCTGGATCAAGGTGGTTTGGTGGCACTGTTGTTGTTAGACCTATCAGCTGCGTTCGATATGGTCGACCACCAGTTGCTGACCTGCCGCCTCACCGACGCAGGGATCCAGGGGCTAGCTTTGCAGTGGCTTTCCTCCTTCCTTGAGGGTCGGGGACAAAGGGTGGAGATTGGGGGAGAACTATCCCAGAGATGCCTACTTAATTGTGGGGTGCCTCAGGGGGCAGTCCTCTCCCCGATGTTGTTTAACATCTACATGGGGGCACCCTTGCCCAGATTGCCCGGAGATATGGGCTGGGTTGTCACCAGTATGCTGATGACACCCAGCTCTATCTATTGATGGACAGCCGGAATGACGATGTCCCTGTAAATCTGGACCAGGTGTTGCAAGCCGTGGCAGGTTGGCTTAGGCAGAGTGGGCTGAAGTTAAATCCAGCGAAGACAGAGGTCCTTTGCCTGGGTCGCAGCGGTCTGAGAGGGGAAATCCCACTACCGGCCTTTGACGGTACGTCACTGGTAGCAGTGCACATGGTCAAGAGCTTGTGGGTGCTACTGGAGTCTTCCCTGACAATGGAAGCCCAGATAGTAGCCACCGCTAAATCCGCCTTTTTTCATCTTAGGCGGGTGAGGCAGTTGGCTCCCCTCCTAGAGCGTGGCGACCTGGCAACAGTGATCCATGCAACGGTCACCTCAAGGTTAGACTACTGTAATGCCCTCTACATGGGGCTGCCCCTGTGCCGAACTCGGAAACTGCAGCTAGTGCAGAATGTGGCAGCCAGGCTGTTGATGGGACTACCTAGGTGGGAACATGTGCAGCCTAGGCTACGGGAACTGCACTGGCTGCCAATTGTGTACCGAGTTTGTTACAAGGTGCTGGTTATTACCTTTAAAGCCCTATATGTTCGAGGACCTGCCTACCTTAGGGACTGTCTTTCCCCATATGTTCCCCAGAGAGTACTGAGATCTAGTTCACAAAATCTGCTGAAAATCCCTGGGCCAAAGGAGGCCAAACTAAAAGCGAGAAGGGAGTGGGCCTTCTCGATAACAGCACCACAAGGGTGGAACCAGCTACCAGAGGAGGTGCGGGCCCTGCAGAACCTTAATCAGTTCTGTAGGGCTTGCAAAACCGTCCTTTCCAGCTGGCTTTTTAAGGTGGAACCATCGCATCAACATAAAAGCTATGTTTACACATACATCAAGACTGTAGCACCATATTAAGTTACATTGTGGTTTTAAATTATTTAACTTAAATGTTGTTTTATATGTAACTGTATTTTAATTGCTATTGCTTTGAATTTTATTGTTGTATCATGGTAGCCATGTGAGCCACCCTGAGCCTGCTTCGGCAGGGAGGGCGGGGTATAAATAAAAATTTATTATTATTATTTTCAGAGAGAATTTGGGTTTGTTTAAATTGAGACTGACCTTGACAACTCAACTCAGCTCTGTGTGAGGTACTGTTTATATGGCCTCACTATCTGAAGACATGGCCTTTTCTCCCTGGCTCTTCTACTGGAATTCCAGGGCCTTTATTGTATTATACTGTGGACACTCAAGGACAAATCTGACAAGATGGTGGAAGATCAGAATGGTTTTCATTGTTAAATAGAAGATAGGGTTGCCAACCTCAAAATGGTGGCTGGAGATCTCCTGTTATTATAACTGAGCTCCAGGCAACAGAGATCAGTTCACCTGGAGAAACTGGCCACCTTGGAAGGTGGACTCTATGGAATTATACTCTATTGAAGTCCCTGCCATCCCCAAACCCTGCCCTCATCAAGCTCCAACCTCCAAAATCTCCAAGTATTTCCCATCCTGGAGCTGACAGAATGGGAGACCATTTAGGACACTTTGCAACCCGATGGACAAAGTCATGCCAGGCCCTCCTGTCTTCCACCATCCTCTGAAGTCTGCTCAAATTAGTGTTTGTTACATCAGTAACGCTGTCCAGCCATCTCATCTGTTGCCGTCCCCTTGGATTGATTTCCCTTAGGGCTGACTGATTTGATCTTGCAATCCAAGGGACTCTCAAGGTTCTTCTCCAACACCACATCTCAAAAGCATCTATTCTTCTGCACTTGGCCTTCCTTATGGTCCAGCTCTCACAGCCATACATTACTACTGGGAATACCATCGCTTTGACTATACAGACTTTTGTTGGCAGGGTGATGTCTCTACTTTTTATTATACTCCCCAGGTTCTCCATAGCTGTCCTCCCACGGAGCAAATATCTTTTAATTTCATGAATACAGTCCCCATCTGCAGTGATCTTGGATCCCAGAAATGTGAAGTCTGTCACTACTTCCATGTCTTCCCCTTCTATTTGCCAAGGTGTGATGGGGCCAGTTGCCATGATCTTAGTTTTTTTTTATGTTGGGTTTCAAGCCTACTTTTGTGCTCTCCTCTTCCACCCTCAACAAGAGGTTCTTTAGGTCCTTCTCACTTTCTGCCATTAGAGTGATGTCATCTGCATATCTGAGGTTGTTGATGTTTTTCCTGGCAATCTTAATTCTGGCTTGTGCTTCATTCAGGCCAGCATTCCGCATGATTTACTCTGCATATAAATTAAATAAGCAGGGTGACAATATACATCCTTTTCCTATTCTAAACCAATCAGTTGTTCCATATCCTGTTCTGACAGTTGCTTCTTGACCCTTATACAGGTTTCTCAGGAGACATGTGAGGTTGTCTGGTACTCCCATCTCTTTAAGGACTTGCCACAGTTTGTTGTGATTCATACAATCAAAGGCTTTAGCGTAGTCAATGAAACAGAAATAGACATTTTTCTGATACTCCCATGCTTTCTCCATAATCCAGTGAATGTTGACAATTTGATCTCTAGTTCCTCGACCTCTCTGAAACCCAGCTTGAACTTCTGGTAGTTCCCAATCGACATACTGCTGAAGCCTAGCTTGTAGGATCTTTAACATGATCTTGCTGGCATGTGAAATGAGTGCAATGGTGTTATAGTTTGAACATTCCTTGGCATTGCCCTTCTTTGGGATTGGAATAAACTGACCTTTTCCAATTCTGTGACCACTGTTGTGTTTTCCAAATTTGTTGACATAATGTGTGCATCCCTTGAACAGCATCATCTTTTAGGACTTTGAATAGTTCAACTGGGATACCATCATCTCCGCTCGCTTTGTTGGTAGTAATGCTTTGACTTCACACTCCAGAATGTCTGGCTTAAGGTCAGCGATTTCACTGTCATGGTTGTCCGGGACATTGAGTTCCTTCTTGTATAATTCTTCTATGTATTTTTGCCACCTCTTCCTGATCTCTTCTGTTTCTGTTAGGTCTCTACCTTTTGTCCTTTATCATGGCCATCTTTGCACAAAACATTCCCTTGATTTCTCCAGTTTTCTTGAAGAGATCTCTTGTCCTTCCCATTCTCTATTGCTTTGCATTGTTCCTTCAGGAAGGCCTCCTTATCTCTCCTGGCTGTTCTCTGAAAATCTGCATTCAGATGGGTGGATTTTTCCTTTTCACCTTTACCTTTCGCTTTCCTTCTTTCTTCAGCTATTTGTAAAGCCTCATCAGACAGCCACTTTGCTTTCTTGCATTTCTTTTTCTTTGGGATGGTGCTAATTGCTGCATTCTGTACAATGTCATGAACCTCCGTCCATCGTTCTCCAGGCACTCTGTCTATCAACTCTAGTTCCTTAAACCTATTCTTCACCTCCACTATATATTCATAAGGGATGTGATCAAGATCAAACCTGAATGGCCAAATGACTTCCCCAGTTTTCTTCAGTTTAAGCATGAATTTTGCTATGAGTAGCTCATGATACGAGCTGCAGTCAGCTCCAGGTCTTGTTTTTGCTGTCTGTAAGGAGCTTTTCCATCTTTGACTGCAGAGTATATAATCAATCTGATTTCTGTGTTGTCCATCAGGTGATGTCCATGTGCAGGGTCGCCTTTTAGGTTGTTGGAAGAGGGTGTTCGCTATGACCAACTTGTTCTCTTGACAAAACTCTTATTAGCCTTTGTCCGGCTTCATTTTGTTCTCCAAGGTCAAACTTTCAGTTGTTTGGTTACCTTTTGACTTCCCACTTTGGCATTCCAGTTCCCTATGATGAAGAGAACATCTTTTTTGTGTTAATTCTAGAAGGTGTTGTAGATCTTCATAGAACTGGTTGACTTCAGCCTTTTCTGCATCAGTGGTTGGGGCATAGACTTGGATTACTGTGATATTGAATGGTTTGCCTTAGATACGGACCGAGATCATTCTGTCATTTTTGAGACTGTATCCCATTACTGCCTTCTTCACTCTCTTGTTAATTATAAAGGCTACACCATTTCTTCTATGGGACTCTTGCCCACAATAATAGATGTAGTGATCCTCTGAGTTAAATTCACCCATTCCCATCCATTTTAGTTCGCTGTTTCCCAAGATGTCGATATTCAGTCCTGCCATCTCTTGTTTGACTACATCCAGCTTACCTTGATTCATAGATCTTACATTCCATGTTCCAATGCAGTATTGTTCTTTGCAGCATTGGACTGTTCTTTCACCATCAGACACATCCACAGTTGAGCGTCCTTTTGGCTTTGGCCCGGCCGCTTCACTCTTTCTGTGGTTATTTGGACTTGTCCTCTGCTCTTCCCCAGTAGCATATTGGGCACCTTCTAACCTGAGGGGCTCATCTTCCAGCACCATATCTTTTAGCCTTTTGTTACTGTCCATGGGGTTTTCTTGGCAAGGATATTGGAGTGAGTTGTCATTTCCTTCTCCAGTGGATCACATTTTGTCTGGGTTCTCAGCTATGACCTGTCCATCTTGGGTGGCCCTGCATGGCAAAGCCCACAGCCTCACTGAACCACGCAAGCCCTCTCGCCATGTCAAGGCAGCAATCCATGAGAGAGTGTTTTTTTTACTCTACCCATGCATAAAAATGTTTCTTCATTAATGCAAATAGCAGCTCCCAAGAACAGGGGGAGGGGGGATGATCTTGGAGAAACAACTCAGGAAACGGCTTAAATTTTTCTTTGCTCACAACCACTCCAAACAAGAGACAGGGTTTTTTTCCCCTCCCACAGATACTATTTACCATTTTTAAAATATATATATATATATATATATATATATATATATATATATATATATATATATATATATATATATATATATATATATATATATATATATATATATATATATATATATATATATATATATATATATATATATATATATATATATATATATATACTGGAAATACATCCATGGATTTTCCAGCATCTCATCTGGTTCCATCCACTAAGGGACTATTTTAATTCTTAGTAGCTTCACCAAGCAGAAGGGGAACCGAGTACGCTGAAAACAAACCTAGGGATGAACTAAGTCATATGTAAACAGAAATGTTTATTTTAAGATAGGAACTCAGTCATTAGATAGGGTTACCAAATGTCTTCTTTTTTAAAGGATATGGAGGGGGTGTTGTGTGTGTATGTGTCCATCCTCTTTTGGGCTCTTTTATTAAAAAAGGATGAAAATGGCTTCTATGGGGGTTGGAAGATTAGAAATATTCCTAGTTAGTAGCAATTATCACAGCGGGGTGGGGTGATTGAGATTTATCATAGTGATCACTTATTTGAAGTAATCAGTTGGGAAATATATTCTCTGTTTATTCTTATTACAAAATACCACTTACAAATCCAGCAGCATTGTGAGATTGACAACATCTGATTGTTGTACTGCAGCTGCTAAGGGCCATTTTGTACTTTTTTAAAAAGTATAACTGATAGGGATGGGCATGAACCAGGAGAATGGTGGTTTATGATGGTTCATGGTTCATTTGATTGCATGAACCAAATGAACCCCAAATTTATACAAACCACAATTTTCCCAAACTGGTTCATGGTTCATTTGGTTTGAGAGGTGGTAGAACAGCCCTCTTCTGAGTTAGAGATGGCAAACTCACCAAAAGACTTCAGCAGGCTCTCCTCCACCTGCCCTTCAAGTTTTATGAAGATTGGATTTGGGATGTCCAAGTTATAGCCCCACAAAGCAGGTGCCCCCAGGAAAGCTCAGCTTCAGCTCTGACTTAAGGTTCAGTCTTGAAACCACAGCAAGGAACACCTTCCCAGCCAGGAGAGGTGTTTAAAATATTTCCCCGCTGTTTGTAGGGGAAAGCAGTCCCTCAAAGCCTCCCCTAAAGCAGCCACACAGCAAACAATTCTTCTGCTCTCATGACAACTAATTCTCTCTTCATTCTGCAAAGTGAAAGCAACTGTGATATTATACCTGCTTCCAAGGAGAAGGATGGGAGCCCTGTGGTTGGCTCCCAGAGCTGCCAATTAAGCTTTGGACAACTGCTTTGAGTGTTTCTAGGACTCTCCACAAGTTCACCCCCAGCGTTGCCTGGGAATTGATTGAATCAGCACCAGACTGTTCCTGAGGCTCTGGAGAACCACTGCCAGTCAGATTAGATGATGCAGGCATTGATAGACAAATGATCTGATTCAGGGTAAGGCAGCCTCGTGTGTTGCCCTCTGTATTTATTTAAAGAAGAAGAAGAAGAAGAAGAAGAAGAAGAAGAAGAAGAAGAAGAAGAAGAAGAAGAAGAAGAAGAAGAAGAAGAAGAAGAAGAAGAAGAAGAAGAAGAAGAAGAAGAAGAAGAAGAAGAAGAAGAAGAAGAAGAAGAAGAAGAAGATGATGATGATGATGATGATGATGATATTGGATTTATATCCCGCCCTCCACTCCGAAGAGTCTCAGAGCGGGTCACAATCTCCTTTACCTTCCTCCCCCACAACAGACACCCTGTGAGGTGGGTGGGGCTGGAGAGGGCTCTCACAGCAGCTGCCCTTTCAAGGACAACCTCTGCCAGAGCTATGGCTGACCCAAGGCCATGCCAGCAGGTGCAAGTGAAGGAGTGGGGAATCAAACCCGGTTCTCCCAGATAAGAGTCCACACTCTTAACCACTACACCAAACTGGCTAATATATTTTTTATTTATTTTCAATATGTGCAAGTCACACATTCAATATGTGTAAGCCACTTTCTGTCCAACTTTGGATTCTCAAAGTACTGAACAATAAAAGCGGTCAAACAAGCTTAAAAACACGTATGCAGAAAAGTCTTCACCTGAAGACAATGAGAGCAGGAGACAAATGAATCTCCCTGAGGAGGGGATTCCACAATTTTGGTACATGGGTTGCTGCCCATGTAGCCTCAGATGATACGGGCATCAGAAGCAGCGCCTCTGAAGATGACTTTGATGGTTGAGTAGGTTTATATGAGAGTAGGCAGCCCCAAAGGTACACTGGCCATATAGGGCTTTGAAAGTCAATACCAGCACTGTGAATTGAACCTGAAAAGAAACTAGGAGCCAGTATAAGTGGAACAAGTCTTAGACTATATGGCCACTAGCCACAGCATTTTGCATCAGTTGTAGCTTCCAGATACTCTTCAAGGACAGCTCCACATAGAGTGATGATGACATTGAATGATGATATTGGATTTATATTCTGCCCTCCACTCTGAATCTCAGAGTCTCAGAGCGGGTCACAATCTTCTTTACCTTCCTCCCCCACAACAGACACCTGTGAGATGGGTGGGACTGAGAGAGCTCTCACAGAAGCTGTCCTCTCAAGGACAACCCTGCAAGAGCTGTGGCTGACCCAAAGCCATTCCAGCAGATGTAAGTGGAGGAGTGGGAAATCAAACCCAGTCCTCCCGGATAAGAGTCTGCACACTGGCATTGCAGTAGTCTAATGCAGATGTTACTTGGGCATGCATCACAGTGGCAAGATCTTTTTTTGCTCAGGAAAAGGTCATAGGGGAAGAATCATCCTGAAGGCACCCACTTATATGTGGTGTGCCACAGGGTGCGGTTCTATCCCCAATGCTATTTAACATCTATATACGCCCCCTTGCCCAGATTGTCAGGAGGTATGGGCTGGGATGTCACCAATATGCAGATGACACCCAGTTCTATCTAAAGATGGGCGGCCAGTCCGACTGTACCCCGGGTAATCTAGACCTGGCTCTTCAAGCCATAGCCTCTTAGCTCGGGCAGAGTCGGTTGAAGATGAATTCAACGAAGACAGAGGTTCTCTATCTAGGTCGGGGTGGCCCAGGAAGGGAGATCCCTTTACCAACTCTTGATGGGGCGCTGCTGATACCAACCCCTAAGGTCAAGAGTTTTGGGAGTGCTTCTTGAGTCCTCTTTGACAATGGAGGCCCAAATTGCAGCCACTGTCAAATCCACCTTTTTCCATCTTCAGCGGGCTCGGCAGTTGGCCCCTTTCCTAGAACACAACTACCTAGCAATGGTAATCCATGCCACGGTCACCTCAAGAATAGAACACTATAATGCTCTCTACATGGGGCTACCCTTGACCCTGACTCGGAAACTGCAGCTAGTGCAGAATGCAGCAGCGCAGCTGTTAATGAGGCTTCTTTGATGGGAGCACATTCAGCTGGTGCTGAAAGAACTGCACTGGCTGCCTATTGTGTTCTGAGTCCGTTTCAACCTGTTAGTATTGACCTTTAAAGTCCTATATGTTCAGGGGCCTATCTATCTTCGGGACCGCCTTTCTCCACATGTTCCCCAGAGAGCACTGTATTCAGGGACACAACATCTAGGGTCCATCCCCGGACTAAGGGAGGCCAGGCTGTGTTCTACATGGTCCAGGGCCTTCTCACTGGCACCACCTGAAATATGGAATGTGCTCCCAGAGGCCATAAGGACCCTGCAGAACCTCTCTCAGTTCCACAGGGCCTGTAAAACCGAGTTATTCCGTCAGGCTTTTGGCACTTAAACCAGGAAGGACTGCCACCTACACTACTGAGATGTTGGAATTACTATGGGTTTAACTGTTAGTAAAGGACAATCCCGCCTAGGTAGTTATTTAACTGCACCATAAAATGGTTTTAAAATGTTTTTAAAATGTTTTAATAGTGTTTATTGTTTGAAGTTTGATTGTTCAATCTGTATTTATTGTCTGAATTCAATTTAACTTCAAACAAGCCATTATTTTGACAGCAAAGGCACTTGTATATGATTTTAAGCAGGCCAGTCCTATGCCTCTCCTAAATGCAAATACTTGGCCAGTATACTCTAAGAGGATTTTGCATTTAAAAAGATATGAAGATTTTTACTGGTTTTTATTAAACATTGTTAGCCAGCATATCACAGTAGTTGTTGTTTTTTTAATTGTTGCTAGCAACACTTGGTGTAGGGCATAGTAAATGGGACCTAGGGCCAGGTGATCACCTTGGTGCTTGGCAGGCCCATTTGTACTGTTTGATATGGCTGTGACAGAATCCAAACCACTTTCTCCTGTTCCAGACAGACCTGTTCAAGCTGTTGTCCTAGAAATTGCTTGCATGAAGTATTTCAGCCTGAAATCATTTGGAAAACCCTTGGTACCACATGGATTTTCTCACCCATTTTATTCATCCTCATGTCTGTGTACTGCAGCTTCTGTTCTTTGTAGTTTGTATTTTTTCCTCTCCATTTTTTCAGGAAAAATTCTGAGCTTGTTTCTGTCCTTCTTGAAAGCAGTATCGTGCTTGCTGTGAATGCCAATGGAAGGCAAGTTAGTTCTTCCTCTTTTGTGTATGCCTTTCAATTTGCATTCAGTCTCCTTGTTTTGATAGATAAAATACTTCCAAGAAATCTAGGCTCCTGCGGCTTGTTCTTCAGAAAACAATGCAATGAAATATGGATAACATAGAAAATAAATCTTATTCTCTTCTCACTCTGATAGGCCCAGACCTTATCTTGTCCCCCTTTGCTCCAGTGATAATTGCTTATCAACACACAGGCACACCTCCTCATGATTCAGTTGCTGCTGCTTGCTGCAGTTTGTCCTCCTTGGCAAAAACTGGTGTACAATTTGGTTCAGCAAATCGATTTGTAAGGCTCTCAGCACAAACTGGGTGATGGTTGGAATGTGATGTGCCATGGACTTCGAGCAGTGCTGGGTGATAAGGCCCTTCTGAGGAGCTGTTATTTTTCCCTGTCTTTTGAATACAGTTTCTCCCACTAGATGCAGAGGGGGGAATTAGGAATGTGTGTTCAACCAAGACAAAAAAAAAATTACTCTGGAATTTTTAAAGGCAGCTTCTATTCATCCTGAAGCCACTGCTCCCATGCAAGATCAGAGAACCAAAGTTAAGATGCATCCAGGTGTTCACAACTAACTCACATAGATGAGTTGGCTCTTGATGCTATATGTCACCAAAGAGGAAAGCATGGCTTTGGTGTTTCTCAGTCCTTTAAAGGAATAAAGCAAATAACCTCTAGGATTTGAGCTCAGGCATACTAGTGAGCCACGCTTTGACTCAACATTTATGAAATACCAGCTAAGGAAAAAAAGAGAACATGGAGTTACCTTTTCTATAGATCAAGGTCCTTGCTAAAACTTTGTACTACTTAAATGTTGAGAGAAAAAAGTCTGGAGCATTTTCTGTGTTCTCAGATCTAGGATGATTCTCGAACATGCCCGTTGCTGACTAAACCTTATTTGTATTTTGAGTTCTATTTGTGCATGGTAAAAAGCGATTAGAGTATCTGAGGAGTCGGTTTGAAATTGTATTTTTTTGCTGGTATTTTGCCTACCAGTAAATACACCATGGGTAGGAACAGAAGAAGCCAGTAGGCTGGAGCCGCTGCTGCTTTCTCCTTTTCATCTCACATTAACCAGCCCATGTTCTTCCTATGTTCTTCCCTCGCTTGGGGCTACTCCGAAACCCAAAAAGACTGTACTTTACCAAAAACAAGTACCAGGAAATGGGAACAGAGTGCATGCTATTTTAAAATATATGTGGGGGAGAGCAGCATAAGAAAAAGCAATTACTATCTTCAGGTGGGTCTTCATGTTGGTCTGAAGCAGCAGTACAAAGTTTGTGTCCAGTCAAGACTAAAAGTATGAACTTTCATGTGAGTGCATACTTCCTGAGATCCAATGAAATGGAAATTACCAGTCCATACATACAGGTAGAGGATGAGCAGTAAATTAGCATTCAACATAATGAAGATGTTTAACAGATTGAAGAATAACAACCTTAGTTTATGTGGTTACCATTTGTTTGGGTCTGGGAACAGGCGAAATAACTCTACACAAGCAGTTGCCCCACTTCAAGAAGGTAAGGTTGCCTCCATGCTTGAGAGGAGACCCATGGAGCATAATGATAGAGTCTCAGTTAATTACTTTCAGCATTCCACAATTAAAAATGCATAAGTCTCCCTTGGAATTGAACCCAATAAATGGTAACCATATAAACTAAGCCTGTTATTTTAACTGGAGATCCAGTTTGGTGTAGTGGTTAAGTGAGCAGACTCTTATCTGGGAGAACCGGGTTTGATTACCAACTCCTCCACTTGCACCTGCTAGCTTGGCCTTGGGTCAGCCATAGCCCTGGCAGAGGTTATCCTTGAAAGGGCAGCTGCTGTGAGAGCCTTCTCAGCCCCACCCACCTCACAGGGTGTCTGTTGTGGGGGAGAAAGGTAAAGGAGATTGTGAGCTGCTCTGAGACTCTTCGGAGTGGAGGGCAGGATATAAATCCAATATCATCTTCTTCTAAAATTGATTAAACATCTTCATTATGTTGTATGCTGATTTACTGCTCACTCTCTACCTATATTTATAGACGGGTAAATTCTATTTCATTGTATCTGAACAAGTATGCTATACCAAAGCTTACACCTTGAATAAAACTTTGTTGGTCTTAAAGGTGCCACATGACTCAAACTTTGTTTCAATGGCTATCTTGTCAGTCCAAGCTTTTTTCTGCTGAAAATAATAGATGCTGTGCATGAGAGAAAAGAAAGTTCAGAGTTTTTAGATAAGAAACCTACAATAATACTTAACTTGAGTTTACTTTTCTGGAGTTTACCATGTTTACGATGTGTGAACAAAGACAAGCTCTAAATACCGTACATGCTTCCTGTGGTTTTAAACTTGCTTCTCTTCTAAAGATAGTGTCTGTATTGAGACGATTACTCTTATTTTCTGAAGAGTTTGAATAACTGAAGGAGTATTTGTATATACCATATGTGGAAAAAAACAGAAAGGTATTTATCTTTAAAAGTTTAGAATCCTCCTGATCTCTCAAGGGTGTAGATATTTCATGACCTTCTGAATACATATTGTACTTTCTGTGTAAACATGTGTGGTCTAGTGGATGCCATCAAAACTCTGCTAACTTCCAGAAAGTGATACTGCATATAGGGTTGCCAATCTTCAGGTGGTAACTGGAGATCTCCTGGGATTACAACTGATTTCCAGTCAACAGAGATCAGTTCACCTGGAGAAAATGGCTGCTTTGGAAGGTGGATGCTATGGCATTATACTCCACTGAAGTTCTTCCTCTCCCCAAAGCCTGCCATCCTCAGACTCCAACCCCAAAATCTCCAGGTGTTTCCCAGCTTTGATTAATTGATTAATACTAATGTATTTGATTCCTTATGCTACAAGCAGGAATCAAATACATTAGTATTGTTTGCAGAGAAGCAAGTGTCTTGGGGAAAAGGAAGATTTCAGTCTCTTGCTGATTAAATGACACTGGTGCTGTGTTTGGATATAAGTACAGAATTAGAAGGATAATCACAAGGGCATAATTATTCCTGATATTCATAATTTTACTAGTCTTGTTACTATATATAAAATACAATACTCCAGGATAATTCAAAAAATATTATTAGTTGTTCAACAACTGATATAAGGGTCACATCGTAAGGAATGCATTTTATGTTTAGCTAACAGAATCCAGCATAGAACATGTGACTGAGGTCTTTGTCTCATGCATGCATGGACCTGGGCTTGATGAGGTCCACGGTGAAATGGTCTTTGATCACATCTAGAAGATGCAGAAGTAAAGCAGTGTTGGTCCAAATCTAGGCAATTAACTGCTAACATTTCAATCCTTATAAGCTACAGATGCCACAGAACATATGAGAGAGTCCTATTCAAAATATTAGCCAGCCAATAAAACTTGCTCCTATGAGTGATTCAGTGTGCAGATCTCTTAGTCTTGTCTCTTCTTTATTACCAACAGAGTAATTACGTGGAACTTGCCATGTATGAATTGGCCTATTGAATGATGAACGTGCATGTAGTGACACACCTTGAAATGATAACCTTAGCAGCCAGATCTGTGGATTACCTTTTTTGAGGTACATGTTCTACTGATTTGAAGTCAATTGTAGTCAGAAGGATTTAAGAGGGATATGCTCAGAAGATGGTATACTTAGCAGAAGCACCCAAAACCCAACTAGATCTTATTAAAGTAGAATGTACCACATACTGTAAACAGAATTTGATAGCCACATGCAGGGGTGGCATTCTAGCAGGAGTTTCTTTGCATATTAGGCCACACCCCTCTGATGTAGCCAATCCTCCAAGAGTTTACAAGGCTCTTTTTTATAAGCTCTTGGAAGATTGGCTACATCAGGGGTGTGTGGCCTAATATGCAAAGGAGCTCCTGCTGGAATTCCACCCCTAGCCACATGTCTGTCCTGTCTAAACTTGATGTTCACATAATGATATGTGAACAAAAGAGAGGACTTTTGGGAAATATTTTATCTTACTGTCTCAGAAAATTGTGAAGAGCTTGACTTCCTGTGACCACGTCTGAGAGTCATTTTTCCTTTCAGGTAAAAATTCAGATTATGGCTTCCATTATGTGCATATGGTTCATGAGGCAAGCATTTTCACGTAAGTCAAATTGAGTGTTTTGTCTATTTGGAAGTAGAGCATCCAAGGCATCTTCATTTTTAGGTAACCTCTCTCAGAACTGAATAATGAGACATGAGATGAAAACTTCTCCTAGGCTGTTGGCAGCTGAAAATATAAGAATGATCTGTGGATTCTGTAAGGTGAACAAACACCCTGTGTGACTACTTTGACTGATGTGCTTGTATCAGAAAAGGAAGTAAATGGCTTTTCCTCATTAAAAATAAATAATTAAAAGTCCCACTGAATCATTACACTTTTCAGTGGTTTCAGTGGGACTTACAGTGCCATCCTAAGCAGGTCTCCTCAGAATCCTACAAAAAAACTGCAAAAGCTAACAAGAGCAACATTTTTTATCTTTGCATTACAAAAGGGAGAGGAGAAAGAGCTAATTCCTCTCCATAACTGTGCAGCCCAAGCTGACAGCTTGAAGTGGGGAGGGTGAAAAAACACACAGCTAGAACACAGCTGTTCACTTACCTGCTCTGTAAATTTTCTGCATCTCAGCAAATTAACAGGATCAGAAATAGCCAGCTGAATAGCCAGAAGTTGGCTTTTGATCCTCCCTGCACACAAATGTTCCGGAGTAGGCAGCAGAATTTCCCCTGCAGGAGATCAAAAGCTGATGCCCAGATCATCATCAGCTTCTAATGGGTGCAAGTGACCTATTCCTATGAATATATGTGAACAGGTTATGAACAGCTGAACAGCCTGTCAGATAACTGACTGCCTGATGATCAGTGGTGAACAAGAAGTGTGCCAAACTGGCAGATGTTTGCACATCCCTGGATGGTAACCTCCTTTTCATAGATCAAGTAGGGAAAAAACAGATCTATGGTTACATTCTAAATTTTTGTACTGAGAAAGAGGGAGAAAGGCAGGTGATAAGGGAACTAAGACTGAATGATAATAAAATGGGGGAGAAGTTGGACAAGAAAAATCAGCAAGAATGATAAGTGAGCAGTACTTTGCTGAACTTTGGTTGATAATGAAGATGGAGAGGTTTAGCCATTTTTATGCTTTGAAGATTCTTTAAGCAAGAATTAATAGGAAGAGGTATAATAAGAATAAAAGAAAAGTCCTGCTGGATCAGTCCAGTAGTTCATCTAGTTCAGCATCCTGTTTCACACAGTGGCAAAATGGTTGCCCAGGAGGGCCAGCAAACAGAGACCTCTGGAAGAGAGCAGAGAGTGCTTCAAGGGTGAGACTTGGCAGCTGGGGGAATTGCTGAAAACTTTTAAGTTCATGTGAAGGGCTGAAGGTGATTGTGGCTGATTGTGGCTGATTGATTAGAGTGGCTGTGTTGCCCACCCTCTTTGCATTATTAAGCTGCGCCTTGCCAGAGACACGAGCCTTTGGCGCAAGCCAAAGGGCTCTTGGCCTTTAGCTCTTAGCCTGAGGTCTGTGTAAGGACCAGGAACCCAGATCCCTATTTCCTTGTGTTCCCAATAAGGTAAGTAGACTCTCCAAGCGGGGAGCCACATAAACAGGGTTTAAAAAGAGACTGCATATTTTTTTAAAAAGCTATCATGAAGGTAGAATGCCAGCAGGGGGGTGGGGCTTTCCAGTGTTTTGCACTGAGTGTCACATGTATGATTATCTGCCCACAGGACAGAAGTCTTGGGTGTGTGCTCAATGCAAGGAGCTCCTGGTCTTCAGGGAACGAGTTCGTACCCATGAGGCTGAAGTGACTGACCTGGAAAAGCAGAGACAGTCAATTAAGCACTCACAGAAGACTCTCGGGGACATGTTAGTTGAACCCCGCTCTGAATGTGGCAGCCCCGTTGCTGCCAGGGAGCGTGAGGGTCAAGAGGGAACAGGGCACCTTGCTGAGGATAAGGGGAATGCACCCTCAGAAGGGACCTCTTCTTTGGTTGGTAAACGGGAACCCTTTCATGCCAAGGAACCATCCCTGGGCGGGGAGAGAGGGAGGGTCTTGGTAGTTGATGATTCGATCCTTAGGCAAGTAGACAGCTGGGTGGCAAAACCGCGTACTGACCTTATGGTGACTTGCCTGCCTGGTACAAAGGTAGCGGACATTACGCGTGTAGTAGATAGGCTGATAGACAGTGCTGGGGAGGAGCCGGTGGTCGTGGTGCATGTTGGCACCAACGATGTGGGGAAATGCAGTCGTGAGGTCCTGGAGGAAAAATTTAGGCTGCTAGGTGGGAGACTTAAGGCCAGGACCTTCAAGGTAGCCTTCTCTGAAGTGCTACCTGTTCCACGTGCAGGGCTGGAGAGACAGGCACAAATTAGAAGTCTCAATGTGTGGATAAGATGATGGTGCAAGGAGGAAGGGTTTAAGTTTGTTAGGCACTGGGATGCTTTCTGGAACAAGCAAGAGCTGTACAAAAACGATGGTCTCCACTTGTCCCCGGATGGAACCAGGCTGCTGGCGCTTAAAATCAAAAAGGTGGCAGAGCAGTTTTTAAACTAAATCTAGGGGGAAAGCTGACAGGAGATGAAATGTCTCTGGTTCGGGAAGACTCATCTCAAAGAGATGAAGGGTTAGCTGATACTTTTCTACCAGGTAATGGAACAGAGTTGTCCACTGAGACGGTGACAAACAAAATGGACTGCCTGCCAGAGTCACGAGGTGGCAGGAGGAAGGTGGCAGGCCTAGCTTGCCTAGGAAATTATAGATGTTTGTACACAAATGCTAGAAGTCTTCGAAGTAAAATTGGTGAGTTGGAATGCTTAGTGTTGAGAGAAAACATAGACATTGTGGGAATTTCAGAAACTTGGTGGAATGAGAATCAGTGTGACACGGTGATTCCTGGATATAAGTTATACCAGAAGGATAGGGAGGGAAGAGTTGGAGGTGGGGTGGCTCTGTATGTCAGAGAGGGCATACGGTCCAGTAAGACTGAGGTCAGAGAATTAGACTCCCTTATAGAAATGCTTTGGGTTGAAATAGAGGACCCAAAAGGCAATTTAACTATGGGAGTTTGTTATCGCCCACCAAATCAAAAGACAGAGGATGACTATAATATGATGGAAGGCTTAAAGATGGTGGCTAGATGAAAAAACTGTGTTGTCATAGGTGATTTTAACTACCCGCAGATTGATTGGGTCAATATGTGTTCTGATCAAGAGAAAGAGACTGAGTTTCTAAATGCTCTCAATGACTGTGCTATGGAGCAGATGGTCACAGAACCTACCAGGGGTGGGGCGATCCTGGATTTGTTCCTAAGTAATGCCCAAGACCTGGTGAGAGATGTAAAAGTGATCGCACCACTTGGGAGCAGTGACCATAACGTTATTGATTTCACTATTTGTATAAATAGGGAGTTGCCCCAAAAGACCAGCACAACCGCGTTTAATTTTAAAAGGGGTAAATTCTCTGAGATGCGGAGGCATGTGAAGAGGAAACTAAAAGGAAAGGTAAATACAGTCAAAACCCTTGGGGAAGCTTGGAGGCTATTTAAAACTACAATCCTAGAAGCACAGACAAAATATATACCACAAGTTAGGAAAGGTACAAACAGGTGTAAGAAAAGGCCTGCATGGTTAACAAACAAAGTAATGGAAGCTGTAAAAGGTAAGAAGGACTCCTTTAAGCGGTGGAAAGCTAGTCCAAGTGAAATTAATAAAAGGGAACACAGGCAATGGCAATAATAAATAATAATAATAAATTTTATTTATATCCCGCCCTCCCCGCCTAGGCAGGCTCAGGGCGGCTAACAACATATTCATACAAAAGTTATACAATAATTTTAAAATCAGCATTATCTTCAAAACCATTCTAGATTACATTTGACATAATTTAACAGTAACAGTGGTGTTCCTGGCGCTATTCTGTTTGCATGGTGGCGAAGATCACTGAGACAAAAGTCACTTTGGCAGATCCATCAGTTCGGCGATCCTTAATCAGCAGTCTGCAAAGGCCAACCTAAAAAGGATGGTCTTGCAGGCCCTGCGGAATTGGTCAAATCAAATGCAAGACTGTGATCAGGCAGGCAAAAAGGGACTATGAGGAGCATATTGCAAAAAACATAAAGACCAACAATAACAATTTCTTCAAATATATTAGAAGTAGGAAACCAGCCAGGGAGGCAGTGGGGCCCTTGGATGACCAAGGGATAAAAGGATTACTGAAGGAAGATAGGGAAATGACTGAGAAGCTAAATGAATTTTTTGCCTCCGCCTTCACTGTGGAAGATGAGAAGTGTTTGCCTCCTCCGGAACCACTTCTATTGGAAGGGGTGTTGAAAGACCTGAACCAGATTGAGGTGACAAGAGAGGAGATCCTACAACTGATGGACGAATTAAAAACTAATAAGTCACCAGGTCCGGATGGCATACATCCAAGAGTTCTGAAAGAACTCAAAGTTGAACTTGTGGATCTTCTGACAAAAATATGTAATCTTTCATAGACATCTGCTTCCGTTCCTGAGGACTGGAAGGTAGCAAATGTCACCCCCATCTTTTAAAAGGGTTCCAGAGGAGATCCGGGTAACTACAGGCCAGTCAGTCTGACTTCGATACCGGGAAAGTTGGTAGAAACCATTATCAAGGACAGAATGAGTAGGCACATTGATGAACACGAGTTATTAAGGAAGACTCAGCATGGGTTCTGCAAGGGAAGATCTTGCCTCACTAACCTGTTACATATCTTTGAGGGGGTGAACAAACATGTAGACAAAGGAGACCCGATAGATATTGTTTACCTTGACTTCCAGAAAGCTTTTGATAAAGTTCCTCATCAAAGGCTCCTTAGTAAGCTCGAGAGTCATGAAGTAAAAGGACAGGTCCTCTTGTGGATCAAAAACTGGCTAATTAATAGGAAGCAGAGAGTGAGTATAAATGGGCAGTCTTCGCAGTGGAGGATGGTAAGCAGTGGAGTGCCGCAGGGCTCAGTACTGGGTCCCATGCTCTTTAACTTGTTCATAAATGATTTGGAGTTGAGGGTAAACAGTGAAGTGGCCAAGTTTGCGGATGGCACTAAATTGTTCAGAGTAGTAAGAACCAGAGAGGATTGTGAGGAACTCCAAAGGGATCTGTTGAGGCTGGGTGAGTGGGCGTCAACGTGGCAGATGAGGTTCAATGTGGCCAAGTGCAAAGTAATGCACATTGGGGCCAAGAATCCCAGCTGCAAATACAAGTTGATGGGGTGTGAACTGGCAGAGACTGACCAAGAGAGAGATCTTGGGGTCGTGGTAGATAACTCACTGAAAATGTCAAGACAGTGTGCGTCTGCAATAAAAAAAAAGGCCAACGCCATGCTGGGAATTATTAGGAAGGGAATTGAAAACAAATCAGCCAGTATCATAATGCCCCTGTATACATCGATGGTGCGGTCTCATTTGGAATATTGTGTGCAATTCTGGTCACCGCACCTCAAAAAGGATGTTATAGCACTGGAAAAAGTGCAGAAAAGGGCAACTAGAATGATTACAGGTTTGGAACACTTTCCCTATTAAGAAAGGTTAAAATGCTTGGGGCTCTTTAGCTTGGAGAAATGCCGACTGCGGGGTGACATGATAGAAGATTATGCATGGGATGGAGACGGTAGAGAAAGAAGTACTTTTCTCCCTTTATCACAATACAAGAACTCGTGGGCATTCAATGAAATTACTGAGCAGTCAGGTTAAAACGGATGAAAGGAGGTACTTCTTCACCCAAAGGGTGATTAACATGTGGAATTCACTGCCACAGGAGGTGGTGGCGGCCACAAGCATAGCCACCTTCAAGAAGGGGTTAGATAAAAATATGGAGCAGAGGTCCATCAGTGGCTATTAGCCACAGTGTGTGTGAATATATATATAAAAAAATTTGGCCACTGTGTGATACAGAGTGTTGGACTGGATGGGCCATTGGCCTGATCCAACATGGCTTCTCTTATGTTCTTAACAGGACACAGAGGCCAAAGCCTTCCGCTGAAATTGTCTCCTAGCATTGGTATTCAGAGGCAGACTTACTACTGCTGAATGTGGAAGTTCCCCTTAGTCACCATGACTAGTTTCCAGCAATGGATCTATCCTCTATGAATCTGTCTAAAACATTTTGAAGCCATTTTTGTTTGTAACCATCATTACATGCACTAGTAATAAGTTCCACATTTTAGTTATTCTTTGATTTTAAAAGGTATTTTATTTTGTCCATCTTGAGTCTATTGACCCTCAACTTTATTGGGTGCCTCTGAATTCTAGTAATATGGGAGATGGAGAAAAAGTTCCCTCTGTGCACTTTCTCCAATACATGCATACTTTGGTAAAACTCATGTACCACCTTCATCGTTTTTTTCCTAAGCAGAAATGCCCTAGAATCTTCAGCCTTTCCTCATAGGAAAGATGCTCCAATTCCTTAATCATATTGGTTACAGCCTCTGCACTTTTTCAAGCTTTGTGTCATCAAAATGGTATTCTGGGAAGGAGTTCCAGGCCTAAGGTAAAAATATGTTAGGAGGCATCTGAGAGAAGGAAAATGTGGAGTATGTGGGCAAAAAGATACAGCACTGCATAGCTGTGTAAAGGGAATCAGAAAGAGTTTGTGCTGGGTGCAAAAAAGTAATGGAGAGCCAGATATTTGGGAGCAGTATTATGTGACCTGCATGATGGAATGGGCAAAGTTATTGGAGTTCTTGATAGGGAAGAAAAGAGACTGCACTGTGGCAGGGGAAAGCTAGATAGAAGACTATACAGAGAAGGTGGATCAAAACAGGAGATAACTAGTTCATGAATCAAAAAGGATATCAAGCCTAAGAGTTGGTTTTTGCAATATTCTGTGAAAAGTGGTATGACTTTACAACCAACCGAATAGGGCAGGCAGAGAATCAACAACCAATCATTTAATAATTATATTAAAAATAGGGACAAATGTTCTATTGCTAATCTTATGTGTTTATTCCTGAATTAATTTTCCTTCCTTTTATCTGTTGTCTTTTCACAAGAGCATCTCTTTATTCTGAAGCATTAGGTGGGGGGTGTACACTTGTTTCATGTAGTGATTAGAGTGTCACACAAGGATCTGAGAGAGCCAGGTTCAGATTCCCACTCTGCCATGGAAGCTTGTTGAATAACCTTGGTCCAGTCTCTCTCCCGCCCCCCCCCCAAACCCACCTGACTGGGGAAGAGAGAATGATGCATACCATTTTAAGGTCTTTGGGGGATGGACAGTATAAAATCGTACTAGAGAGATAGAAGATGAAACCTGCTGAACAGGCTTGAGAGCTGGACCTGTAAAATGCTGAGTCCTAGCCAAAGTTTTAATTAGAAACTTGATCTCAATTAAAGGCCCAACACTTCTACAAGGTAATTGGCGAGAAAAGCTAGTTGCGCATTTCATTACCATGAGGCTATAATTTAAAAATCTGGGACAAGAGAAAATGGAAAGCTTCTGATGAAGAGTTTTCAGCCAACAAACAAAGCAAAGAACTCTATGTTGCATTGTCTGAGTCAGCCAGCAGTGTGAAAAGATGGCTCTTGAGGTTTTCCTCACAAGTTCTTAGCTAGCATTATTGATCTAATCCCAGACCATCAAATATAACACCGTACTCAGGCTTTCTAACAGAAGCTGGTCTCTGATCCTTTTTGCAAACGTAGCATCAAAAATAGTACCATTGACTACAATGTGGCTTCATCCTCAGCTGCACGCATAGATACTCAGATGTGGTTTCGATAGATAGAGGGCAAGCGTATCAGGACCTAGAGACATGGTGGCATACTGGGTTGACAGATAAATCAGAAGTTAGCTTGGTAACACAAACAAATAGCCTACTGGCCTTCTGCATAGAAGATCTGCAAGCTGTACACGGAAGCATTATATCAGGCTTGCTGAGCCTCAAGGAATGTTGTGATAAAGTGCAGGATGAAATGGGTTTCCTTAAATTATGTATTCCCTAACCGAAAATCCCTAGAGAGCGGCAGGCAAATCTTCACTGTACAGAATGTCTAAACCATGTTAAGTAGCTGGTTATTACATTATTGAATTGAGAGCTATTAGAGATTCTTAGGTTGATAAGTGCAAGAGGATATTTTTCAGTGTACTTTTGATTCCTGCATATCCATCATAGTGATAGGGATGTAATTAGAATTGGGAAAGTTGAGACTACAGACCTTTTCAGTTCAAAATGCCTCACTGCAATACCAGGCAGGCCCACAGAATTTCAGGCCTGAGATTGTATTATGATTATTCCTCTAATCTACTCTCTTTCCCTTCTGTGCCTTGAGCCCTCTCTCCCTTACTGTCACCTTCTTCCCTTTTCCCATGGCGACCAGAGCATGGTCTGTTTCTCCTCCCTTTTCTGCATCTTTTGCATTGCCTAGAATGCATAGTTCTCCAGACTACTGAGTCCAGTCAATTCAAGAGTCCTTGAGAGTTGCTTATCCCAGTGATTTTTGCACCTAAGACTAGGATTGCCAATCCCAGATGAGGGCAGGGGATCCCCCAGTTTAGAGGACCTCCCCCCACTTCAGAGTCATCAGAAAGTATGTGGGGGGGAGGGAAATGTCTGCTGGGCACTCCATTATTCCATATAGAGACTGATTCCCATAGGTCCAATTCTATGAGCCCCAAAAGAAGGTGTCTCTATCCTTCATTATTTTCAATGGAGGGAAGGCATTTGAAAGGTGTGTAGTCCCTTTAAATATGATGGCCAGAACTCCCTTTGAAGTTCAATTATGCTTGTCGCAACCTAGCTACTGGATCCACCCCCAGTGTCTCCTGGCTCCACCCCCAAAGTTTCCTGGCTCCACCCCCAGATATTTCTTGAATTGGACCTGGCAATACCCTATCTGGGACTCCGTTGTAAGAGAAAAGAAGAGGCACAGAGAAGGCAGTTTCTCCCACTGCCTTTCCTCTACCAGTATATAAGCCCATTAGGAGTTAGGGCAGCTGTGGCGAGGGGCTCCAAGTGGTTGGAAATATCAGGGTTATCACTTGGTGTTTGGGATCATGTAAAGAAAGCATTCAAATCCCAAGGATATTTTTTGAGTACTTGCAAAAAATGACTGTCAAAAGCAAATGTGAATTGAAACATACCTAGGGGAATCCACCTATCAACCCACAATGCCATGGCTATTACTGAAAACTTTCCACATGACCCAGTGGCCTACACAGCTGTCAATTCTTGGTGGCCAGTGATACTGGTATAACTACACAATCAGTCTTACCCATGTTGGGAAGCTGATTGAAAATCTCTCTGAAGCCACCTAGTAATTTGGCCAAGTGGATACAATTTTCATTGGTAACCATACCATTGAGAAAATGTTAGGCTTGGCCTTGAGTCCAAAACAGCAAGGCCGTTTGCTATCTCAGTGGTATTCCCACTGCTTTTCAGAAGGGAGTAAAGCTATTACAGAGATAATAATGCAGAGAAAGAAATTAAGAGCCATAAACAAGTGAGGGAAATTGCTGGGACTATTAAATGAGATTCAGAATCTGTGAAGCAGAAAGATGCGGGAAAGCTGTTCCAGGCAGCCCAAGGTGCAGACCAGAAGTTTCTTCCACCATCACTGCCAAATTCTGTGAGAGGAGGGAGGAAGACACAGAAGATGCAGCTGGAAGTGGATCTGATTGTGGTCTTTTTAATCTGTCCCTGCTCACCTGTCCATGTGTTCTTCCATTAGAATTGTAAGTCCCAAATTATACTGTTCAGCCAAATTAATATTCAAGAACTCATTTTTGAAGGGAATTGGATTTAGATTCTACCCTGCCATTTTTGGCTGTGTCCTTTTCATCTCTCCAATTTGCTAAGCCAGTGATTCGCTTTCAGCTTCTTCCTCCATGCAGTGAGCTGGCAAAAAATGTATAACTAGTTTGGAAGCTAGCTGATTGCCCATTCCAGGTGAAGGACCAAAATGATTGGAATTTTCACTCCATTCTCTTGCATCCATGAGTTTGCCAATGAGGGTAACCTGGAGAGACCAAGGTAACAACACTGCAGGTTTTCTCTTGTGTCCCAAACTGATCATCCAGTGCTTCTAGTTTTCTGGTCAACAACTAGTTTTATAGGACTGCTAAAGGTGATGGTCAGCCTATCACTAGTCTCACAAACTGGACTTTCCAGAAGGTTCTGCTGCCATTCTTTCTTCACACCTCACATGTCCCTGAACTGGAGACTGTAGAAGGAGCTGCTGGTGCTCTTTAGAGGACCACATCCAGATCTCCAGAGCTCTCAAGCAGCGAAAGGCAAGGCCCCATTTTTTCAATCAGTTCTTTTGGTAGCCACAGAATACCTGACTAAGGCACAAGGTACTCAGTATTTTCATGCATAACAGCACCAGCATATGAATACAATGCCTGCAGTAGCTAAAGAGTTCACTTCATATGAGGAAAGACTGAAGAGTCTGGGACTTTTCAGGTTAAAAAAATTGATGCCTAAGCAGGGACATGAGAGAGGTTTATAATATTATTCATGGGGTGAAAAGAGTTGACAAAGAACTTTTTCTTCCTCTCCAAAATACTAGGGAGAATTCAATTAAACAGATGGTCAGTAGATTCAGGAAGGACAAAAGGAACTTTGCCTTTACACGCTGAGTGATTAAAAGTGGAATTTGCTGCCAGAGGATGTAGGGATGGCCACAGGCATAGACCCCCTTTAAGAGGGAATTAGATAGATTCATGGAGGACAGGTCTATCAGAAACTACTAATTGTGGTGACTGAGGGGAACCTCCACACTCAGAGGCAGTCAGCCTCTGAATCCCAGTGCCAGGAGGCCTTGACCTCTATGTCCTGTTGTGGGCCCTCCAGAGGAACTGTTTGGCCATTGTGCAAGGCAGGAAGCTGGAATGGATGGGCCACTGGTCTGAGTCAGCAGGGTACTTCTTATGTTCTTACATCTATTTAAAAGTTACTATGTGCTAACAGTATTCATACTCATACAGAAATTGGCACAAGATAATACTGCTTGTGCTGTTGTGAAAATAGAACAGTGCTAGCAATGATTTTCAAATCATGTTTCAGGGAGTTCTAAAAGTCCACTGAGGTTTAACAGAAATTCCTCAGTGAGAACCAACAAACTTTTGTATAAAACAGCTTTTTTATCAGTACTGATCTTCCCTTGCAGTTTGGTTTGGTACATTCTAAGTAAAGGTGAAAAGTAGTCCCCTGTGCAAGCACAAGTTGTTTCTGACTCTGGGGTGACGTCGCATCACTACATTTTCATGGCAGACTTTTTATGGGCTGGTTTGCCATTGCCTTCCCCAGACATCTACACTTTATCCCGTGCAAGCTGGGTACTCATTTTATTGACCTCAGAAGATGGAAGGTTGAGTCAACCTTGAGCCAGCTACATGAATCCAGCTTCCACGGAATCAAACTCAGATCGTGATCAGAGCTGGGATTGAAATACTGTTTACCACTCTGCGCCACAGGGCTCTATTACATTTTAAGACACCTTTTAAACTCATACAGGACAAAAGCTTCATACACACTTTCTGTGAATTAAAAGTATGACCCAAATTGTGTCCCTAAAGCCTTTGTAATGCACTGGAGTTCTACCAGAAGGAGGCTTCTTCAAGGAAGGTTTCAAAATTACCACTGCTAAGCTTGCTAGAAACTGGCATCCTGTAACATCTTGGGGGAGGAGGGAGAGGAGGAGATTGGATTTATACCCCACCCTTTGCTCAGAGTCTCAAAGTGGCTTACAATCTCCTTTCCTTCCTTTTCCCACAACAGACACCCTGTGAGGTAGGTGGGGCTGAGAGAGCTCTGAGAGAACTGGTCTTGAGAGAACAGCTCTGAAAGAGCTGTGACTGACCCAGCATCACCCAGCTGGCTGCATGTGGAGAAGTGAAGAATCAAACCCAGTTCTCCAGTCTAGAGTCTACCACTCTTAACCACTACACCAAACCAGCTCTCTAGGACAGGAGATATGATAAAAGAATTGATCAATTTTGAATACTAGCCTTCAGAATATGTAACCACTATGATAAAGATATGAGGGAGTAGGATTTGATCAGTGAAATAATTTAGCCTGCTGAAACACACAAAGTACATAGTGCAGCAAGCCCAAGCAATTAATTTTCATTAAATATTACTGTAAATATTGATCAATTGTCTTAATTGTCCTGTGATTGTGCTTTCCTTTTTTAAAAAAAAAATAGGTGACAGCAAGCAGCCTCCTTCATTTAAAATGTACAAATTTGTTTTAAACAGAAAACAAAAAAAATAAATATATGAAGCAAATAAAATTATTCAAGTATACAAAGTAAAATAAAATTACCCAGAAATCAAAACAAAATCAGAATGGTCTGTTAGTCCATAATCAGAAATTGTTGGGCAAAACAGATTTTGGAGAAGGGCTATCTATGGTTTATCAGTTCCAAGGCTGAGATGGTCACAGGTTCAGTTCCTGGAATCTCCCATTAAAAAGCTCAAACACCACGTGTTGTAAAAGAATTCTTTTGACAGCATCTAGAATATGTTCCTAATTCTGGTATGGTTTGGTCCAGCTTGCTTACTTCTTTATAGGCTCTCCAGTTGGTGGTCCCTACATTATGTTTTATGGATTAAGATTCCTTCCAACTGCACATGGCAGTTTGCTTTGCAGGAGCATGCTGGGAATTCATGCTGCCCATACCTGCTAAAGACATACCTGAGTAAAACACTGACTGGTCAAATTCTCAGGAAGCAGAAATCAGAAATCGGAGTTTGTAAACTTGACATAAGGCATACATATGATATGGACTCTTGTCATTTCATTAGCCAAGAAAGATAAAATTAACAGTTTCCATAACCTATGACTCTTTAGTGGGATTTTTTAAAAATTCTGTATGTGTGTACTTGAATGTGTGTATTTCTCTTTTTGCATTTTTATCCTTCATTTCCTAAATCCTTTAAATAATGTACTGGTGCATGTAGCCAGAGGTCTGTGGCAGCTTTAGAAAAAGAGAGAAAGAAGTAAATCACATTGGGGAGCACAGATAAGAAAGAGTCATAGGAAAAACCATCTCTCACTCAGTCAACTGGAATTGTGTAAATAGCTTCGACAGCACACTTCTTTGCTGGTAGAACTGAGGAAAATTTTCCTATAAGTGGCAGATAGCTCAGGTGTATGCAGGGGGAGGGTGGGAAGTTCCTTTGTTCTCTCTTTTGAGAGAGAGAAAAGTAAAAAATGTGCAGGCTTACCACATTTTATGCTGCACCTGGAATCTTTCCATTCGACAGTAATTAGTGAGATACGGTATCTTGATAACCCTTCAGGTGTTTGATTCTCACTCTTTTTATTCCCACACCAGCTGCTTTCAGTAATGAGAAGAGTTCTACTCAGCATTTCACCATTTTGGACTTTTTTTCATTCCAAATACTAGCAGATTCTCTACTATGTGGCATTATTGCATGTTTTATACACATAGACCGGAAGGAAGGAAGGAAGGGTTCAGACTGGCAGCTTGGTGCACACGAGAGGCATCCCAAATTGGGCTGACTCAAAATGGTGGTAGAAGCCCATCCACATGCTCACCCACAAAGCTCCTGTATCCCACATGGGATTTGTGGTCAGACAGCTGTAGCACACCATCCCCTCAGATCGGTTTGGGTGTCTTTCCCCCCGTTCATTTCATTGGTCATAAACATATGCACCCATGTGCCTATACACCTATGTGCTCAGAAGCAATGTATTTTTTTAAAAGGCAGAAGCAGCTTGGGGTGGCCTGGTGGGTTCACACTGCCAATTCGCCTCACTTGTGCACTTTGGCATTCAAAATGCTGAAAAGGCAGATGGTGAGTGGTGCAAAAATTTGCTACCACTTAGGAGGTGGTGCTTTTTGATCCATCTCAGAGACAGCTAAGGATGGGGTGAGGATGGGAGCAGGATGGGAGACAGATGTGCTTGTTTGGACCTGATTTGGATCCATCTGGGAGCTGTCCCTGTGTCAGCTTAAAGTGCCAGTCAGGACCCAGCCATATGATTGTCTCTCTTGTGCACAAAATAACTGAGAACCTGTGTGGCAGAGTGGTTAATGCGCCAAATTAGAATAAGTTGATCCTAGTTCAAATCCCTGCTCTTCCATGAAGTTAAGGGAGTAACCTGGAAGGCCCAGGCCAGCCTGATCTTGTCAGGTCTCAGAAGCTAAGTAAGGTTGGTTTTGGATAGTACTTGGATGGGAGACAGTCAAGGAAGTCCAGGGTTGCTAAGCAGAGGTGGGTAATAGCAAACCATTTTTGTATGTCTCTTCCCTTGAAAACAGTATGGAGTCTCCATAAATTGTCTGTGATTTTCCACCACCACCCACTCAAAATCCCTGCTCTACTGTGAGGTTCACTGAGTGAATTTGGGCCAGTCACTCACTCTCTCTCAGCCTAATCTGCCTCACTGCACTGTTGTCAGGATAAAAAAAGGAGGGCTCTTTGCCCTGAGCTGTACAGGAAACATGCACATGTTTATCTTTGCATATAAAAAGAAATTCCCAAATTCTAGCACATGGGGTGGGATTTGCTCAGCCATGTTCTGCTCTTCCAGTTTTCATCTAGTCATCCACAGTATAGAGGTGGAGAAAAATATGCACAGATCCATTGTTCCTCCTTGCATTTATAGCTCCTTGATTTCTCAAGTGCAAAAGCCAAATTTGGCTGTATCTGCTTGCTGAGAGGAACATTAAACAACAAAGAGCAGTACATAAGAAAGCAAAGACAACCAGGAACAGTCTGGATGCAGTGGCTTTGATTGATCTTATTTTCGAAGCAATGATGTGTCAATTATCATTTGTAGTTGAGAACGCAAAGCATTCTGAGCACACCTTGAGCAAACGGTCTCCTCCCCTTAAGAATCTTGGAAGGTTTATGGTTTCCCATTAGAACAGAACATGAGTTAGTTCAAGGGTCCCAGAATCTGTCCTGTATATACAGAGGAGACTGAATTAATGTCTCAGAAAGGAAGTCCTGGTTGACCGCTTTGTTTATTCATGCTGTACAAAGGAGCCAGAAATATCTGTTCTAGTTTGGCATTAAAGAGAGAAATAATTACTCCTCTTTTCAGATTGCATTTTCACTTTTGATATATCACTTCCTTCACTTACCACCAAGTTGGAGGTGGTTTTCAAACCTCTTGGGAATTGAAAAAGCAGCAACAATGATGAATCTATAAAGCACCCTTTAATACATGTCCCATGAGCAACACTTCATTGAAAGTATCCTGTTTTATGAAAAATAATTAAGTTATATGTATGAATGGGGGTGGGGAGAAACATGTTCAATCCCAGCCCTAAAGCAACAAATTCATACTTGTCGTAGCTCATGAACCTGTACACTTTATAGTCTGATCCCATCAGGCACTGCTCTGGCACATTAATATGCAGGACTGAAGTAGCTCCTAAGCCATTTGCACTGAATGAGGGGCATCCCTGGAAGTCTATGTGAATTAGGGATTCTAGCATTCTCAGTCTTTGGGAAATCTCCCATCCTTTCTTCTGCATGCAAAAAGGATGCAGTCTCCTAAATACTGTTGTGGCACATGCACTACTAAGATAAGCAGACATTGAATGGGATATAAATCATTTGTGGCACATGTCCAGGAGTTGCTGAAAACTAGTTTTGATGCTTCATTGCAAACCACATTTCCTATGCTAGATCTTCTCCAGTACTTGAAAACTGAATGAAAAAAAATTGTAATAATTAGGGCTAAGTGGGGACACAGCCTCAAGGGAAAATGTCAATTACCATGTAATTATAATCATCCACACTCAAATAAATTGTCATTGATTCCTGTGCTTACTCACCATGTTTGTCACTAGCTGTAGATAAGCACTTGGGCTTGTATGAAATTTCCCAGTGGTTATGTTATATTTGGAAGGAAAGCACACATGTAGTGTATTTCTGGATTCAGGAGCTAGGAGCTGAAAGTTGCATTTGCATGCCACTTTTAGCCAACATTAGGGCAGGATTTGCATGTTGCCAGGCTCATGCACGTGGTTCATGCCCTTCTACCTTCCCTTTTACACAGCAAACCCTGCTTACCAACTAATTTGATTTACTCTGATGTCCAGATGCGGGCATCCTGAGTTAGTCATCTCATACAAACCAGAGTTAATCATCTCATACAAACAGAATTCTAAACTTCAACTGAATTCTGTTTTAGCATCCCCAGTTGGCAGAGGAGGGCAACTAACTCCAATTAATGCATGCACTGGCATCTGTAAATCGTAAGTAACCAGAGTTCATTTCTGAGCAGGATTTTTCTGCACAGGATGGGAGAGTCAACAAAGGCAGGAGGAAAGCACCTGTGTACATGCCTAGCAACAAACCAGAGTTCGCATATTCCCCACATCATGCTGGTTAAAAGTGACATATATGCAAAGGCCTAGTTTCATTTATGAGACTTTTCCCTTCATAAATAAGGACTTAAACATGTATCTTCAGGAGAGAAATGATAGTGCCATCATAATATCAAGACTGGCCCTTTGGACGCTAGCAAAGTACCAACCAGCCAAGCAAGCGGCCTGCCAAGCCAGCCAGCAGGAACGCAAAGATAAGTAATCTGAGAGCAGCTCAGTCTGCTCTTGAAAAATGAGTGGCTGAGACCCAGAAATATTATGAAACCAGGTATAATTCAACTGGCCCTTTGTGTTCTTTCAAGTTATTCCATCACAGTTTGTTGCATGTAGAGCTGCCTTTGGAGTCTGAAAGCTTCAGCTGGGTCAGAATACAACAGTTGGTCAAAAATCTGCTCCAGTGCCTGATTTGTTTCCAGGCTTAATTTATTATCTTTGACCTATAAAACCTTAAACAGCTTGAACTCCACTTGGTACGAGGATGACCTTCTTGCTCTAATATCCATCCTGTGTGTGTGTGTGTGTGTGTTTGCAATATCCTTTGAAGCAGAGGGCACCAACAGATAGGAAAGCCCCTGTGAACTCCAGCCACCAACAAGCATGATGCATTTGTGACAGGTTCATTGCCATACAAGATGGCTTTTCCCATTCTCTGCCATTGTCACAGTCCCGCTATACCCTATGATTATTCCCAATCTCCATAGGGAATAATGAATTGCCCAGCAGACATTTCCCTCCCCCACCCACCCCCATTTCTGATGACTCTGAAGTGTGGGATTGGCATGGCATTTCTACTCACAAGTTGCTGAACTTCCAACTTCTTCAAAGTAACACAGAGAAACCAAAGGTTACCCTGAAAACGGGAATCTCACCACTGACTTCTAGGTTTAGTGTGATACAATAGTTGCTTCTTCTGATGAAGAAAGTTTGTGCCTTTGTATCAGCAGAGAGCAGAAAGCATGCTGTTCTTTGAAATGTTTAGCACAGCAGCATGGAGGCTGTCCCTACCAGCAGGCTGCCTAGGAATCTTTCAAAAGGAATGGCATCCAAAATGTTGAGATTAGACACTTAAAGAATATCTGGAAAAGGAAAAGAGTAATTGAATGGTTTGTGTTTTTAGAATAAACAGGATTAAAGACCATTTTTCCGTCTCTACAAGGCACACACTTTCCTTTGTCAAGAGACAATGCAAATGTAAGGCCTCATTAATGTATACTAGCTCGACAAACAACCAGTTTCCCAGAAGGAGTAGCAATTTTATGGTGGAAACTTTTACTGTTTGTGACTTACCAAGACAAATCTGGCCTCCAAACCACACATTTACCAGGGATGGGGCTTTGCTTCTCTTTTGAGTGCTTCTTATGGGTCTGCCCCCTTTTACTGCGTTGCCTTTTGGGGACTTAGCCTTACCCTTAGGTGATCCTTAGTTGCCTGCAACAAAAGATAACATTTTAAAGGGTGAATACGTGGATATTTTTTCCCTCCTGTTCCGTGAGCTGGAGAAGAAAGACAAGGAGGATTTAGATGATAAGGAGAAACAGAAGCTGAAGTGGAGAGTAGACAGGACCTCGGCCAATTGGCTTCCTGAGTTTTTCATATATGCTGGTTGATAGCACGCTCAACCTTGGAGGGCTGCTTCACTGATCCAGTACATGGATATTATTTATAAGGAGAATACAATGTTTGGCTCCAATATGACTAGGAGTTCCGAAAGTGAGCTGCCTCATACCCTTCCCTGCAGTGGAACTGCATCCACCAGCAGCTTTGGCTCCAGGTCTTGTCCTCTGCATGACCAAACTTGGGTGACCGCTCTGATAGTGGCCATTTGGTTGCCAGGACTTTTTTGACGTCTTCATCTTCTTTCTGCAGTTCGGCAGGGCAGGCGGTTCAGCCCCGCTTGCTTTGCTGGGAGTTTGGGTACCAGGGAGTGTGCAATAGGAAGGCTTGCCAGTACAGGCATGAAGGCCCCATGTGGGGTGGCTCTCACTCCTTTAGTAACTGCCCCAGAGCCCGGCCACATAAGGGCCAAAAGAGGCAGGACAGGGGGTGGAGATAATTACCAAGCTGGAATAGGGGCCCGTCCGATAAAGGTGGAACCTCTTTCTCCCTGTCCATCTGGCTGCAGGAGTTTTTGGAGTCCTTTAATGGGATTTCATTTTGGAGGGCAGACATGAAACTTGAAGCAGAGCTTTGGGGAGGGACTGTGGCTCAGTGGTAGAGCATCTGCTTGGTAAGCAGAAGGTCCCAGGTTCAATCCCTGGCATCTCCAAAAAAGGGTCCAGGCAAATAGGTGTGAAAAACCTCAGCTTGAGACCCTGGAGAGCCGCTGCCAGTTTGAGTAGACAATACTGACTTCGATGGACCTAGGGTCTGATTCAGTATAAGGCAGCTTCATATGTCCATATGTCCATGTCTGATGCTGCTGGGTCTTGAGGTTTTGAGGTTTATTTTTGCAGACATTGGTGCGCAGATATATGGCCAGATTCATGGGTTCAGGAGGGTGTGAACCGAGATCTTATGTTTCTTGAGTTATCAAAGATTTCAGGTTTTCACGGCTGGCATCATAATTAGGGTTTGTAGAATCTTTCGGGCTCAAGTGCCATGTTCTACTGGAGAAAGTTTTTCTTCCAGACGTTTTGTTCTCAGCTGCGGAGAACATCCTCAGTGGCATTGCAGCCGGAGCAGGTGCTCTGACCTTCTTGGCTGCTGTGCATTGCTCAATGCACAGCAGCTGAGAACGAAACGTCTGGAAGAAAAACTTTCTCCAGTAGAACACGGCACTTGAGCCCGAAAGATTCTACAAACCCTAATGTTTCTTGAGTTCTTTCCCATTCTTGTTGCTGTTTGGTTGTGGGGGAGTTATATGGCCAATTGTACAATTCATTTTTGGTGTGATGACATGGCAGTGGTACATGTCATTAATTCCCTTTCATCCAAATCTCAACAGGTTATGAAATAGGTGTGGCCCTCACTCTGCGTTGTCTGCGACTTAACATACTGTTTTTAGTCAAGCATGTTCCTAGGGTTAATAATGGAGTGGCTGACACTCTCTCTCATGAACAGATGGAGAGATGTCGTCAGCTGGCCCCAGAAGCTAATAGAAAGCCGGCGCAAATGCCCCCGGAGCTGTGGCTGATTGGAGAGCGATAGGCCTAGCCATAGCACACAGTACCAGAAAGTCTTAAGTTAGGGGTAGGGTATTGCATTGTTTGGCCCCTCCCGGTGGAGCAGTTGCTCCACTTCTGTGTTCCTTTAAAAGGTAAGGGATTGGCTGTGTGATCCATTAGGGGATGCTCTGGCTTTTGCTAGTAAGGCATTGGGGTATAAAGAGGAAACCGCAGACTTTCATCTGTTAAAGATGCTGGAGGGCTGGGCTAGAGAGGCCGGGCCTAATCCTGATGCTAGGAGGTCTATTTCCCCTTTGATTCTTAGGGGCTTGAAGGGGGTTTGGGGCACAGTGTGTGCATTCTATTTTGAATCCACCCTCTTTCATGCTGCTTCCTTGGTTGCCTTCTTTGGGGCCCTCAGAGTCAGTGAGCTAGTGGCACGCTCCTGAAATGATGTTCCTGGTAGTGCTTTGTTGCCACGGGTCCTGAGGTTGGTGGAGAGTAAGGCAGTCATTACCGTTCGACACTCTAAGACTGACTGGCGTTGCAAGGGAACCATTTTGGAGCTGGGCACATGCTCTAGCAGGACTTGTGTCCTGTTTCCACTTTGGCTGTCTATTTGGCAGTATGCAGTCCTAGGGATGGATTTTTGTTTTGTCACCTCAACAGCAGTCTGCTGACAAAACATCAGTTTTGGGTTGTGACTTTTCAGGCTTTAGCTAAGCTGCCTTAACTCCCAAACTTAATCTCTAACTTTGTGTGGTTTGTAACATGAATGTTATGGTTATTGTTTCTAGTTTGACTGTTTTTTCTTTTTAGATGCTGTTGTTCCTGGCCAGAGTTCTCATCTGTGGACACAGTTATGTGTTTTGGGCTGCACATCAGGCCCGGAGAACTTTGGTCGGCTCTTAGCTGGGACTCAGCCAATGGGTCACTATTGAATGGCGTGGGTGCCAGGGTCGTCATTGGCCTGGCCTGCTGCCATTGTTATTCTACAGGAATGCTGGCCCTCCTCCCCAGGTCCTAGTTATTCACCTGTGTGGGAATGATCTCGGGCTAGTAAAAAGCAAGGTGTTGTCCTTGCAGGCCAGGGATGATTTTAGGGCCATTAAGATGAGATGGCCAGGGACCATTATAATATGGCCAGATATGATTCCCCGCCTTGTTTGCCGTAGTGTTGGGACCCTGCAGGCATTGAGAGGGCCCATCACAAGGCTAGCAAGGAGATTAGGAAAGCCTTAGAAGGGGGGGGGGGGTTGGGCCACTACCTGCCACATTTGGATATTTCTCTTAAATTCCCTTACCTCTACAGAGGGGATGGGGGCATCTCTCTGAAAAGGGTAATATGCTTTTCTTGAGAGACATTCTGCAAGGGCTACGGGTGGCCTTCTGGTGGGTGCTAAGGCCTAAGCAGAGGCTTGGCCTTAGTGGTGGCAGGTTTTACTGTGCTTATGGTACTGTGCGGCTAGGGGAGGACCAGAAAGCATCCCCTCTTGGAGGGTTAGGGGTCTGGCGGATTAACCTTGCGGTTTGATGACCCAGAATGGGAGAATGCAGACCGTCCTTTAAGGCTCGACTGGAGGGGGCCTTTCATTGAGACGTGCATCTAGTGGTTGGACACTCTGGGGCTTGCCTTCTTGCTGAGCTGGCCTAGCGGGAGCTGTGCCACACAGCTTCGGCTGGGGGCTGGGTCCCTCGCCCATTGAGTGGCAGGGAAGGGGTCTGTTGAAACCCCTGGCCCTGACCAAGTCACAGTTTCAGTACTGGAGGGTGCCTTCCATTGAGATGTGCATCTAGTGGACGGACCCTCTGGGGATTGCCTTCTTGCTGAGCTGACCTGGCGGTAGCTGTGAAGTACAGCTTCGGCTGGGGGGTGGGTCCCTTGACTGGAATGGAAGGGGAGGTGTCTGTTGATACCCCTGGCCAAGACACAGTTTTGGTTAGCCCTTGCCGTTTGTTACTTATACTTTAATAAAGTGGCCCTTAGTTATACCCAATACCTTGCATCTGACTCTTTATTCCAACTTGGAGGGCAAAAAGAATATCTGAAAAAGAAAAAGAGTAATGGAATAGTTTGTGGTTTTAGAAAAAGCAGGATTAAAGACCATTTTTCCATCTCTACAAAGCACACACTTTCTATGTCAAGAGACAATGCAAATGTAAGGCCTCATTAATGTATACCAGCTCGACAAACAACCAGTTTCCCAGAAGGAGTAGCAATTTTATGGTGGAAACTTTTACTGTTTGTGACTTACCAAGACAGATCTGGTAAACTACACATTTACCATGCTCAGAGTTGCTAACAGCATAAGATGAAGGAAGACCCTATTCTCAAAATAGAAATAATCTTGATTAAAGTTCACTCCAAAACAAATACTATTAACATAGCAGGGAAAAAAACATTGCCTTCCAAACAATATCAAGAGCACAGATTTTCTCTGCAGTGCCACTGGCCATGATATCTTGCTAGCAAGGCTGGCTGGGTTGGAAGTAGGGCTGTAAGAGGGGGCAGAAAAATTAAAAAGAGAAAAATCTTTGGCTACTTACAAGAAGTTCTGGCCATAGAGTTCCTCACGATTCCTAGAGATACTCAGGAGTGAAAAGGGTAGCTCTAGCAATTGCTGGAGACTCTATGGTAAATAATTTGTGAGCTGCCTTGAGTAGACCTATGGAAAGACAGCATATGAATTCTCCAAATAAATAATACTATTGCCATTCCTATGCAAAAAACCAAACAAAACAAACAAACCAAGGCCAAACAAATTATCAGCCAAAGGCCTTTTGAAAAATCCACGTCTTAGTGTACAGACCTTTCTGCTAAGATCTGGTAAACTTCAGAGACGCAGTTCTACAACTGAGGAACCACAGAAAACACATGCTCTCTTATGTTCTCTGCTATGAAGGAATAGACAGAAGAGATTGTTAGCAGATCTAAGTGTGCAAGTGAATCTCTCCAAGAGATACAGTCCACAAAATCTCTCCCCTCCCCCCAGGCTATATAAGACTTTAAAGGTAAAAAACTTACACCAAGCCATCCCCAAGATTGCATCTTTTTGCTACCTGGCTAAAAAGGTGATGAAGCTTTTAAGCATTTGCCAGGTCACAGTACATGGATGGTGTTCAGCTTGGTGGGTCAGTAGATGCACATGTCTGCTTTGGGACAAGCAGTTTGCTTAGGGTTGCCAACCTGCAGCTGGCAACTGAAGGGAGTCTAGGGAGCAGGGAAAACCATAAATTTTCCAATAATTCCTAGAGCAACTCTATGTCACTTCTGTGAGGTTTTCCCCTGAAAATGATGTAGCAGCGTATACGATGCAACAATGTGTTTTTAATAAAGACTTTCCAGCCCTACCATAGTGGGAGGCCCAATAGCCCTAAAATCATAGATGCTGTAGATTTTCAAACCTCTGCCCCCTCCCCATTTTTTGTATGTGAGGGTAAGCAGGCTGATACGTTGGTTCTTCAGTTTCCCAAGATCAACAGACAATATCAGAAGTAGTATTATGCCTATTAAATGTTCTGTAAGCTTCTTAAAGCCTCTGTGCCTGTGCAGCACCTGTCCTGGTAATACATGAGCCAGAAAATAAATCTGATGACAGATGCATACATTGTCCCTCTTTTCCCAGTAGTATCAGGCAGCAGTGCCCAATGGGAGGGCAGCAAGTTTCTTCTGTGAAATACCCAGGAGGCCTTGCTTTGATTGTTCAAATGAAGCATGTCCTTCGTGAGCTTGTGTTTTTTTCTCAACTGAAAGAATTGCTGCTCAGAGTTTACTAGTGGAACAGTTGCTAATAGGGTTGCCAAGTCCAATTAAAGAAAAATCTGGGGACTTTGGGGGTGGAGCCAGGAGACATTGGGGGTGGAGCCAAGAACAAGGATGTGACAAGCATAATTGAACTCCAAGAGAGTTCTGGCCATCACATTTAAAGAGACAGCACACCTTTTAAAATGCCTTTCTTCCATAGGAAATAATTAAGGATAGGGGCACCATATTTTGGGGCTCATAGAATTGGACCCTCTGGTCCAATCGTTTTGAAACTTGGGGGGTATTTTGGGGAGAGGCACTAGATGCTATACTAAAAATTTGGTGCCTCTACCTCAAAAAATAGCCCCCCCAGAGCCCCCAATACCCACAGATCAATTTCCTATTATTCCCTATGGGAATCATTCTCCATAGGGAATAATAGAGTGCCTAGTAGACATTTCCCTCCCCCCCACACGCTTTCTAAAGGGGGGGAGGGCCTCCAAACTAGGGAATCCCCTGCCCCCTCCCTCTCACACACACGCACTTACCAGATCTTCCTCCGGACAACTCTACTTCCTGTGAAAACGAAAGCAAAAGAAAGGGAGGGGCCATTCTCAGAAGCCCTTTCTGCTTCCTGCTTCCTGCCCAGCCTTAAAGGGGCAGACATTTTGCAAACGGCTCAGGAGCTCTACAACATGAAGCCTAAAGGTATGTTCTCCCCCCCCTCCACCCCCCACCCCCGCTTCCAGAGTTTTGAAGAGTGGGAGATGAGGCTGCGAACCCAGAAGTCTCCCGCCAGAGCGGGAGGTTTGGGAAGCCTAGTTGCTAACTATGTGCATCCAAGTAGGGAGGGGGGGCAATTCAAATTACTGGTGGTTGTGATGGCCAGAATCCCAAGAACTGTTCTAGCTTTGCAGGCATTATGAAGCTTTGGATTTCTGTTTCTCATATACAAGCCCCACATATTGCATAGCAAGCAGCTTCTGAAACCAAGGAGAGGTACCAAAGTAGTTGCCATAAAGAGTTGTCATTCCTCCCCCCACAGGCACCAGTGAGGGATGGGGGTAGGGTTGCCATATCCAGGTTGGGGAACTCCTGGAGATTTGAGGATGGAGTGTAGGGAGTACCATGGGGAGGGGGGACCATGGGGAGGGGGGTTACAATGCAACAGAGCCTATGCTCCAAAGCATCCATTTTTCTACAAAGGAACAGATCTCTGGAGATGAGCTGCAATTCCAAGGGATCCCCAGGTCCCAACTGGAGGCTGGCATCCCTAGTGTTTCCTGGAATGCTGGATTATTTGGGAGCTAATTATAGGTGAGATAATCCTTTGCAATAGCAGTTTGAGTGTGTAAGGACACACACTGTATGTACTAGGAATGAGATCCAACAGAATTGGACTGTGGATGCCATTATTGTTCCTGCTCCTAAATCTTCTGCAGCGATACCATGGCAGACATGTAAGGGTTTTTCAGAAGGGAAATCAATGTGATCTCCTGGGAATGAAACTTTGGAGCCTGTAAAAAGGGAAGGAGGATTGCTAGTCAAAGCAAATAAAGGTCAAAAGTTCCACTGGATACACAGAAATCTTGGGGTAAACCTAATTAACCATATCCCTCCTTACTGGTTTCTTTTTCTCCAACCAAATCCAATCATTCATGTGTACATGGCATTGTTGCTGGTTTTTTTCCTGGTATAACTGCTTCTTTATACTAGTCCCACTAAATGTTCACAAGCAGAATGATTTCATAAGTGCTAAAATGGCTGCCTTAGCATTAGAGGTGATTTATTGCTTTTAATTTGCTTAAACTTCCAATGTCCTGAACTAAAACGACCCTCAGTGGTAGAATTTAGCTTTTATATTTAGCAGCTTTGCAAATCATAACATCTATAAACTTTAAAGTACACCCTCTTTACTTGCCAAACCAATAGGGCATACCTCTTAATGTACAGATGTTTTCCTGCAGACTTGTTAAAGGAAAAAAGAGCTGAAAATAAGTAAACCAGTAATGCAAACAAACATGCACATACATATATTCAAATGCCATACCCTGGCCTAGTCAGTGAGAACAGTATTTTAAAGAGCAATGACATCTCTGGAACTAATGAAATGAATAGTCACTAAGGATGAAGTCCCATGCTATATGCAAAGCACTAAAATATTCTTTCAGTGTTTGGGTCCTTCCTTCCCAAATGTAATGTGCAGCCAGCTATTAGCCTGAATCCAACCATTGTCCAATTTCAGTGACTTTTCCTTCAACCAAATTAAGTTGTCTCCTTAAGCTTTGGAAAGGCATCAAAATGATGTCTGCAGCCACCTTAGTGGTTCCATACACTGTGACTATGGCTGACAGCTAGCATCAGCCTAAAAATTGTAACCAGGGTACAGGAAAAAGACTTGTCTCCAGATGCAAACTGGTTTGCCACCAAAGTGATGCCTCTTGTCATGATGGACAGCAGTCCACAAATTGCTGGCCAGGGAGTGGGGAGGTGAGGTTGCTGCTGCAAGCCTCCATCTGCTTAAATACAAACATCCATCAGCCAAATAATATCTCTGCTTGAGCTTAGTCCTTAGGGGCTGCACCAAATTTGATTAAATTTGATCTTTTGAATTATCCGCTCTATCAGTTCTTTTGCAGTCTAGGGCATTTGGTACCATATAATCCAGAAAGCCTATATGTGAAGAAAAGATCACATGACTATTGAGCTCTAACAAATTATAGGCCCACATTCCAAACCTGCCATGATTTGTAGACACAGTAGTTCCATGTTTGCAGGAGATCCTTAGAAAGGAAAAGCTTTGCATGTTATGAACTTTCCTGCCAAAGTAGTGTCATGACAGGAGAGTGTGTATCTTGTAAAAAAATTCCCTTCTCTCTCAGCCATGGTTCTGTCCCTGGCGGGGAGTCCTTCAGTTTCCTACACAGTTCAAATGCCAACTTCCATCTCACCCATGGTTTCCAGACACTACCTTGGGATCAGAGATTCTTTCTCTCCCTACTTTATACCTATGGACAGTACTTCCAAAAATCTCTCCTATTCATTTGCTACTTTAGGGACCGTCTATCCCCACATGTTCTCCAGAGGGTACTTTGATCTGGATCGCAAAATCTATTAGTAATCATTGGACTGAAGGAGGTCAAACTAAAGAACACCAGAGAGAGGGCTTTCTTGGTTGCAGCCCCCCACTGGTGGAACCAACTGTCAGAGGAGGTGAGGGACCTTGCTCATTTTCACAAGGTGCGGGACCTTGCTCATTTTCACAAGGCCTGCAAGACTGCTCTCTTCCAGCTGGCTTTTAATTGATGCGCAGCCTACATCGTAGGAATCTGGAGAAATGCCGTCACCACCAGAAACATACAACATCTGATGAGAGTAGCACCAAACCAATTTGAATTGTTTTAAACTGTAGAATTTGTGATTTTATAATATAATTGTTTTAATTGTTATTATGATTTTATGTTGTGAGCCACCCTGAGCCTGCCTTGGCAGGGAGGGCGGGATATAAATAAAAAAATTAATTAATTAATTAATTAATTAATTAATTTTTTAAAAGCTATTTTCAGACCACCTACTGGCTTGGGGTTTTTTTCCTCTTAACTTAGTCACAAAGTGTTAATTAGTGCATCTATAAACGCATACAAAATAGTCAACAATTCTATGTGTTTTCTGTATTCATCTCCTGCTGTGCCCTACATCAATGACTGATATAAAAATAATGTACATATGCAGAAAACAAAAGCGGTCTCAATATTTTTGCAGAACCAAACAATGAACTATCAAACAAACCTAAACTGGAGTGCTATCATATGACTTTGTGCTGTGTAGTCCTTACAAAGACAGTTTTGTGCCGTTCTCTTTTCTTTCGTTTGCTTTAGGGTATGTACCTTCCTTTCCTATCTCAACCACATAGGAAAAAGCTTCTAATTAGGATTAAACCAGAGTATATTTTTTAAAAAGTATATAGGACATAATGTTATTTTCCCCCGGAACATAAGTATGAATGGTTTCCTAAAATTATTAAATCATTTATATGCCACTTTTTCCTAACAGTTATGTTACAGTTTAAAACCATTGGAATAACACCATAGTTTAGCACCACCAGCAGCCTGCTCTTAGTCCATTAACAGCCCAGTCCAGATATACATGGTGGCTGGCCACTCGGGTGTGAGCGGATCTACAGCACCACTCGTTGGCTTCCAAAGGGGAGATGTTACACCACGCTTGGAGGGGGAAGAGCGGTCCAACGAGCGAGAGAGAACTTGTCACCATGCTGATTCTGCCTAGGCACACACTTTTGGCCTACTGCTGAGGTGGGGGTCGGGGAGGCGCAGGCTCGCATGGGACCACGGGGTTGGCCAGCCTGTTGCATGTGACCGGGCGAGGGGGCAGAAAGCCCGCACCTGAGAGGCCATCAATCCCCCCATTCCTTCCCGCTCTCAGAGACTTTGCCAATGGCAGTCTGATGGGCAGAGGCAAGCGCGGACAAGCAGAAAGTGCCAAGTGCAGGAGTTCCCCGTCCTAGACAGCAGCTGAAATGTGTGTCTGGGAGCAGCCAGACCAAGTCCGAAAGACACCCCCTGGAGTCCCCCCCTGGTATTGCCCTGCTGCCACCCCCTGCTATGTGCAAGGAACACCTCCCCTGGGGGCTGCAGAACTCAGAGTGCAAGCTGCTGGGCATGCATCCACTTCAGCAGGCCCCCCCAAGTGCCCAGCACACAACAGCCCTGTGCAGTTGAGTACGCCATCAGCCCGGGCAGGCTGAGGGGCGACAACCCCCTCCCCTGTCCAGACAAGTGGGGGGCAGCGTGGAGCCTCATAGCCCATTCCCCCCCAAGAACCAAGTTTGTCCACTCTCCCTCGGAGAGGCCACTGACGGGGGGGGGGGTTACCCCGGGAACGTGCAGCAGATGCCAAGCAGGAGAGACAACAGAGGGCACAGCTCAGACTTTAGTTTTCAGGAACAGAGTGCAACAGTCTCCCTGGAGTGCACTGGGCAGTCTCGCTGTGGGTGGGGCTCCATTCCAAGCGGCAGGCAGAAGCAGCTGAGGGAGTGGGGGGGCAGTGGAGCAACACACGTGAAAGCCTCTGTGTTGGAGTCCCACCTGCAAAACAGAGACAGAGATCAAGAGCACCTGCAGGGGCGGTGGCTGGAAGAGCAGGCTGCATTTTAGCCGGGCACTCTCTTAAAGGGACAGTCTCTGACCCGCCTCCCTGCATCAGGGCAGCTGCCACACACACACCATTCCCTTCCAGGGGTTGGGAATGCGGCAGAGGGCAGACCAAGGGAAGGGAGCAGGCAGCAGCACAGGGGAGTGGGCTCAGCAAATGCCCCCTGCTGGAGCCCGCTACCAGGTTCAAGTGCCAGAGACGCTCGCACACCAAGCGGTCAAGAATGAGGGGGGGGAGGATGGGGGGGACAGTGGAACTTAGGTGACAGTCCTCGCATGCAGAGCCTCCGGGAGCCCGGAACCTGTGGAGACATGGAAACAAGAGCAGTTAGCCTCAGGGGAGAGACCTCTCTCTTCCCCTCACAAGTCAAAGATACTGTCAAAGCAACCGTGTGGGGCAAAACCTGTCACCAACATACCTGCCTGTCCCTCACTCTGTATGGCCGGGAGGTCACTGGCACATCTTCCCGCCACGCGAACCTGTCCCTAACAACTGAGTTGTACGAGGCAGAATGGAAGTATTTCTTGAAGGGGGGGCGTGATTGGGTGCCAGGGAGGGGGCTCACCAGGCTGATGTGCGAGGGGATTGGTGAGGCAATCACACTGCTCCCTAAGGGGTTTGCGAGCTTCCGCAGCAGTGGAGGCGACCTTTGTTTTTGGGTTCATCAAGTGCCTATGGGATGTTGCGCCTCTTGAGGGGGTGTGTCATGGGCCAAACTGCTCAGGAAGCCACCTAAGCCTGGCCAACTCCTCTGCCTGAATGCCTCCTCCTCTGCCTGAACACCATGCTCCGGCTCACTTCTGCCCACGCTCGGGCGCAGCCCTCAGCCGCTGCTGCCCTCGGGCGGAGAGGTGCTCGGGTGGCCCCCCCACCCACGTAACTCTTCTCCACTGTGGCGGCACACACCCTTTCTGCGCCCATGTAGTGGCTCGTCTGCTCCCAAAAGACTTCCCCCCATCCGGATTATGCTGTAAAAGCCCTGGCAAATAGAGATGACAAGTGCACTAAGCCAACCTTCTTTTCAAAAAAACAAGGCAGGGTATATGAACAACCCTACAAGTTCTTAATTTGCTCTGTAAAAAGCTGTGCTGCATCCAGAGTCCTCTGTTCAAATTCCAATTGTTTCCCCACACTGATTTGTAATTATAAAAAAATAGCTGATACCCATGAAGAAAACATGTACATGGGTCTTTAATATGTGTATAGATCCCCGCTTTTCTCAGTGAGCAGAAATGTTTGCTGAACAGAGCAGTCATGCTGGGAATTAAAGCAGAGAAATCAATCTAATTCATTCATACTGCTTGTGAGAAAGATAAAATTGTTGAAGGAAACAATTGGGGAAGGGGGCATAGCAACTAAGTCCTATGTTCTGACAGAGTTAGATAAAATCTTCCTTTTCCTGATGTACCGGCAGGGATATTCTATAAATTACTTCCATCTAAGCACATTGCTTTCAGTGGACTGAAAATGGAACAACTCCACATAGGTTAGCACTATGGGGAATCCTCTTCTCTCCCATGGAGGACCCCCTTGGCTTCAAACCTAATGTTTGTATTCAGAAATCTGGAGATGGCTATGTTTGTTAATGTGGTCAAGTTTGTTTTATGTGAAGAAGACCCATTCAGATATTCAGTTCATACCTGTAGTCTGAAGTCCACAGCCCGGCAGTAGAGTTGTTGATTGTATATTTTGGTCCTCCAGCACTCCATTGGAACCAATTGATGCATTAATTTGTCAGTCATCAAGAGTAATAAAGTAACAGAATAATAAAGTATCTCCATTTTTCTGTTCCATTTTCTTGCCTAGGGAGTTCATCTACAATAGCAATTCTTAACAGGGCCATATGGGGGTGGGAAGAGAACGGAGGGCATTTGGGATTGTGAGTTGTTTTATACAGCTCATCCTGCACTGAGGATAAAATCCCAGATTTATTCTTCCGGCTCTTAAAAAAGCAGCACACAGCAAATAGGGTGGCCATAATATCTGCAGGCCAGCCAGGGACACCTTGAGAGGGGAAGGAATGTGTGCGTGCGCGCGCCGCCGGAAACAGGAAGTGACGTCACTTCCGGTGATGTCATTCCACCGCCAGAAACAGGAAGTGACATCACTTCCTGTGACATCATTTTCCCCCTCCCACGCCACCTACCGGAAGCAGGAAGTGACATCACTTCCTGTGACATCATTTTCCCCCAAATGACATCATTTCCCCCAAATGCCACTGCCGGAAACAGGAAGTGACTTCACAGCACTTCCTGTGACGTCCCCAAAAATCCCCCAAATATCACCGCCGGAAACACCAAGATTATTTATAGAGAGGGAAAGGGGGAAATAAAGTTAAATAAAACTCTTTTTTTACTTTTTTCAAAGTGAGAAGACTAGAGAGAACGGGTTCCACGCTGAGAAGCCAGTCAGATTCCAGTGAGATTCCAGTGAGACTGTGCTGCATAATGCAGCCTATTTATTTTGTCCTGTTTGCTCTGTTGGCTCTATCTGCGCCACCTTCATCACTTTCGGGGTGTGGATCCCCCAGTGGGGTGGTCTCCCGACTCCCCCCGCCAGCTGTTTCTGATAGCCCTGCACCCCCTCTTTCATTTGATATGTGTCCCATGTGGGTGCCACCCTCCCGCCGGGAGATGCTGCAAAATGAGCCCCCTTGAGGCTTATGGCGGCAGGGCTCGGGGGAAGCGAGCTAGACTGCTGTTCTTTTGAGGGGTTATAGAGTGTTTCGAGCCCGTCCCTGTGGCATCGGTCCCATCGTTGTGGGACCCAGGAGGCCCGCGCAGCGGCCCGCCGAAGCAGCCTGTCACTAATAACACAGGTCGAGATGCAGGACAGGAACCCAGAAGTGACCGACAGGCTGCTTCAGCGGGCCGCTGCGCCAGCCCCCTGGGTCCCACAACGATGCGCCAGGAGGCGCAGCAGTGGCTGAGGAGGAGGCGGCCGAGCCCACCGACCCGGGGTCTCCCGCCACGCCGCCGCCTCCCCCTCTGCTGCCGCCAGCGAGAGGAGCTGGCGGGCCGCGCGTGCGGTCGGGGAAGGCGGCGAGTGAGGGACCGAGCGTCCCTGCGCGTGCGCATGGCGGTGTGGCGCAGAGCCCGCCACACCGCCGTGCGCACGTGCAGGGATGCTCAGTCCCTCACTCGCCACCTTCCCCGATGGCGCACGCGGCCCGCCGGCTCCCCGCTGGCTAAACCGGGACCTCTAATGGTCCCGGTATAGCCAGCCCGGGAGGCGGGAATTGGGGGCCAGAATCGGGACTTTCCCGGGCAACCAGGACGATCTGGCCACCCTAACAGCAAATAGGAATCAAGCTTAGAACAAAGCGGTTGGTTGATGGCTGAAGTGTCTAATTGTATGGATGCCTTAAAGCTACATATTGCATTGCTGTTGTTGCTCAATCACGCAGTTGAGTCTGACTCTTTGCGACCCCATGGACAAAGTCATGCCAGGCCATCCTGTCTTTTACCATCCTCCAAAGTCTGCTCAAATTTGTGTTAGTTATATCAGTAATGCTGTCACATATCACATTGACTCTATCATAAATACACTGAGACAAGTGGGAACTTACAAAGATTTTCCGGAGGCATCCCATTTTCCCCTCTCTCCCTATTTCCTCTTTCCCTCTCCTGAAAGCCTCCATAGGCTCTCCCCTTTTCCTGCTTCTTTCTCTCCTTCCTAGCCAACAGCCTACAGCCCCTCTGCCTTCAGTTTCACTGAAGTTTCTCCTCTACCCCAGCAGCCTCCTCTCTACCCCAGCAGCCTCCACCTAGGAGAAACATGGCACAACTCTGTGGTGTGGCTGGGTCAGGTCCACTTGCAGTACTGCTGTCCAAGCTCTGCTCACGAACTGAGTTTGATCCTGGCTGAAGCTAGGTTCAAGTAGCTGGCTCAAGGTTGACTCAGCCTTCCATCCTTCCGAGGTCGGTAAAATGAGTACCCAGCTTGCTGGGGGTAAAGTGTAGATGACTGGGAAAGGCAATGGCAAACCACCCTGCAAAAAAAATCTGCCATGAAAATGTCATGAAAGTGACATCACCCCAGAGTCGGAAATGACTGGTTCTTGCACAGCGGACTACCTTTACCTTTTTTACATTTTAATTTAGCAGAGAGGTAACTAGATCAGCTCATTAGTCCTGAAATACATTAAACAGTATATTTTTCTAACACTTTGTATAAAAATAACTGAGATTTAAATATCAATTAAGACCTACTGGACTGAAGATATTGTAAATATGGATAGACGACATTGGTGACATCTCCAAAGATTGGCACCTCCAACTCCTTCAAAGCTTAAAGTGAAAATTCACTATGTGCACTCTTAACTAGAGTGATTTGTGCTTTTATTTCTTTTATTCCTTTCCATCACAATGCTGACAACATTCTGGTGATGTCAGGGGTGTGTGGCATATGCAAATGAGTTATGCAAATGAGTTATGCTAACGAGTTCTGGCATCTATTTTTCTATTAAGTGACCCCTATTCATGTGTCTCCTGTATCCATTAAAAAAATTTAAGCCTAAGCCTTAGGGAATCCCAAAAAGTTGGCTTTGACACACCATGGTACAGTTTCTATGAAACAAGTACGAGAAGCCTTGTTGGAAAAAAAGAAATATAAGAATCAGCCCCCGGGTTATGGGCAAACCCCTTGACTTGTAGTCCAAATGGAGATTTAGTTTTGCATTTCAAAGAATCCAAGAACAAATGCCAGGAGTGGTCTCAAGTGTTTCAGAGGAGATCAAACAGAGCCATTAACTAATCATTTAAAAGCAGCTTTGTTCCTTCTTCACCAGGTGCATTGACCCCTGTGTTAGGTCTTGTGTTCAAACAGCATATAAAAGAATGGAAATATGATTCTTATCAGTGCATTAGAAAGCATAGGTGGGGCAAGAGGGTAGTGCATGGAAGCAGAAAAGGCTTTTTACAGAGGAATAATTTTTTTTTTTGTAATTAAGGGTGGGAGCAAATACTTTTTTGCAAATATGCCAGCACAAGTTTAACTTCAGTAGCTCAGATTGGCAGGAATATTTTCTAAACTTTAAAACCAAAGAATACATTATTAGGTGCTTTCCTGCTATGTCCCTCTTTAGCATCTGACTTCTACAAAGCAGAAATCATATGTCAGGTAAAAAGATATACCATTAGACTTCAAGGTAACTGTAGAAAAAAATAACTGCCTCTTGCCTGATCAAGAGCAGATAAGGAAGGAACAAAGCCTGGGGAGCCTCTTAGCACTGTCTGCTGTACCAGAGCCTTATAGGAGATGTTTCCTCAGCAGTAGGTCTCATGTTATTTGATGAGACTGACTCCCATTTAAGTGTTCATAGGATTGCAGTGTCTGTTAGAACTTTAAGAAATGCAACTGCACAATTGCACTGACTTTTTATTACTGCTGCAGCTTCTGAAATTGGTGTGTTCTGAAAATGGAGAGCAAAAAACAGTGAGCGTCAGAAAGATGCCCCTTTAATTCTATTCCAGAGAAACATTGTTCCTCAGTTAGCAGAAATTTACAAGATGTGGCATTCGCCAAAGTGTTAAGAGATTCTGATTCCAGTTTTTTTCCTTCTTCTGCTTTAAACAAGCATTAGATTTAAACCAGCCCCTTCAACTGTACAGACATTGCTGAGGCTGGAACAAACTGCACATATTGTTTTCTTAGCAGACTGTACAGTTCACTTGCAAATGATGGTTGTAGTGTGCAGTGACCTTGTGATCCAATGGTGTGTGGATGCAGCCTTATCACTGGACCCTGCAAACATTCCTTTGTCAATTTGCTTTAACAGATACAGTTACTGTTAGAAGCCATGGCAAACATTTCATCTCCTTTTGTAACTTACACTGGCTCCAGTAAAGAAATAACATTTTATTATCTGTTTTACACTAGGAGGGTTATTTTTCGTGTTGTTAGTTTGTGTAGATGTCTGTAGTGAGGCTTACAGACTTTTGCAACTAAAATGAGCACTCCAGGGGGTGTTCTTCTTCCTCTAAACCTGTTTACTTTCAGCTTCATACATTAGATGGTTAAGACAGTAAATGAATTCCCTGCACGGCAGAAGTATCAGTAGTACTGCCCAGACTACACTGAGAAAGTAATGATCAGAGTAGCTGAAAGCTTCTTTGATCAGAATTTCACCAGAAAAGCCCAAATCACAGGGCCTGATATGTTTTCAGTTGTACCTTAATTCCTAATGAAGTGGTAGTTTAGCTTGGTGATTTTTATTTCACAGCTGGACATAACTAGCAATTCTTTCACTCACAAAGCTTCCACTAAAGAAGAGAAAGTGGACTAAATAAGTTTCAGTAGCCTGTTCTTCCAAGATGCTGTTGAAATCTTCTCTCAAGGTCATATAATGAAGAGAAGACTTCATATGTATTTGCAGGCTGGATCAGAACGCCACCATACGTTACCATTCTATTCGGGGAGAAGCCCAGGAGCAGAATTGAAAGGCTCTCGGCTGGTTAAAGCTGAAGTGTGTTCAGAGAGTTGTGTGAGGCAGTTTATGCCACTTTCCCGCACAGTATGTCTAGCTCTAGCTACTATTGGACGTTGGTTGCATTTCATGTGAGCTCAAAGTGCCAGTACTATGTGTGTGGGTGCATCAAGCTCACCGTTTTGAAAAAAAGAACAATACTGATTAAAAATCAATGTACATATTCCGCATCTTTTATTTTTTGACATGTTGATATTCTACAAGAAACAAAATAAACAGTCTTAGAGGAGCTTGAAGGTGATCTTCATTTATGTGGAAAACCAACACGGGGAGTAGGGGAGCTGTCTCATCCACCAGTCTTTGGATCTATGGAATTTCCAGATTGTTATTGTAATGTTTACATTGTGCCTGTGGTCAGCATGGTATAGCCAGATCTCATCAGATCTTGGAAGCTAAGCAGGGTCAGTACTTGGATGGGAGGCCTCCAAGGAAGACTCTGCAAAGGAAGGCAATGGCAAACCACCTCTGCTTCTCATATGCCTTCCTGGGGTCACCTGCAACTTAACAGGACTTTACACACACTCACACACGCATTGTGCCTATGGGTTATCTATTTAATGTACATCCAAACTATAAGTTCTTTAACAATGGTGGGGAAAAAATGGAAGGACACAAAATTATTCAGAATGGTGAAAACCAAGGCTGACTGTAAAGAGCTCCAAGAGAATCTCCACAAGTTGGATGGCAAACATGGCAAATGAAGTCCAGTGTTGGTAAAATGTAAGGTGATATATGCTGTGGGTGGGGGGGGGGATTGAACTTCAAGTATAGGCTAATGAGGTCTTGGGGTTGTTCTACCTACCTCAATGGAAGTGTCAAACCAGTATGCTGCAGCTGTGAAAAAAGCAAACTCTGTGTTAGGGATTATTAGGAAAGAGACTGAAAATGAAACGACCGATATTGTAAGGCCCCTGTATGGATCAATGATGTGGTCTTATTTGGAATGGGGCAAATGCAATTTTGGGCTGTATTAACAGAAGTATAGTGTCTAGATCATGTGAAGTGATGGTATCACTTTACTCTGTTCTAGTAATACTGCATTTGGAGTATTATGTTCAGTTTTGGGCACCACATTTTAAGAAGGATATTGACAAGCTGAAAGAGGTCCAGAGGAGGGTGAAGGAGATGGTGAGGGGTCTGGACTGGAGACCAAGTCCTTTGAAGAAAGATTGAAGGAGCTGGGCATGTTTAACCTGGAGAGGAAGTGGCTGAGAGATGATATGATCACCATCTTCAAGTATTTGAAGGGCTGTCATATAAAGGAAGGTGCAGAATTATTTTCTGTTGCCCCAGAAAGTAGGACCGGAACCAATGGGTTGAAATTAAATCAGAAGAGTTTCCAGCTCAACATTAAGAAGAACTTCCTGACAGTTAGAGTGGTTCCTCAGTGGAACAGGCTTCCTAGGGAAGTGGTGGGCTCTCCTTCCTTGGAGGTTTTTAAACAGAGACTAGATGGCCATCTGACAGCAATGCAGGTCCTGTGAATTTAGGGAGAGGAATTTGTGGGGGCTGGACTAGATGACCCTGGAGGTCCCTTCCAACTCTGTGAGTCTATGAATACTGTGTGCAGTTCTGGACACCGTTACGGCTGGAAAAATACAGAAGAGGGCAACCAAAATATAGGGATGGAGCATCTTCTGTATGAGGAAAGACTGAAGAATCTGGAACTTTTCACTTTAGGAAAGAGACCGCCAAGGGGGGGACATTATAGAGGTTGTTAAAATTATGCACAAGATGGAGAGAGTTGACAGAAAGAGCTTTTTCTCCCTCTGTCAAAATACTAGAACTCAAGGGCATCCAGTGAAAGCTGATGGGCAACAGATTCAGGACAGACAAAAGGGAATACTTCACACAGTGGAGAGCCAGTTTGGTGTAGTGGTTAAGTGTGCAGACTCTTATCTGGGAGAACCGGGTTTGATTCCCCACTCCTCCACTTGCACCTGCTAGCATGGCCTTGGGTCAGCCATAGCTCTGGCAGAGGATATAGTGATGGCCACAGGCATAGAGCTTTAAATGGGGAATAGATAGATTCATGGAGGATAGGTTTATCAGTGGCTAGTAACCATGATGACTAAAGGAAACCTCCATGTTCAGAGACAGGCAACCTTGGAATCCCAGTGCCTGGAGGCAACATCAAGGGAAGGTCCTGTTGTTGGATCTCCAGAGGAATTGATTGGCCATTGTGTAGGCTTGCCACTCCCCAAGTCCCAGTGAGGGATCCTCTGGTTTTTCCGGCTCCTGCCCCAACAGCCACCATGTGCCATTAAACCTTGGAAGGCTTAGAAGATGCTTGCAACTGTGTTTTGTAATGTGTGTGTGCCTTTAAATCTCAGCAGCAGGAAAGCAGGGGGTGGGGCAAGTAGGCAGAGCCATGAGTGTGTGAAGGTGTGAGAAAGGCAGACAGCAGAGTCCCTCTGTTTTGCATTTGCTTCAGAAGTTGTTTCTATAGTAAAAAGGACAGGAAAGAGTTACTAGCACTTGATTATGTAAAGGAGAAAAACACCCTTGGGCTGCTCTACATTTGTGTTCCTGTCTGAAGAAGCTGGTTGAAATACAGCAGGTTGTTACATTCAGCAACTTCCATGAGTAAATTGCCCCAGTGTGGGCTTGCAAACTCTGTTTGTTTGTTTGTTTGTTTGTTTGTTTGTTTGTTTGTTTGTTTGTTTGTTTCGGGGCTGGGAAAGTCTTCTAGCTTCACCCCCAAAGCCCCCAGATATTTCCTGAGTTGAACCTGGCAAACCTACTACTATGTGAGACAGGATGCTAGACTAGATGAACCACTGGTCTGATCCAGAAGGGCTCTTTTTATATTCTTATATTCTGTAATAAAGTAAATTGCTTCTCAGTTTAGAAATATATGCAGAACTTCCCTTTCCTGGGTTTCTCAAAAGTGCACAGCAGCCAGTTTGTTTATTGAGGCCCCTTTTACAAAGGAACTGGTTCACTTACCTGTGAAAAATGTTTTAACCAAATACAGTAAGCCTTAATATTGTAATTGGCCCTTTGTACTTTTGTGATTTCCTCTTATTCATTTCGTCTATTGGTTCTTCCCTCCCTCCATCTCTCCCCCTTTCTTTATACTGTCCCACTTCCTTGAGCAGTGATAAGTTTCAGGAGATATGCATTAACTCAGACTGGTTCCCTTTGGAAGGAAAGCAGTTTTTGTCATGAGGATGCAGGCCATCTTATTCCCCATTCTTTCTCTCTCTATTGCAGCATGCATGGACAGTGCTTGCAGCTCCCTCCCCTTTCTTTCTCTCCCTTATAGCTACCTACATACTTCTTTCATTTTCATCCCTAACAGCCTCTGCCTCCCATTCCTTCCATCCCTCACCCACCTTTTTCAGTTCCCTCCCCCATTTTCACCAGCCTGTTCCTGGGGAAAGCAAGGATGCCATTCCCCAATTGGGGCAGAGGATCCCCCTTTGAGGGGGCTCCTGTCCACCACCAGCCAGCTAGCCAGCAGGGGAAAATTCTGCCCCCTAATGCAATGTGCTGACTTCATTTGGAAGTGACATCATCATGTTGGCAACATCATATGATGATGCTGTTTTTTTCAGCAAAATTCTTTGGTTTGAGGGTGACTGTACTGTAGAGTTTTGCCCTCCAAAAAGAGTGTTGTCGTGCAGCATCACTAGCGTGATGACAACGCTTCTGTGTGACATCAGCACATCGCAGCATTCTGCCCTCATGCCCAAAGAGTCCATCCCCCCTCGCCCTCTGACATGATCATTAGACCTAGCAACCCTAGGGAAAAATCTGGCCCAGTTACTCAGGGCCAGCCAAGTTGTTTGGTGCTGGCCAGCCTGGAGCCAATTGTATAGTGGGGCACCTTCAAGGATTTGCGAAGGGCACCTCACTTTCCCATGTACCCCCCCCCCCCACACACACACTATTTTTTCCTATCTCATGGCAATTCCATTTCCTTACCTTTCCTTGCTCTCCTACTAACTCACCAACCATTCTACCTTTAATCTTTCCTTCATCTTCAGCTATTCTTATTATTTATTTACTTCACATATACCTCATCTTCTTCTGCAATGGGGACCCAAAACAGTTTACATTATTCTCATATTCTCCATTTTATCCTCACAACAACCCTGTGAGGTTGGTTAGGCTGAAAATATGGGCCCAAGTTCATGCAGTGAACACCATGGCAGAATGGGGATTTGAACCTGGGCGTCTGAGACCCTAATCTAAAACTGTAACCACACTAGCTTTCATCGGGTGGCAGATGTTGAATAGTAACAAGCAGCTCAGCCTGAGTGAGTCATGGAACTTGTGTAGTATCAAGTTGACTGGTGATTGTGGCCAGGGCCTGGTCCCAATGAATCCTCCCCTGAAAAGCACCCTGACCCCTCTCCCTACCCTTTACTGATAGAAACAAAGGCTTCAATTGACAATACTCTTGTGATTGTCAAACAATGGCCAATGATGGCTTTTGTTCCTTAAAGCTACAGGTGCTGCTTCCATCATTGGGGGTTACTCCCTCAGTGTTTGTTTCTTGTTTTTATTTCAGATTTTTCTGTAAACCTGGGCCTGTCTCAGGTTTGTAGAATTATTGGTCTTGACTGCATTAACATTCCTTTCTGTTATATTGGATAGACTTATTCCCAGTGATCCACCATTTCATATGCAGGTGCATGTAGGACAGAACCATTATCCAATTCTCTGCAACACCACCAAGCTCCTTACATCAATGTGCATCCCATGGTATCTTTAATAGCTCGCCTGCTGACCTTAATGTTTCATTCAGCAGCGGGTCGACAATTTAAAATGCTTCCCACACTTTTCGTTTTATTGTATATGATATGACTGAAACTCTAGAGAGGAAGAATTCATTGTACCAGATTATATTAAATGCAGTTTCCACATTACTCTGCTTAATATGTGTTATTAGGGATCTCTCAGGAAAAAGAGCACTGAGGTTCAAGTTCAAATATTGGAAAAGCCATCATGCAAAACTTGAATTGACATCTCTTAAGATGTAGCATGGTTTAGACCCTGAAGAAGTAAATGCCTTTAGGTGCTTGAAAGAAGAAGATGAAGAGGAGGAGGAGGAGGAGGAGGAGGGAGAAGGTTTCTGTTGGCACAGCTGTTAGGTTGCATTTCTCCAGAGTAAGCTGCTCCACAAAACACTCCATGGAATATATATATTAGATCATTATCTGGTGGATTCTGCGAGGGGTATATTTCTCTCAACTAACTGAGATCTGTTGATGCTAGTGCCAAGTTGGTATAGGCGGTACAATTGAAGCAAATTGACCAGATTAAGCAGGGAAGGCCAATGTCCTATGGATATCTGCCAATTGCATGCCCTGTGGAACTGTAGTAAATCTCATAGGGCCCTGATCTCAACTGGAGCATGTTCCACCAGGCAGGAGCCAGGGCTGAAAAAGCCCTGGCCCTGGTCAAGGCAAGGCAGATATCCTTTGGTTTGGGGACTTCCAGGTGGTACTGCTCAAAAGACCGCAAGGCTCTTTGAAGCACATATGGAAAGAGATGGTCCCATAGCTATGTTGGTACCTGGCTGCATAGAGCCTTAAAGGTTAGTACCACAGCACTGGCTGACTGAACCAAGTCATCATACTAAACCAACTCAAGAAAATTTCCAGGGGTGCGGGGAGCAGACTGTTCCATTATAATGTGTACAGTAATTATACCACAATCCTCATCTGGTCTGCCCTCAGTAATGTTAACCAACTTTACAGGTTGTTTTTAAGGATTACACATGATGATGTACATGAAGTGCTTTGAACATTCAAACACCATAATTGAACACCGTTATTATCAGGGCCAGTGCATGGGAGGAGGCAAAGTAGGCAGTCATCTAGGGTGCCACCTGGCCTAGAGGGCACCATTGGGTGCCCCCTCCCAGACACATTACTCTGGCTCCTGACCACTGTCACCTTTTCTCCTCCCATCACCAAGCTGCCCCCAACAAAGTCAAGCCACTCCCCTCTCCCCAATGTGAGACTTGGTCTCCCATCTCATCCTATCCTGCCACCCTCCTTCCTGGCGTGGCCGGCAAGCACTTATTCTCACAATTTTTTTACAACATATCACACTTTTTAAAAAATTAAAATTAGAAATCAGTAAATAAAAAATGTGAAAAGTTTCAAGTTTGGCACTCTTCATTCTCCCTATATTTTTTAATAATGGGAGGGGTGCTAGTGGGTGATTCGCCTAGGATGCTAGAAAGCCTAACACCGGCCCTGGTTATTATCATATAGAATTAATTTATTATTATTTAATAACTCAGTTCTGTAAGTGGTATACATCTTGTGAATGAACAGAGCACTGCTTAAATCTATGCCTCGTATACAGAGTAGAAAATGTGACTTTATGGAAGAAAAGGGTAGTATGAAAGTTACATGTTTTATATTGTATATATTAAAAAGCTGCAGTATGGTTTAAATTAAAAAGTAAAGCAATAGGCAATTAGATGCTGAAGTGCATCTCCAAACTTCTTTTTTTTAAAAAAATCTAGTATGGGGGAGGGAAGTTGGTTGGATTGCCAAGTCCAATTCAAGAAATATCTGGGGACTTTGGGGGTAGAGTCAGGAGACTTCAGGGTAGAACCAGGAGACATTCGGGTGGAGCCAGGAGCAAGGTTGTGACAAGATTAATTGAACTCCAAAGGGAGTTCTGGCCATAATATTTAAAGGGACCGCACACTTTTTATGCCTTCGCTTCACTGGAAATAATGAAGGATAGGGGCACCTTCTTTTGGGCTCATAGAACTGGACCCCCTGTTCCAATCGTTTTGAAACTTGGAGGGTGTTTTGAGGAGAGGCACTGGATGCTATGCTGCAAACATGGTGCCTCTACCTCAAAAAACAGCTCCCCCAGAGCTCCAGGTACCTGTGGATCAATTTTCCATTATATCCTATGGGAATTGGTCTTCATAGAGAATAATGGAGTGCCCAGCAGACATTTCCCTTCCCCTCCTGATGTGGGGGGAGGGCCTCTAAACCAGGGGGTCCACTGCCCCCACCTAGGGATTGGCAGCCCTACAGAGAACTGTGAGCAACAACTGAGTCATTAAATGAAGACCTTGTTGTTTTAGCTTGCGTTCCCTCAATAACCATTTTTCCCAGCCCTGTGTTTTAATGCAGGATCTGTGTTTTTATATATGTATTTTAAATTTGTTTTTAAAATTGGCTTTATAATTGTTTTATAATGTTCTGCCATTAGATGTCAGCTCCTTGGTGGCCCTGATTGGACAGAAAGGTGTAGGATATAAATTCTGATAAAATACAACATTTTCTGGCCTTCCCATTCCAGATATAGTCGACTGCTCACTTCCCCACTGCTTTTGAGAGTTGGGAATTTTGGGAATGGCTTGGAATATAGCACTACAAATGGAGGCGGGTTGCAGAAGCGGTGGACCTCTTGTTACACAAGCTGCTTTTAGTGCCAGCAAGGATTTGGCTCTAATTTGACATTTAAAGGTTCTTTTGCCTTTTTAAAAAAACTGTAAATGAATGGGACGTCTATTTGAGCTTCTTAGCCTAATTAACTCTCTTTTTCTCCCCTCCCTCTTGGCAGGCCTGTGACAGAAGATTAGACAACATCAGTGGAGTCATGCTTCACACAGCCATATCATGCTGGCAGCCATTTCTAGGTCTGGCTGTGCTGATACTTTTCATGGGCTCTACCATAGGCTGCCCAGCCCGCTGTGAATGTTCAGCACAGAACAAGTCTGTCAGCTGTCACCGGAGGCGCCTGACTGCCATCCCTGAGGGCATCCCCATTGAGACTAAAATCCTGGATCTTAGCAAGAACAAACTCAAAAACGTCAGCCCAGAGGAATTCACATCTTACCCACTGCTTGAGGAGATAGATCTCAGTGACAACGTCGTCGCCAACGTAGAGCCGGGAGCCTTTAACAATCTGTTTAACTTGCGTTCCCTGAGACTCAAAGGGAACCGTCTGAAGCTGGTTCCTTTAGGGGTATTCACTGGGCTGTCAAACTTAACAAAGCTAGATATCAGTGAAAACAAGATTGTCATTCTGCTGGACTACATGTTCCAAGATCTACACAACCTGAAGTCCCTCGAAGTAGGGGATAATGATCTGGTATATATATCCCACAGGGCATTTAGTGGACTGCTTAGCTTGGAGCAGCTTACTTTGGAGAAATGCAACCTAACAGCTGTACCAACAGAAGCCCTCTCCCACCTTCACAACCTCATCAGCCTGCACCTGAGACATCTCAGTATTAACCTTTTGCCTGCGTATGCCTTTAAGAGATTGTTCCGCCTGAAAAACCTAGAAATTGATTATTGGCCTATGCTGGACATGATGCCTAGCAACAGCTTGTATGGCCTGAACCTCACTTTTCTCTCCATCACCAACACCAACCTGTCCGCAATACCTTATTCTGCTCTGAAGCAACTGGTTTACCTAACGCACCTGAACCTCTCCTACAACCCCATCAGCACCATTGAGTCAGGCATGCTTGCAGAACTGGTGCGCCTGCAGGAGCTTCATATAGTTGGGGCCCAGTTGCGTACCATTGAACCCCATGCTTTCCAAGGGCTCCGGTTCCTGCGTGTGCTCAATGTGTCCCAAAACTTGTTGGAAACCATAGAAGAGAATGTGTTCCATTCCGCCAAAGCCCTGGAAATTCTCTCTATAAACAACAACCCCCTGGCTTGTGACTGCCGCCTCCTCTGGATATTACAAAGGCAGCCCACGCTGCAGTTTGGCAGCCAGCAGCCAATGTGCGCTGGCCCTGACAGCGTCAAGGAGAGGCCGTTCAAAGACTTCCACAGCACTGCCCTTTCTTTCTACTTCACTTGCAAGAAGCCCAGGATCCAAGACAAGAAGCTGCAATATTTGGTAGTGGATGAAGGGCAGACGGTACAGCTCATGTGCAATGCAGATGGTGATCCGCAGCCAACCATCTCTTGGGTGACTCCACGGCGGAGACTGGTCACCATGAAATCCAATGGAAGAGCTACAGTGCTGGGAGATGGCACACTGGAGATACGCTTTGCTCAAGATCAAGACAGCGGGACCTATGTTTGTATTGCAAGCAATGCTGCTGGGAATGACACCTACGCAGCCACCCTTACTGTCAAAGGATTTGCCTCGGATCGGTTCCTTTACGCTAACAGGACTCACATGTACATGACAGACTCCAATGACACAAGTTCCAATGGAACCAATGTGAATACATTTTCCCTTGACCTCAAGACAATACTGGTGTCAACAGCCATGGGCTGTTTTACATTCCTCGGGGTGGTTTTATTTTGTTTCTTACTTCTTTTTGTGTGGAGTCGAGGGAAAGGCAAGCATAAAACCAACATTGACCTTGAGTATGTCCCACGTAAAAACAATGGTGCAGTGGTGGAAGGGGAGGTGCCCGGACCACGCAGGTTTAATATGAAAATGATTTGATGGTTATTCTGCTAACATTTTTTTTTCTCTCTCTCCTGTGGCATTCTAACCAATTCAGTGAGCCTGGCATGTAGGAACTGCCAGGTTAAAAGCAGCTTCATGTGGCTGCTATGGTGTCAAATGGTATATGGAAACCAGGAAGACTATCTGAGGTTGTACAGCAATGCCTCTTCTTTTGGGGCTGAGTGTGTGTTAGGGCTTTTTGCAGAGTTGGTATACAGTACTAATTGTTTGCATTGCAAATTTTTTGGCATTCTGGGGATCTCAGTAACGAATTGTCGGCTCATGTTCATGGACAACTGTTAAAAACATTTTCTACCATTCAAAAAAAAAAGGAAAAAAAGAAACCCTACAGTGTAGGATTTACATATTTAATGAAAAAAGAGACACATTTGTCTACTACATACTCTGCAGTGAAATTTGTATCTATAGATCTCATTTGCTAAAGCCTTGCATCATACATACCTTATAGTTGGTTCGACACTACAAAGATTAATGTATTATTGTATTTTTTTTAAATATACATATTTACTGTGTACATTTTAAAGCAATACAGATGAGAGGTTTTGTTCCTTCCACTGCAACTGACCCAATTGTGATGTCACTCTTCCCATAATTACAGCCAAATTCTCAGATCAGACCTCTGTAGTCACCAATGAATGATGCTATCTGTTCAAAGACCAGAGAGGAACCAACCCATGAGGCAGACAGCCATAACTGTGTCTTGTTGCTCTTCTCTTCATGCGTAAAGAAAAGGCATGTGCCTCATTTTGATATAGAATGGAATATTTTTTTAAAATATCTGTGATTTCACACTGGACCAGTTTACTGTAAAAGAGTTCAAGGTCCAATTTCCTAGTCTTTGTTGGCATAAAAGTTGGCAAACTACAGGTTGATGATAGTACTTTATTCTGCCCCCCCTTTTGTTTTAGTTTTAGTCTTCTGTTTTAGTTTTGAATCCATTGTTAACATGTTAATGTGTAATGAGAAAAAGTACCAAGGTATTTCACACCGTAATCCTAGGGAGGTTCTGGCAAAATTGGATTTGAGGGAGAAAATGATAAATATACAAAAGTTCAGCTAACAGGTATGAACTGTTCCATGGTGCCAATAAACCAGAGTTAGCCATGCATAATACGAGGAGATGCCATTCAACAAAATGTTCCACAGGTGATAGCTTTCAGGAGGCCAAAGTACTGCCAAATTTTGCTTCTTCCTCCCTCCACACAAAGAATGCATGGGGATGTAACCTTATGGAGAACAGCCTAGAAAGCACCATATTAGATGCTGGGTTTTTTAAAAGGAGCAAAGGAAGATTAGTAGGACATGGTTTACCAAAGTGCAAACATCTTCCCTAGATCCATATTAAACTGGGGGGTGGGGGGAGATCTGTGCATTGTAAGAGCATTTGCAGTGACTTCAAAAAAATACCTCACAGTAACTATAGCAATTGTACAACAAAGAGCAAGCAGGCACCTTTTCCAAGCACAGGGATTTGTGCCTTTGGCAAGCATACTTAGTACATATTTCATTTTTAAAGAATCATTGTTCAGTATATACATGCTCCTGGGAATATTCACATGTAGTCTGAAGCGTGGAGTGTGAGAAATGGCTGGCTTCTCTGTCATCTCCTTAATGATGAAATGTACTTGGAGAACTAGTGGTACATAAATGCACTGTGTAAATGTGGTCTGTGAACACAGTACTGCTACCAATCTGGAAGCCATGAAGAAACAAGAGACACCACTGGTTCTTGGTCCATACTGTGCCCTATTACATGAGGTAGATCAAGGGTTTGCACCCTGTTGCCATTAAAGAGCCAAGTTACATCAAAATTCAAAGTAAGAGATGAGAGTGAGCATAAGAAAGCTCATTTTCATCAGTGGAACGATGAAACTAAAAATAACTGATAATTGATTAATTGATTAATAATCCATAAAGTTTCTGCATCCCAAAACATCCTTTATTAGGAAGTGATTCACAGAGAGAACAATCCTAATCAGGCCTACTCAGAAGTGAGCCCCATTTTTTTTTGTGAGGCTTACTCCCAGGAAAGTTTTCTTACAATTGCAACCATAAGACCTCACAATAATATGCATGGGAGCACCCTGCATAATTGTTTTAGTGCCCTGGCATAAATCTGTCCATGGCTCACACCTGGATTCCTGACATCTCTTCACCTCTCTCATTCCCTTCCTGTAATGTATTGCTAAGAAGTCCTGTAGTCCCATAAGCATCTTTCCTTGCTGTTCTTTTAACGCATTAGGTACTCTAGCATCCCACCTCTCCAATATACTTTAGCTTAACAATTGTCTCGTTTCAAGAGCCATATTTACTTCCATACTGAGTCCCATCCACTCTAGATAGTTCACTGTTCCATGAATTTGTTGAATTCAATAGGCCAGTTTTGCTGTTGGCACGGCCTCCCAGCAGAAAAGACCCAAGTCGGGTTGCAAATTTAGTGCCATAGGGTGCAGACCCCTGAGATAGGTCATGTAAGGCACCATGGCAAAACGTATTAGGTGAACTGGCGCTTCAAAACACAAAAGCTAAAATCCATAAATGTCTGTCACCTGCTCATTTTAGAATGTCATGATTGTTTCCAATGTTCTTATCGCTATTAGAGTAATTATAATATCACCTTGCCTTTTCCCAGCACAGAAGAGAATATGGTGGGATAAGAGCAGGACTAGAGGTTGGAGGAGAATAATAGGCCTGTGTCAAAATTGCTTGTGCTGATTTCCTTTTGTTATATGTTTTTCCTCTCGAGATCATGCAAAAAGGGCTTGAAACTGGAATTTCAATGGCAATGTGGCATAATGTTGGTATGTCAAAGAATCGGGGTGGTGGAGAATCAATGTGTTCTGATTGTTGTGATTCAGCAATGTGACCATTTAGCTAACAACTCATACATTCCTTCCTTCAGGTCTTCAGCTATTAACTATGGAATATTTTTTTAAAAACCTTAAGGAACCATGAAGAAAGAAGAATCAATGAGTGAATATTTCTTTTTCTTTAGAAGAAAGATTTTTAAAATGTATGTGCTAGTTATTGATGGGATTTTTCAAAGCCCAGTTTGGGATTAGACCCTTTTATCAAAGACGTGTATCCAAATTTTATATCTGATCTTTTGGTGAACATAAGGAACATAAAAGTCATATTGCCTCTGGCTGAGATTTCAAAGCAGTTGTAAGGGATTTAAATTCATTTTCCAATCAATTCCATAGACGTTTTTCTAAATCCACAGGATTTAGAATGCAATAAAATCAAAATATGGGTTGTGCTAAGGAACATGGTGTCATTCACACATTTCCCCCCCAAATCATTGTAGGTACTTTATTTGTCAATATCAATAGAAGAGAGGTTTAACATGTCAGTTGTTCATGGCCAGGCTGATACATATGTACACACACATGCATACACCTTACATTTAATGTGGTTATCCTTGCAAAGTTGAGAAGGGCCATAACTCATTGGTAGAGCATCTGTTTCACATGCAAAAGCTTCCAGGTTCAATCCCTGGGATCTCCAGCTAAAAGCATCAGGTGACAGGTGATGTGAACGACTTCCACCTGAGACCTTGGAGAGCTGCTGTAATTCAGAGTAAATAGTACTGACTTTAAAAGACCAGTCATCTGACCCATATAAAACAGCTTCATCTGTGTGCTGTTTCATGTGTGTGTGAGTATATCCTGAACCTTTTCAGAACAATGCACCATGTCTTATCGCCGTTTCTCATCTTATGAGTACTGTGGTTGCTGTTACTGAGTATTACCATCCCAGAGCATAGTCATAACATATGAGAAAGAATGCAGGAAGGGCTACATTAATGTGGGAAGCAATCATATAATTATCTTGCTTTTCTTACACGAGCACCATGGGACATACACTTGAAGACACATCAGTCATGTTGGGCCTTTTATCAAAGAACCAGCCGTTAGGCCTACTTTAAGCTTATGTGACAGTAACTTGCGATCTGTTTTCCTGTAGCTTCTTCTCAAACCGCATCCAGACCATTTGGATATTAGACTCCCATAAATGAGGCTAATAAAATGTTTCTTTTTTGAATGACAATCCAAATCATCTTGAAGTCATAGGGAAACTACTTTTATACCACTAATGAACTGGACTTAGAGTGACAGATTTAACAAAATTTGGAAGGAGGGAACAGGATGCCTGCGTAACTCACCTTGGTCATTTCTATAGTTCCTACATAACATCCACAATGGGACATGCATCTATGATGCCCAGACACTGACAACTCATACACTGACAAGCAGAGATTGGGTGACTTCAAGTCACAGCACCAGAGTATTGTCTTCTTGTCCATCACATCTAAAGCTGCTTCACAACTGGCTGGCACTGTCCAAGGCCCCAGTCTTTCAGTGAGGCCCTACAGGAGCAGATGCCTGATAGAATGAAAAGGTACAAAGATTTTCTTTCAAGATCTTGTAGGTTTTTACATATGCTGTTTACATCCCAGATATCTGATGTCAGAAAGTACATAGAGAATGACAGAAGTTTGGGAGGCGCATTCCCACTCACCCCCAGTTATTACTATTATCCTTCAGTACTTAAAGGTAATGTGGAATGTTAATAAGTTGAAATGACTAACAGGTTGAAATGACCCCTGAGAAACAGTGTTCAACAATAAAATTGCAGGGCTTCTTGTAATCCAGCTGTATTGTCATATCATTGAGATATCTATTATAAATAAAGTGGGATGAAGGGATAGTTGAATGGATATTTGGAGACATTTTTATTTACTTTTCCCTTATAATTACCATTTTTTCACTAATAGTACCATCGTTTAGTGCAAAAAAAAATCCCCTTAAGTTGCTCAGTTTCTGCTTAAATACTAGCTAAGGCAACCTTGTTTAAATCCCAATGGATGTGATACCTATTTTTTCTCCTATTTTAAATTGCACAATAAAAAAAGAATGCTAGAATTGAAGAGAAGCTGTGTTGGCAAAAATTCATCCCAAATACATTATATTTTGAAGTTTAACTATTAATTGCTGAACCAGAAAATATCAAACCTTCATGAAAAGAGAAGTATGTTATTCTGCTGGAAGGTAATCTGGTTTGTATTGCAATTTAAAATGATACATAATCATGAAGAGAGAAATTATGGGGAATTGATGGGGTTTACATGACTGAAAATATCAGTCATTAGAAAATGTAGAAAAATATGTGGTGGTACGTAATTTCTGTTCTTATTCTTAGTAGATACCATTTTACCCCTTGTCTGCTGCTATTTATTACTGTAACCCCTCTTGAGGAATAAGATGGTATGCAAATTCTTATTCCTCATTTGGTCTTTGTCCACTCAGGAACCTGATCCTGTATTCTCTGATTTTCATTGATATATCAAGAGTTCAGTGGAATAATGTAACACAGGTAAGCTTGTTTGCAAAAAAATTACAGGCATAAGATTGTATCTCCATATACCTTCATACTTGTCCCCACTTGTTAGACATTTGGACCTTTTGAAAGACAATGAATGGCTTTTTCCAGATGTGTTTCATTTCAAGCAGGAGAACATTACCAGTTATAAGGTCACAGCTGATACATCAGTCTGTTTCTATAGCTTTTAAAAGGATTTTGGTCTTAGTGAGAATAATTGACTGATGGAAAATAACAGGGACACAAGAGAAAGGAAGACAAGAATACTCAAAGATAATACAATCTTGCAATATATTTGTAGGAAGAAGATAGAAGAGCAACAAAGTCTATTGAAATATGGAAGATAAACTGAATGAATTTGACTTTCCACTCAACTCATATTGAGATTGTATAATCTCTTATAACTTAACAGTTAAGTGACAAGGCTCGGAAAAGAAAGTCCCCAAATACAGTCTGATGTCTGTCATAACAATGTTACTAAATCGCCTCAGGCTAGCCATTTTCTCTCTCAGTCTCCTCTTGTCCATCTAAAATATGGGAATAATGATATTGGCCTTGTTCTGATCATACATGCAAAGTGTTTCAAAGTCTCAGAAGAGTACCATAAGTTATGAAGAATGTGATACAATCGTACAAAGAAAATCTCTTTAAAATAAGTAGGCTTTATTTCTTAATGAATCTGGTTTAGGAAATGGCTGTTCAGATGGTAACTATGATGTTAATTGTAAACAATTCCCTCTCCCATCTGGGTCCTTCAGCCATTGATGGAGCCTAATCAGCTGTTACCTACTCTGCATACACAACAAATACGACTGATGGCTGATAGGAAAGAACAGGACCTTTGGCCATCTGTCACACTAAGATAGTCTGTCCCCAGTTATTAGTTCATGAGAACCCTGAGAAATCCTTCCTGAGAGAAATTCTCCATCTGAAGATATTTAAAGCTGAACAATTTATAGAACAAAGTTTGAGTCTAGTGGCACCTATAAGACCTATGAAGTTTACTTCTGAGTATAAACTTTCGTACCACTTTTCTTAAGGTTTTACTCTAGAACAATTTTATAATATGGTTTATCTACTGAAGGGAGTTTTTGTTTATTTCATTTCATCATTTTTCTCATGCATTACATACTCATACATTAGAACCATAGAATTAATTATAATAAATGTAACATAACTATTTAACGAAAAGACTGATGCATACATAGTTTCCTAAACAGCTATTAGTTTTTGAGGGGGAGGGGAACATTGCCAAATCATATCCAATTGGGCCAAATCTTCATCTTTATCTAGAATGAGCAATCTAATAACCAAAAAAAAATCCTTTACATTTCATAATACACTCTGCTGAATTAGGAATGATTTTTCCCCCAATGCATAAACCATTCTTGCTATTATTGCTACTGTTATTTAATGCATTATGTTATTATGTTTCTTTAGGAGCATAAACTGGAGGGGGGGGTTGGGATGGAGCTTTTTTAAATACCTTAACCTTATTTCCATTTTCCTTCTAGAAAATTTTGACTCTGGTTCTCCTAATAGCTTGACTCTTTCCCTTCTTCTGACTCAAGCCTTGATCTTGCAGACTGCCATTGAGTTGACCCAACTGTGCCTTCCCTGTCCATTGGTTCTGTCAGTTGGCTCAGTGAGGAAGACTGTTGAGGAAAACTGAATTGCAATCTTGGCCTTTGGAAAGAAGCAGAATGACCTAAGCAATGGCTCCCCCCCAATCACACATTTATTGTCACAAACGTAATCTAAACTTACCTGTGCTGCAAAACAGACAAGCTTAAGGAAGAAAGAACAAGTCTTGATTGATTGCGTAGTGAGGTTAAAGACTGGCTAAACATTGTTGGGAATAATACACTGTATAACAGAATTAATTATATAATTGGTTTCTGAAGAAGACAGGATATTTCAAAGTCACCTTGACAATTTGGAAACATTTCACCCATTAATTTTAATAAATACCTATTCATATCTTTTGTAAAGCAGGAAATTGACTGCACACTCTTTTGTTGTCACCCCCCCCCCCCATTTTGTTTTCCTTCAGTCCTTTCACATGGTATTCTGCTCAAATTAAGATCTTTTGCTAGGCAGATTTTTCTGTCTGGAGATATTCTTTGGCTCAGAGAGGCGTACAGTTGGGCCCTGGATCTTTAGCAGATTGCATTGCCAAATATTTCTAGATGAAGAAGTGACAAAACAGAGATTCATGCAAAATTATTGTTAACTGTTTCGGCTCCCATCTTTGTTCCTAACCCAGAGCTTTAGGTTTCAGAAATAAGCACTGAGAACCAAGGTGTTAGTTCAGGGGTGGGGAACCTTTTTTATACCAAGGGCCATATGGATATTTATAACATCATTCGCGGGCTATCAAAAATGATCAACTTAAAAAACAGTGTTCCACTGAGGGAGAATGATTCAGACCAGCAAAATTAATGCAAATAATTGTTTTTCTATTTGAAGTCATGTGGGGAGAGCCTAATCTGGCACACACACACACACCCGGCCTGCCGCCCTAGGCAAATGCACAGGTCCAGGGCTTTTTTGTAGAAAAAGCCCAACAGAAACTCAGTAGCATATTAGACCACATCCCCTAATATTAGCATATTAGGTCATACACTCATTAGCATATTAGGCCACACCATCTGGGATAATCAAGTGCAAACTGAACTGTGACAGTAACTTTTCTAGGCCCTGCAGCAATTCTGGCTGGCCTGCCAGACCCCAGGGAGGCTACTGCACAGTACATCTGGGTCCTGTGATCCTTGCCTGGCCCTGGGGAGGCTGCTGCACAGCGCATCTGGGCCCCACGATCCTCACTGGCCAGCCAGGCACTAGAGAGGCTGCCACATGGCTCGGCTCAGCCCAGTAATCCCTGAGGGCCACACAAAGTGACCTCGGGACGGAGGTTCCCCACACCTGTGTTAGTTCTAAGAATGCTGAGACTATGATGAATTCTCAGGAAGGTGATACATCATTCAAAAACAGATAATTCAATTCTGAAACAGTAAGAACAGGAAAGAAATTCGGTTGTACATGTTGAATTCTATAGCATGCCCTGCCATTCATATAGAAGATAACATTTAAACTTTTGTTTATGCTTTTAAAAACCTATCCCTTGTATTGCCATTCTTCAGAACCAAGTTTTACATTACTGAAGCTGAAACATTTAACAAAATAATTTTGCAGTGATTGTTATGTTTGTGTTGGTGTGTGGAGGGGTAGTACATATGTACTGTGGATTTGAATCAACCTATCCATCAGCAATGATCCCTCGAAGCTGAGTTAGTGTGAGTTAGCTCACAGCTTTTTAGCCTCCAGCTCATACATTTTTGTCTTAGCTCAGGAAAAATGGCCCCCAAACAAACTGATGTATGTAGTAGTTCAAAACTTTAATGCCAGTAGCTCATGAAGTAGAATTTTTGCTCACAAACCTCCACAGCTAAGAGAGAGTACTAACCATCAGGGCTTTTTTTCTGGAAAAAGAGGTACCAGAATTCTCAAGAGGAAAATGAAGGAGAAACATACGGGTACTCCTCATGAACTTTTAAACATTCTTTGAGAATTTTGTTTCCACGGAGAGGTTCCAAAACTCCATTCCGTCACATTCTCCCAGGAAAAAAGCCCTGCTATCCATTACAATTTATTAGAATTTTTGGACATAGTAATCATCACAGAAATACAAATTAGCATGTGCAATCTTCCCTTTAGAGTGGGAGGCATTCTGGTACCCAGTTGAAGTAAAGTGCACCACATGCTCATCTGAAATGCAGCTTTCCCATCTCCCTTTGTGGGAAGCTTCAAAAGCTTCCACCCTGCAGGAAACCTGGCCATCCTCAAGGGTGAGTCATGAAAGTTTTGTTTCAGCTTACACAAGAGGCCTAAAACAGTGGGGTTTTTTAAACTTGATCATTTGAATTGGTTTTAGTTTAGTCTCCTGGCTGTTTTCTGGATTGGAAGCTAAGAAAGCCCAAGAACAGACTCCAGATCTATCTTACTGCAGTCCATCAGCTCCAAACTGCATGTGTTCTAGGTTCCAGGACGTGTGCTAATCTGTAGAAATATGCAGGAAAATACTCACACATTAGTTACATTTTCTTTTATACAAGAGGGTAAGGAAAGGCCTATATATGCTGGTTCTGGATCCTGCCCATTTTGAGGGCATGGGTAATACAGCATTTCCCAATACATCCCCTTTTCTGTAAAACAGCACTAAAAATACCAATGTGGAGATGGATTAACCACTGTGTATAACATCCTACCATGTCTGACCCTTTCCCAAGAAAAAATAATTACGCAAACATCCCTGTATTCTGGGAAATGATATTGTACCACCATTTCTTTGCACATTTCTAGTATTTGGAAGTGCCGTTTATTTGTAAGAAACGGGGAGAAATTCAACCTTTCACTAAAAGTATTTTACTTACAAAATGTTTACAGAAAGAATAAGGGTTGATGAGAACTCTCTGTAGAAAGTGAAGCAGGGTAGCCTTTGCCATTCCTTATTGATTTAGAGACAATCACATGCCAATAACAATTTGAATGCTTCTGGATCTTCCCCATCTTTCTTTTCCCCCATTTTCAATAAGCAGGTGCTTTGATATCATGCCAGCCTAAAACTGGAATCTTAATTTGTAGTCAAAGAGAATGAAAAGACAACTGCTTAAATCAATTAAAGGTTCTTTTGTCGGGGAAAAAATATTATTCCAAGGAAGAGTTTTTTAATAATATGCAAAGCAAGCAACACATTTTCATCTCTTTCTCTCCATCCTGTATTATAATAATCAGGGCAAAGATCGAAAAATAAGGTTTAAAATGTCCAATCATTTGGGCAGAGAAATGCCGTATCAAGAAATCCACTGCAGTATTTCTGTTCGATGACTCAGGATTAACCTCATGATAATCAGCTAAGGAATCCATGCCCCATTTCAATTTTATAGTGCCCCCACACCATCAGCAATCTGCCTGCTCTTGAGGCTCAGTTAATCAATTAAAGCTATGCTGGCACCCTGTCCTGAAAATTGGCTACAGAATCAGGGCTATATGTAAAGAAGGCAGCACTTTTTAAAATTTAGCATTTCCATCTCTTTTCATTGCTCTTCTGTGCTTTTTGTCTTAATATTCACCATTGATTTTATTAGCAGGCAGGGTTGCCACGCACCAGGTGGTGGCTGGAAAGCTCCTGAGATTACTCTTCAAGCAATAAAATCTATATCAGTTCAACTGATATATTGCCTGGATTACTCTCCAGGTATTATATCAGTTCACTTGGAGAAAATGGCCACTTTGGAAGATGGAGTCTATGGCATTAAACCCCATTGAAGCCCCTCCCCAAACCCATCCTCCTTATGCTCCACCCACAAAATGCCCAACTCAGAGCTAGTAACCCAATTGGCAGGGCTTACATATAATGAACTTTGTAAACAAATCCAGTTAAAACAAGAAATTTCAGATTAATAAACTCTGTTTAGGTACTGTAGTCTAAACTAATTATACCCCTTTTAGACCAGAAGAGCAGATAACTAAAGCAAAGTTCACACTTAAGTAATTTCATATTTGCACACATTGGCAGATTTTAATTCTCATCAGGAGCTGTGTATGCCAAATTTACAAAGGATTCATTAACATTTGTTATTTATGGTTTTATATTTTTTTTCTTTGTGTTCATTGTTAAATTAATTTAATTTTTATGTTCTTACAGTATCTGGCTTCAAATACCATGAATTTATGATGATTTGTGAAATAGCAGCCTACAGATTCTTTGAATGAACTATCCACCTTTTGGGTCTATTTGTCAGTGGAGGTGCAGTTGTATTTTGGTAATTTATAGTCCCACCTGCTTGCAGAGGACTTAAGACAACATCAGAAAGTAAATATAGGAAAACGATGAAATAGTACTGGAAAAAAATCCCTCCATGAAACATCCTAAGTGATGTGTAATGGGCCCTGACCAGGCAAGCCCGATTTTGTCAGATTTCAGAAGCTAAGCAGGGCCAGCCCTGGCAAGTACTTGGATGGGAAACCTCCAGAGAATATCAGAGGCAGGATGCAGAGGCAGGCAATAGCAAGCCGCCTCTCAGAACATCCAAGCCTCACTAGGAGTTGTCAGAAGCCAACTATGACTTCCAGGCATTCATACACCTGCACACACACAAACATACACATATAAAAATACCAAAACCAAAATGAGTGATGTGTAATGGCAAGATAAAAGGAAAGTCAGAAATTGTTTTAAGAGACATTTACACGAACATTAAACTAGATACCAGGAGAGGCACTTTTCCATAATACTGGAGTCATCACTCAAAATTCTCTGCCTATCTAAGATCTCTCAATTTTTTTATTTAGAAAATGTATATGCCACCTCTCCAGAGACCTGCTTGGGGTTGGTAACACCTAAAATAATCAAACAAAAGCAGTGAAATGCATCCATTAATAGCAAAGCCATTAAAATAGCCATTAAAGGACAACCATAAAAAAGGATATTGGAATAAATATTTTAAACCCTTTTCCTTATCTAGCTGTTGCCATAAGTCATCATCCAGCTATAACAATGAATCTTGATCTGTCTGTAGTAATGATGAGTCAGCTGTTACTACCAGTGTTGATTTCTATCTTCATTCACATTTAAATATGTGAATAAAGTTTATTCAGGGAGTTGTACATTGTAATCCAGATCTGCATTACCAATACACAGAAAATTCTAGTTTACTGGATGTATGATTTAAAATGCAACCATCTGTGTATTTTCTTCACAAATTTAGACCCCCAATATGAATAGACAGGGCATTTTCTGTGGTCATCTTTACAATGACCTTCTCCTTGAGGCTCATCTGGTGCCTACATTACTCTCTTTTAAGCCCCTGGCTAAAACACATCAAGGCTCCCCCGCCACCACCACCCTGCAGTTTCTAGTTAAGGATTGTAAAGTACTGGGGTCGGCGCAGTAAGAGACCAGAGTCGGAGAGTGATTTCAGCAAACTTTACTTCAGGAACACACACACAGACTGAGCTCTATTCAAACTTCCCGCTCCTTTATACAATTCTTGCCCCCTTCTGATTGGTCCTTAACTATATACATGGATTGGCTATTTACAGGGACCTAAGGGCCTATCAGGGTACAGTATGAGCCTAGATGTTGATTGGCTACTTATGTTTCAATCCTTCCCCTGATTGGGCACGCTTAGGCCTTCTCTGGAACCCTGGTGTGGAGTACAAGCTTTGGCTTGTTCAGCTTCCCTCCAAAAGTAACAGTTCCCTCCAAAAGTAACAGTTCTCCCATTTGAGCCTAGGACACAAGAGGATTTCATCTTACCTGCTTTATAATGTCCTGCTTCTGTTCTATAAATAGCTTTGTGGATTCAAGGAGGGGCAGGAGGTGGTACATTGGAAAGAATAAACACACAAACAGCCATACTCTGGCAAAAACATGGCTGCAGCCTCTTTATTTGAATACAAGCAAAAGGAGCAATGGCATAGCATGGGGATGGATCCAAGCATTGGGTGACCCACCTACTGACCCAATGAACCCTCTTCCCAGTCCACCTGCTGAGGGTCAAACTGTGGAGTGGCAAGATACCAGGACACATGGACGCCAGTGTCTACTTGGTCCCCTTGCCACATGGTGGTGCGAGCCAGCTAGCAGCCCCCACCTGGGCATGGGACTGAGTGGTTCCACACCGCAAGACCCCGCAAATTGAGGAAGCAGGCACCCAGTCACAGCCTCCCCTCAAAAGGATCCACCCCAATGCCCAAACTGCCAGGCTACAACAGTAAAGCATAATTAAGTACGGCATGAATCATAACCAAAATATGAGGGTGGGGAAGCTGGCAAGCCAGCCCATGCAGGCATGCTTAATTAGCTCTTGGGCTCCCACAGCCCACATCCACCCTCTGATGTACCACCTGATGTGGCATGCTTTGGGGAGACCCGGCTCACCCTGCCAGCATAGCCCGGAGGGCACCATGCAGCGAGTCAGGCATCCTTCCTTTCTCCACCCCACCTCCTGCATGTTGGTGGAGGTGAGTCTGCCATGCTTTATACAAATTATGTCTAATGACTTTTATATATACTGTGTTTTTTAATTGTACACTGCCTTGACAAAGACTCTGAAGAGGTATAATAGAAACTGTCTAAATAAATAAATGACTCCTTAATGAGAAACAAGGAATCTACAAACCTGACAAATCAGAACTACAGGTTTTTGACTTTGAACAGCTTGTGGCTGGTTGAAAGGAAGGAAAACCAGTTTTTCCCCCTGGGGGAATGTGGCAGAGTGGAGTTCTGGGACCTCTTTGTGGAAACAAAATTCTCAAAAAATGTTTAAAAGTTTGTGAGGGGCACCCATGTGTTTCTCCTTCATTTCCCTCTTGAGAGTTTTAGTACCTCTTTTTCCAGGAAAAAAAGCCCTGAATATATCCTAATTCATTCTTAAAATGAATAGCTTTAGTCACCGTAGCTTATTCCTAACATAGGGAAAAAATTATCCTGCCACTATTTGAGAATCAGAACATGTAAATCCATGCCTCTGATTCAAAGAATTTACCATTTTGTAAGGTCTTATATAACAGCGGTTTTTGTATGTTCATTTTTACAACTTGATTATTTTCATATGTTATAATTGGTTTTATATATTCAGATCAATCTGCAAGCATTTGTAGATCATGTCTGTTTTGATGTGTTTGGGTACATATGAAACAGTTTGTGATTTTTTTATTTTAGTGTTTAAAGTAATTGTTTATAAGGAATTTATATTGCACTTACGCAAAAAGATACAGCAGCTGGCTTGAATCCAGCAATGTGCAAGCAGAAATGTAAATGAAGTTCATACTGCTTTGTGCAAGATTTTGTGCAAAACCTACCACTTTCCTCTATATACATTATAATGCTCAGAAGTTGGTTGCACAAGATCTCTAGCACCAGAGGGAATTTTGCATTGGATCCGACCCATAAGTTATAGATGAGGTGAATAGTCCTATAGACAAGTTCAATATTAGTAACATTATTATTCTGAAGAACTGTTTTATGCTCGTGTTAAGTCAAAAACAGTGCCTATGAATGACAAACTCACTGGGCCCGATCCAAGCAAAATTAAGCCCTTTTGAGATTGAATGAATTCAGCAGATAAGATTCACTGGGTAGAACATGTTTTAATTCCAACAGGATTTTGTTCTTTCTCTTAGAATTTCCTGGAAATCAGTGTATATTTTTAATCCAAGGGTGTGTGTTTCTGTGAGTGTGTAAAACACTAATGATTTGCATAGGCTTCCCAACCCTCCCGCCCTGGCGGGGGACCCCCAAATTTTCAGCCTCCTCTCCCACTCTTAAAAAATCTGGGGGCGGGGGGGAGAGAGAACATACCTGCAGGCATCATGTTGTTTTACAGCTTGGGATCCGTTTTTAAGGCTGCACAGGAAACAGGAACAGCCCCTCCCTTTCTTTTCCTGTGCAGTCTTACTTTCGTTTTCACAGCCAGCAAATTCTGCTGGAAGAAGACCAAGTACGGTAAGTATTTGTGTGTGTGAGAGAGAGAGAGAGAGGGAGGGAGGGGGCAGGGAGGGGGGATTCCCTGGTATGGAGGCCCTCCCCCCCTTTAGAAAGTGTGTGGGGGAGGGAAATGGCTACTAGGCACTCTATTATTCCCTATGGAGAACAATTCCCATAGAGAATAATAGGGAATTGATCCATGGGTATTGGGGGCTCTGGGGGGGCTATTTTTTGAGGTAGAGGCACCAGATTTTTAGTATAGCATCTAGTGCCTCTCCCCAAAATACCCCCCAAGTTTCAAAAATATTGGACTAGAGGGTCCAATTCTATGAGCCCCAAAAGATGGTACCCCTATCCTTAATTATTTCCTATGGAAGAAAGGCATTTTAAAAGGCGTGCTGTCCCTTTAAATGTGATGGCCAGAACTCCCTTGGAGTTCAATTATGCTTGTCACATCCTTGTTCCTGGCTCCACCCCCAATGTCTCCTGGCTCCACCCCCAAAGTCCCCAGATTTTTCTTTAATTGGACTTGGCAACCCTAGATTTGCAGCCCATAAAAGTCATGTTCAAGTAACTAGGCATGGGAGCTTTTCAAAAGCTGGTTCCTTTTTGCCCATGGATATGCCTCAGAAGCAGATAGGCTAGCTTTTGTGAGACAATAATTTCTAAGGTTGGTGTAAGAGCCTACTAGCAGAATCCTATGTATATGGACTTGATGGCCTTAGAATGCTGGTTCAGGACCCAGAACTGGGCTGTGACTCTCACAGGAGGCCTGCAAGGCCAGAAATAAGTAGAAGGAGCAAGATGAGCTTTGAGAGGAGGTTCAGCACCTGTTTGTAAGGTATAAAATGACCATGAAATAAGGTTTCTTTGTCAATAGCGTTCTGTATTTATAAACACTAAACATGAAAGATAAAACAGAATCTTATTCATTAACTGATGTGATAGTCCCACATTCTGTGTTGGGAAGGGAGTAAATAGCATACAGCTGCTTTACGAGGGGGTTCCAAAATATATAATCAGTTTAAAAGTAGGCCTTGCTTCACAAAGGTTACAAATTGCTTGCTTAGACTGATAGGTCTTCTGAATTAGGCACAGCCTAATTCTCCCATTGAAATCAAGGGTGCTTAGATGTGCTTCATGCCAGTAAGATTATTCCCCCTTTTGCTTCTGTCCCACATAGAGAAAGCTAAACCTAAATCAGCTCTTCCTCAGATGGGTAACATTCATTGGGAAAGGCTGAATAAAATCGTGGTGTTATCACCCTTTATCTGCAGCAGTCATACAGGCATCACAGAGGAAGGAAAATTAAAAGCAAGAAATATAAATTTTGCCCCATCCAGAATCTCATGCACACATTCCACTATACGTGTACTGATCATAACATGAGAACCACTTAATGCATGTATGAAGAAAGATCAATTGTACGCTGTATGCAGAGCATACAAATGTTCACTGTAACTTTGGAACAGGGCTGTGTGATCTGTTGCTCGGCATTTATCCGAAATGAGCTACCTCTGTTGTTGCACACAGAAGATTCCTTTCCTTCCCTTCCCCACCCCCCTCCTCCACACTGGGGTAAGGCAAAGCTAGTAGAAGCAAATTTCTGCCCAAGCAATTAAGGAGAAAGCTAACAGAGTAATGAGTTAATGCCAGCCCTCAGTCAGATAACAATAAGGGAATGAAAATGAAGCTTCTTCAAAAGTGGATGCGACATGGGCTACTTAACACCTTGCCTGAGTACCTGGGGGTCTCAATTTGACTTGCAAGAGCTGGATCAGTAATTGATACCCAAGGGATTCATTTAGCTAGTCAAGGCTGCAATCACCAGCTGGAAGGACTTATTTACCTCATTTTAAAAGAGGAAGTTCTATTTTTCTAAGCTATTTTCCAAGAACTTTGCTATTTGTATTACCCAGAAAGCACAAGAGACAAAGGAGGAGCCCTGTGTTTTTTATTTGAGGACCTCTGCACTAGCAATGTTAATCTATTGCTTTGGGTACGAGCTATTAGCTGTGTGTACAAAGACTAATAGGTTACATCCATTATACAAAGTTGGGCTATCACTAAGAAACAAACAGCATTTCCTCTTTTAAAAGATGGCTATGTTTTATAGAAGTCTGTGCAATGCATCTCCTCTAATACCCTCTCCCCCATGGGGATTCTTTGAGCAGACTGAGTGGTGAGCGTTTGCAAAGACAGCACATTCATCTTTTGATTTACAGGACCCAGTGTGTTACTTGCATTTTAGGGCTTGTCTGGTATTGGAAGAACGTTGGGGCTTTGAGAAGCTGCAAGGAGAAAGTCTAAAGGTGCAGCTTTCCCCCATTACAGCAGTGACAAGGGAAGCCACAGTAACCAAATAGCTCTGACATAGATTCTCTCATGGGTTCATGCCCAGGACCTTGCCTGCACTGTGAGTAGATTGTCCCTGTGACATACATGGGCACTGATGGCTGCAATTTACCTGCCAAGTTGTATCTTGCACTATGGAGCTTTAGGACAGGTGTTGTGGCTTGAGTGCCCTGAATGGGTGGTTGCTTTTTGGACAGCCACTGCTCACCTTAATATCCCTCTTCTGAAGCTGCTCAGGATTTGTATTATTGGCTGGCTCCACTCTGAAACACCATCCATTAAAAGCCAAACTAGATGTTCATTTTTTAAAAAAAGTTGGGTCCAGGTTTTTTAAATAGTTAAAAAAAAAGCAGAGCCTGTTTAGGCTCAGAATGCCATCACAGGGAGAAGAAGTGATTCTGCCTCCCATGCTCAGCTGTATTTTGCTCAGAAGTGGAAACAGTTATTTCCCTGTTTTTGCTGCTTCACCTGGTGTGTTCTGGGCACGTGGAGCAGCAAAAATGGGGAAATAACTCCACCTCCCAGTGCTGTTTCAGTGCAGAAAGATGGGGGGCAGGAGTCCTTCCTCACCCCACAATGGCATTGTGAGACTAAAAGAGCTCTGCTTTACTTTTTTTAATAGCCATTCCCCCATGGGAAACTTGAGTTAGGTCCAGGATTTTTTTTTTAAAAGTGAGCATCTACTTAGGCTCTGATGTACGTTAGTGTCTTGTACTGTTTTATGCTTTATGTGAGAGAGCAAGGCAGGGGTGCTTAAGGTTATGCTGCATAAGAATCCAGAAGAGCCCTGAGCAGGATAGCCCAGGCAAGCCTGATCGCATTAGATCTCAGAAGCTAAGCAAAGCCAACTATGGCCAGTACTTGGATGGGTGACCTCCTTGGAATACCAGGACTGGATGGCAAAGGCAGACTGTATCAAGCTATTTCTCTGAACATCCTCCATCCTCCCATGGGGATCACCAGAAATTGCCATGGCTTCCAGACATGCGTGCACACACACACAAATGCAAAAAATATCTGGGGTGGGGAAGAATTCAAAAGAGCTATTACAGGAGTATGAGGGAGCCTTGATGGATTGATCTACCAACTGTTGTATGGCTAGTGGAGATGCAGGTGTTGGTTTGGAGTAAGCTGTTTGAGATATTATTTAATGAATCACAATAAAATTCATTGGATAATGAAATAATCAAACAGCAATGGATTACAGATGTTTTCCAGGACTAAGTATTTAGGAGGGAATTTCAGATGAAGATTTTTTACACAGAATACAGTTTCTTACTTACTTTACTTTATTCGATTTCTAGGATTAGCTATGGTAGTTGTGGATTACCTGAAGGTGAGGGATGGTGATGATTTTATTTTCAGAGGCAATTTATTTTAAAAAGTAATATAGACATGTCATTTTCATAGAACCTAACAGTCTAGTGAGGAAGGTACGTTTGTTTCTAGCCTAGCCACAATGCACTGCTTCTTTCCGAATGAATTGTTGGTGGGTGAATGATTCGTTTCATCTTCCTTGATTAGTGGCATCAGTCCATTAGAAGCAACTTATTTTTCCTGCCATGACATGCAACTGTGATATGTTGTAGGGTAGCTTTTCTCCAGCAGATGAAACGGTGATCAATATGGGGTCAGACCAGCAGTTGAACTAATTTAGCCTTCTGTCCACTGACTGTGGGCTACACAGAACTTGGAGGCTGTTAACCACCAGCACACAGGTGTCAGATGCGGGATTGTGGCAGAGGACATGCAGCACATGCAGAAGATCTGCAGTTAATTAGCTGCCATCTCCAGTTCAAAAATCTCAGGTAGCAAATGAAGGAAAACCTTTTCTCTACCTCAGACCTTGAAGAGCCGTTGCCAAAGTAGACACTACCAAGCTAGATGAACAGGGGTTTGACTTAGTATAAGGTAGTTTCTTGTGTTCAAAGTCATACAGGCTTAAAAATGCTTTTGCTCATCCAAGAACAGACCTCTCTTCCATAACCTTGCATATTCCCAACTGAGAAACTACTGGCCCATGGGCAATCTATAATGTAATATATTATGACTTAATAGACAAGGCCTGCTTTCTTGTGATTAAGAGACTTCTGTGATAGGTGGCATATGAAACCCCAACTGATTATAATAGCCTACAAGAGATGACAAATGTAACTCCCATACACAAAAATGTGTTTCAGATGTTCATTTTTGGGATACCAAGCACACATAGTGGGAGTGCACAATGCCTACAGCCTTAATATGTCCAAGCACCATTTCATGTAAATGGGATACCACATATATTTTCTAGCTTCACTAGATTGGAATGCTAGATTGTCATGGATACACTTCCATGCATACTGAAGCTGTATGTGTATGGGAAAATATAAACACTGCCCTATTCACACAAAATGGTAACTGTGAGTGCCAGGGGAATCTCAAGTAGCATATGCTACTGTTGTGTGCAATTGGTGCACAAAGAATAAACATCTGAAAAGGACTATATTATTTCTCTCAAACCCCACCCTTTACAAGTAATATGTTAGTTTTGAATTAGATTCTTTTAAAAGTTATCTTGCCTTCTGTCCTTGCTGCTTCGCATGTGTTTCTTAGTTGATTAATTTGCTCTCACCGGTGGCTGGCTTGTCATTATCACCCATTTTTTATTCCACAGTTCAAATATATTTTTAATATTTTTCCCATACAGAGTTTCTTTTCATAACAGCAATGAAGAGTAAATGATTACTACAGTTTTGTATTAATTAACAGTCCTTGCAAAAACATGTTGGAACACCCTGAACAATTCTTAAGAAACTAAAATAATAGTCAGATACAGGGATCCTGTTTCAAACCAATACCAGTTTCTGATCTCAGCATTCACTTTAATGACTCTCTCCTAGTACCTTTTAATTGCTACATTTGCTATTACAATGAACTGTGACCAACTGCCAATCTTGTTAGGTCTTTTTAAATCATTGTTTAAATTGCTTTAAATTACATAAGCTGAAAGCTTAAAATTACTCTGTATTTTCTAGCCTACTCTTAGTATCTTTATGACTTTAACTAATAAGGTTGTATCTGTCTGTTAATGGACTTACACGAGATACTTCGTCATGAGATAGGAAATAACCATAGAAGCCATACTGAAGGGTTTCTTACTTTATATGATGGTTCTGTTAATTCTAGACCCTCTGCTGATGGAAATTAGCATTGCTACAGTGTGGTCATGCCAGTTTAGGTTGCCTAGCCTAGGGGGATTTTTTCATGGAAATCAGTGCTATTACATGGAAGATTAACAATATAATTTTGATTATCCAGAATTATTTCCTCCCCCTTCTCTTCCTGCTTTGACTTTATAAAGGATAATGGATTAACCAGAACATTTTTTTTAACTGAATGGACCATGAATTGCTAGAATTTGTCATAGGGCCTGATTCCATGTAACAAAGACTCAGGATCAATTCACACATGCAAGCAGCCTCATGAATGGTTGCTTCAACCACAAGCTCAGTAGCCATTGTCAATGTAGAGATCAGAGGGAAAATGTGCAGCCAATCTTTTGTCCCATTCTTAAGTGAGAAAGAATCTAATCCCCACCTTCATTTCTTCTAGCCAAAGAGGGAATTAGTTCTCAATCAACATGCTTTCTTCATCTTTCCCAGCAGACTTTGTTGTGGGCTGATAAGGAGAAATGGGCAGATAAAAAGATGGTTCTTTTGATCACTCCTTAGCTAAAAAATCTGGTAGCTAATGCAACAAAAAAGAGGACAGATTTGCATGAATTAGAACCCCAGGTTTGAGGAATTAGCCACACACCTAGTAACTCATGAAAAAGAGAGAGACACCCTAGCAGCAAAGTTGCCTGGGAAATCGCATCATATAAATGATTTGCCATGTGGAACTATTGCATTTCAAATAACCACCCAAAGTGTGCTGGGCCTAAGAGTCACAGAGGTGATTGGGTATCACTCACAAAACTTTATCCCTAGAGTCCCTAATAAAAGGAAATAAATGGTCTTACAGAAAGGGTGGTTAGTGGCTGCTGTTTCAGTGATATGATTAGAAGAAAAGAGTAAGAGTCCAATAGCACCTTAAAGACTAAGAACATTTGTAGCAGGGTATGAGCTTTCATGAGTCATTTCTGAAGAAGTTCACACTCTACCACGAATTTTGTTAGTCTTTAAGGTGCTCCTGGACTCTTACCCATCTTGATTTATTGGCAGGATTAATTAGATGAACGATCTTTTCAAATGATGAGTGAAATCTAATTGAAACAAACAGCAGCTCTGACTGTAAAATGTTCCTAAGTGTTACCGCTTTGTACTGGTTACATGTTTGAATGCTCCTCTTCCTTTCCATGCAGGAAACCACATGCCATGGAGAAGAGTTCCAGCATGGTCTGTTCCCTGGTGTGTTTGTTTTGTACATACAGTTTCTAGTTTACATGGGAAAGTATTGAGCAGTGTGATACTCCCACATGTAATTTGTAGTAGAGATACGTGTACCAACTGTTTTGATAGACCATGGGCAGGGTCCAAGGAGAGGATTCCTACAGCATAGAACTGAAGCCAGTTTGGTGTAGTGGTTAAGTGTGCAGAATTTTATCTGGGAGAACCAGGTTTGATTCCCCTCCATTTGCAGCTGCTGAAATGGCCTTAGGTCAGTCATAGCTCTCACAGAGCTTCTGTGAGAGCTGTCTCAGCCCCACCTACCTCACAGGGTGTCTGTTGTGGGGGAGGAAGGTAAAGGAGACTGTGAGCCTCTCTGAGTCTCTGAGATTCAGAGTGGAGGGTGGGATATAAATCCAATCTTCTTCTTCTGTCTTCCAGGGATCACTCCATACTAACAGAAAACACTTTTTAAGATATTGGTTTGCCACAATTCATGTTCTTTTGATTCTGTTTTCTGTTATGGAAATTTATTATTGCCAGGCTTAGGCCCAACAACTTAGACCTTGGGCACATTCTCAGGCCTTGGAAGGACAAGCTGAAATCACAAGGCAGTTGGGTAGCCCACATGCTTGATGGCTTCTTTTAAAACTCTATGCAGGCCTGCTGCCAGAAATGATTGCATAGGTAAATGGGGGGAAAGGCAATAATTTGGCCTAAAACAGCTAAACTGCATTCTGGTTTTAGCACATTTTATTTCCATTTCTTTATAGTGTCTAGTCCCATCTCTTCAAAGCCACATTATTATGACTACACAGATTCACATTCACAGATGCCATATGGCATAGTTCCTAGAGGCAGGAGAAGGTACAGCCACAAATGCTGCTACTTAAAGTAACATCATCAAACCCCTCCTCGTAAGACTTGGGTTTGGGGATGCTGCCGACCTGGTAACTGGATGAATGTTCCTTGCTGATGCCTGAAATTGTATAAGACTATATGAAGCCAAAACATCCAAGGATCACCACAGGTTTGTGATCCCTGGTTGAGGGTAGCTTCAATGTTCCTGGTACTGATGTATCAGGAAATTTCAAAACTGGGCTTTCACTGTGTTGTCTCTCTCTCTTTCTTTCGGTATGTAAGACAGAGAAAGAGTATCAATGTGTAAAATGGATATAATGAGCAATTAAAAGTATGAAATATTTCAATACTGTGCTTAAAGAGTAAAGGAATTTAAATGTCTGGGCTATGAAATATCTTCCATAGTTGTGTAGGGGTGGGGAATGTTTGAAAAATACTAACCAAGGAACAAATAAACACACAACATAATAAGAAAATAGCAAGCTATTCATAGGGAAAAGGGATATGTAAACAGTGTCTTTTCTTATATTGTGAAGAAAAAGTACCGTATGTGTGGAGGCTGACTGACACAAGTTGTTGTGAGGGATTTATTATCTTCTGCCTGGTAATCTTACCACCACCTGTGTTGTTGTTTCAGTATAGGAAATAGGTTCCTCATTTCCCATAGGAAGGAATTTTAACCATCACCCTTGCTTTGCTGGCATTTTTTTTTTTAAAAAAAATCCAGACTTTGCTGATCAAAAAAAACCACAACACACTTCAAATCTCTTCCTCGTTTTCCCCATCAACTATTGGAATTTGCTTTTCTCTGAAAGCTGGTTTAATTGTACCATTGTTCTGCTAAAGCCCTATTGTCTGTGTCCTTCAAAACTGTTGGTTATTTAAATGACAAAAAAAGCTGAAAAGCACATTGTTGTAATTGATTTGTATGTTTGAATTGTCTTACCAGAAAACAAGGTTATGAATTTCATCCGTTGAGATGCAAAAATACAAAATACTTTCCTACAAAAAAATAAAGGTTAATAAAAATGAAAGCTATTTCCATGTGTTCTATTTTCTGTAAAAAAAAAATAAAAAAATCACAGTGCAGTTGACTCATTAAAAAGGTAAAGCAGAAATCACAAATATGATAGAGTTAAGGGTGAAATGAGAATGCTGATGTGGAGTTTAGAGTACTGTATTTCTCCTAATGCAGCCATATATACCTCGTTGGATAGGAGCACACACACACAGCCATGCCCATCAGCTTCCAGCCACATCCCTCTTTTGTTCCTCTCTATATGGTTCACAACCCAAATCAAGAACCAAAAGATCAGTGATGCCATCTCTGATAGTATTATTATTTATGTATTAAATGTGATTTGTTGACCACTCTTCCATAAGAATAGAGTTCAGAGCAACTAACATCAGGGACATATACAGTGAATGATAACAATTAAGACAACATTAAAACACTAAAAACAGCAGTAGATCAATATGATAGGCAGATGACAGGAAAAGTTTGTACCCACCAGCCTCCTGGCTAGAGAAGATATAAAAGAATGAGGAGGAAGGTGGGAGGAAATATTGCCTCTAAATTGTGGAATCTTGTTAGCAAAAATTCTACTTTGTGAGCTACTGGCATTAAAGTTGTAAGCTACTGCTTACATTTTTCCTGAGCTACGACAAAAACATGTGAGCTGGAGGCTAAAAACTTGTGAGCTAGCTCACACTAACTCAGCTTAGAGGGAACACTGGTGAGGGCATGAGAATGCAGATGTCAGCCAAATGCTTGGGTAGTACCTGGGTTATTTTCTTGGCATATATTTTCAGTGCTCTGGCATGGATTCATTATTGTCCTACTTAGCCTCTGTGTTTTCTTTCTTTAAAGAGGTAAATATTTCTATATGATTAATACTTTGATTATGTAATCCATGTATCTGATGTGACTTTGTCTTAGCTTTTTTTAAAAAAATTATCTGCTTTTCATGTGAGTTGTTTTCTGCTTTCTGGTTGTGGCATAGTTATAATCTGGATGGAATGTATGCATGTGATGATATTGCTTGGCAGCAGGGAACACGTATGAATATATGACAGCTGTAGTTGGATTTTCTGTGAGCCCCATTCCACAATCCATATCCAGATGGAAGACATTTTTTTCCCACAAGTTAGCAAGGGAAGAGAAGAAAGTTATCAGCAGGAAGTCCTTCTACCCTGCAGGATGTCTGGGCATCTTCTTTGGCAAAACAGACTTTATTCAAGGCCCTGACTCCTAAAGAGGTACAACTGTACTGGGAACACAATATTTGTGGAGGGGAATCTCCCCCCCCCCCCATTGCTGCCAGTTCCTCACACCTGGTTTTCTCCTTATGGCTCATGGAGACACATGGAGGGGCAGTCCCATATTCTCCCCTTTTCACCAAGCCTAGTGCAGCTCCAGGCTGCACCACCTACTCTTCAATCAGCATTCTCTGCCTGCAGCCAGCCCTGCAGCAGTTTTTGGTGTCTTCTGCCACTGCAGCCAACCCTGCAGCACCTACTGACATCCTCCAGCACCACCACCTGCCCTGCAGCAAATATATAAATATACAAAAATATACAAAACAGTGACTCACAAAAATTGGATAACCAATTTTTTGCGAGTTACTGTTTTGTATATTTTTGTTATTGCTGGTCAATTGACCGTAAAAAATTAAATTGAACATTGGTAACCAATAAATTCTATTTCAAAAACTTCTGCCAATTCTACTCACCCCAGCATAGCTCCCTCCCCATGACCAGGAAAGCTGTTGTTGTCATTGTTTATGTTCCTGATCACAGGAAAAGGAACCTCTTCATGTGTACATGGACTCTGTATCCACAAATGGGCTATTGCATGTAGGTGGGAGCAGTACCAATGTGTCAGCTGTCCTCCTACACACATTACAAAAATTACAAAAAAAAACAGGCCTCAGATTCAGTGGGAGCTCACAGGAGTGCAGCTCCCTAACCTTTCTGAGAGTTCCCCCTCCTTGTCCATTGAATAGTATGTGCAGCTGCTTAACAATCCTTGGATGAACTCCACCACCTATTTTCTTACAATGCGGCTCCCAACCGGAGGCAAGCTGCACAGCCTTGTCTCCGGGGGCCGTTTTGCCCCTTCGTAACGAGGAGAAACGGGCAGGGCATTATGGGAGGTGAGGGCGGAGCAGGCACGCCTTAACGGCTGTCTCCTCTTCTGCCTTCCAGTCTTCGCCTCATGCTCCTGAACCTTTCTGAGAGTTCCACCTCATCCTTCTGAGAGTTCCACCTCCTTGTCCATTGAATAGTATGTGCAGCTGCCTAACAATCCTTGGATGAGCTCCACCACCTATTTTTCTACAAAATGACTGCTGTATATATATATATATACAAAAATGAATTTCAATGCATTTGATATTGTGTACCTGATCTGAATAGCCCAGGCTAGCATGATCTCGTCAGATCTCAGAAACTAAGCAGGGTTAGCCATAATTAGTATTTGGATGAGAGACTACCAAGGAAGTCTATGATTGCAACACAAAGGCAGGCTATGGCAAGCCACCTCTTAACATCCCCTGCCTTGAAAACCCCCAGAGTAATCATAAGTTGGCTGCAAGGCTTTATTTTTCGGGGAAAATAAGTGCCAAAACTCTCAACAGGGAAATGAAGGAGAAACACATGGGTGCCCCTCATGAACTTTTAAAATTTTTTTGAGAATTTTGTTTCCCTGAAGAGGTTTCAGAATTCCATTCTACCACATTCCCCCAGGGGAAAAGCCCTGGTTGGTGGTGACCTGACAGTACTTTCCACCATCAATGTCATGTGTGGGGGGGCCTCAGCAAGTTACATTGGGAAGCTTCATCATTTCTATCAGCACAAAAAATTCCCTTCATGTACTACAAAATAAAATACTTAATTTATCTATTTAGATAGAAATTTAAATGCTGTAAAGAATTTTCATGCACTGCTTAATGAAAATGGCAAACTGAATAGGGCTTGATGCTTGATCTTTCTCTATCTCTCTGCCTGAGCTTGATCTCATTAGGTGTTTACATTTTGCTCTCTTTGTAAGTCTTATTACTGCCTTGTTGGTACTGAATGGACAAAGTGCTTGTTATACCCTTGGCTTTTTCTTCCTTCATTGAACATAACCATATTCAGATGCAGTGCCCAAGAGTGAAGCCGTTGTTATACTGTACTAACAAGCAACAGAGGGTTGTTAACAATGTTTGCCTTAGCGTTAAAAGCAAAGCAATCGCCGGCTTTGTCTGTGGAAATTCATCTCACCCTTCGGTGAGCCAGAAACAGATCAGCAGAGCGTCAGCGTCCAATTCTGAAGCTGGAGCACCTGATACATTATTTAGATTTCCAATTAAACATCTGCATGGTAAATAGTGACAAGGCTGGCTTCCCCCACTGTGTTTTTGTTATCTTTACAATACAGTATACATTATAGATTCGAAATTTCTGTTTAACTGTCTCACTCAGCATAGACAAACATCTGCATCCTGTTCCATTAAGTGGATCTTTGCTAGCTCTTGGGATTTTGGTCTTCAAGGAAGTTCAAGGGCTTGGCCCTGCATAAGGTACTGCAAATCTGAGCTTTTCTTCTGTGGTGTTTTCTGTAATCAGATGTAGATAACTAAAACTAGGATAGCCAAGTGCAATTGGATTATCTCCCATGTCAACAGCATCTGCAAATGAAACTTTCCCAGAAATTATATTGGGGAGAGGGGTTCTACTGTGCTTACTAGGCTTGTGCATACTAGGTTTGTGCATGGACTTCAATCCTCCCAAAATTTGTAGTTGCCATTTTGTATGAATTAGGCAACATTCATATTTTCAGATGTTGCAAGAAACTCTGAAAATTCACATGCTGTACATGTTGACCACATGTATCAACCTGGAGAACGGCAACAATGGTTTCCCCAGGAGGAAGTGACTGGTTTGGAAGGTGGAGTCTATGGCATTGTATCTGTCTGAGGTCCCAAAGTGGAGTTGGCAACCCTATGTCCTTCCCAGCAGCAGTAGCAATGTTATTACACAGGTTCACGGCTGGGCATTGATGAGTCAGTCAGGACACCTGCTCAACTGTCTGCAATCTCTGTTAACTGATTTTTACCTCAGAACACAGAGCTTCATAGCTAAGCAATAAGAAAGAGGGACATGCAAGCAGGCAGCAGCCTGCCAGCCACACAGCATAGCTTTACCCCTATACAAAAACACATTTTACCCCTTTTCACCCCCTTAGGGGTGGAATTTTTAAAAATTCCTTGGAAGGAATGTACTCCCCAACTTCTGAATTTCTAGGTCTAGTGGTTTGGGCTGGGCATTGGCAGGACACTTGCTTTAATATATATAGATGTTTGAAGGCAGGGCAGGGTTTGGTTTTCTTGATCAATACCAGTTATAGAGCCACACCCCAGCTTTTTTTCTTTTTTTCCTTGCTGGGGGAGTATGGCTTGTATTACAGAAAGATGTGGTTGCTTCATTAATTTAAATGAAATTACTGCTGTGAGAGATCGCAGCAGTTCTCTTACACATAAGATCCTTTTTCACCACCAGTGGGCAGTAGCTACAGCTTAGATTAAGTACATAAAATATGATATGTACAAAATGCCATACATTCAAAATAATGCAGTTTCAATCCACTTCAGTGACCACTCACAAATAGAATTTCACACAGCAATTTGCCATTTCACACAGCAAAATCCAATTGTGAAGTACATTGAAAATGGGTTGAAAGTGGGTTTAGTGTGTGTGAAAGCACATCAATAGCTTGTGGAACTCACTGCCATTGGAGCAGCTCTATGGATTCTTGGATGACACTTTTGCCATTCACACATTTCACTCTGTCTTCAGGCTTTGGTGGGAACCATGACAGCTTTCATTGAACTGCTTGATAATCTTCATTTAAAGCTGCATAGAGGACAGTTATCCCTGTTAACATTATTAGATCTATCCTCAATCTTTGATACAACTGCCCAGGGCTTTTTTTTTTTTTTTTAGCAAGAACGCACAGGAACGCAATTCTGGCTGGCTTGGTGTCAGGGAGTGTGGCCTAATATGCAAATGTGTCCCTCGTGGGCTATTTCTACAGAAGGCCCTGTGTGGAACAGTGGTGATGTCAGGGGATGTGGCCTAATATGCAAATGAGTTCCTGCTGGGCCTTTTCTACAAAAATAACCCTGCAACTGCCCATTCCATTCTTATCTATCAGATGGAATATGGAGTTGATGTTAGGGGAGCAGCTCTTTGGTGGTCTTTTTGGTCTGATTGGATACAGAATTTCCAATCAGGGTGGGATTTATCTCGTAGAGTGCCATAGGGTTCTATTTTCTCAGATATGTCTTTCAACTACATGAAGCCTCTTCATGAGATAATCTAGACTTTCAGCATTGAAGGTCATCAATATGCAAGTGACCCTGACCTATACGCTTCATCATCCCAGCATCCAGATGCATGAATCCTGGGTTTGAACTAGTGCTTTGAAGTCATGGTGTGGTGGTTAAGGCAAAACAATCTGAAGCTGAATCCAGATAAAGCAGAGGATGCTGGTCAGGAAGGCTGATATTTTTGAGAGGTTGGATCTACTCGTAGTGGATGGAGTGGAGCTGGCCTTTGCGGAGCAGAATAACAGCTTGAAGATGTTTATGAACCCAGGCTTGCTGATTAAAAAGCAGGCAGGTATTGTGACCAAGATTGCCTTCTTTGCACTTTTACAATAAGCCTCCCAGGTCATCTTCTCAGCTACAGTAGGAAACAGGATGCTGGACTAGCTTGACCATTATTCTGAACCCTCAGGGCTCTTATGATCTTTTTGCATCATGGCTAGCTTGGTGTGCTTATGATGCTTTCTTACCATTGGGGTGGTGAAATCTCAACCTCTGCCTCCAGCTGCCATGGGATTTCAATTCTGAGAACAGTATGCAAGTTCACCCAACTCAGCTCTCTTCAGAGCCAGTGGACTGCATGTTGCCAGAAGCGGCAGGGTCTGAGCATCTTCTTCTCTTTCTCTTCCAAATCTCTAACAGATATTCTTGCCTGTCAGAAAATGCATGCCATGGTCCTCTCTGTCCTCTCTAAAGCACACAGATTGGCTGGAATGACCTACCTGTCACGGGAGAATTGGCAAACTGGTGCCCCTATCCCATGGCCGTAGCCAGGATCTGGAAGGTCGGGGGGCATATAATTTTTTCAGGGGGCACTCATGCCCCCTGGCACCCCGCACAACCTTCCCTTTCCTCACTCCCCCCACCCTTCCTCCCTGCTGCTCTCATCGCCTCCCTTCCCCACCACTAAAATAGTGAGTGTGGCTGGGGACAGAAGCAGCCCCCAGCTTCCGGCATGAGTTAAAGGGAGAGACTTTAACGCATGGGAGACTGGGGGCTGCTTCTGTCCATGCCCCACTCACTATTTTAGTGGCAGGGAAGGGAGGCCAACAACGAGAGTGGCAGGGAGAGCTGCTCTCTCACCAGGCTTCCTTCCACGCCACTAAAATAGCGCATGGGGCCAGGAGCAGAAGCAGCCCCCAGCTCATCCATGGCCCTTTAACAAGAGCGGGGTGCTAGGGGCTGCTTCTGCCCCCGGCTCCACATGCTATTTTAGTGGTGTGGAAGGAATGCTGGTAAGAGAGCCACTCTGGTCACCAACCTCCCTTCGCCGCCACTAAAATAGTGAATGGGCCGGGGACAGAAGCAGCCCCCATCTCCGGTGCGTTAAAGTGCCCGTGGATCGGCTGGGGGCTGCTTCTGGCCCCACACACTATTTTAGTGGCATGGAAGGAAGGCTGGTGAGAGAGCGGCTCTCCCTGCCGCTCTCATCACTGCCCTCCCTTACTGTCACTAAAATAGCACATGGGGCCGGGGGCAGAAGCAGCTTCCAGCCCCCAACTGCTCCATGGGCTCAGGCAGGGTGCTGGGGGCTGCTTCTGCCCCCAACCCTGCATGCTGTTTTAGTGGTGGAAAGGGAAGGCAGCAACAAGAGCAGTAGGGAGAGTCTCTCTGGCTGCCGACCTTCCTTCTCTGCCACTAAAATAGTGCGCGGGTGGGGGGCAGAAGCAGCAGCCAGCACCCCCCTTGAGTTAAAGGGCCTGTCAATCAGCTGATTGGTGGGCCCTTTAACTCAGGCAGGAGGCCCCTGCTGCTTCTGGTGCTGCCCCACCAGCGACCTCTCCATCACCTGGGGGTCCCTTGGGGCCCCGAGTCAGGGGGCCTTGGCAAGAAGTCAGGGAGCTATGCCCCCATAGGCCCCCTCGTAGCTATGGGCCTGCCCTGTCCACACATCTGACTCTTCTGTGTCACAGAGGATGCTGATCAAACACTTTTCCTGCTTACACAGCACATGTACAATCCCAGGCTACAAACATAAATCCCTTCCCAAGCCTCGCAGCAATTGTGCACACAAATGCCAATCAAGTATTACAGGTAAAGTTTATTGTCTATAGCCAAAGGCTGTTAAAATCTGAGCACATAAAACTGTCTGCCTGTCTGTCTGTCTGTCTGTCTGTCTGTCTGGGACTGGGTGTTTCACTGTGATGCTGCAACAGATAGGCAGCCAATCTCCCACACCAAATTCTTCCAAAGTTTCAAGTTGAAAAAAAACCATATTCCTTCTCATAACCTCCAAATGACGTTATTCCAAAATAATGCAAGCCCTTCACCATTGCATTTGCAGAGGCCAAATTCCAGAAGATTTATCACACTATATATTATGCTGTCCTCCCTATGCAGAGCCTAGAACCAAATTTCTTACAGAGCTTTTAATGGGTTTAAACCTTTCTTTAGATTCAGAGAATCTGCTTTTTCATCTCTCAGATGCTGATCCATTTGTGTCTTACAGAGTTTAACTTTTTGCTTTAGCAGCCAAGAAAAGGTGGGCTAGAGCTGTATCTATATAGAGAGTAATGTTTTTATTTGATCAGTACCTTTTGGTTAGATTATTTTAATGCTGATATTTGTCTCTTTAAATCCCTTCTCCAAGCCTAGCCAGCCAGCAACTTGGAGAATGCATTTAAAGTTAAAGTTGCTTTCTTTCCACCTCTCTCTCCTCATCTATTTCCCTCCCTCCCTTCCGGTTTTTAAACTTTTGATGTTCATGTCTTGCAGCTCTCAAACATCTGATGTTTATTTCGTGTAGCTCTTGCGTTAAGCAGGTTTGGTCACCGTTGGTCTATTTTAATTTATTTTATTCAATTTATATCCTGCCCTCCCCATGAAAGCAGGCTCGGGTGGCTTACACGCTCATGTAAATACATGAAACATAAAATCACATTAAAATATAAAAACATAAAACCATAAAAATAAAACCATTTCAAGTGCTATAAATATCTTTGAATTTGCCTATTCTGTTGTTCCAGCTGGGTGTTCTACAGAAAGACTGATTGTAGGTTCATGTTCAAGATGGTCCAGTCATTTCAGAGTCTGTTGTATCCTGTGATCTTAATTTACAAATGCCTGGTGGAGTTGTACAAGCTCTCGCAGGGCCCTAACCTCCTCAGGGAGCTCGTGCCCACTCCAGAACCGCTAATTTTGGAAGGGGTGTTGAAGGACGTGAGTCAGATTGAGGTGACAAGAGAGGAGGTCCTACAACTGATAGACAAATTAAAAACTAATAAGTCACCAGGCCCAGATGGCATACATCCAAGAGTTCTGAAAGAACTCAAAGGTGAACTTGTGGATCTCCTGACAAAAATATGTAATCTTTCATTGAAATCTGCCTCCGTTCCTGAGGACTGGAAGGTAGCAAATGTCACCCCCATCTTTAAAGGGTTCCAGAGGAGATCTGGGAAATTACAGGCCAGTCAATCTGACTTCAATACCGGGAAAGTTGGTAGAAACCATTATCAAAGAGAGAATGATTAGGCACATTGATGAACACAAGTTATTGAGGAAGACTCAGCATGGGTTCTGTAAGGGAAGATCTTGCCTCCCTAACCTGTTAGAGTTCTTTGAGGGGGTGAACAAACATGTGGACAAGGGGGACCCAATAGATGCCTCATCAAAGACTTCTTAGTAAGCTTGAAAGTCATGGAGTAAAAAGACAAATCCTCTTGTGGATCAAAAACTGACTAATTAATAGGAAGCAGAGAGTAAGTATAAATGGGCAATTTTCGCAGTGGAAGATGGTAAGCAGTGGGGTGCCGCAGGGCTCAGTACTGGGTCCCATGCTCTTTAACTTGTTCACTAATGATTTGGAGTTGGGAATAAGCAGTGAAGTGGCGAAGTTTGTGGATGACACTAAATTGTTCAGGGTGGTGAAAACCAGAGAGGATTGTGAGGCACTACAAAGGGATCTGTCAGGGCTGGGTGAGTGGGCATCAACGTGGCAGATGAGGTTCAGTGTGGCCAAGTGCAAAGTAATGCACATTAAGGCAAAAAATCCTAGCTATAAATACAAGTAGACAGGGTGTGAACTGGCAGAGACTGACCAAGAGAGAGATCTTGGGGTCGTGGTAGATAACTCACTGAAAATGTCAAGACAGTGTGCGATTGCAATAAAAAAGGCCAACACCATGCTGGGAATTATTAGGAAGAGAATTGAAAACAAATCAGCCAGTATCATAATGCCCCTATATAAATCGATGGTGTGGCCTCATTTGGAGTACTGTGTACAATTCTGGTCACCACACCTCAAAAAAGATATTATAGCACTGGGAAAAGTCCAGAAAAGGGCAACTAGAATGATTAAAGGCTTGGAACACTTTCCCTATGAAGAAAGGTTAAAACACTTGGGGCTCTTTAGCTTGGAGAAATATCGACTGTGGGGTGACATGATAGAAGTTTACAAGATTATGCATGGGATAGAGAAGATGGAGAAAGAAGTACTTTTCTCCCTTTCTCACAATACAAGAACTTGTGGGATTCAATAAAATTGCTGAGCAGTCAGGTTAGAACAGATAAAAGGAAGCACTTCTTCACCCAAAGGGTGATTAACATGTGGAATTCACTGCCACAGGAGTTGGTGGCGGCTACCAGCATAGACAGCTTCAAGAGGGGAATGGATAAGCATATGGAGCAGAGATCCATCAGTGGCTATTAGCCACAGCTTATTGTTGGCGCCAACTTAAGTGGCACTCCATCAAAGGTCAGTAATGAGACCTTTGCCCATGGACTACCACAACTTAGATACAGGACCTCCGTCTTCATCGGATTCAATTCCATCTACGGTTCGCTTGAACTTATGGGACCTTTTACGTAAGTTGGAGAATTGGGAGGCTTCCAACCATGGTATCTACCCTGAGCAATGGGGTCATGACTTTTGTCTTGGCATAATTGATGTTTAAGGCCTCTTCTTTACAGAAGTCATCTAGTTTGTGTAGCAACATTTTAAGGCTTCAGAACCATATTATCAGCTTATAAAAGAACTTATTTTCTGAGATCCTAGAGAAGAGGAGGAAAACTCAGAGCCATAGGATGATATTGTTTAAACATAAATGTTATGACGGGGCCAGAACACACCCCTGTTTTATCCCTCTGGAGACTGGCATTTCCTCTGCTAAGGAAGCTTAGGTACCCACCTAATTTTTGCAAAGATGTTGGAGTGAAGGTCCAGTAGAAGAAACAATAAATGTTTATCTATGCTTGTGCCAGCCAACTTCATCCAGAGGAGTTCTCTGTCAACTGATTCAAAGGCAGCATTCAAATCTACAGAGGTCACATACAAAGATCTGGTAGGAGCCAGGGCTTTTTTTTTTTTTTTAGCAGGAATGCATAGTTCTGGCTGTTTTGGTATCAGGGGTATGGCCTAATATCCAAATGAGTTTCTGCTGGACTTTTTCTACCCCCAAAAAACCCTGGTAGGACCGTTGATACTCTGAGAAGCTAGTTGGAAAAGTGTTTGACTGTGATCAATGGTATGTTGCCCTTTTCTAAAGCCTGCTTGCTTAGGGTGGCTACCATGGTTGGAAGCCTCCCAATCCTCCAACTTAGTAAAAGGTATTTTCTATACAGTTTGGCATCTGTGTCTAGCAAACTTATAGGGCAACAGTTACGAGGGTCTGCTTTGCTCCCTTTTTGAACACTGGAACTACAATACTCAGTTTCCACTCCATGAGGAAGACACTTGTTAAATTTACCTGGTTGAGTATCTTGGCTAGAATGGGTGTCCATGAATCAGAAAAGAACTTAACTCATTTCCGATCACTCCTGTTGATAATACCACTGCCATGCACATATCACCAATGCCTCTTTCCCCTTCTGCTGCACAGAAATTCAAAGACACACAGTGAGGCACCAGAATGATGGCCAGATTGAATAGCTTCTGCTCATCAAAAAATCATTTTGTTCAGATGCCATACATTTCTTCAGTAGCACATTTCTGACTGCACATCCCTAGAAGACATCCTGCCTAGACTGTAAAGCAGCATCTGCTCCACCCAGGGCTTTTTTTTTGTAGCAGGAACTCCTTTGCATATTAGGCTGCACACCCCTGATATAGCCAATCATCCAAGAGCTTACAGGGCTCTTAGTACAGGGCCTACTGTAAGCTCCAGGAGGATTGGCTACATCAAGTGTGTGTGGCCTAGTATGCAAAGGAGTTCCTGCTACAAAAAAAAAAAAAGCCCTGGCTCCACCAATACAAATTGCAAACACATGGTGCACTCTCCCCCTCCCCCCCCCTCCTCGGTCATCTGCCAAATTCCTGCTTCTGTTACCTTCACTGGCCGCATTCAAACTGCAAGCTGTAAACTGCTTCTCTCTGGCCAGGTACAGACAGGCAGAACTCTAGGTTCAGAAACATGTGCCGGATGAAAACAAAGTACATAGATGGGGGGAAAGCACATGCTGGCTCTGCCCCATCAGTTAAGTGCAATTGCCGGAATGTCAGCATAATACCAATATGCATGTGCAAAGTGTTTGCACATAGGATCTGTCTCCCATGGTCTAGAATGATGCTTTCTCAAACATTACCAATCCTACATTTTATTTTACTAAGTTATTTAGAACATTTATATTCAGTAGAGAACCCACTGAAGGTGCCTTACAAAATAAAACATGATAAAATCACAAACAGCAGAATTGTTTAAGAATAACAAACTATTTTTTTAAAGACCAGCCAGAACATAATAACAGCATTAAAATGTAGCTGCTTAAAATGATTCTCATAAAACAAACCTCAGGCTAGAAGAAGAATGGGGAGGGAATAATTGTAAAAGATCAATGCCTTAATTAAAATTTTGATTAAAAACATTTGGCCTGGTGCCTAACAGAGGATAGGGTGACACCAGCTGAGCTCCAAGGGGAAGGGCCTTCTACAGACAAGGTGCCACCACTGCAGAAAGTCCCGTCACCTGTCTCACTTCTAGCAGTATATGTACCACTATTGCATGTCAAGGCAAGTTGTGAATTACTGGACTGGTGTAACATACATTGAGTAGATGGAGAATATTGTTATGAGAGGTTTATACATTTTGTAATTTTGTATTGCTATATTTGTTATAAAATAATACACCAGAAACACAGCTATTTGATATTAAAGTATTTATTATATAAGAAATCAATAGCAATATATTAAGCAAGGTGAGTTTTTTTTTTTTGTTACTGTGTCAGTTCTGCAGGGACAGAGAATAAGAAGCCTCTTAAGTAGTGGGTGGACAGTACAGGAGGAAGGGTAGAACCTAGGCATTTGTGGCTTATGTGTAGGTAGGTGATGTGCTTGTGTTCTTGTAGTCCCATGCAGATGGAGCCAATGTGCTGTTGTCACTTCCCCTCTTTGTGTGTTGTTTTTATTCTGCATATGTCATCACTAGAGGGTTTCTGACTGATGGCATTGACTTTAAACTAGTAGCTGTCACCATCCAAAGCCATTCAGTCACCATTTCCTAGCCCTTAGTGTATATTGAGAAAACATCATTAAGTATTACATAACAAAAAACAGAGAAAAGATCAGTCCTTATTTGACGTGGCAGTAGTGCAGAAAAACAAGTTTGTCACCTGTATATTAAACTGGATGACATATAGACAAAATCACTTCCGCCCTTTTCAGAAAAGGTTTGACAGGCTCACATTTTTTCCCTCTAGGTGTCTATTAAATCTGCCCTTTTTCTGGAATCAGGTTTGTTGGTGGGTTTTTTGGTCCTTGGAAATCCTGGTTTCACTCTCAAACTTAACTCACTTTGGGGAGAAGAATGCTATAAATGATCTCTGAAGGTTTCTGCTAGACCTGCCAACTGGATGGACACAGAGGAGAGTGAGCAGGAAGCTACAACAGGCTGCCCAGAATCCTGACTCCAGAACATAAATATAGATAGGGGAGGGAGAGAAGGTTCAGGCACCTGTTGGCAATTCTTCCTGTCTCCAGCAGTCCCCTATCACAGCCTCAGGGCCTAGTCAGAAGTCCTGTCAATTAAATTTATTGGGACAAGGCATACCAGTTTGAGAGATGGATCTTTCTCGGTGGCCTGCTCCTGAAGAAGCAGAAACCACCTCTACTAGACTGACAACAATTATTTCAATATCAGGCATGCAGTGACTCCAGGACCTTTACAGCAAAGTATAAAGAAACCCTGCCAGAAGGCTTTGTGTCCCATATAAGCAGGGATGCATTAAGACATACCAAGTCCCTAAGCCATGTCATATTTAAGAGGCACCAGGGCTTTTTTTTCCAGCAGAAATGCACAGGAATGCAGTTCCAGCTGGCTTGGTGCCAGGGGGTGTGGCCCAATATGCAAATGATCCCTGCTGGGCTTTCTAAAAAAAAAACTCATGTGAAACAATGGTGGTCACAGGGGGTGTGGCCTAGGGTTGCCAAGTCCAATTCAAGAAATATCTGGGGACTTTGGGGATGGAGCCAGGAGACTTTGGGGGTGGAGCCAAGATCAAGGTTGTGACAAGCATAATTGAACTCCAAAAGGAGTTCTGGCCATCACATTTAAAGGGCCGGCACACCTTTTCAACACCTTCTTTCCATAGGACATAATGAAGGATAGGGGCACCTTCTTTTGGGGCTCATAGAATTGGACCCCCTGGTCCAATCTTTTTGAAACTTGGTGGGTATTTTGGGGATAGGCACTAGATGCTATACTGAAAATTTGGTGCATCTACCCCAAAAAACAGCCCCTCCAGAGCCCCAGATACCCGCGGATCAACTCCATGATTTTCTATGGGAATAAATCTCCTTAGGGAATAACAGAGTTCCCAGCAGACATTTCCCTCCCCTCCCCCCACTTTCTGATGGCCCTGAAGCGGGGGGGAGGGCCTCCAAACCAGGGGATCCCCTGCCCCCATCTGGGAATTGGCAACCCTAGTGTGGCCTAATATGCAAATAAGTTCCTACTGGGCTTTTTCTACAAAGAGTCCTGAGAGGCACCATAGTAGTACCAAAACAAAATGGTAATTTAGTAAAAAAAAATTATATATTGAAGTGCTACACTGTAATTTATTTATCTGAGTTACCATTTCCTTGTATCCCTGTGTAGCTTCCCCTCAGTCAAATTTTACAATGTACATTCCCTAGATGCACTCTTCCTTCCTGTTGCTCTGTAAAATGGTGCATATAATTAAGTCATATTTGGAAAAAGAGGATTCTTTTATTGCAGGCTTTGTGCAAAAATGAATAAATTCCACTTGTATGCACATAGATAATAAATGCAGATGGATTTGCTTGTACTTTATTACAGGACAGCTTCTGGTTTTTCCTGATAAATATCACATGCTGTGATGAATCAGCCCTTAGTGCCAGTCTATGTTTGTACCAAAACTAAAGACAGTCCAGGTGTTTACTTCATGACACTGTCACCCGTATGCAAAGTACAGATATTGCTTTGTATTGTAACTAGGGAGCATGAACATACAGTGCCTCTCCTAAACATCCCCCCCAATTTCAGAAAGATTGGACCAAAGGGTCTAGTTCTATGAGCCCCAAAATAAGGTGCCTCCATTATTTCCAATGAGGGGAGGGGCAAAAGAAGTGCCATCCCTTTCAATGCGATTATCAGAATTCCCTTTGGAGTTCAATCATACTTGTCACAACAACCTTGCTTTTGGCTCCACCCCCGAAGTGTCCTGGCTCTAGCCCCAAAGTTCCCAGATATTTCTTCAGTCCAACCTGACAAACCTAGCCAGGGCTGCAGTTTGGATAGAGTAGTACCTTTGCACCTTCTTTTTGTGCTTATATCTGCAGCCTATGTTCATCCTCTGGGTTAAAACTCTCTGGTGGGTCATGTAGCTAGATTTAGGCAGCCCAATCCAGAGATAAGGGGCGGCTGGCCATGGCATAGCTGCCGCGCCACTAGTAGACTTCCTGAGGACTTTGGCACACTAGAGCATGGGGAGGGGAGAGGTGTAGCTTGCCATGAGGGAGAGGGGCGGCTTGCCCTGGGAACGTGCAGCAGATGCCAAGTGGGAGAGACAACAGAGGGCACAGCTCAGACTTTACTTTTCCAGAACAGAGTGCAGCAATCTCCCTGACGCACGCTGGGCAGTCTCGCCGTGGGCAAGGCTCCATTCCAAGCGGCGGACAGAAGCAGCTGAGGGAGGGGGGGCATAGAGCAGCACACACAGAAACCTCTGTGTTGGGACTCCCACCTGCAAAATGGAGATAGAGATCAAGAGCACCTGCAGGGGTGGTGGCTGGAAGAACAGGCTGTGTTTCAGCCAGGCGCTCTCTTAAAGGGACAGTCTCTGACCCACCTCCCCGCAATGCGGCAGCTGCCACACACACACCATGCCCTGCCAGGGGTTGGGAACACGACAGAGGGCAAACCAAGGGAAGGGAGCAGGTAGCAGCACAGGGGAGCAGGGTCAGCAAATGTCCCCTGCCGGAGCCCACTGCCTGGTTCAAGTGTCAGAGACACTCTCACACCAAGTGGTCGAGAGTGAGGGGAGGGGGAGGCTGTGGGGGGGGGGACAGTGGAACTTACCCAGCCATAGGTGACAGTCCTTGCATGCAGAGCCTTCAGGAACCCGGAACCTGTGGAGACCTGGAATCAAGAGCAGTTAGCCCCAGGGGAGAGACCTCTCTCTCCCCCTCGCAAGTCAAAGATATTGTTAAAGCAACCGCAAGGTGCAAAACTCGTCACCAACATGGCTGCCTGTCCCTCACTCTAAGTCTATATGGCCGGGAGCTCGCCAGCAGAACTTTCCGCCATGCGCTCCTCTCCCTAACAACTGAGTTGTGCAAGGCCAGAGCGGAAGTATTTCTAGGAGGGGAGAGACTGCGATTGGGTGCTGGGGAGGGGGCTTATCAGCCTGAGGCACGAGGGGATTGGCGAGGCAATCACACCACTCCCTAAGGGGTTTGTGAGCTTCCTCAGTGACGAAGGCGTTCTTTGTTTTGGTTTCAATGAGTGCCTATGGGGCACTCAGCCATTTTTGCAGGTGTAAAGTTGTGCCTCTCGGGGGGGGGGGGGTCATGGGCCAAACTGCTCAGGAAGCTGGCTATGCCCCCAACTCCACCCCCTCCTCCGCCTGAACAACCCGCTCCGCCTCATTTCCATCCACGCTTGGGTGCAGACCTCCAGGGCCGCTGCCCTCAAACGGAGCAGCGCTTGGGCATCCCACCGCCCACGGAACTCCCCTCAGCTGGGGCAGCACCGGTCGTATGTCGGCGCAAACCCTTCCTGCGCCCACATACCGGCTCATCTGCTCCCAAAAAGACTTTCTGCCCACCCACCTCTGGATTGCACTCTAAGTCCCTACAGAGCTGTGATTTTTGCTGCTTTTAAGAAAGACCAGCTGCCCAGACAGCAAGAGTGCCATGTCTCCTGCCTCTCTTTGCATACATGCTGAAAAGAACAGCACAGTGAGGGGAGGTCCCTCAGTGGTGGAGAGGAAGCCTCCATGGCTCTGACCATTGGCTTGTAAGCTCCCTGTGGTATACTGCCTGGTGCCTTGCTTGTGATTCCTATCCCCAGCCCATTTGGTCTTCCGCCCATGGTCCTGGTCTTGATACTAGTGAGATCATAACATTACCCCCCCCCCTCTCTTCTTGTCGTGTGACATCAATATGACATGATTTCCTTTTCCATGCTTGCAGCTTAGTGAGTTCCACATCTGGAAACTTCAAAACCACTGGATTAGCATCTTATAACACATAGAGCAATTGAATACCTTTAGGCAGGCAGAGAAGAATTGAAGACATGATGCAGGCCAGCTGTAGCAAGCACATTTTTCTCCATAGCGGCATTTGAGAAGTATTTCATCTCACATGGGGGGATTTCATCAGTGGTTGAAAGGGGAGAATTGGACTTTGAGCATGGATGTAGAAATGACTACTTCTTTAATGGACTACCTCTTGTGTTTCTTTTTCTTCTGAACAACCAGCCCCAGTGCCTCTTTCCAGCACTTTCCCTTCTCTATATGAATGCATACTTCTCTCCATTGCACTTTCAATAGTGCCATCATTGCAATTTCTCGTTTCTTCCCACTCATATACACTATGGATGGCTGCTAATCCATCGTTCCTTCCCACTCACCCTTCTAGCCCAGTCCATTATTTCTGAGAATACTTTTACCTTTGGCTCATGAATCATTGTCATTACTGCTTTTTTTATTATGTTCCCTCAGGACAGGAGAGACCGGGAGCAGGCAAGTGTGGCGCTCCCACCGGAATCCACTCAACTCGCTTGAATTTTGGCCTCCCTTGGAATGTTCTTTTGATTTGAGCCTTGAATCACAAAGAATCTGGTGAGCCACTAGAGACCTTGGTCAAGGAGAGATACATAATGGGAGGGGGAAAATGTTTCATTTTTGTTGCCCTTGTTATCATTTAAGTTTCTCTTTGTAATTCATTGTGACATGAATATATAATGGGAAAGCTCTATGGTAACAAAGACTGTGGCTTAGGAAATGTATAATGCATGTTTTTTAATTAGCACTACTGCTCTAATTGATTAACATTTTGCCTGTGCAGTAGTATTACAGAGAATCAGCAATGTAACACTTTGCAGCAGGTAATCCCTGTAGGAAAACTGTCCACTTTTGCCAATCCTGAATGTAGTATAACATTTACCGTGGTCTGGCAAACCTCAGCATTCCCACGGAAAGCCCAGAGGAGATAGCATGAGGTAGACTAACTCCCAGATATTATAAAGAATAAAAGAAAGGGCCAGAAGGCTTAGAAAATGCCTTACAAAATGGAAGCCTAGTTCAACTTCAAATTGAAGGAAATTTTATGATGCATGCTGCAGATTCATGTCCTGTTAAGAGATGGTCTAAGATATCTGGGGACCTTTGGAAACCCTAATTCTGTTTCCTTCATGCAGATAAATTTATTCTATTGATTTACCTCCCTTTAATGTTATAGTCCTATAGTACGGTTGCCAAGTACCTTTCAGCTCCTGTTGGGGAATTTTTCTCACGCATGCGCCAGCGCACACAACATGATGACATCACCTGGAAGTGATGTCACACGGTGACCGCTCTAGGCAATTCCAAATGGCTAGAGCATCTGGGAAAACCATAGAGTTTTCCTGGAAACACCTAGAGCAGCCACCGCAGGAAGTCACCAGTGCGATGATGTCACTTTCGGGTGAATCATTGTGCCAACAATGTCGGGGGAGGCCAGCAGATTGGGAACCTCCCGGGCAGGAGAATCCCTGCCCAGACCAGGGCTTGGCAGTCCTACCCTATAGCCCTGGATACTGAAAAGGACGTGTTTGTGTGTGTGTGAGAGAGAGAGATGGAACTGATATCAAGAAATGTATCTTCTAGGACCAGTCCCTCAACTGTGAAATGCTTCAGGATCCCACTTGTTTTGATAAATTTCCATAAGAACATAAGAGACGTGATATTGGATCAGGCCAATGGTCCATCCAGTCCAACACTCTGTGTCACAAAGTGGCAAAAAACCCCAGGTGCCATCAGGAGGTCCATCAGTGGGGCCAAGGCACTAGAAGCCCTCCCACTGCCCCCCCCAAGCACCAAGAATACAGAGCATCACTGCCCCAGACAGTTCCATCAATACCCCGTGGCTAATAGCCACTGATGGACCTCTGCTCCATATGTTTATCCAATCAAAGCAAAGAACAATAATAAATTAGTATTCAGTTAACGGAATGCTCTTAAACCCTTACAAAAAAGCAGCATATTTTTATCAATATTCTATCATCTTGGTCATCAGGGCCACCCTCAAGGATGTCAGATTCAAGAAACCTTTTGAGGTGAACCATCCCCAGTTATGGCTAGTGATCAGAAGCTGCCTGTGATTTCCCAGAGGCAGCCTGCACTGAATTATACATGTGTGGCAGGGCAGAAAACTGTACTTCTTTAGTGGTGTGCAAAGGACATTTTGTCCGTGCTCAGAGGTAATTTTTCTTCCTGAACTCATCCCTAGTGTTGATAACAGATTCCTAAGCTAAGCACTGGAGAAGTCTTGACACAAATTAAGACATTTAGTTGGTGGAGTGGGAGACAACAGAAAGGAGAGCTTTCCTGTATGACTACTATTTTTGTTGCCAGAGATGGAGTAAAACAAGGAATGTATTCTTGACAGGATAACAGTGTAATGTTCTCTGGGACTGATTTGTTGATGTGGTTAGCGCTTTTAAAATATTTTTGTATTTGTGTGTGTGTATGTGTGCACCTGGCAACCTCTGGTGACTGACCTCTACTGGGTGCCTAGAGGACATTTAGAAAGGTGGCTGACTAAAGCATGTCCCTGCCTCCCATCTCTGGTATTTCAAGAAGGTCCCCATCCAAGTACTCGCAAGAGTCGACCCTGCTTAGCTTCCAAGAACTGGTAATATCTGGCTTGCCTGGGATATCCAGGTCAGGGTGAATTCATGCTTAATTTTCAAACACAGAGGTGTTAAAGCTTAGGAGTATGTCCTGTGTGGCAAACTTCATGTCAATGCTGGGTTGCCAAAAGGCCTGAAGAAAAATGTCCTGTCCCTTTAATGAAGGCTTCCTGTGTGGAAATGGGCAACTGAGGTAAGTGGTGCCGAGGTAAATAACATTACCTGTTAAATAACATCCTGTTAAACTTCTGTTAAAGGGACAGGGTTTTTTCTTTTCTTTTAGGAAGTTGGTAACCTTAGTTCAATGGTGAAAAAGTGAAGTCTCAATATGCTAAAAGTTCCTCATTTGACCAGTATCATCTAATGGAACAAATGTAATACAGTGGACATACGTGGTCATACGTACTTGACATGCCTCACTGCTTCTGTCACCTGAATCCATGCAGTTTTCATTCATGCTTTCAAATTGTAATATATTTGAGCCTGAATGTAGTTACTCACATCATTACTTGCCAGAAGATGCTGTTATACTGTCCGATAAGGTTGCCATGTGCACACTGGCATTCCAGTAGCAAGTGGAAAAAAGAAAAAAAGTATTTAAAAGAAGTGTTGATGACAGTTTAATAAAATCCATAACTGATCCCATGCCTTTCTAGGTATTGCTGGAAACTCTATAGCAAACCATAGTAAAGCCACAGAGTTCTCAGCAGTGATTCCTAGAGAGAACTGATGTCACTTCCATGGAAAACCCTACTGAAAAATCTATACCAGCCCCACCCATTCACGTACAGGATCGTTCCTATATTCATCTGTGAAAGCTGGAGGGTATGTAAACCAAAACTTACTCAAATGTTCACGTGGCTTACTTCTTTTCACTCTCATAGCAACAGACTTCAAAATATTTTATTGTTGTTATTATTATTAAAATCACATTCAAACTTTGTAAGCTGTACAGAATTGATGCATTCATTAGTCAGAGCAAGAGAGTACTTACATGCTGACTGTAGACATCATAAACAAGAGGACATTTTACAGTCAGTGGTATCATGAAGTCTCCTGAAATGAAGCCTTGAGGAATACCAGAACCTTTTCCTCATACCTAATCATGTGCTCAGTGTGTACCATAAATGGCCTTCCCATCTACCCAACCCCCAAAAGTAGATGGTGACTATGCAATAACAATTGTATTAAATTCACTAATGGTTCCCATGGCTATCTCTGACAAATGTAGAAGCCTGTGTGTGGGAACTGCTCATGCAGTGTGCTCATTATTTAATAAGGAGGCTGTGCTGTACACAGGCTCTGAATTTTAATGAATCTTCTAAATATATGTAGCGCACAGTTTGAAATACAGCAAGATACAGACACAACATGGCCGATAAAAATGTAAATTGCTGCAGAAAAAGATCAAGTCAACTGAGGGAATAGAGGAAGCCTGTGAGAAGTGAGTTGGGCTAAGGGGACTAGGCACATACTGTAAATTCAAACTTGACAAGGGAATATTTAATTTTGTACTTGGGAGAAACGTATTTGGAATTTTAAAAAATGACAGAAAACAGTGACAAGGTCATCAGTTATATAGAATATGTATATTTTTAATTTTTTGTCTTTCCTCTGAATAAAGTGAGTGGCTCAAAGCTCACTTCTACTCTCTTCTGTGTTTTTGTAATGATGCAGTAAAATGGGCTTGATTTGATACCATACGCATTCATGCAAAATATTTCCCTGCTACTGTCATGGGTCAGTCAGGGCTCAGTGAAAACTCCTCAGGAGAAGAGAACTCCTCAGGAGAAAAAGAGCCATGTCAGCAGAAGCCAGCAAGCAGGAAGACAAACTACAGGCTGATCAGGGTTCACAGCCGACAGCTGGTGCAGAGCCACCAAGTCTCCAGCCCTGAGTCTACAGGTGAAACTAAGCTGATCGCTCCCAGCCCTCCAGACTCACCCACACTGGCACTCCAGGGGGCATCACCCACATTGGTCCTTTGAGTGCCGCAGACAGAGGCTGTGAACAGAACTACAGAAGAGAAGACAGAGTGCTTGCTTCCTGGCCTGATGCCAGCTGCATGAGTAGTTGCAGAATTATTCCCGAGCAGATGGCTGCAAATTGAACCCTTAGGCAGATGCCTATAAAAATCAGCAAAGGGAGGTGGTTAGGTGTGGGAAGTAAAGTGATTGTTGAGTAGAGCCTTGGATCCTATATGACTCTTGGACTGGCTTCTGACTATCGTTTTTGGATCTGCTTGGCTTCTGCTTGTGAGTAAGTCTTGGATTGCTTGACTATGCCTCTTGGACAACCCCTCAGCAACATCTCTCTTGGCTTTAAACACTTGGTCTGGTTTCTCTTAGTTGGACTTTGACTGCCCTCCAGGAAACCATCCTTTGCTCTCCCTGACCTGTGATACCTGCTTACAGAAAACCAAGACTGAATCTGTCTCTGTTGATTTTCTATATGGAGGAGCATTTGATCAGATAAGCTGCTACCTGCACTCTGAAATGGTAGAACTCAAAACACATTTTTGTCACCTCAGTGAGAACTAAGCCTTGTTATCTGCTCTTTCCACAAGACAAATTTATCATGAGAAAAGTAGTGTTGGCAACTGGCAGGAGTTTGGAGGTGTAGGGACATGGAGGGACACTGCTGGATATGTAGATTATGCCTCTCTTGGAATTACTAGCAACTCTATGGCATAGGTCCCCAATGTAGTCAGGGCTGCTAAAGATGGGGGCTGGAGAACAATAGATGGGAAGCCCAAGTCAACTGGAGGACCTCTGAAGACAGATGCTGTGGTCACAAATTCATTTACTTTAAGAAACTGTAATGCAGTTCTGCACTGCAGTGACTAGGAATGCATGGAAGGGAGAGCAATATAAATAACAGTCACTCTGCTTTCTGCAAAGATTACTACAAGGAGACAAATGTTTGTATATCCTGCTCAATTCATCAACCAAGCCAACACAGCTCATGACTGCTACAGTAATTGTTGGGCTGTAGCCTCCTATCAGGGCAATGGTGTCTAGTAGTCTGTTTCCCTCTTCCTTTTCTTCCACCCAGCTCCATAATTTTGTCAGCTCAGCTAGATTTTTACCTGTTAGTATGTTGTAGAAAATTAAACATTTCCTCTTTTTTTTCTTTTTTCTACACTTTTCTCCATTTTGCTGCTTTCTTTTCATGATATGCCTTCATTTCCCCCCCTTTCTAATCCCCCCTCTATTTTTCAGTCTTAATCTCAGTTTCTCATCCCCTGTCCTGGATAGCAATTTGGAAGTATTTAATAGCAGCAAACCCTTATTAATATTATGTACCAAAGTGGGAGGAGAATTAATATTTTACAAGGTTTGTCAAAGTAGTTAAAGGATTCTCCCCCTGCTGGGCATGCATGGTAATGAAATGTTACTCTGATTTAGTGGTTACACATGTGGAACAGAATTTAGAACTCCTTCCCTTCCATTAGATTTAATTGCATTTTAAACACTGTTCAGACAGTAGGTTGTAGTTGCACTGGTGGGACATCTAGTATCCCCCTGTGAACATCACTTTGATATTTCATGATGTTTCTAAAAAATAACACAACCTGTTTAGGAAACATGTCAACAAAATCAGTTCTGGTGATCCCAGTATTTCTTATTCAGCATCTGTAGTGTCAGGGTTACGTTTTAGTAACTAAATTCTGCAGGATTTCTCACTTTCTGTTAAAAGCCCCAGGGTGGAAGCACCAGCTGCAAGGCATCAGGCCTTGATTGCCGATTAGAGATTGGTGGGCTAGTAAAAGAGAAGATTTTCCTCCTAGTTTTAGTTTTCTGGCTGCTTTTTTAGGCAAGGAGCTGTGGTGATCTGAGGGGTCAGCAAGAGTAGTATTGGTAATCCTGATGGATTTGGCTGGACCTTCCCAGAAGGGAGTGCCTGTGAAACTCTGAACCTCTTGGCTCTCTACAATTGGCCTGAGAGTCAAGGTAACTAGACAGCTTTTAAAGCTTTTTGTTATTTTGTTACATGGTGTTGGGAAAATACCTGTACTGTTAGAATAAACTTTTGTTTAACCTTTTGTTTGGTATCAGTGGCTTGCAAAGGGACCAGTGCCTTTTGACCCTACTCAGAAGAAGGTATGAATGCCACATAAGCATCTCTTTGGTTATCTGGAGATTGTTGATCCCTCAGGGAAAACGGGGTGGATTGGGCCCTGCAAAAAATACCAGTCTGGTGGCAGCAAGGAGGAAGGTGGAAGAGCTTTGCCTCTCTCTTGATATTAGACTTAAAGTGCCCTGGCAGTAAGTTCCTAGCTGGCCTCCTCACAGGGAGCTGGGAGGTGGCTATAGGGTCTACTGTGCACCACAACGTAACTACATAATAAATTTATTCCTGCTTTTGTGTAGAAGAAGAAATTTGATTTATACCCCACCCTTCACTCTCAATCTCAGAGTGGTTTACAATCATCTTCCCTTCCTCTCCCCACACCAAGCACCTTGTGAGGTAGGTGAGGCCGAAAGAGTTCTGAGAGAACTGCTCTTGAGAAAACAGCTCTGAGAGAACTGAGACTGACCCAAGGTCACCCAGCAGCTGCATGTGGAGATATGGGAAATCGAACCCACTTCTCCCACCACAAACTTCATCATTCATGAAAGTTCATGATAGTTCTTCAGTTTGGGAACACTGCTTCTCAAAGCATGAACACCTAAAATTTGTGATGGACTTTAGTTCTTCAACTGGTTCGTGCCCATCACAGTGCCCATCACTGCTAGCTAAAACTACATGGAATTCACTGCCACAGGAGGTGGTGGCGGCCACAAGTATAGCCACCTTCAAGAGGGGTTTAAATAAAAATATGGAGCACAAGTCCATCAGTGGCTATTAGCCACAGTGTGTGTGTATATAAAAAAAAATTTGCCACTGTGTGACACAGAATGTTGGACTGGATGGGCCGTTGGCCTGATCCAACATGGCTTCTCTTATGTTCTTATGGGTAAACTCAAATATATTTCTTATTATTTTATTTGCTGTTTTACCTCATCAGATGTAAGATGCATGTCCTCTATTGGTGTACATATGAATGTATGTGCAAATATAAAATTATAAAAATTAGATGCATTAGATCAGGATCGTATGGGGAGGTCCCAGGTGGAATCTTTGTCTGGGGACCCTTGGTGGCTCTCAGCAGTCCTGCCTGTGGGCACCATAGTGCCCACCAACACTTTTTCTGGTAACCATAGAGAGTTTTTTGGAAAATGGGTGTGGTCAAGTGGGGCTTTGGCCAGCAAGACTTCTGATTGGCATTAGAGATTTATTTGGCTGTGCAGTTTTTTTTTAAAAAAAACATTGTTTTGGCAGCAGCTGCCACTACATCACAAGGCTCTTCACTTTGTGACTGAATGTATGGTGTGGCAGCCATTTTGTGGCTGGCTCCACCTCCTGAGGCAGTCATTTTTGTACCTATGCCCACTGCACTGTGGCAGAACTCCAGTTGTGCCTGCAGGCTGGGAACATCAGCTCTGAGGTAAAACCATAGAATTTCCAGCAATTTCTAGGAAGGCATGACATCATTTTTGTTCCCAGGTTATTCTTTAAGAAAATAATTAATTGTTATTTTTAAGTTTTTAAACCCCTGCCCCCCCTCCCCCGGTCACCAGAGTGCTGGTGTTCAACAGGAACAGGTGAGGTGGGACTGCAGATTTTACACCCAGTGGGAAAATGGCAATCAAAAAAATGGAACAGACCTATAGTAAAGAACACACATGCCCCTGAGCTAAGGAAACAGTAAGCAAGCTATCAGATGGGTATGTGGGTTAAAGTGGCATGAGACATTCCTGGATTATTCAGTAGGATCACTGACTCTGGCCTGGATAATTCCTGGAGCATGGTGGTTGCTAAGTTGCAGTACAAAAGGATTCCCATTCCTATAATAGTTTCACAGAAAAAGGGCATTCCTATAGCAGCTACTTTTTCCGCCCTCTGACTGACCTAAGTGAGCATTCACAATGGCATTGAAATGAGGCCATAGCTCAGTTGTAGAACATAAGATAAGCATGCAGTGGGCTCCGCATTCAATTTCTGGTATCTCCAGTTGCAAGCATCACGAGTAGCAGGGCTCAGAAAAAGGTTTTGTCTGAGCGCTTGGAGAGTCGCTGCTATTTCAAACTGGTAATTCTGAACTGGATAGATCAAAAGTCTTAGAGTGTGAGACAGTTTCATATATATGTGTGAGTAAAGGGTTTAAATGAGAAGCAGTTCTGAGTTGCCAACAGGCCTGGAAGGGGGGGGACGTCCTCTTTAATGGAGGATGTATGGGCCGCTGAAGTTTTTTATGACATGGTAGTAAATATCCTCACCTGGTAAATACTATTTCATGAAGGCTCTGTTAAAGAGACAGGACATTTTTACTCAGGCCTGTTGACAACTCAAGCTCTTTTATGTGGTTCTCCCCCCCCCTCCCCTTTTCTTTTTTTGCTATATAGGTACATGTAAATATGTAAATATGCATGGCTTGGTTAAATGGCAAGCCAAAGTTAAGCCTGAACTGTTTCAGATTTGTTCTGTGATTGAACCTTCCATAAATTTGGGAGCTGCATAAATCAAGGTTTTATGAGGCCTGATTAGAATGCAAGCAAAATCATAGCGTTTGGTAATAAAAGAGTTATTTATTGGAATCTAGATCACTATTCAGATTAGTCAGAATGCTGGAGAGCTTTCTATTAACAGCCTGCATTCAAAATGCAGGGCCGCATCTTCATTCAGCATAAGTGCAAAGCTTTTTTCTAGCTTTCATTAAGACCACTCTGTATTGCACATCGTATGGATCCAACTCTTGAGGGTTAGTCATAACAATGTGCTGTATGTCAAGAAAAAAAGAATCGGGGGGGGGGGGAATAATGCCACTGCATTAAAGTGGTGCTAATTTACCCACCTCTGTGATAAACAACTTAGTATAAATATTTTAAACCCATTATAACTTTTTATTTGCTCTTAAATACAATATGATAATTTAAGCTTCCTACAATAATTCAAATGGGTTATTTGCATAGCTGGCAGAGTGCAGTTTGGTAAAAGTTTTGATTCAAGATATTTCAAGGCAGTCATGTGAATTGCTTGCTGTTTAGTCATTTCATTTTTTCTAAATCCCGACAGCACCAATTACATTATAATAACCAGCAAATAAGGAGAAAAAGAAAAAAGATTATGAATAGGGGAGAAGGAAAGTGCTAGAAACCTTCCTGAATTAAAAGCATCCACAAGAAGCACTTTTGATACCTTTGCAATTACACTTTTGATACCTTGGCAATTACTACACAGGATGCTGTAGGTGAAAGAATAGTGGGAGGCTGATTGACTAATGCTAGCATACAATATTAATATTGTCCCACTGTTCTTCTTTTGAGCACATCCAGCTTCAGTGTGTTTATTCTCAAATACAAATTTTGTTTCATGGGCAGATAAAAATGTTTAAAACTACATTCTGCATTCTTAGGTGCATTTAAATTTATTGAAATCAATGTGCTTAAACACACATTCTTATTTGTTGGATTGTGGGACCCTGACTACTATCTTCAGCAATTAATGGAAATTTTCATTTCTGCTACTGCCTCTGAATACCAGTAGTTGGCCACTGTGTGTATCAGGTTGATAGATTAGATGGACTACTGGTCTGATCCAGTAGGACACTTCTTGTGATCTATAATTAATGCAGTATCTTCTTGTTATTAGACCCTGGCTAGCTGTGAATTTTCCTCCTGCAAGTAAAATAATCCTATAATCTCCCCCAGTCCCCCGTGCCCAGCCTGCAAGTGTTTCCTCACCTTCTATTTTCTCCACAGATCACCTGTCTCTTCCACATGAGGTCAGGCTGCTGAAAGAGGGGACAAAATTCCAGGAACTCCTGTCACTGTGGAGAGCCTATGGAACAAGGCAAGTCATGTGATGTGCTTTCATGTGATGCTTGGGGTGATGTGGTGTGGAGCGGAGAGCCAGAGAGACCTTTTTCAGGAGGCCTGTGTTGGTTTTTGGTGTTATTGATTGATCCTTCACTGAACCTGATTTGATCCAACGGCCTTCAGCTGTTGACCCTAACCACACATAGATGTCATTCTTTTCCCCCTCTATTTTTCCCCCATGATGCCACTACAAGCAAAGAACTCAAGAGAAACTTCTACACCTTTCCTTTGCCTCTAATAGTTACTAGACATTTTGTCATGTCATTGCTAGGGTGGACAACTGTGTGCAAAACAACAATAGGTGATTATTATGACTTGAGCTGTGAAAGAGATGATGGGTGGGGGGTGTATACACACACACACACACACACACACACATACTACCCAAAGTAAAGTTTTTTATCTGATTTGTTTTGCCATCAAGTCACAATTGACTTACAGTGACTGTGTGGGGCTTCCAAGGCAAGAAACATTCAGAGGTGGTTTGCCATTGCCTGTCTCCACATCACAGCCTTCGTATTTCTTGGTGGTCTCCCATCCAAATCCTAACCAAGGCCAACCCTGCTTAGCTTCCAGCATCTGATGAGATTAGGCTAGCTTGTGCTATTCAAATCAAGACAATGTAGGGTTTCTATTTGCATTATATATAACTTTAAACACCAATCAATGCTCACTTGGTGAGATTTTTTTTGTTTGTAGTGGTTTTGTTCATTTTTTCCCTACCATATCAGTTTGTCTTAGAACTCTTTCTCATGATAGCCTTGAACTCTGAATGTCTTATGTTTAAAACAGGTATCAGTAACAGTAGTAAATAGCCCCACATGCATTTTAATGAAGGGGGCATGGCCAGTGATGTCACTTCCGGTGATGGCAGTGGAAGCTGTGTCAACCCTTGCATTTTTAATGAAGGGGGCGTGGCCAGTGATGTCACTTCTACAGACATCAGTGGAAACTGCATCATCAGGGTCATGACCCCAATGATGTCACCCAGGTCATGACCCACCCCCACGTGACCTAGCCCCCCGCCAATCACCATCTATGCCCCACCATGACGTAGCTACCCTGCATATTTAATTAAGCACCTCTTCCAGGAAATGACCTTAGTGACTCACACCACGTAACGTAGCCAGGCCAATCAGCGGCTACGTCCACCCTGCTGTGACCTAGCAACCCTGCATATTTAATTAATAAAGCACCTCCTCCAGGAAATGACCTTACTGACTCACACCATGTGGCGTAGCCAGGCCAATCAGCATCTACATCCACCCTGCTGTGACCTAGCAACCCTGCATATTAATTGAACAGGCCGGAAATCACATGTGTAGCCCCCTCCCCTGCCCCCTTCTCCAGCACCACCCACTGCAGCGTCACTGAACTTCCGCCTGTGGCACCCCACCCTGGAAATTGGGGGTCGCCACTGAGAAGGCCTGAGTAGGTCCGTGTGACCCCTCTAACAACACGCCAGTCATTCCCTCTAACAACACGCCATTCATTCACCTCCGCCAAAAGATGGCAATGGCTCATTCCCCGGGCTTCATGCCAAATGGAATTTTTGGCTGTTCCTGTTAAAAGACAGCATTTATTTTAGTTTTACAAGCCTTGACAAGCCCCCACACCCACCACACAGCACTAAACAACTGGGGTCCATACCTGCATGGGCATGTTGTTAGAGAGGTCACACAGACCTACACAGGCCTTCTCAGTGGCGAGCCCCAATTTCCGGGGTGGGGTGCCACATGCGGAAGTTCAATGATGCTGCAGTGGGTGGCGCTGGAGAAGGGGGCAGGGGAGGGGGCTACGCATGTGATTTCCGGCCTGCTCAATTAATATGCAGGGTTGCTAGGTCACAGCGGGGTGGACGTAGATGCTGATTGGCCTGGCTACGCCACGTGGTGTGAATCAGTAAAGTCATTTCCTGGAGGAAGTGCTTAATTAATTAAATATGCGGGGCACCTATGTCACAGCTGGGTGGACGTAGGCACTGATTGGCCTGGCTACGTCACATGGTGTGAGTCAGTAAGGTCATTTGCTGGAGGAGGTAGTTAAATATGCGGGGTAATTAAATATGCAGGGTAGCTACGTCATGATGGGGCATAGATGGTGATTGGTGGGGGCTAGGTCACGTGGGGGTGGGGTCATGACCCTGATGACGCAGTTTCCGGTGACATCACCGGAAGTGACGTCACTGGCCACGCCCCTTCATTAAAATGCAAGGGTTGACACAGCCACGCCCCTTTCATTAAAATGCATGGGGGGCTATTTACTACTAGTAACCTTTGGCTACTGAGACAAATATAGCTATAGTACAAAACTAAACCTTACTCTTACTATAGTACAAAACTAAACCTTACTCTTTTATAAAAAGGCTATTGCTGGGATTCTACAATAACTAATATGTGAAATTAGATCCGAAAATATGTTTATGGGATTAAAGAATTTCTTAGAGATGCTTCAAAGAAAGGAGACTGACAGAGTTGAACAGCTGGCAGTAATCCAAATGAAAACCAAGATATTACAACAATCATGGAGCATGCCCCTGTGTCATTACTTACTGTGAGATCTCATGCGGGCCACTTTCTAATGTAAGACAAGACCGTCAGCATTTGTGTTGCAGATATTTTATGGGAATCCATTCAATGTATTCCTAATCAGGAATTTTAAGTTGTATATTTTCAGTTACGTAAATAGGCCTTCTTATATGGGCTTTTTGTTGGATCTCCTGCTTTGATTTTAAATTTATAGCCCATTTTTCCCACTGAGACTCAAGGTAAATGATGAAATTTTCAAAAGCAGTTCAGTTAGACAGCAAGGACTTCCAAATGAACAATGCAGTAGGACAAGGACTGGTGGCAAAGTGCAGCCAAGTCACAGCTGATTATAGTGAACCCGTTGGTTTTCAAGGCAAGAGGTTACACAGGTGGTTTGCCACTGCCTGTCTCTACAGAATGCCCCTGGACTTCCTTGGTGGTCTCCCATCCAAGTACCCACTAGGGTCAACCTTGCTTAGCTTCCAAAATCTGACAAGATTGGGCTCTGTGGAAAAGACTAGGATTAGATAAATGGAAAACAACAGAAACAACAACGATTAAAAGAAAAAGCTGTCTGAGCATTACATGGCATAATATATACAGGGCTTTTTTGTAATAGGAACTCCTTTGCATATTAGGCCACAACATACCCCTGATGTAGTCAATCCTCCAGGAGCTTACAGGGCTCTTAGTACAGGGGCTACTGTAAGCGGAGGATTGGCTACATCAGGGGGTTGTGGCCTAATATGCAAAGGAGTTCCTGCTACAAAAAAGCCCTGAATATATAAATTATAAAGGCAGAATAATATAATGCAGTAAAAGGAAGGTAATACATATAATAAATGTTTCAATAGACTATAATTGCTCCTAAAGTTATTTATTTATTTAGCTGATTTCCATTCTGCCGTTTCCTGTGAATGGCTCAGGGTGGAGTAAAACATGTCAACAGTAATAAATCACAATGATTAATTATTTAATAAAAACAAGTCATTAAAACAATAAAATCAATTAGCAATATAGTGTACAATTCCAACAAGAGGCAGCTCTGGTACAACAAAAATGAATAAATTAATGCTACAGCAATAGGCTCAATAAGAGAGGGAATGACATAACAAGGGAGGCTGAGTCAGATGTATTATAGATGTCCACTGCCTCATCCAAAGGCCTGGTGAAACAGCTCTGATTTGCAGGTCCTATGAAAACTTCCTCAGCTGTTCTGTTATACTACAGTTCTAGTCAGTTGTGAATATTTTTGTTTTGCACATTCAGTGAAATGATAATAAGATAGGGTGTTTTCTGTCTTCAGGTGGCCCATTCCATAAGGTGGAAAACACCACAGAGAATGTGGATGAATGGACATCCATTTGCAGAGCAGCACCTTCAGGGGACTTGGCTCAAATGAGCAAAGCTTCTATAGTGGGGCATGTCAGGCAAGGCAGTCTTGGAAGTATGTGTATTCAAGGCTATTATGGGCTTTATAGGTGATAAGCAAAATCTTGACCTGAATTCAGTAACGTGATGTGTTTCTCCAGTAATAATGCTGGATACAGAATAGCCCCTAGGTTTTTAATGGAGTCAATGGATGTCAGCTGGATCCCACCAAAAGTGGGAAGAACAAGAACTCAGCCTTCCCAACCAATGTTACCCTGGTCTTGTTCAGTTCACCCTTAATTATTTAACCACACTTGCTCAGGACCTCTACAACATCACCAGGTGATTTAGAAAAAGAAATATAGAGTGGGTGTCAACTCATTGATGACATCCTACATCAAAACCATGACTGAGTTGTCCTAAGAACTTTGCATAGATATTTTAAAGCATGGGGATAAAACCAGGCCTTCTGGAACCCCACAAGGCAAGTTCCACACCTATGACAACTGGTCACCAATTGCAACGCCTTGAATTATGCCCATGAGAAATTATTTAAACTAATCGAAAGTACTATGTCAAATCTGATTTTTGACATTGATTGGCTTTTTAATTGTAAATGGTTGCTGATGCTTGGTTTCAAAAGATGGTTTGTTTGTTTTGTTGTTGCATTTATTTACACTATCTTTCTTCGGTCTGTTATCTATTTTGCTGCCTTTGTTGTTTTAACTGTTTTATATCTGATTGTTTGGAAATTGCTTTGTGAATGAAAGCTGAGAGCAGGGAATAAAAGTTTGAAGTAAATAAAACTGCCTGTTTTAAATCATGATGGGAGATGGGACATGCACTGTATACTTCGCAGGGACATTTGTTCCCATTCTTTGCACTGGACCTAAACGACATTCAAGCATGCATTTGGAAAGTGGGAACCTTAGGGACTCAGGGCCTATTGTGGCTTAAAGCAAGAGAAGATTCCTTCCATCGAGTATTTAAGTGGTCATCTCAGCAGAGAATTTTTGTGGGCTTCATTTAGGCCACTTCAGTGCTTCTACCCCTCCCCCCCCAACAAAAAAAGTGCTCAGTGCCCCCACAGCAATTATACCTTTAATCTTCAAAGTCAACCAAAGATGTGGGGAATATGGCCAGCAAACAGATGCAGAAGCAGGACTGTACTTTCTGGATGTGTGTTTCAGTGACATGGCAAGCTCCTGTGTGGACATATCTTGAATTTGGAGACTCTGATAGCACCCGAAGCCTACTACAAAAAAAGAATGAACTAGCCTTTTTTCCTTGGTTCTAATAAAATGGAACTTTATGTTGCTTGCAGCAGCAGTGTTGATTGAGGCCAGGGCTCATCATCTAACAGCTTTAGACGAAATGATCAATGGGAGCAATATTCTGCTTTCCTCTTCCTTCACCCTCCTTGCCCTGTAACTGCATTGTTTCTTTTCCCTCATTTCTTTTAATGTGAAAAGATAATACCTGGCGATTTAATGCAACCCAGGAATGCAATTTGTTCAACTCTCAATTATTAGTGTCTTATGCTCAAGAAAGAAGAGCTATTTCCAGGTTTAAATGTATGTTCCTAAAGTTAATGCTTTTTTAAAAAAAAAATATTGTTTATTACATTAAGTGCACCAATACAGCCCATAAGCTATCCTAATTAGAGGCAAATAAAAGTAATTTACAGAGGCAAAATTGTAAGTGGTTTTGCTCAGCAAAGTGCCAGAGTGGTTTCATCAGAAAGGGAAAAGAAAAATCCGTTTAAACACAAACAATTGGGGCTAATCACCCAGGGGCTGTTTGAACACAAAATGACTAGTCTACATTCTTGCATTGTGCATATGAGGAACTAGAGGCTGCTGCAGCATTTTAATTAGGTGATTTGTTTTAAATTGGAGCACAATGGTCAGCACATCCCTGGACTTACCCCATGGTCAGCTGTTAGAGGGGATGGGTTTTTTAAAGCAGTATGTCTGGGAAATGGCCTTAAGGAATTGCCTTCCCCCTTTCCCATTTCTAGGACCTGTAATGTCAACTTTGACAAGTAACAGATCTTGGTCATGGGGAGTGGTTGGAGTACCATTTCTGATTTTATTAGAAGGCAGAGAAGTTTGATTAGAAGAATCATGATTCTTAGTAAATGCTGAAATAAGAACTCTTGGGAATACACAAACAAAAATAGCACATTGTATTGGTATGTTTAGATATTTTGTAATAACTGTAGAATTATTATCTGTTTGGTCAGACATCTTTTTAAAGAAAAAACATGGATTTGTTGCTTTTGCATGTGTACCTAGGGCTAGTTTCTGGGGCCCATTTAATTGTTCCCATTAACAGTCACTGGGAGCAATGTAGCCAAATTGAATTCTATCAGTTTTTCCATTGGTTTTAATAGGATATGGATTGCATCCATTCCTTTAGCAGACTCAATGCCTATGAATGTGATCTGAATGGGGGAAGGAACAACTGCCTCCTTAAATGGCACTACTTGAAGGTGGATGTCCTTGGCAGCTGGAGTAGTACTTCCGTTGCTTCATGGAAGTGACCTTGGCACTCTTTCTTCTGACCTGAATTCATGCTCAATTCAGGTTCATTTCTCTGATGATAGTAGAGTTTCCATTTCCACACTGCCTAGGTTCCAAACTGCAGATGTGATGTCCATGATCACAACCATACTGTGTCCAAGCACATGATGTTCCATGTTGTGGAAGTGCACCACTTGTGTGGGCATTTACCACATGATCCACACTGGTGGCAGATGTTACCATTGTGATGTAGAAACCTGACTATACAGGAATAGCAACCATGTCACAACAAGACCATAAACTACATATTAGCAAGTGTCAAGTCCCCAGCAGTTCAACTATCAACACCAGGCATCAGTTAAATGACTTTATTGAAATACTGACTTGACTTCCATAGGGCAAGATGGTTCTTGCAAAAACTGATAATGGCAGGCATTTGCCCTACACTTATACCCCTCTCGCAGTCTGTTACTCATTTGAATAAGATGGTGCCGAGTAAGCCATCCCTCCCTCCAAAGTTCAGTTCTCAGGCCCCATTGCAGGTGCACACTTAATCACCAGGAGACAGTTGTGAGGAAAAACCCCCTACTTTTCCTAATATGTGCACATCATGATCACCAACATGGTTGCCAGGGCGCCTGGAGAAGTAAGCTTGCATCCGCCTGGCCAGTGAATGCGAGTGATGCTACCCAGGAACTACATAAGACTCCAGTGTACCTATTAACAAGTATATGAGCGCTTGAGTCAGGCACAGAGTGTCTGCAGCCGCGCTCTAACTTGTCCCCGCCATCACGTGGAACCCGCCATGGCAAGGAGGAGGCTATGCCGCCACGGAGCTGTCCAGGCGAACGGTGTGAAGCGTTAAGCATGGAAACCACTGTGTTTTGCTTACACCACATGTAGCCATCTTCCTGCCTGGTTGGGCTTCATTCCTTCTATGTGGGAACCTCAAGTACACACCTTGAGTCATTCCTAGCCCGCAAGCAACCCACTTAGTTTATGAATGGATTAATGGCTCCACTATTAATCCTGATTGCCCAGTGGTTTCCTAAACAACTGTCTTCACCCCGGAGAGTTGAGAAAGAGGAAGAATATCTCTTGTCTTCATCAAGCCTTTTTGTCTACACCGGAATACCTAGGTGCATATCTGATTCTCTATTGTCCCTTTCCCAGTTAATCCCATCTCCTCCCAATCACCCAGTCATTCCCACATTGATACCTACGGAGCCGCCCCAGGCCCTGTCGCAACCTGGAAGTTTCCAGGATGCCCAGGATGAAGGTGATGTTCATTGGTTGAAGTACACACCCAATCAGGTGTCGCCATTGACCCACCATTGGTCCAGCCGAAGTCCAGCCTTCTTGGTCATCAGCAGAACCTCCCATTACCACTCCCAGTCACCTCCCATCCCCTCAGGACTAAGGTGACTCTATATAACCTGTGGACTAGCTACCCACAGGTGTGCCTTCTACTCAGTAAACCCCCATTTCCGCTGGGTAGTAACACCCCCGATTCCTGATCAGTTTCGGGACCTTTCCCCCATTTCCTCATTCGTCGCCATCGGAGCCTTCCATTGGAGTCTGCGAGAGGTAGTATTGCCCTGTATGTCAATTCCTTTATGTTCCCCTATCGATCTCTCTGTTTTTCCTAGACCTGTATGAATGTGTGATTGATTTTGTACCTTGTGTGAACGAACTATTGTTTCAAATAAACCACAATTGATTTTATCAAATTAGAGTTCTTTATTGAGCATTGACTCTCTGATCGGTTGAGCCTCGTATACATAGATAAAAGATTCCGTTTGGGGGCTAGCTGTCTCTCACTCTAATTCCCCAACTTTATTTTGAGAGCAGTTTCCCTAACAGAAATTGGTGGAGAAAGCTTGGGCATTATCCTGTTTGTGTGAACGCACGCGAGTCGACACGCGTGTCTTCATACAGACAGACGTAAGGTTGCACCGTTCAGAAAGTCTTGCTAGCGAGGCTATTGCGTGAGTGATTGAGTGAATGAGTTCTGTGTGAACGGCTCTAGCGAGCATTTCTATAATTTGTGGGTCGGGCTGCTCCCCTTTCTACCATTCAGCGTTGGACTTCTCAGCCGCCCCGAGGAGGCCAGACACCTCGCAAGAGGACTGAGCCCGATCGAATGCAAGGGGGAAGTCCCGTGAAGCCTGGCCGCCGTCCCGAGGCCTTTCTAAACGCGTCTATCGTGGGAGGGAATGTCAGGACAGGCTAGGATTGTTTAAGATCTGGATAGAGCACCCTTCCCTTCTCCCTTTTCTTTAGAGCTTAGTGCACACACGCACACACACTACATACACACTCATACACTTGCACACACACACGTTAAGTCCTTACACGAGTCTAGGCCGAGACTAGTTTAAGGCACCCAGCAGACATAGAAACACACGGGTCATAGGACCGCTGCAATCTTACTGTTGGGCAAAGAAAAAAAAAAAAAGAGGGAAAAGAAAAGCCCAAACTTTGGCTAAGACCGCAGTCGCAAGGACTGGCTCGAAGCCCAAACTTTGGTTGAGACCGCAGTCGTAAGGACTGGCTCTCTATCCAAAGACCCCGGCTAAGACCGCAGTCGCAAGGACTGGCTCGAAGCCCAAACTTTGGCTAAGACCGCAGTCGCAAGGACTGGCTCGAAGCCCAAACTTTGGTTGAGACCGCAGTCGCAAGGACTGGCCCTCTATCCAAAGACCCCGGCTAAGACCGCAGTCGCAAGGACTGGCTCGAAGCCCAAACTTTGGTTGAGACCGCAGTCGTAAGGACTGGCTCTCTATCCAAAGACCCCGGCTAAGACCGCAGTCGCAAGGACTGGCTCGAAGCCCAAACTTTGGCTAAGACCGCAGTCGCAAGGACTGGCTCGAAGCCCAAACTTTGGTTGAGACCGCAGTCGCAAGGACTGGCCCTCTATCCAAAGACCCCGGCTAAGACCGCAGTCGCAAGGACTGGCTCGAAGCCCAAACTTTGGTTGAGACCGCGGTCGCAAGGACTGGCTCTCTACCCAAAAACCCCGGCTAAGACCGCAGTCGCAAGGACTGGCTCAAAGCCCAAACCTTGGTTGAGACCGCGGTCGCAAGGACCGGCTCTCTACCCAAAAACCCCGGCTAAGACCGCAGTCGCAAGGACTGGCTCAAAGCCCAAACCTTGGTTGAGACCGCGGTCGCAAGGACCGGCTCTCTACCCCAAAATCCCGGTTGGGATCGCGGTCGCAAGGACTGGTTCACAACCCCAAAATAACTGAAATGGATTTCTTGGCTACGAAAGACGAACTCCCCAGGTTGGAGAAGTGGCTGTTAAAGAAAGGAGATAACCCTTGGAAGAAGGGGGCCTTTACTAAAGGTTCAGACCCCCTCACGAACTTTCGAGAGACCCTAGAGGAGCTATGTAAAACCAAAAAGCTCAGCTCTGGAAAAACTGATCTACTCGCCTCATGGGGTTTGTTCATAGCCTTACACGACAGTGCAGGCATGAACAAACAACTTAGAGAACAAGTTCAGAAACTAGAACAAGAGCTGGAACAAAACCTTAAAAGTCATGCAACCGCATTAGAACAAACCTTCCAAGAATACGAGGCAGAGAAGGAACGCTTAGCGGATGAAAATAACACCTTAGATCTCGGATGGCAGGATGCGAGACGAACCATAGAGGTGTTTAAGGTAGAGAAACATGCCTTGGTACTAACACAGCAAGAAACACTAGCCGATCTGAAAAAGGCCCAATTGCAGGTAAAAGCATTGAGCACAGAATTGGAACAGACAAAAGCCCGAAATGAGAAACTACAACACGCCATGCAATATGCTTCAGAACAAAACCGAAAGGCTAGAGAAGCAGTCAGTCATGAGGCATGCAAGAGGGAGATAACAGCCCTCCAAAGGAAATTAGAGATCAAGAAAACTTTCATAGCCACAGTTGCGCCCGCTGACCTCTACGATTTCACATCAGATGAGGAAAGTGAGGACGAGGAGGTAACAAGAGTTAATGGAACTGTCCCTGCCCCGGTATGTCCGGTGGTTACCCGACAAACCACCACTAGACAAGGGAACGGCAAGGAGACAGTACAAATAACTAAGGAAGTTAAAGATTGGAAGACCGAGGATGTTAAAATGGCCTTTCAAATCCTCGGTCCGTATAATAGGGAAACTTCTGTGCAATGGATGATGCAACTGAACCGGGAATACCCACAGATAACCATTAAAGAACTAAACCAGGTTTTGCGACTGGCCGCAACGGGTCCAAATGCAGAGAAAATAAGGGCTAAATTGGCGATCCCATATTCAGATGCAATCACCACCCGGGAATGGATGGCTGAAATATTAACGGACACCTGGGAGGAAGAGAGCATCAAATATGTATATTATCAGATCGTGCAGGGACCGGATGAGGACCCCCTGACTTATATATCAAAAAAACAGTTCCTAGCCCAAGTTGCGGATGTAGTCATACAGGACGAAGGAGAAGAGCCGGATTTCAATGACGAGGATTTTGTCCTTGATGTCCTCAAAGGCCTCCACAGAGACACTCGAAAGATGTTAGGACCCACCCATGCACATAACCCCGAGTGGGACCTCCTTTATTCTAACCTCAAGAATATCAGTAGATATATAGGCAAATACGGGCCGGATAAAAAGGGTAATAAGAAGGACCGGGCTAAGGAGGCCGTTAATACGGTCACTTATGCCAACAACGGCCCTCATTCCCAATACCAGAAGAGGGAGGCTCATTCTAGTCCGTACAACCCTCAGCAAGTCCCCACAAACCCCCCAGCAGGACAGAATAAGAACCACCAAAGGAAAAATAATGGGAAACCAGCCAAAGGAAAGCACGGAGCAGAGGGGGGAGGCCCCAGCTATCACATGGGAAGGATGGATAATCCCCCTCCAATGGTACAGATGGCAGCGCCCCCAATTCCTCCGGTAGCCCCTATTCCTCCAACTGCGCCGCCTATGGCGCCCCCTATTCCTCCAATAGCGCCGCAACCGTCAGCCATGCAACCGCACGCAATGACAGGCCCTTATAGGGAAGCCTACCAGGATTTGCAAGAGCAGGGTAGGAGATACAGGAATCCGCGCTATCAGGACCCTAGGCGGAGGGACTTTTGGAATAAATTGACACCCGAGGAAAAAACCCAACGGAAGGCGGTGTGGGCATTCTTAATGAACGCCGGAATAGATTTGACTAACCTTGACTTAGCCCCCACCGAATATCTGGTGCAAAAGCAGCAA